>NW_020838016.1:1487499-2139838 GCF_003676395.1 Aethalodelphis obliquidens
CATTTAAAGCTTGTGTTTCCTTATTTATTTTCATTTTTCATCTCTTCATTGGTGAAAGTGAGGTGTTAATACCCCTACTATGATTGTGTTACTGTCGATTTCCCTTTTATGGCTGTTAGCATTTGCCCTATGTATTGAGGTGCTCCTATGTTGGGTGCATAAATACTTACAATTGTTATATCTTCTTCGAGTGATCCCTTGATCATTATGTAGTGTCTTTTTGGTCTCTTGTAATAGTGTCTATTTTAAAGTCTATTTTGTCTGATATGAGAATTGCTACTCCAGCTTTCTTTTGATTTCCATTTGCATGGAGTATCTTTTTCCATCCCCTCAGTTTCAGTCTGTATATGTCCCTAGATCTGAAGTGGGTCTCTTGTAGACAGCATATATATGGGTCTTGTTTTTGTATCCATTCAGCCAGTCTATGTCTTTTGTTTGGAGCATTTAATCCATTTACATTTAAGGTAATTTATCGATATGTATGTTCCTATTCCCATTTTCTTAAAATTGTTTTGGGTTACTGTAGGTCTTTTCCATCTCTTGTGTTTCCTGTCTAGAGAAGTTCCTTTAGCATTTGTTGTAAAGGTGGTTTTGTGGTGATGAATTCTCTTAGTTTTTGCTTGTCTGTAAAGGTTTTAATTTCTCTGTTGAATCTGAATGAGATCCTTGTGGGTAGAGGAATCTTGGTTGTAGGTCTTTCCCTTTCATCACTTTAAACATGTCCTGCCACTCCCTTCTGTCTTGCTGAGTTTCTACTGGAAGATCAGCTGTTAACCTTATGGGGATTCCCTTGTATGTTATTTGTTGCTTTTCCGTTGCTGCTTTTAATATTTGTTCTTTGCATTTAATTTTTGATAGTTTGATAAATATGTGTCTTGGCGTGTTTCTCCTTGGATTGATCCTGTATGGGACTCTCTGCGCTTCCTGGACTTGACTATGTCCTTTCCCATGTTAGAGACATTTTCAACTATAATCTCTTCCAATATTTTCTCAGTCCCTTTCTTTTCCTCTTCTTCTTCTGGGACCCCTATAATTCGAATGTTGGTGCGTTTAATGTCCCAGAGATCTCTGAGACTGTCCTCAATTCTTTTCATTCTTCTTTTTGTTTATTCTGCTCCCTGGCAGTTACTTGCACCATTTTATCTTCCAGCTCACTTCTTCTGCCTCAATTGAGTTCTTCTGCCTCAATTATTCTGCTATTGATTCCTTGAGTATTTTTAATTTCAGTAATTGTGTTGCTCATCACTGTTCGTTTGCTCCTTAGTTCTTCTAGATCCTTGATAAATGTTTTTTGTATTTTCTCCATTCTGTTTTTGAGATTTTGAATCATTTTTACTATCATTACTCTGCATTCTTTTTCAGGTAGGTTGCCTATTTTGTCGTCATTTATTTGTCTTGCAGGTTTTTACCTTGCTCCATCGTCTGCAACATAGTTTTTTGTTGTTGTGTTTTTTTTTTTTTTGATTGGTGGTGCTGTATTCCTATCTTACTGGTTGTTTGGCCTAAGATGTCCAGCACTGGAGTCTGTAGGCAGTTGGATAGAGCCAAGTCTTGGTGCTGAGATGAGGACCTCCAGGAGGTGTCACTCCAATTAATATTCTCTGGGGTCTGATGTTCTCTGTTAGTCCAGAGATTTGAACTCAGATCTCCCACCACAGGAGCTCAGGCCTGACCTCCGGCCTGGGAACCAAGATTCCGTAAGCCTCATGGGGGAGGGGAGGGACAGATCAGTACAATATCAAAGAATAGAAAACAAAATACAATTAGAAAGATATGAAATATATTAGAAAAAATAAAACTATAATTGAAACAACTGTAACAAAATAAAACCACAACAGAAAAAAAAAAGGGTGGAGGGCGGGAACAAGGCAAAACGAGAGAAGAATAACAAAGTATAAAGAGTAAAAAAATAAGAAATGCTGCCCACAACTCTTTACTGGCAATTTTGCTTACCACACTGAGACTACATCCTGAGATGGTAGTCTACAGTGCAGCATTATACCCATCAAAGAGCACAATTACCAAGTAAGAGGCATTTGTTACAAGGTTAAAATAAAAGTTCAGGGCTTTACAAACTCACACAAACCAAGTAATGCCTGTGTATAAAACAGATCTAAGAGGAACAAGTGAGTTGAAGAGAGAAGAGGGAGTCAGAAGGTCCAGAATCCCTTAGCCTTGCCTGCTTAAAAAAAAGAAGTGACACACACAAAACTTCAAGGGAAGAAAAACGTTAGTTTAACTAAATTCTAGAGAACCTGGCAGAAATCACATATGTATATATTCTGCTACCAAAATATTTAATGACTGTAAACACTAATCACTCTTTCTTACCTATGGTTGGGTTATTAGTCGCATATTGAGAGAGCAGATCTTCATCAGTTTCCTCATGCTTTTCATTTGGAGCAAAGTCTTTCTTAGAGAAGCTGCTCTTCTTCCTTTTTAAAAGGGTTGTTTTACTTTCAGGTTGGTCTGAAACTGGAATTTCCACGGGCTGGTAGTTAGCATGGATATATGGCTCTTCAGGAAGCATATTACCTTTACTAAAACACTCTAGCAACCATTTTGCTCCCACTACATGAGGCCTACAAAAATAGTACATAGTTATATATTAGTTTAAACTATAAGGACCACAATCCCACTTGCCATGCGGTTTACATAATTGCCAGGACATGCAATTTAAAAAAAATTATCACAGAGTAGAAATTGCTTTGAATTAAAAACTGACAAAACCTGTGGGCTGATTTATCCCAAAACTGCTTCAATTCATCATCATAATCTCCCACAATAACATGAGTTACATCTTCATTGAGCTGATTAAAGCGAACTCCACCTCCACTGTTAATAAGTCTTCTCAGTTTATCTAGCTTTCTGCCACTAAAACCGCAAAGATAGATCTGCAAAGAAAGAAAACATTTACTTTAGATTAATGTATTTAAAATGGCTTATTTCTCTCAATAGAAACCTATTTATTAAAAGCATATATCTAAATCCATTGTGCGTAAATAAGACAACTCTTGTTTACACTTTAAGATACATTAAGAAGTGACGTATATTCTGAAGGTTTGAATTTTAAAATATTCTTAAATTTTATCATTTCTTCACAATCCCATAGCATTATTACCCTTTACAGTAGACACTACTTGATAAGTATTCTGAGGCTTTAAATAAAATAGAAGCCAGAATAATTCAATTATCTTCTGAACATTAGTGCATAGCAATTTCTAAAATCAGGTAGCTTCTTAAATTGTTCTTACCACTTTTAAATTTTAAAGTAATTACAGAAATAAACTGGCATTAAACACTTGAATTCAGAAAAGCTAGGTTTAAATTTTGGTTCAGCTGCCAATGATTAACCACATGACCAGCTCAAGATACTCAGACTCTTTAAACCAATTTTCTTACTTATATATTGAGATATCTTTTTCACAGAGTTGATTAAACAAGAAAATTTAAGTCAAAGAGCTAAGCAGAATGCTTAGGATGATATGTAAGCAGTAACTTATTTTTAACTATCAATATGTATATATATACTTTTGGAGGCACGGATGGGGTTATGTATGTATTTAAACCAATTTAATCAATATAACAATCTTCTTCAACTCTATTTTACATAACGTGTCTTTAAAAAACTTCTTAATGACCAATCTATTCCTAACTGCATTTATATCCCAAACTAAATAACCTCCATCACTAGAATACACTTTAACAAAAATGAGGAATCATATGTTTTTCTATACGAATAATTAAGTCATATTCAGAATTAGTATAGTCTAGATAAAAGATTACACAACACACTTCCTGTTCTGCTAGTAAACTGCTAAGTTTTAAAAGTATAGAAAGGAAGGTAATTTGCCCAATTTCCTTAACAATAAAATAAGGTTAAATCTTTGCTACTCTAGAATTAATGCTTAGCCTATTGATTCTACAAACAAGAATATATTAAGTATTCAGTTCTAGGAGATATATATATGATGATCCCATCGAAGGCACTTATAAGATAGTTACTCAGACACTAAAAAATAAAATAGCCCAAGAGATATTAAACAAAGCAGTACACCTAATGGTTAGGAATATAGGCTTTGGAGTAGATGTCTGGCTACTTAATGTCTGTGAGATTCTGAACAGGAACTTTAATCCTCTAAGTATCAGTCTCAATATTATCTGTTTTAGCGTTATTTGTGGGAATTAAATGGGATTATATATAAAACGTATCAACAATGTATATGAAATAATTAGCACACTGTCTAGTATGTTATAAACACTTAATAAATGATAGCTATAAATAAAAATTCATTAAGTGGTTCAGAAACTAAATGCTCTCAAAACACAGTAGATGGAAAGATTAAGGTAGTTATTAGGAAGGTTCAGAGAAGAGTTGAAAAAAATGATATGAACTTTTAATGGATGAGAGATGAAGGTACACCCCAGGCATAGAGCCCCTAAGCTAAAAGATAGACATGGCCTAATGAGTGCATCTGCTTAGCTAGAGTGGAGGGCTTATGTAAATGAGGAACAAGCCCAACTCTAAAGGGTCTTCAAAGTGAAGCTACAAGTACTAAAGTATATTATCACTTACTGCATTTATTACATGATAAAGACATACCCGACAACCATCTAATAAATCTTCAGGTGCCTGAAATGCACTGACATCCAGATTTTCAAGTGTAGGCTCCACTTTGCTATTAAGAACTGAACTATATATTGATTCATTTATGCAACTTGCACTGATGTTGGAAATATGGCTGACATCTGAAAGAGCATAACCTACATATTGAAAACAAAGATGTAATTTATGGAGATAAAATAATTGTGATTACATATTTTCCTACACATGAACTTTTCTTATACAAAAAGAGCCATGAACAATTTCTAAAGTAAGATTCCAATGCTTTTACTGAAATCTTGGTGGCAAAGTATGAAAAGGGAAAATGAAACTAATTAAGGCTCATATCTTATTTAAATGAAAATATATTTAATACATTCTCTTAATAGTGACTTGCTTCCAATAAAAATCTGAAGTTGCTGGCTTTAAGGTCCAGGAAAGTTACATTTGAAAAAAAATTTATAACATTTGTTAAATTGCCAACATTAATACCTCCAAAACAGAAATGGTTTTAAATTTTATATGAATACAGATGATCTATAACAATTGCAGCAAACTAATAAAGAAAATGTACTAATACCTGCCAGTCAAGTTTTAAAAAATTAATTCTCTTAAGTCTTTATTAACATTCTTAATTTCTTTAATAATCTTGTGCATTACATGAGGGTATGAAAGTACGCACTCATTATAAAAAGAAATATCAGGAGTTCTGGACTAATTTTTTAATACAATTCGGTTATTTTATTATACAATTATACCTGGAAGCATAGCAAGAAAAGATGGAATTTCCTACTGTACCTCCCTGATCCTATTAACAAATCAATTCTTACACAGAAAACTGACTGTCTTAAAACTGATTGTTTACTTTAATCCGAAAGAGACTTACTATTAGTTGTGTTGATCTGGCCAGTAGGAGTTGAAGTATCAGGCATAGTCTTTGCTTCTGGTCTAGGCTCTGTCTTATATATGGATTCATCCTGACAAAAACCTTTCTCAACACTGTCAAAAAACCACTGCACAGTCACACAGTGTACATTCCATCTCCTGGCACATTCATATTTTTGACCTATTATGTTCATTAAGAAAGAGAAACAGAGAGAGAGAGAAATGCAAACCATTAAAATCTTTGTAGAAATATTTAAATGACAGGTTATAAAAAAAATCTACCTGGGACAAAATTAAAGTTACCAGCAATTACTCTTACTTTTAACAGTATGCTATAGTGTATTAAAAGGTAATATATTAGGTTATTGCTCAATTATATTTTCTATGTGTTGTTAAATACACATGCTATGACGCTATGCGAGGGGGTTTATCTTTTACAAAACTGCACAGAGACAGAGGCAACTGTGGGGTAACTCAATATTTTCGAGTACAGCCTCCATCATTTAAATTCTTTAAACCATTTTCTTAATCTGTAACATGGGGATAACTCACAGAATTATGTGGTTTAATAAACTGTATAAAATAACCGTGAAAATTATAAATGTCTGCAATATAAAAAACAGCAACTTTCAAGAGACTATTCCTATGTCAACAGGATTCTACTTGAAGTCCAGGATAGAGAGGCAAATAGTTAATTAAGTCCTATTAAAAATACGTATCTTTTATTGCCTTAAAAAAACTTTTTAACACAATGTATTTTGAAACGGTATAGAGAAACTGAGGACAATATATAATAAACAAGAAAGGTTTCTTTGACGTTCATGAGAGCTGAGAGATGTACTGTCTTTAGATTCAGAAAACCAATAGCAGTTATCAACTTTACTCACAATCATAATATCGTAATTGGCCATACCCAAAGTTCTCACTTAAAGACAATTATTAATTTTAATTTTTTCCCTAATTTTACTTATTTAGGGAGCTTAATAAAACACAGTACAGATATAAAAAGATATAATAAAAATATTAATAAAACTCTGCTCTTATCAATTTTTATATATTTTAAGAGTATTGGTAAAAAATATTCTCCAGAATAAAGGTTATAGAACACCAAAATTAACTGCAATTTTAAGGAATTCTTCTTCTCGGTAACATATTTTTCTTCTTTTAGTAGTCTCATGTTCTGCAAGGTGCATCTTCAAGTTAAAACTTGTAGTTCATTGAGTAAGGTTGATTCATTCAACTAAAAACTAAGCCAAGCCTTTAAAATTTATAATTAGAAAGAAATGTAATTTAGCGACATCTATTAGCTTTCTTGTTATTCATTCAAATCTCTCATCTCTTAAGTACTGGGTAACCGTGTGGGGACTTAAAAAACAAACAAAAAAAGATCTGAAAATAAATTTAGATAAAACCCCACTGGAAATTTTTGTTTTTTAATATTTATTCAATGACCTGATAAAGACTTGGGAAGTCATGTAAGTTTTCTAAAGATTATAAACCAAACTATGTTTGCAAGAAAAAAAACCATAGCAGATTTATGACATGTCAGAAGTAAAAGGTATTCTATAATGATCTTAAAATGTTAAATAGTAGAAAATGTTGCATTTGTTCATTTGGGAAACAGTTTTACCTTTTGGTTCTTGCACAATGAGGTGTGTACACTCATTCATTTTCAACTGTCCCATATATTGACCTCCATGCTTAACTGTGAGTTGCTGAACTGCTTTCCTGTCTAAGCCACGTAAGCCAGTGACACAGATTATGCAACCAAGAAAAATAGGACACTTGAAGTCTTCCATGTCTATATCGGTATATCTAACTATTTTTCTGGGGTAAACAAACAATAAAAAAGAAAAAAACATTAACATATTAAATATACCAGATAGTTTAAATTTACCAGAAGAATAATGACAAACAACAGAAATATCACTAATGCTTTCCTCATTTTTTAGGATTTTAATCATTATTAAGAAAAGGGAAACTGATAAACACACTTCAAATGATACTAATTGCTCATGTAGCTCAAACCATGTCTCTAATAAAAACTAATGTTTCAGAGTCTCTCAAGTAAAACTGTTTTACGGGAAAATATATATTTCATTAACTGTAAATCCATGCTGGTGAAAGTGGTGCATTTTCCAAAATTATAAGTCTAAATTTCTACCTAAAAACCCAAAGGTTCCTTGGTTGCCTACTAGAAAAACAGACTTTTAATTCCTCCATTATACTATACAAATAATAAGGAATGCTTTTTGGCAGAATGCCAACAAAAATATCATTATCATTCTGTTGCCGTGCTAGGCAGATGTGCTGACAAAACAGGCTAGGACGAAACACAACGTGGAGACGTGTTTAGGATGTGCTAGATGGTGTTGAAAGGAAGACTGGAAAATGCCTGTTTAATTCAAACAGTGGTACCTGGACTTATTGGTTGTTAATCTAATTCTAATGGAAACTCAATTCTATCCTTTGAAATAGGCTCTAAGCTCCATGAGGGCAGGGATGCTGTCCTGTTCTGCTCTCCACTTATATCTAATGCCTAACTCAGGCCAGGTACATAAAATGGGCTCAGTTAATGTTTACTGAATGATCACATCTCAGTTAATGGCTTATATGTGTTTATATTCAACCTTAAATATGTCTTTTTTGGGAGGGAATACGAATGCCAAAGTGGCTAAAATTTACTCTCCATCTTAACATGTTAGCACAGTATTGAAGGATAAACGCAACATAAAAGCTACAGTTGCCACACTGATTTTCTCAACTATTTTATAAATGTTTACTTCTGAAAACCATTTTATTATCAAAGCATTGCTTACCTTGTAGCTAATGCTAAAGCCCATGCCCATTCCACCTATCAACTTATACCTTGATAATAAGAGCTTGTAGATTACTTGTTTTCATTGGAGAGAAGAGTAATGATCCTATTTTTGTCCCCAAATAACAAATCCAAAGAGGATACCATAAAACCTCCCCTATGAAAACCCACAATGTGCCAAAGTGATTGAATGTATCATTTATTCAAATCTAGAAAATATCTGAAAACTTTCTTACTTCTCTTGTGACTTCTCCCAAAGTGTTTTTACCCAAGAAGGAAGTAAAATAGGTTTCTTCAGGTTTGCAGCAACTAAATACTTTTTGCTACCAACTTCTCCTGCAATAAGGTGAGTTACTGATATGTTAAGGTCTCTGTATATGCGTCCACCCATCATTTGTACATATTTATGAACTTCTTCCTATAGCCCCAAAAGAAAATATACTGTTAATACTGAAACAAACAATATCTCTTCCATTTTTTTATACAATATCCCATAAACATCTTTTGTTGTTAGCTTGAATGCACAAATGTTTCTCACCACTATAAAGTTAAATAATTAATGAAACTACTTTTTGGAAGAAAAAGTTTAAATTTTAGAATAATTACCTTTATATACATTATTTTCCTACATTTATCTCTTGCAACTCCATGAATTTAATTATGTTGGTTCTACAGTAAACACTATATATTTTAATATACTACATACACATTGATACTTAAAAATATACAAATTATATATAGAATATATAAAAACATATATGTAAATCTCAATCCTTTTTTAAAAGATTAAGCAACTACGGTGGAAAAATGTGACTCAAAAACAAACAGGGAAAATTACACAGGGAAAAAAGTGAGTTTCCTTTTTAAATCAAAACAAAAAACTTCAACTAGCCAGTTTGCAATAAAAGATTCCACTGTATTCAATTTATTAAAAAATAAAAAAAGATATACACTGTCATCTTGACTTAGTTATCAGTCATAAACACCAAGTCAAGGTCTTTCAAAATATACCCTACACAGTGAAAAGTTAAGTGTGGAAATACATACATATTGACCATGATATTCCACTCAATACTGCAACACCTACCCTTTTATCATTTTCCAGGCTTGTACAAGATATGGTTACATCAGACATAACCATGTTATAAACTGGATGTTCAGCTCTTGGGACACATCGTTGATGGTGCATACAAAATATGACTACTTGAGGACCAACAATTCTGCAGCCAAGCTACAAAAACAGAGAAAGTTTACTAAGTAGAAAAAGACCTCCAGTCTTATAAAATTACATTTTGTAATACTGTATTTACCAATTCTTTACAGAAGTTGATGACCACTGCAGAAAAACCACCAAATTTTTACAAGAAAAAAAAATAACCATTATATAACTTCTCAGACACATCACACGTTAACATACACACACAAGCAAATCAAACAATGCAGGCTATCAAAAGAAATAAGCTCCAAAAGCCACACTCACTCAAAATTGCCATTAAAATTTTAATTTCTGAAACAAACACAACAGGAGATATGAGTAACAGTCTTATGCCCTAATAATTAGGAAATATCTCCATTTACTTTTCAAATGAAGCAGCCAGCCAATGAAGCGGTTAAAAAGTGTTGAGAGCCCAACTAACCCCCCTGTAAAAAACCTATTCTGCTACAAAAAATGTATAATCCTAGGCAGTTCCTACATTTGTTTTTTAAATACTTTGTTCGCAACTCAATGTCTTTCCAAGGAAGACCTACAAAGACTTCTCCTAAGGTATCACTTTCATTGATAACTGAGAAACGTGACAATCTTGCTCAACATCAGCACATCCAACCCAGGCTAAAAAGCCTACAGCTGCCAAAGTCACCAAAGCATGACCGATATAAATATCTACAGGGTAAATGATTATTGCTATCTTTTCCATCAGTCATAAGAAAACTGAGTTTTCGATGCTATTGATTCTATCTTACAAGCGGTGTTATTTCCAAAAGGAGGGTAAGACCAACAATGCTTTTGGCAAAGGTGGGCACAGACCTTCCATATACTGTACAGATAGTACTGCATCTACCTACTCTTCTATGCTTTCTTCTCCTTCAAACAAGAATCACTTCTTTGTAATCTGGATGTAATTACAGCCAGTTTACTTTTATTTCAATGCTTCTCTCTTGTCCAGACACCAAAAAAGTAATGAGTCAGTAGACTCTAGAATCAACAAAAAGAAATAAGATGGCTCAATGGTATATTAGCAATGCTCGGCCCCCAAATGCTTCCTTTAGCATATAATTTTTCAGACCCTATACAAAGTACAGGTACTAAAATTCAAGAGCACACAGGAAAGACAGTAAGTAACCCAGGATTATGTTGAAGTCTTTTCCTACTCTACTATTTTTCCCTAATATATCTTGCAATCAAACTGAGTTTAAGTACAGTAGAACTTTATCAATAAAATGCTTCATTACTACAGGGTTAAATTATTCTAAGTGAAGTTAAATTCCCTGAAATATAAAAATTACATACTAACCAAAGCCTACTGTAATATGATTTACCTTGAAAAATACTATTCTGGTCTTCCAAAACCAAAGGATTCCTCTCAATTCATAATTTGCAAAATACTTCATGATCAGTAAAGAACTTACGTCCACTGAAGCAAAAACAAACCAAAAAACAGACTACCTGAAAGAACACACTAAAAGTTAGCAAACCTTTTTGAGATGATCAAAGACTTTGCCACTAAAAGGGTCACAGATATAAAGTGATCTATCATTCTCCTTCATTTTCAATGCCTCTTCTTCTGTAATAATCTGAAGATATTCTTCTGATTGGAACTCTTTCATTGACTGCAAGAAAAAGTAAGAATGCATATGAAATAATTCACCTGTATGTATGTCCTATGAACTCTATCTTTAAAATCCATCTCAAAACCAGCCTTTCTCCTATTGAAAGGAACCGTCATCTCTCACTAGACCTGTGCAGAAGTCTCCAAAGTGGTTCCTTCTCCCTCCCTTCCCCTAAATCTGTTCTCTACCCAGCACCTGGTAATCTTTTTAACAATACAAAAAAGGTCATGTCACCCTGTTAAAAACCTCCAGTGGGGCTTCCCTGGTGGTGCAGTGGTTGAGAGTCCGCCTGCCGATGCAGGGCACACGAGTTCGTGCCCCAGTCCGGGAAGATCCCATATGCCGCAGAGTGACTGGGCCCGGGAGCCATGGCCGCTGAGCCTGCGCGTCTGGAGCCTGTGCTCCGCAACGGGAGAGGCCACAACAGTGAGGGGCCCACGTGCCGCAAAACAAACAAACAAACAAAAACCCTCCAGCAGCTTCCCACCACACTCAGAATAAAATCCACGTTTCTTATAATTGCCTACAAGACATTAGAGTCTGGCCCCTGCCTATCTCCCCACACTTACCTTCTTCCTCTAATCCCTTTTGCTCCCTCTTCCCTAGCCACTCCTGCTTTCTTTTGCAACCTAGAACAAACTAAGCATGACCTCATTTAGAGGTTTTACTCTTTTTCCCGCTGCCTGGAATACTCTTCCCCCCAGGACTTCACCTGACTTACCTTACTTCAACCACATCTGCTCTCATGTCACTTCCTCAGAGATGCCTTTCCTTATCACCCTTTTCTAAAATATTCTTTCCCTATCCCTCTAGTGTATTTTATGAAGAAAAATAACATAGATAGTATATATATATATACACACACACACACACACACACACATACACACACACACGTATACACATACTGTTTTTGTCTCTCTCCCTTCTAAGAATGAAAATTTCATGATCTATCTTGTTTGCCAAAATATCCTGGCTCCCAGTAAACACTCGAATATTTTTTGAACAAATTTTGAAGTCCTTACATTAAATACTTAGGGTGATCCTTTTAAAACGATTAAGTCAGATCATGTTACTCTTCCGATTAAAAGCCCCCAGTGGCTCTCCATCTCACTGGAAGAAAAAGCCAAAGTCTTTACCATGGCCCACAAGGCCCTTCATGACCTCCTTACTCTTACTCTCTAAAGCACACCTTAGCATTCTTTCCACCTCCCTTCTTCACTACACTACAGCCACACTAAAGCAGGACAGACACCGCAAGCACTTTCCCAGGGTTTGTGTATGATTATTTCCTCTGCCTGAAACCTTCCTCTGCAGATATCCACATGGCTCATTTTCTCACCTCCTTCAAGTATACTCAAGTATCATCTTCTCCATAAAGTCTACCCTGATCACACTCCATTTAAAATAAATTGTAACTTTCCCTTCTCCCCCAACAAACAACCTCCAGAACACCTTAACTGCTTTGTTTTTCTCTTCCCATAGCACTTGGCACCTTTAACATTACAGTTTACTCATTTATATGTCTGATTAATGTCTATTTCCTCCAGCTAGAATAGAATGTAAGCTCTGAGAAAGTATGGATATTTGCCTGATCTCATCACTGATATATCCCAAGTACTAGAACAGTGCTTCTTAGATGATGGACATTCAATAATTGTTTGCTCAATGAATGAACTTTAAAGAAAAACCTGCTACAACAGTGTTCCTTAAACTTTAACGTACACAGGATCTTGTTAAAAAGCAGATTCCAACTGGTAAGTCTGAGTTGGGGTCCAACTCTCAGGCCATGGTGATGCTACTGTGGTCTGTGAGTAGCAAGGCTCTACACTATCTAGATAATATAATACTGTACATAATGAGACATAGTTAACAATTAACAACAACAGAAATGAAGTGTAACCAATATAGGACTGACTCAAATTTTTTCAACACACAAAGGTCTATGGTTAGTAGACAAAAGAAAACAATTTCCAAGAATAGTAGGTCCATCACTGTCAATAGAAATGTCATTAAAGATTTCAAGCCCCCCAAAATACAGTGATATACTAATATCAATTCAAAACTGTGTAACAATGAGATACTTATGAATGTAGACTACAGTAAAACTATCATGAAAATAAAATAACTATGACTAAGACAAAAAAGCCTAATAAATCAAAAACACTAAAAACAAGAAAATGAATTCACAGCATCAAACAAGACATTTTCAAGTAGTCTTACCTCAAGAGCTTTAAAAAAACATTCAGAATTGTCTGAAGACTTTAAAAACTTCACAAAAAGCGGTTCTTTGTCATTGTGGGACATTTCTGAACTGTCAAAATAAAGGAACCATGAACAAGAACAAAAACACATTACATATTAAGTTAAATGTTTTAAAGCACCGACAAGAATGCCACAGCACAAACATTCCGGCTTTGCTCATGAATTCATCCATTACGATTTGTAACAAACACTGGAATGTGGGTACAATCAAGGAAAAAGATGACAACACCAATCCTTGAAAATCAGAGAACGAAATTAATGTACGCTAAACTGAATATATCTAGGACCTTTGCTCTGGGGCTAAGTCTCCTAAGCCAATAGTCATTCAATTGCATTATGCTTAAGGATGCTCAGAACGAATCGGTCCCTGTGGGTATCCGCGGCCCTCGAGGTAGGTTCAGCCCTCAGTAAACGGACTTCAAATATAAACATGAAAGCCAGCCAGCAAAGTCAGGCGCCTAAAAGGCCGGACGCTCTAGCTCCCCAGGTCCTAGGGAAAGGCCCGGCTCTCGGTCCAGCCGCAGTTACTCCCTCTCCGGCGTCTAAGTCCTATCCGCCGGCCGGTTACAAGGTCCGGAAACCAGGGCTCGGAAGGCCAGAAGCAGCATCGCGACCCCCCAGCGGGGCGGCGGGAGGGAGCTGGGTCCTTACTCCGAGCCTCACTCACCTCGGTGGAGCCTGGGAGTCTCCAGGCGGCGAGTGGGGGGCCCCGCGGCCCGTGGGACGGCGGCTGGGGTCGGGCGCCAGCCCGGCGCACAACCGCCGCCCCCTGCGGCGCCCCCGGCCCTAGCAAGCGCAGACCCGGAAATTGCCGAACCGCGACCCAACTTTCGCGCCAGCCGCGCGGACGTGCCCGCCCCTTCCGGCGGAAGTGACGCCACCGCAGTTGCGGGAGGAGGGCGGAGACGTAAGGCTGCGGAGGTGGGTGGGGCGCGTGGCGCGCTGGGCCGGGGGCAAGGGGTACCCGGAGCGTCGAGGTCGGAGCCTCGAGGTGGGGGCCTCGCGATCAGGGCTTGCAAGCGCGGGCCTGTGCTCCGCTGGGAGCTGGCCAAGCGCCCACGGCTAGCGGGTGGGGCCGCAGGCCAGAAGTTCCTTAGAGGAGGCCCTAGCACATCGAAAAATATAGGCAGGAAAAAGGTTTCTTTAATAAATATTTTATACTGAGAAACCATATATTATCATCCAAAACAACTCTGTGAGGCAAATAGTGGTATCTCCATTTTACAGATGTAAAAACTGAGGCTTAGGGAAGGTATATGACGGGTTCAAGGTCACAGTAAGTGGTAGAATTAAGACTGCATCCAAGTCTTTTTGATTCCATGGACTGGCGTACTGGATTCTTTTTCCTCCAGTATAGTCCGAATGTACTCACCAGCTACCACAGCCAAGAGGTCTAAAGGGAAGAAAGATGTCAGGATGACGTGAATTACACACCTGGTGCAAAGAGGTCTTTGCAAACTTCTTCAGGAGTGCCACACCACCCCCTTCAGTGAGCATCTCATTTTCTTTCTCTGTAATTCCCCGAGTGTTGGGCAGATTCTGGGATGGAACCTAATGTTCAAATAGCACAGGTCAGGGGAGAGGAGGTGAAATAGGACTGCAGGATCTCCGCTTGTTGACGGCCAATGACAAACTGCTTAGTTAGCGTTTTTCCTCATTTTATTCTTGACTACTGAGATTGAGAAAATCAGGACTTGAGTAATGTGACAGTTTCATGACCTGTACTTCAATTGTTTTTAGTGTCTCAAGATGGCAAAGATCAGCAGTGTGTGAACACACCTGTGGAACGTGAGTCAGAATCAGTAACACTGAGGCTCAAAGGTAAAGGCCTGTTGTCAGGAAGGGAGTGAGGAAAGCCTTACAAATAAACCAAAGTTAGTAGACTTGTTAAACAAAAAGAGAGAGAGAGAGATGACACTGCCACAGTCCATCGTGAAGGAGCAGGTCTGTCGTGGGGCATGTCACAGTGGACAGAGGGCTCCTGCTTGGACTGCTTCTGCTCACTCTGCTCGGCAGTCCTCTAGAACATGCACATTGCTGGCCACATCACGTAGATGGGCAAGTGAGGCTCAGGGACAGTGTGACTTGCCCAGGGCCACACAGCCAGGAAGTGGCTGCACCTGGGTTTGGGCAGAGCCCCCCTGCCCTTCCTGACCCACCGCAGTGCTCCCTGTCACATACTGCCACCCATGTCTGCACCGGGGCAGGAGCCCGTTCCTGACATTTCTGGGGCCCAGTGGATGCCTCAGAGGGGGAGGAGGGGAGTCATAGATGCTGCTACTGAAGAGGAGGAGGATGAAGATGAAATCAGCCCTTTAGCTTTTAGTGGCTGGCTTTGAATAGCTGGAGAGTGACCTCCTCTTCAGAATAGGAGACCAGGTGATGAGTTTTCCCATCCATGTCTCCACATGGGCAGAGAGGTTCTGTGTCTGTCCCTGAGGTACCTAGTGTTGGGCATTGGCTAGAGCAGTGGTCCTCTAGGTAGTGTGGTGTCTGGACCAGCGGCATCAGCGTCGCCTGAGAACTTGTTAGATGTGAGCGTTCTTGAGTCTGACCGCAGGTCTGCTGGGGTCCAGGATGGGGCCGCTGCTCTGTGTTTTAACAAGCCCTCAGGATGATTCTGATGCATATTAACGTTTGCTTGAATAGCAGTCCCTTAGGGAAAGGTGAAAATGGTTATATGGGTTGTGGTCCATGAAGATATTGGTGACTGCGGGGACTAGTTGTGATGTGTCCTCAGGCAGCTGCCTGTGAAGTTGGGGTCTGGGCATTAACTTCCCCCTTCCTTCCCTGTTTCCTTGGCACTTCTGTCACCTAGAGCGGAGCCAGTCACTCCAGACCCTGCTTGGAGTAGAATTAAAGGGAACTTTATGTGTTTGTAAAATGAAAAAATACAGGAAACAAATATGACAAAATAGTTACTTCTAAAATATGGGTGGTGGGAATATGAGTATTTCTTGTTATGTTTTGCTACGTAAGATTTCTGAAAACTAGAACATAAACTAAAAGTAGATTTTTTTCAGGGATAGGGTTTTAGATTTGTTTCCAGTGCTGTAAATGAATAAATATGTACAAATAAGGGGATGTATAATTTAAAAATGAGATTAGTAAACCATCTTTCTTGCTGCAGAAATAGTCTTTGCAGTGGCAAAATACTTATTTAAACTTGTCTTCAGTACGTGGAAGGTAGAACACAGGCCTACTGAGTCTGCTGAAGTGTTGGGAAGAGGAGGTAAAATAGAATGTTAGTGGCACGTGTTGTTTGCTATTGGCTGCATTTAATTAGGCATTATAAGAAAGTGGTAAACTCAGGGAAGAACTGGCTTGTTTGCAAGCAAAAAATAAAAGGAATTAAAAAGTCCAAAACTGGCGATTTGCAGGGTTGGAAAAGCTGACTGCATCTAGGCTCTAAAAGTGAGAGAGAAACCCAAGAGAGGTTTTCCAGAACAAACGTACATTACAACCCATCCACGTGGAAAAGACCTAGTTAAGAGTGTGGTCCTCCCACCCAAGCTGAGTAGGCACCATTAATTGAGAGAGAAAGGTTTGGGGCCAAGGATAGCAATCAGTCATGAAAATTAGTCCAGGAGAGAACTGTGGTGTGGCAGCTACTGTAGGGGAGCAGCTCTGCCATGGCTTCCTGGCAGACGTGCACACATCCATGCAGGCTAAGGTTGGGATTGCAGCATATGTGAGCCAAAACACTCTGTGATCCTGCAGGAACATGAGAGGATGGAGGCCACCTCCCACTTGTCTTCCTGCCTCCCCTGGAAGGCTGTCATCAGATAGTTTCTCATCACCTCCCAGATTCTGATGAAGTGTGGGGCTTTCTGCACCACTCCCCTCAGAATAGAGCTACAGAATAGAAAACGACTTAGCTACCATCTAGATTTGGCTCCCCAGTGATGGGGTTTCCCACAACTCAAGTTGCAGCCACCAGCCCCTTCAGTGTCGTCCTTTTTGGTGTGTGGGTAAGGACCCAGGGAGCTGGCACCTTTGACTTCTTCCTTTTTGCTATCTATGGAATAATAAACGTGTCTCATGTATCTTCACCAGCCTCATCAGTCAGGCCTTGCCCTTGACCTTGTCTTGTATGTGTGAAACTGACTGGGAGCAAATAGATCTGAAGGTTACTAAGGTTCTGAAGGTTCATTGTTTTGTGAAGAAAACCAGAAATCCGGAGTATTCAAACTTTATACAACCTTCAAGCTTGCATAGTCGGAAGTGGGTGAAAAGTCATACAGCCCCCACGGAGCACAAGCTCCTCAGTACCCCGTCCAGACCTGGCTAGAGAGGATAATATTGATAGAAAAGGAAGACCATCCCAGAGGAAGGGGCCAGGGACCTTGGAGAGCAATGAGCAAAGGAACTGCTTTCAGAGAGCAGAACCTGGATCTAATCAGGCAGAGGAACCACCCAATGCCTGCCCAGTAGGACTTCAAAGTTAATGCTGATCAGCAACAGCTAGGAGTCTCCCCTCCTTCCCTTTCTGAAAAGGAATTTTATTGTAATTATTCTGTCCCTGCTCCACCATTGTATATCAGGTATGCGACTGGGTCGGGGTGAGGGGTGGGCAACAACTGGTCTTGTTAGTCCACATGTCACTGGACCATCCTGTGGACTCTGGCTGAGACTGTGTAGCAGATCCTTAGTATCCCATACATATCCCCTCAGCCTTACTGCTCACAGACATATTGGGAAACTTCCAATTGCCAGCACCTGCATTCCCTTGCATGAAGCCATTCTCTGACACCAGGAGTCTGCTTAGCCGCCTGCACAGTATCCCAGAAGGCAAGGGGATTTATGACCCATGGGAAAAAACCCTCAAACAATGACTGACAGAAGTTCGTGTATAAAGACTCTTGTTTGCAAGCCTCTTAATGGGATATTCTACCCTGGCTCCCAGAGTTTCCCCAGTGGAATTAAGCCCCAGTCTCCATAGTGATAACTGACCTGTCAGTACATCCTTTGGATGCGTTCTTATCCCTGTCTCCCTTCCCCATTCTCTAACCTTTGTTTCTTCACTTACCAAATAAAACATTTAGAAAGGCTTGTCTAAAAGTGTGCTTTCTGGGGAAACTCAAACTGAGACAAAAGACCCAAGGTATGCGGTCCTCTTTGATAGTGTGTGTTGTTGCTGGGACAAAGTTGCCCAAACCAGGGATTCCAGTTCCCATCCTATTTGCATCTCCGTGGGATCGTGTGACTGAGTTATAGCCAATAGAATATAGGTAGAAGTGATGTTTAGCACTTCCAGGCCTGGCTCATGGAAACTTCTTGTACCGCCTTACACAATTCCTTATTCTAGATGTCAATACACAAGGCAATCTTGGAAACCACATGTTGAAAATGGCAGAGCATCTCTTAGCCTGGATCTCTGAATGACTGACCAGAGCTATGAAGGTGAACTCCCCATCCCTGCCTCTCCAACCAAACAAGACCACTGCTGCCATCTGGGTTTTATATTAGCAAGAAGCCAACTTCCATTATGTTAAACCATTGAGATCGGGAGTTTCATCTGTTATGTCAACTAGTACCAACCTAATCAATTCTGAAGTTGCCAGGGTTTAAACAAATGTGCTGCCACTTCAAAAACTGTTTTTATTACCTCAAAGGGCCTTGGAAAGAGGAAAGTGAAACTGCTTCAGAGACAAATGCCAGAGGCCACATGGGGAGAGCTTGGACTTGGAAGCAGGCTGCCTAGTTTGATTGCCGGCTCTGACATGTACTGGCTGTCTGACCTTCGGCAAGTAACTTAACCTCTCTGTACTTCGCTTTCTTCCTGTATGAAATGAGGATGACAATAGCACCTACCTTATGGAGTTGCTATAAATTAATATCTGAAAAGCACTTAGCTCAGTGCCTCGCACACAGTTAATGATAAATTCACAAATTCCTAATTTTCCAAAGGCCATAATGAAGTCTTTAACTTGTTTCCTACAATACAATCTCCTAACCTCCTGCTCTGCTGTTAGAGAGATTGTGCCAAAACAACAGAGATGGCTTTAGGACTATGGATGTCCTTCCTTTGCAATATGACTTTGTTCCGGTACACAGGAATTTTCCAGAGTTTGCTCCACTCAGAGGTCAGAGGGCATCTTGGTCTATTGGATTTAGGCTGTGTTAGCTTTAGGTAGATCATTAACCTTAGGAGCAATGCTCACCTCTTGACCCTATTTGATTTTTGTCCACAGGCCTACAGAGAAGATTGTTCAACCTCCTTTTGAGTCAATCCTTTACATGCATTTATTCATAATAATTATCATATATTTGATCTTTTTTTTTTTGAGTCTTATACCAGGCACTGTTTTCCAACCTAGGGTTAGCATGCTGAACAAGAAGAATGTGGTCTCTGCCCTCATAGACCCTATTTCCTTTCAAAGGTATGAATAAATGAGGAGTTAGAGCAGTTGTGAGCACAGTAACTTGTAAAATTCATTCATTCAGTAACAATATACTAGAATCTTCAAAAATAAAGATTAAAAATTAGTAGTTAATGTCCTCATTTGTGCTTCTGTAATGGTGAAGTAGCTTGTTCAAGAACTGTGCTCTTGTTGAGCACATCTAGATGTGGATAAAGCACCAGAAAACCTATTTAAGAGCATTAGACATTAGAGGTGCCAAATTTCTGGAAAAGGGAAGGGGTAAACCAGGGAGGTGAGATGACATTCTGCAACCACATTTCCTTGGGGGAATTTGCCACTTCCTGGTACAAGGTAAGAGGTATCTGGTTTTGCCTGAGCAGAGGGCTACTGCTAGCAGAGCTTTGGCAGTCTCACGGCTGGAAAAACACAAGTGGAGACAAGATCCCAATGAGAAGGGAGGTGCAGAGAACTCAACCTGATAAATGACCAGTTCTCCCCTTAAGATATTTGGCACAATTTGAAGTTCTGTGGAAAGGGAGGCAAAAAATATAATTCTACACCTTAGAGAGGTCCCAAAGAATATACCAGGTGTATCAGTTTCCTATTGCTGCTATAACAATCACCACAAATTAAGTGGCTTAAAACAACAGATTTATTATATTACAGTTTTGTAGGACTAAAGTCTGAAATGGGTCTCACTGGGCTAAACTCAAGTTGTCAGCAGGGCTGCTCTCCTTTCTGAAGGCTCCATAGGAGAACCCATTTTCTGGCTTTTCCTGCTTTAGAGCTGCTCACGTTTCTTGGCTCATGACTGCAGCCCATTCCATCTTCAAAGCCAGCAACTGCAGGCTTTCTTTGCCTTATTCAAACACTAACCCTTCTGCTTCCCTCTTCCACATTTAAAGGACCCTTGTGATTACATTGACCCTCACAGATAATTTAGGATAATCTCTTTATTCCCAAATTGCCTTGCTAGCAACTTTAGTTCCATCTGCAACGTTAATCCTCCCCTGCCATGTAGCATAACATATTCACAGTTTGTGGGATTAGGACATGGATGTCTTTGGGGGTCCATTTTCTGCCCACCACACCAAGCTTTCAGTGGGTAGACATAGGAGCCTATCAAAACTGCAGGCTGGTCTTGATTCAGCCAAACCTCGATTGGATGAAAGTGATCAGTCCCCATTTTATCTTCTTAGTAGAATAAAAGGATGAAAAAGGTGGAGAATTTCATTTGAGAATTGGAATCTATGAAGAAGAAATAAAAATGGAAATTCTAGCAGTGAAAAAGGCAATCGTTCCACTAAAGATGCAAGAAAAAGTGTCTTTGCACTTGTGGCAGCCAAGACTGAATGGGAGAATACAGGAATTACAAAACCATGGAAAGAGAATTTTTGCAACTCAGAAATAACATTCTAAACAGCAAAGAGCCTGTTTTACTCCCCCTAAAAAGTCTGAAATTTGAGTTTACATGAAAAAGGCAATAATTTGTGTCAATTTCTCATTAAGTATATTTAACAATACAATAGATGCAAAGAAGAGAGGATTAGTAAACTGAAAGTTAGTTTAATATAAAATATCCAAACTGAAACACAAGGAAAAAAATGGAAATACAGAAAAAGGCATGATACATGTGTGCATTTGAAAAAGATTACTACAGGGACTTCCCTGGTGGTCCAGTGGGTAAGACTCCACGCTCCCAATGCAGGGGGCCCCGGTTCAATCCCTGGTCGGGATACTAGATCCCGCACGCCGCAACTGAGTCTGAATGCCGCAACAAAGATCCCGCACGCAGCAACAAAGATCCCATATTCCACAACTAAGACCAGCCAAAATAAAAAAATAAATATTAAAAAATGAGATTACTACACATACAATTATAGTTGTAGAAGTAGAATCAACAGAATAGGCAGGAGGGATATTTAAACAAACAATGGCTGAGAATTTTCCAAAAGTGATAAAAAAAATTAGCCCAAACCTTCACAGCTAGGGTAAAATCACACTTAGGCATATGATGGTCAAACCAAAGAACATGAAGAAGATAAAGGGAATATTTTAAAAGCAGCCAGAGGAAAAAGACAAATTACCTTCAAAGGAACAACAGTTGACCTCAGTTGACTTCTCAACAGAAATTATAGACAAAAGAACACAATACATTATTAAAGTTATGGAAGAAAAGAACAAACTCTACAAACTGTTAGTTAAAAACATTAAAAATCCTGAGAAAATGCTCTGCCAGAAGATTTGCACATTAAAAACAGGTGAGCCAAATAGAAGACAAATATAAGGTGGCAGATAACACTCTAACATATCAGTAATTACATTAAATGTCAACAAACTATATGCCAATTAAAGTCTAAGATTGTCACATGGAGTTTTTAAAATATATGCTGCTTGTAAAAGACACACTTTAAATATAAGGACACAGAAACACTGAACACAAAAGGATTAAAAAATATATGATGCATACAATAGCCAGAAGAAAGCTGGTGTAACTACCCCAATATTAGACAAGACTCTAAAGCAAGAAACATTACTAGAGATAAAAAGAGGCACTTCATAATGATTAGAATTATAAAGGGAATAACCTAACAGTAAGGTATCACAATCTCAAATATGTATGTACTCAAAAACATAGTTTTAAAATATATAAAGCAAACGTCAGCAGCGTTAAAAGAAGAAATAGACAAATCCACAATCATAGTGGGGAACACACTTCTCTCCAGTGCTAATAGAAAAATCGGATAAAAACAATTATAGAGCTGAACAACACAATTTTCAACGTGTGTGTGTGTGTATATATATATATATATATATATATATATATAAAACACATATGTATGTATTTGATTTATGTATAGCATTATAAATAAAACACTTTACCCAACAGCCATAGAATACTCATTATTTTAAAATGCATATTAAACAACAAAAAGTAACTGTATGCTGGGCCACCAAACAACCTTCAGCACATTTCAAAAGACTGAAATCATTCTGAGTATGTTATCGTACCATAGTGGAACTCAGTTAGACATAAATAACAAAAGATAACCAGGAAATTGAAAACACTGGAAATTAAGCAATACATTTCTAAATAAACTATGAGTTAAACAAGAAATCACAATGAAAATTGGAATATATTTTGAATTAGAATATATATTTGAATATATTTTAGATAATCATAAAGATATAATAATATATCAAGAAAAAGGAAATTTGTAGCCTTCAATGCATATATTAGAGTAGAAGAGAGGCTGAAAATCAATGATCTTAACTTCCTTTTATAAAATCCAGAAAAAGAACAAAGCCCAAAGAAAGTCAAGAAAGCAGAAATCAATAAGTGAATTTACCATAAAGAAAATCAACAAAGCCAAAAGTTGGCTCCTTATGAAAATTAATAAAATAGGTAAAACCTTGGCAATACTAATCAAGAAAAAGGAGAAAACATAAATTACCAATATCAGAAATGAAAAAGAAAATTATAGCAAGGATCCTCCACACATTAAAAATGTATAAGAGCTTCCAGGTTGGTGAACACTTTCACGTGCTGGGAGGACGGTGCATCCCAGTTTCTCAAGGACAGAAGCTCCTGTAACAGGACCCTTCCAAACCTCACCAATGAACCTCTTCATCTGGTCATTCATCTATATCCTTTATAACAAACTGGTAAACATAAAAAATGAATAAAGATAATATTGTGCACAACTTTACATCAATAAATTTGAAATTTAGATGAAATGGGTAAATTTCTTGAAAAACTTAGCAATACCAAGACTTGAAGAATCAGAAAATCTGAACATTTCTTTAGCTATTAAAGAAATTTAATCTGGAATTGAGAACCTTTCCACCAATAAAACTCTAGACATGGGTGTCTTCACTGATATATCAAGACTTATTATAAAGCTACAGAGACTGAGACAGATATAAGTGGAAGGGTTGATATATAGCTTAGTGGAACAGAGTGGAGAGTCTAGAAACACATAGACAGTTACCTGATTTTTGACAAAGTTTATACTAAAGTGCAGTAAAAAAAGAATTATCTTTCAAGTAAATGGTGCTGGGTCAACTGGGCACACATATGGAAGGAGAAATGAATACAGGCTTCTATCCCATACCATTCACAAATATCAGTTCCAAAAAGATCTAGGCCATGTGCCTTAGCCTTGTCTTCTATGACATCATGCTATATATAGCTCACTAAGTTACTCAGTTTATAACTGTAGTTATATAGCACAAATTACAGGGTCTATACATCATTTGTTAAATTCCAGGAGACCTACTGAGTGAATATTTGGGGCAAAAAAATGTCATGTTAAGAAAAGTCATCTACTTCTTTTAACCTAATTTCTCGTTCACATGAATGGAAAATAAATGTCTGTGTTTTTTTAAAAAAATCAATTCCAGGTGGATTCTAGATCTAAATGTGAGGGGTAAAACTATAAAGCTTCTAGAAGGAAACATAAGAGAATATTTTCATGAACTTGGGACAGGCAAAGATTTCTTAAACAGTTTACAAAAAGTGCTAAACATAAAGGAAAATGTTGAAATAGGACTCAGAAATATATAAAACTTCTGTTTATTAAAAGACACCATCAAGAGAGTGAAAGAAAACCCATAAAATGGAAGAAGATATTTGAAATACATATGTCCTTCACAGTTCTCATATCTAGAATAAATAAAGAACTCCTACAACATAAAAAATGTGAAAATAATCCAATAAAAAGAAGATATCTGAATCACCAATAAACATGTGAAAAAGTGTTCAACTTTATTAGTCATCAGGGAAATTAATATTAAAACTACAGTGAACTTCATCATATGCTCCAGGAGAGCTAAAATTAAAAAGTCAGCCCAAACCAAGGGTTGACAGTGATGTGAGGCAACTGGAACTTTCATACGCTGGTGGGAGTGGGAGGAGAGTGGGAAGTGTACAACTACTTTAAAAACAGTGTGGCAGCACTTATTAAAGCTGAACATAGGCATATGCTGTGATTCAGCAATCGTGCCCTGAGTCCCAACGTGGAATCTCTGGCCTCTAGTGTCTTTGGCATGGGGGGGCAGCAGGTGGCCTTCAGGACTTTGTGTCACCATCACAGCAGGCCCAGAGTAAGGGTTTACACCATAGCAGTCTCTGGGACAAACCCCGTGCCAAGAACCCCCTGATGAGTGTCTCACCAAGGAGGGGACATGTTCATCCTTTCCTTTGAGATGGTGTTCAGCAGATTGCTGGTCTAGAGGTTGCTTTAATCTCTGACCAGAAATATGTTGGCTATTTCCAGCTCATGAGCATATGGGATGTGGTCTCAGGGACCCTGACAGCCTCTCTGCACAGCATGGACCTTGTGTGACCGAGGCTCCTAAGCCTTTCTCTGTGCCCTCCAGCTGGTCTTACTCCAAAGCCCAGACGGTCACCTTGAAAGCTGACCAGATGTGAGAGGTCCCCTCCTCACTCTATCCTGTCCCTAGTTATCTGGCACATAGAGACAATACATTTCTTGAATTGAAAACTCAACTTAGCTGGCTAGAGGTGGTGTGAAGGGGGAGAGAATGGGGACAATCTCCCATTAGTTGTCCAATGATGGTGATGTCTGTAAGATATGGAAGGAAGAGGATACATTGTTTACTTTGAGGTATATGTGTGAGAGTGTGTGTGTGTGTGTGTGTGTGTGTGTGTGTGTGTGTGTAAGAGAAGGGGAGGAGAGCCCAGGTTTGTGTATAATAGTCTCATGCCTTTGACCTTGTGAATTCTGTGACTTACAACCTCTTCCTACTCCCTCAGGACTATCTCTGGCCTCAGTGGAAGGCAGGGTTAATCTCTGACAGAGGGAAGAACTTTTCATAATTTTGGTAGGAGCTGAAACAAACAACAGTATTTCCTTAGCAAAGATTCACCCTTTGCGCACAAGAAGAGGGGGGCAGAATAAAGAGTTATGGTGGGCTAAAATAATAAACTGTTTAAATTCAATTATAATACATTCTTACAGTCTTAAGACTCAGTTTTGAGGATGCTTTATTAGATGAGTCTTGGTTTGTGGTTTGAATTACTATATTGCCAGTCCTAATACTTACCTTGAGAGAAAGTCTACTTAAAATGTATCCAGGGCAAAAGACTTGAACAAGAGGGCATTTAAATAGCTAATAAGCATATAAAGATACTCAACCTCATTAGTCATCAGAAAAACTCAAAATTATGGTGCAAAACCAACAACACTCCCAGCAAAACAGTAAAAATGTGGAACAGCCAAACTCTTGTACTCTTAATGTGGGAGTGGAAATTGGTTCAACCACTTGGGAAAAGTGTTTGGCAGTATCTGTGAGTTGAACATATGCCTACTTTATTACCAAGCAGTTACTCTCCCAGGAAAATATCCTGCAGAAATGTATACCTGTGTGCAGGAAAAGACATGTACTAGAATGTTCACAGCAGCACTCACTATAAGAGCCCACTAGAAACCACTATCATCAACAGGCAGGATAAATAGCAAGTCCTGCATATACAATATGGGGTCATATGCAACACCAAGATCTCCTGACGGGCAACTATACACAACAACATAGATGAATCTTACAAATGTAACCAGAAAGAAGTCAGATGCAACATTGTACATATTGTATGATTCCATCTCTGTAAAGTTAAACAGTCAGCAGAATTAGTCTATGTTGCCAGAAGTCAAGATAATGGATATCTTTGTGGGGAGATGGGAAGTAATTGGAGGAGAGGCACCCCCCACTCTGTTAACGTTCTGTTTCTTGATGTGGGTGCTGGTTACAGGGGTGTGCTCACTTGGTGATAATTGCTCAAGTTGTATACTTAGGATATGTTAAGTTTTATGTATGTTTATTACACTTAAAGAAAAATTTTGAAAAATCTAAATTCGGAAGACTTCCCCCAGGCAGAGCTCATAGACTTCAGGAGGATGGGGCTGCGGGCTGCACTGGTGAGTAGAAGCAGCCCTCCCAGGGTTCAGCGCTTCACTTGACCTCAGACTTCAGCCAGGGTTGCAGGAGACGGTGTCAGGGGGATTGGGGGTGGGGGAGGGACCCGGAGTGGGCAACCGAGACGCTTTTGGAGGAAGAGTCTGAGGATACCTGAAAATTGCGTTCAAAACGTTGTGTATGCGTGTGCACATGCTCTCCTGGGGGAAGGGTCCACAGTGCTCACCTAGTGGACCGCCCCTCAGTCCCGAAGAGTCTGTGTTGGAGACATCGAAGAGTTGCTTGTCTAGATGAAGGTCCAGGGGTCAAGGAACCCGCATTCTAGTAACTAACCTGGGGCCCGGGCGGTCACTCTCATCTTGGGCCTCGGCTTCTCTGTCCAGTGGGCTCCGGGGTTGCTGTGGTTCGTACCTCCGGGGTGCGGACTACTAGCCCGCGAGCAGAGATCCAACCTCTCAGTTCCGGGCGCTGGGCAGAGGTGCAGCCGCAGCGAGCCCCTGCGAGCTGTCTGGGAGAGGGGTGGGGGTGTGGCGAGGGCGATGGGCCGGAAGGGCGAACCCTTCGGAGGAGGCGGATCCGCTCCCTCGCGGGCAGGTAAAGTTGGCCGAGGCCCCGAGAGCCTGGTAGGAGTCGCGCGCCGCCGAGGAGAATGAGGCTCGCGGTCTGCTCCGTGCTGTGCGCGGGGGCCCTGGGTGAGTGCGCACTGGGAGCCGGGTGGGGGCCGGCCGTTTAGGATGGGACCGGGTGCCAGCCGAGGGTCAGCCACGGCGGGACACTGCACTGTCTCGTCTAGGAGGCTTCGAAGCAACCCAGCGCCTGGCTGGCTCCAAAGTGCCTTCCACCGCCGGTGGTTCATCAGTGCACCTGACCAACTTTCGCCCTTGCAGAAACCCTGCAGGCTAGGGCAGGAGTTCGCAAACTCTGACCAGCTGACCAAATCCCGCCAGCTGCCTGATATACAGCCGAACGAGCTAAGAATGGGTTTTACATTTTTACACGTGTGAAAGAAAATAAAAAGAAAAATAGCTTGACACATAAGAATTATGTGAAATTCAAATGTCAGCGTCCATAAATAAAACTTCATTGCAACACGATCATGCTCATTCAGGTATTTGTCCATGGCTGCTTTCACGCTTTAAGGGCAGAGTAGAGAGTTGCCACAAAGACTGTATGGCCCACAAAGCTAGTAATTGCCTAGCTAGCCCAGTACAGAAAAAGTTCATGACCCCTGGCCTGGAGGCTGTTCGTCCAGTTTACAGTGAAGGAAACAGGGTCAGAGGAGAGAAGGGATTTTTTCCGAGGGCTCAAGGACTATTATTAAGAGGGGGAGGGGCACATCAGGTAAGCTTGTCATGTCAGGTATCTAACCAGAAGGATCTTTCCTGCTCTGAACTGTACAATGCCTCCCATCCCGACTACACACTAGGCAGGTGGAGGAATATAGGGGAGAAACAATCACCCTAGAATGGAATCCACCTGCCACTCGGTGCCATGTGACTGGGTGGTCCCTTGCCCTCCTCTCTGAGCTGATTTCCTCCTCAGTTCAGTAGAAATTACTTTTTCACAGCAAACACACAGTTGCTGTGAAAGTGACATGAAGTCATGTACCTAAGGGCAGAGCTGTAGGCACAGGTGAGTTATCACTGGAAAAAAAATCCTGCACGTAAATGTAGGGGACCCCGTCCCGTGTTGGGGGGCTGTCAGGGCTCTTGGCTGGGTAACTGTAAGGAAGGTAATGGTGCAAAGTCACTAACCTCATGCAGGTGGAGACCCCTGCCTGGCAGGACAACTGGGTTCTGTCCAGCCCTGATTCTGTCAGGTCTCAGGCTGTCTTAAATCATTTCTGGGGTAGGGTATCTATCACGGGGGGAGGCATAACCTGGGCTGAGCAGAAGAAGGCAGGAAAGGCAAGGAGTGCTTTCAGGGATGGGGGTGGCCCTCCTTGGCCCAGTGCTGCCACCTAGGGCCACACGGGGAGCTCTGATGGGGCTGGGGAAGGCTGGCAATGTTGCTACAGCTGTGGTCCAACTATGGCTGCAGAAAATCCAGAGTGCAGCCCCCTGGCCTCTCCCGTATTCTTCCTGAACAGGGCTTCTGTTGTTTGTTCTTCCCCCATCCCCTCTCTTGGCAGTGTCAGGCACTGACCAAAAGTTCACTTTCCCAGTCGGCTCTGTGTTTACTAAACAGAGGCAAGAGCTGCCTCTCCCTGGCCCTCCGCCCACTCCATCCCAACATTCCTTCTCTCTTGGCCACTGGACAAGGCTGGAATCGAGGACGTGCTTTCTTCAAAGCTCAGTGTTCTCTTCCTATGAAAACCCTTCTGGTGGCAGATGACAGGAATGTAACCAAACTAGCTTAAACTAAAAGTGTCAGAGGAGTGGGAGTGGTGATCAGTAGGCCTTGCAAGAGCCAAGAACCAGGGGCTCAGTACAGCCTGTACCTCCACCTTGGCTGCCACCTCCTTTCTCTACCTTTTGCTCTTCCGGGGAAGAGATTTCTCCACGCAGTGAGCATGTGGCCACCAGCAGCTTTTCCCTTCTAGAGCAGATTGAAATATTCACAGTGGGCTCTGATTGCCCCTTCTTGAAATTGTCACATAGTTGGATGGAGTGTTGTTGATGGCTGGCCTAGTTTAGGTTACTTGACTCCATTGACACTTAGCTTGCTTGCACACACTCTTTCTTTTTAAAATCATTTTTATTGAAGCATAACTTACTTTTAATAAAATGGTCTCCTACAAGTATACATACAGTTCAATGAATTTCAAGAAATATGCCTACCCCCATAACTACCACCACAATCAAAATATAGAACATTTCCATCACTCCCAAACTGTCCCCTACCCCTTCCCTGTCATTCGCATTTTTTCCCACTTTAGGTAAGTTTTTCCTTTTCTAGGATTTCATGTAAATGGAATCATGCACTACATAGTCTTTTGTAACTGGCTTGTTTCATTCAGCACAATTGTTTAGAGATTTATCCACATTGTTGTATGTATCAAAGTTCATTCCTTTTTATCGCTGAGTAGTATTCCATGGTATGACTTTATCACAGTTTGTTTTCCATTCATTTGTTAGTGGATGTTTAGGTTGTCTCCAGTTTGGGATATTATGACTAAAGCTGCTATGAATGTTAGTGTACAAGTCTTTGGGTGGACATATATTTTCATTTGTTTTGGGTAAATATCTAGGAGTAGCATTGCTGGGTCATAATGGTAACTTGTTAAGAAAATGTCAAACTTTTTTGAGTAGTTGTACCATTTTCCATTCCCACCCACAATATGATAATTTCAGTTGCTCCACATCCCGCTAACACTTGGTGTTGTCAATATTTTCACATTTAGCCATTCTGATAGGTGTGTGTACTACCTCACAATGGTTTTAAATTGCATTTCCCTGATGAGTAATAATGTTGTAGCTTAGCTTTCCATTTTCTTTTTTTTTAATTAATTAATTTTTTTTGAATTTTTGAATTCTATTTTTGTAAACAGCAGGTTCTTATTAGTTATCCATTTTATACATATTAGTGTATATATGTCAATCCCAATCTCCCAATTCATCACACCACCAATAAAATAATTAATTTTATTTATTTATTTTTGGCTGTGCTGGGTCTTTGTTGCGGCACATGGGCTTTCTCTAGTTATGGTGAGCGGGGGCTACTCTTTGTTGCCATGCGCGAGCTTCTCATTTCAGTGGCTTCTCGTGTTTCAGAGCACAGGCTCTAGTCTCGCTGGCTCAGTAGTTGTGGCGCATGGGCTTAGTTTCTCCACGGCATCTGGGATCTTCCTGGACCAGGGCTCAAACCCGTGTCCCCTGCATTGGCAGGCGGATTCACTGTGCCACCAGGGAAGCCCTCCATTTTCTAAATGATACCTTCTGAAGAGCAGATGTTTTACATTTTGATCGGGTTCCCTTACCTAATTTTTATTTTTTGTTATTATGTTTTGTGTCCTCTCTAAAAATATTGATATAATTGGCTACCCCCAAAGTTGCAATAGTTTCCTCTTTGTTTTATTTTAGAAGTTTTATAGCTTCAGCTTTTATGTTTTGGTCTATGATACATTTTTAGTTAATTTTTGTGTATGGTATAAAGTAAGAGTCGGGATTCACTTTTCTCATATGGATATCCAGTTATTCCAGGACTTGTTTTCGAAAAGAATATCCTTTCTTCACTGAATTACCTCGGCAGCTTTGTTGAAAATCTACTGACCCTATATATATGGGTCAATTTCTAGACTCTCTGTTCTGTTACATTAAGCTTTATATCTCTCCTTGTGGCAATATCACACTGTCTTGGTTACCGTAGCTTTATAATAAGTCTTGAAATCAGGTAGTATAAATCCTCCAACTCTATTGTACTACTTCAATGTTGGTTTGGCCATTTAGATCTTTTGCATATCCAAACACAATTTTGAATCAGGTTATCAAATTCTATAAAAAACAATTAGGCTTAGATTATTATTGAGATAGCATTTAATTTATAGATTATTTTGAGGCTTGGCATCTTAACAATATTGAGTTTTCTAATCCATGAACATTCTATATCTATTTATTTAGGTCTTCTTTCATTTATCTTGGAAATTTTTTGTAGTTTTCATGTACAGTTCTTGTTCATAATTTGTTAAATGTATCCCTAATATTTCATATATATATCTATTTTAGATTTTTTTTCTTATTTTCTTTCATTTTTCTTGGCTGTATCAGGTCTTAGTTGTGGAACGCTGGATCTTCGTTGAGGCATATGGGATCTTTCGTTGCGGCACGGGCTCTTTGTTGTGGTGCGCAGGCTTCTCTCTACTTGTGGCATGCAGGTTTTTCTCTCTTTCGTTGTGGTGCGCAGGCTCCAGGGCGCGTGGGCTCTGTAGTTGGCGGCAGGTGGGCTCTCTTGTTGAGGCATGTGAGCTCAGTAGTTGTGGCACAAGGGCTTAGTTGCCCCGCGGCATGTGGGATCTTAGTTCCTCCACCAGGAATGGAACCTGTGTCCCCTGCATTGGAAGGTGGGTTTTTTTTTACCACTGGACCACCAGGGAAGTTCTGATATTTCATATCTTTGAAAGCCATTGTAAGTATTATTATTTATTTATTTATTTATTTATTTTTTGCGGTACGCGGGCCTCTCTCTGTTGTGGCCTCTCCCGCTGCGGAGCACAGGCTCCGGACGCACAGGCGCAGCGGCCATGGCTCACAGGCCCAGCCGCTCCGCTGCACGTGGGATCTTCCCGGACCTGGGCACGAACCTGCGTCCCCTGCATCGGCAGGCAGACTCTCAACCACGGCGCCACCAGGGAAGCCCGTAAGTAGTATTTTTAAAGTTTCATTTTACAGTTTTTTCTTTTTAGCTTTGTAGAGATTCAACTGATTTTAGCGCTTTGACCTCAGATCCTAAGACCTTTCTAAATCATTTATTCCTTAAAATTTTCTGTGTAGAGAAACATGGTATCTGTGAATATAGACAATTTTCTATCTTCTTTTCCAACCTGTATGCCTTTTGTTTCTCTTTTGAGCTTTGTTAAAATGGTTAAGACCTCTAATACAGTGTTAAACAGAAGTGAAGAGAATGTCAATCTTTGCCTTGTTTCTGACCTGAAGGGGAAAGCATTCAGTCTTTCACCATTAGGTATAATATTAACTGTGGGGTTTTTTGTAGATGTTCTTTATCAGGTTGAGGACATTCCTTTCTATTCTTACTTTGCTTGGAATTTTGAATTGGCAAGTGCCTTTTCTGTTCTATAGAGATAATCGTATGAATTTTTCTGTTTTATTCTGTAATATGGTGAGCTATACTGATTAGTTTTTGCACATTAATTCAACTTCACATTCCTGGGCAAGGGATAAACCTGTGTGTGTGTGTGTGTCTGTGTGTGTGTGTGTGTGTGTGTGTGTGTGTGTTCATGTACTTAAGAATTTTTTTTTGGCTGCGTTTGATTTGTTAATATTTTGTAAATGATTTTTGTGTCTATGTTCATGGGGGATATTTGGTTGTAGTTTTCTTTACTTATAATGTCTTTGTTTGGATTTGGTATCAGGTTAATGCTGGCCTTAGAAAATGAGTTAGGAGTATTACTTTCTCCTTTACTTTATAAGATAGTTTTTGCCACATTGGTGTTATTTCTGTTAAGTGTTTGATAGATTTCATGAGTGTAACCACTTGGGTCTGGAACTTCCTTTAACATTCATTATAGTGCAAGTTTGCTGTACCCAAATTCTCCCAACATTTGTTTGTCTGGAAAAGTTTATTTTTGCCTTCAGTTCTGAAAGTTATTTTCATTGGTTTTAGATTTCTAGGTTAGCAAGTTATTTTTCTTTTAGCACTTTAAGGATATTCCATTGTCTATGACTTGTGTGGTTTCTGACAAAAAGTCTGAGATATTTATTGTCTTTGCTCCTCTGTACCTAATTTTGTCTCTTTTCTCTGGTTGCTTTAGAACTGGGAGTTTGTAGTTTTCATAATATTAGGAAAAATTCTGGCCAAATCTTTCTTCACATATTTTTTCTTGCCCCTTCCCCCCTTTTTTATCCTGGACTCCAGTTACACATATGTTAGATCACTTGATACTGTATGACAAGTCACTGAGGCTCTGCTCATTTGTTTTTCTATCTTTCTTTCTCTCTGCTTCATTTTAGATAGTTTGTAGTAATGTCTTCTAGATCATCTTTTTTCTTCTGCATATCTAATCAGCTGTTAATCTCATCCACTGGAATTTTTATTTCAGATATTCTATTTTTCATTTCTAGGAATTCTTTTTGGCTCCTTACATCTTATATTTGTATCCTCATTATGCTCATGTTTTTCTTTTCTTGGGGGTAGGGTTCACTATTTACTTATGGCAAATATTCCACATCCATGATCCTCTCCAGTCAGAAGTTCTTTGAGAGGATGCCATGGGCCTTGGCCAGTCGGAGAATGGCATCATCTGACTCTCCCATCCTGTGAATGGCCCCACAGATAGCCTAGGTTTTGAACTGGGTGTTGAACCTGCCTGTTACTTTGTTAACCTCAGCCAAGTTCACCTGGACTGACGCGTGGTCTTTGGCGCCGATGATGCAGTTGCTGGCAGAGTATTTCTGCGGCAAATACAGGTCCACGAACTCTCTGGCATCATTTTGCATGTTGAGGGCATGTCTGGTGGCACCACAACAAGCATGGGAGCAGAAAGGAAGCGCCGCATCCCCCAGCAGCGCTGATGTTCATGTTTTTCTTTAGCGCTCCGAGCATACTTATAACATTTAAAATAGCTGTTTTAAAGCTTTTTTCTGTTAATTTCCTCATCTCTTTCATTTCTGGTTCTGATTGTATTGACTGATTTTCCTCCTGGTTATGGATTACATTTTCCTGCACCTTCACTTGTGTATTAATTTTATTGGTTGCTGGATACTGTGAATTTTACCTTGCTGAGTACTGTATTTTGGTTTTTGCTTTTTTTTTTTAATTTAAGGAGTGTCAACCTTTTTTTCTGACAGGCACTCATAATGTCTTCAGATCAGCTTAACCTTCTCAAGACTATTTTTCAAGATGTTTAGGCAGTGTCTAGAATACCCTTCTTTCTAGATCTAGTTTAGCTTACTTATGGAATCTTTCATAAATGCACTATTTATTCAATAAGATTTTCTCCACTCTGAATGGTGGGAACCCAAATGATTCCTAACCCCATTTGAGTTCTGAGAAATGTTTGGTTTAGGCTCCCTATTAAATTTTCTTTCCCTAGCAGTTGTCCTTGCCTGGCCTCCACAATGCTCAAATTGATATTTAGCCAGAATCTCCAAGGTGTGACAATTCTGGATCTCAATCTCTCTTCTCTTTCTCCTCTCATTTTGCATTCCCTGCTCTTTGGTACCCTGTGCTGCACATTCTAATTGCCTCCACCTTACCAAACTATGGTCTCTGTCTCCTCAACTTGGGGTGACCATCGGGCTGTTTCTTTTCTCTTCTCTGCCCTGCTATCTGGACATTTGTCCAGGAAGAAAGCTAGTGTGATTACAGGGCTTACTTTATTTGTTTCCCTTCTCTCGGGGATCACAGTCCTGCACTTCCTGTTGTCCAATGTGTTAAAACATTTTTTTCGTATGTTTTTCCCCAGGTTTTTTTTTTTTTTCTCACCTGTTTAAAGTGCTAGGGCAAGTCCCATATCAGTTATTTCTCATAGGTGGAAATAGAAGCCCATCCTGGTTTGATTTTTTGTTTGTTTGTTTTATGTTTTATTTGTTTTGCATTTGTTTAGTTCCCTGCTTTAGTACCATGTTTTTGTCCAGACTTTAGCGTTTCCCCTACTGATGTGAATATCATTCACCCTATTTTATACTCACACTGAATGAACTAGTGATTACCACTGGGGAGAGGGAGGGGATGAGGGGCAATATATAGGTAGGAGAGGGAATAAAAGGTTATTATAGGATTATATGAAATTATCTGTGTGAAACTTTTGGAAATTGTAAAGCACGGTAGAATTTAAAGAATCTTTCATTCAATAATAAATAAATAAATAATTTAAAAACATCAGAAATTCAAAAGCTACAGTTTTAATCATTTGACCATAAGCACAGGTGACTGAAAATAGACTTTCAAAAAGGCTTTCTCAGTAAGTGCAAACCTTCGAAAAAAAAAAAAAACTGCAATTGTATACAGTGGCTCTTTGTGTAACTTAACCTGCTTACAAAGCTATTTTCATTTATAGAGTTGTATTGTCTCTACAGTTATCAGTCATTTCTAAGAGCAGAAACGTTTTAAGAATCTGTATTGGCAAGCAGAGTAAACATGCTTTGAAAGGCTCAAAGTGCAATATGAGCTATTACTCCACACACTTCTATTCTGCGCAAGGGCATCTGTCCTGACAGCTCCATTCTCTCACTGGCTCTTCTACCCTGGCGGCTACTATCGAAGACCTGTTCAAAACAGAGCTGAAGCACTCCATTTGTCACTCCCTGTCTTTGGTATGGGATTCTCTCTAAGGAAATTTGACATCTCCTGTCCCATTTATTTTGATATTTCCTACTTGCAGACAGTTAAAACACAATACAGGCTTTGGAGTCAAACAGACCTGGGTGTTTCAAGTATTAGCTTCATCTCAAGTTATTTGATGTCTCTGACAGTTTTTTTTGTTTGCTTGTTTAAATTCATCTACAAAATGGGAACACCAGTATTTAACCAGCAGGACAATTGTGGGCACTCGAGGAGGGTCATGTGCCTGGCCTGACACACAGGGCCTTCTCAAAAATTCATAGCTGTGACTGCTGTTACTTGCATCTGCCAGATTTCATCTAAGATGACATTTTGCTCAAATACCACAGTTCTGTAAACAGCATTTTGCCTTTGCATTATTGTTAACACTAATTACTACAGCCTAAAGTGCCAGTGAAATGAACAGACACTGATTTTAATGCCCCAGCAGTTACTACCATGTAAGGTTAGAGTATCTAATGCCAAGACAAAGATTAAATCATTAGGCCCAAATCTTCCTTCCCATAATGCTATTTTCTTTTTTGGTGTGAAATTCACTAAAATGAAATTAGTCATTTAAAAGTGTACAATTCAGTGGTATTTAGTATGTTCACAGGGTTATGCAACTACCACCTCTATCTAGTTCCACCATAGTTCCAACACCCCAAGAGAGCATCCTGTACCCATCCTCCTCTTCCCCAGCCCCTGGCCACCACCAATTTGCTTTCTGCCTCTGTAGATTTACTTATTCTAGATATATCATATAAATGGAGTCATATAATGTGTGGCCTCTTGTGTCTGGCTTCTTTCATTTAACGTATTATTTTTGAGCTTTATCAGTGCTGTAGCATGTAGCAGTACTTTACTCTTTTTACGGTAGATTATATTCCATTTTGTGGATGTACTATATTTTGCTTATCAATTCATTCATTGCTGTGCATTTGGCTTGTTTCCACCTTTTTTGACCATTGTGAAAAGTGCTGCTCTGAATATTTGTATATATGTATTTGAGTATCTGTTTTCAATTCTTTTGGGTATATACTTATGAGTGGAATTTCTGGGTCGTATGATAATTCTGTATTTAACTTTTGGGGGATGCTTTGGCTTTTTTCTCCAAGGGAAAAGGCACAACCAGAGAAATGGGACCTGAGAATTTATGTGGGCCAGGCAGCCAGTCCAATGTGTGTCTACCCCTCTCAGCCAACCCTTGACCTTGTCTTTACCTTCTTCTTACAGCAGAGAAAGGTGAGTGCTGTGGGTCACTTACACCCCTGGCCTGTCTCCCGTAGGGCTGTGTCTGGCTGTCCCTGAAAAAACTGTGAGATGGTGCACTATCTCAAGTCATGAGGCCAATAAATGCTACAGCTTCCGTGACAACATGAATAATGTCCTTTCAGTGGAGGGTCCTCATGTCACCTGTGTGGAGAGAACCTCTTACCTTGAGTGCATCAAGGCCATTGTGGTAAGTCACTGCTGCCTAAGAAGAGTGGAAGAAAATCCATACTTTCTCCTTCTTTTTTTGTACTTGTTATAGTTTATTGCTTCAGAACAACTTTCTCTCTAGCAAGGAACTAGACCATGCTTTAGAGGAGAAAGAAATAAGCTAAAGACTTGAAAGTACAGAGACTATGTGTAGATGAAAATATAGGTGCTCAACATTCATTAATAGTGAAAACAACAATAATAATAATTAAACAACTGATAGAGAAGGATTCAGTGAAAATGGCCACGGTAAAGCAAAGCCAGAATTGCACTGAAAGAGAAATCTATAAAGACTCAGAAATAAACAAGAAGCTGTAGTATCACTATTATTACTTAATATTGTTTTTGGAATTTCCTAGTAATGCAATGATATAAAATACATATGAGATAGAAACAAACAAAATATCAATATTTTCAGATGCTTGCATGCCTAGAAAGTACAATGGAATCAAGAGAAATGTTACCATAATTATTAATGAAAAAATTAGTTTGGTAAAAGATAAATATATCACAATTAATGTCATTTTCATATATCAACAGTCACTAGTTGGGGAAAAATAACCTCAAATTGTGATCTCATTTACATTTAAAATGATATACAGAAAAATGTTGCAGGGAAAAAATCATATGAGAGATCCGCAAGATTATTATAAATGTAATACAAAAGTCTGAGACAAATGAACAGTACTTATTAATAAATTAAAACATATGCCATATTCCCAGACAGGAAGACTAAACTTCATATATGTGCACATTTTCCCAAAGTTAATTCATAAATTTAATATAATTGTTATCAAAATTATATTATAAAATTTAAAAAGTCAGTAAAATAAGTTTACAATTCTTATTTGTAAGAAATATAGGTGAGAATATAAAATAGTATTATGAAAAATAAAATGAGCTGGGGAGTAGCTGAGGCCTGCCTGAAACTATAACATATTTAATAACAGCATTACAAAGAACAGGGTCCTCGGACAGATGTAGAAGATCTGGAAGAGAACAAAATTCAGACATATTCCAAGCTTTCTATACACACATCCATCTGTCTAATTATCTACATGATATGATGTAGATGCAAACTATGATGAATGTCCAACACTAAGGCAGTCTGGTCCTAGGCTTAATGGTTACATACACATAGATTTAGATATTGTATGATAAGGCATACTTTCCAAACAAATGTCTGAGAAAGGATTCTTTAGTTGGACAACTGGATAGCCATTTAGAAATAAAATCAAGTGAGATTTTTAATCCATTTACCAAAATAAACTCCCAGCTTGACTCAATTTGACTAATGTAGATAGATATAAAAAGATAAATCACAGAAGTAGACAAATTTGGAAATGTAAAAATTTTAAGTCTCTGACAAAGGAAAAAAATTAAAGCCCTAAGCATACAGAAAAATATATTCACATCAGCTATAACGAAACAGTGTAGTGTAAAAGCTATGTAAAGATGTCATTTAAATTTATAAGAAATGCTTAAGAATAACAAGCTATAAACAAACTACTCACAGAAATGACAACTAATAGACGATACAAGTAAGGAAAGGAAAATGTTCATCCTTTATAATAATCAAAGGATGCAAATAAAACCACCTTAAGGTAGCAGTTTATATCTCGTAATGTGATAACATTTCTTAAATGATAGTATTTCTTGCCAGTAGTTTTGCGTGAAATTGGTATGTATTGCTATGGGCATTAGAAATTATAAATTTCTACATCATTTCTGGAGAAAAATTTGGAAATATTCATTAAGGGTCATAAAGATGTACACAAACTTTATTTATTTTCTCTAATTCATTCATATTTATATATGACCTTATGCAATTGTGGGACCTGGTTAAGAGATATCTGTAAGACTATTGTCTTTGCATCTGATACTGGAACTTGAGGAGGAGGTGGGCAGGAGGGGGAAGATGTGTGAAAAGGAGGAAAGACTGAGAACCATCTAGAACCTCAGTCATGAGCTGGAGCCCATGGGGATGGACTGAAACCTGTTCTTGTTGCTTCTGACCTTGATGGTGTTCACAAGGCCTTCTTGTCTTTTACCTTTATACTAAATCCCTCCTTTTCTTAAATTGGTTTCTGATACATGCAACCAACAGAATACTAACTTGATATATGTATATACATATGTATACATATACTTATATATGAATACACATTGTAAAATATATGTAAGAAAAAATGAGATGGAGTAAAGGGAGGCAAGTATACAGAAATGTAGTATTAAATTTATAAAAAGCCAAATTACTTTAAATGTCAATTAAGAAATGAATAAAAAGCACTATTTACAATAGCCAAGATACAAAAGCAACCTCAGTGTCCATCAGTAGATGAATGGATAAAGAAGATGTGGTGTATATATACAATGGAATATTACCCATAAAAAAGAATGAAATCTTGCCATTTGTGACAACATGGGTGGACCCAGAAGGTATTATACTAAGTGAAATAAGTCAGACAGAGAAAGGACAAATGCTGTATGATTTTACTTATATGTGGACTCTAAAAGACAAAACAAATGAACAAATATAACAAAACAGAAACAGAGTCATAGATACAGAGAACGGGTGGTTGCCGGAGGGGAGATGGGTAGGAGGAGGAAAGATATAGGTGGGGGAGATTGAGAGGTACAGACTTCCAGTTGAAAAAAAAAGATTTCCATGAGGAAATGAGGGGTAGGGAATAATCCAACCTCATTTTTGAGAAGAGGCTGTGAAGTTACTGCTTCTCTCAGGGAGGAAGGAATTCTTGGCTGAGAGATCCTTGAAGAGGGAATCCAGACTCAAGAGTGCAAACCATGACTTCTTATGGATGGAAATATTCTACAACTCATTTACTCAATTCAACATTTATTGGACACCTACTGGCAGTCGGTGCTGGGATTTGGCAGGATAAAACAACACAGTAACATCCCCACCCTGGAGGAGGCTGCATTTCAAAGGGGAGGACAAACAATAAATAAACGTTTGTCAGATGGTTGATAAGGGCTCAGGAGAGAAACAGAGGGCTTCCAGCATTTATGAGGTGGTAGTTTTAAGAGCACAGTCGGAGGAAAGCTCACTGCGAAGGCTTTTGAGCCAACACTAGGGAGGCGGAGGAGGTCTGAGCCATACCAAGTATCCATGGCGATACTTGTCAAGTGTCCCTGGCAGAGGGTTAGGTGAGTCTTCCTCAGAGGTGAGGGGCTTCATTCATGTCTGGCCTTTTCTCTTTCAGGCAAACAAAGCAGATGCTGTGACCATTGATGGAGGTTTGGTGTTTGAGGCAGGCCTGGCCCCCTACAACCTGAAGCCCGTCGTGGCAGAATTCTACGGGTCAAAAGATGGTGCGTCTTCCACGGGGACCCAGGTCTCTGTTCTGACACAGCAGCCACAGCAGAAGGCAGGGACTCTGTTGGCATTACACTTGCAGGGAACAAAGCTGCTGGAGTTCTCTAGACTGTGAGAGGCTGTTACCTCCACTAACTCATGGGGGCTGGGATCTTGGCTCTTTCTGGGAAGCTGTGAACTCTGAGCATCCTGATGGGAATGCTGCTTGTGCTGCTGAGTGAGAGCGGGCATGTTGTCCAGAGTCCACTGCCCGCCCGGTGGGGTCGCCCATCTCTGGAGACACACAGACCTGGACAGCCTCTCCGTGTGCCAAGTCCTCTGCAGTTGCTAGAGAACACAGTTTGAAGAATGGGGTTTGGGGAGGCGAAGAATGGGGTGCCTGCCATACTTGTCCATGAGTGTCACCAGTGTGTGTGTGAGCACGGTCTGTCTCAATTTGAGTCCAGCTTGCAGGGCCCTGGCGAAACCCTGGAGACGCCCTCCATACCTTCCCCCCACACCTTCATCTTCGTGCCCAGGCTGCAGACAGAGAAGGGAGAAGAGCCCGTGGGGAGAAACAGTAAATCTCAATGACTGGGAGCTGCAGGCCCTGTAATAGCTGGTGCAGAAAAAGAACTCAAGTGTATTGCCTTGAAGAGGGGCAGTTTCCTTTCTTCTGTCAATCAAGGGCCTTTCCCTTTCCTTTTCTGCCTGCTTACCAGGAGATGTTGCAGGTCCTAGGATCCCCCCAAGTTCCTTTGCACACACTCTGTAAGATGAGTGGCAATGATGTGGCATCTTCCTTTGGCCCTTCTTTCTCTGCTCCTTTTCAGATCCACAGACTCACCATTATGTTGTAGCCGTGGTGAAGAAGGGCAGCGATTTCCAGCTGAACCAGCTCCAAGGCAAGAAGTCCTGCCACACAGGCCTGGGATGGTCTCCTGGGTGGAACATCCCCATCGGGATACTTCTTCCCTCTGACTTGGTTGAAAAAGGTAAGCTGGCTGGGACAGGGTGCCCTGAGGCAGGGCTCCTACTCCCAGCACCCACGTGGATTCTATTGGGGCCTTACGAACACTAACAGGCGTACAGGTTTCATAAACTCCAAGATGGGGACAACCTGCTTTAAACGTGTGCTGTCTGGGTTTGCTGCACCAGCGAGCCTTGGGAACTGGCAGCTGAGTCTTTCCTTCTCTCAGCAAAGGAACCCCGGTCTCTGAGCTCCTGGCAGCCCCACATTCACGGTAATCCCAGCAGTTTGGCTTGATAAGGGCCATCGTGGAGGCTGATGAGAAAGGGGAACTGCCTTCCAGCTGCCCAGGAAGGCTCACTGGGGATGATCGCCATACCGCCAGCAGTCAGGCCTCAGTGCTGTGGGTGAGGGCTTGGGATGAAGGCGAGAGGGGATGAGTGGACCAGAGCTATGATTTTTTGTGTACTCCAGTCTCTTGTTCAGTTCCGATGAGTCATGGTGAGCCTAGGGTGCCTTTTCAGCCCCTGAAAGATGACAGCCAAATTTTCTGTGCTCTGCAAAATTGTGTCTTTTTGAGCCCTGCCGACTCTGCAGCATTTATGTTTCACCTGTGTTTGGGGCTGCAGAGGTCAGATGGGGTGCTGCAGCCTGGGCCACAGCTCTGGCTATGTTTGCCCTTTCTTGGGGTTCCTGCTTGCCCCAGTGTCAGACGCTGTGGGACGTCTGTCTGGGCGGTTATGATGTGGCTGTTGGCACACCCCCAAGCCCATGAGGCAAGTTAATCCAACCCCCTCCCATGAGTTCCTGGAAGAGGGATCCCCGGGAGCCACCACAGACCCTGGATCAGAAGAGGAGAGGGGTGGGTGGGACCACGTCCTGAGATAAGGAAGGGCTGTCGGGGGTTCCTGCGTGTTTAGAGTCCTGCGGCCTCCCCCACCACCCCCGAGCCTCCGTGTTGGTGAGCTAACCAGGTGAGTGGTGCTGGGGCTGCAGCTTGGGTCAGTGCAGCTCAGCAGTTTTCGCACCCTGCAGGGGACAGGCTGGGAAGCTTCTTTTGGGCTGGAGCCCCGGGACCACGCGTGAGCCAGCCACGCCCTCAGACCCGGGCACTGTCGGCCACCTCTGCACACCCACTTCCTCATGACAGTCCCAGGCAGTGCATGCAGACCTCTGGGCTCTCACATACGGACACACACACACACACACACACACACACACGCATGCGTGACCAAGGGGCCCCGGCAGCTCATGCCCTGAGGTCCGTGTGTCTCCGTGTTGAGCAGCAGCGGCTAAGTTCTTCGCGGACAGCTGCGTCCCCTGTGCGGATCAGACGGCTTTCCCCAAACTGTGCCAACTGTGTGCGGGGAAGGGGACCGACAAGTGCGCCTGCAACTCCCACGAACCGTACTTCGGCTACTCAGGGGCCTTCAAGTGAGTGGGGCCCCCTTGCTCCTCTTCCTCACTCTGATGATGGGGAAACTAAGGCACAGGGAGTGGACGGGGCCTGCCCCAGACCACCTAGAGTGTCGGTGTGAAACACAGGGTCTCGAGTGCCTCCCATGGCCCACCCTCGTTCCTGCCCGTCCTGAGGGGCAGTCTTCTGTGGGGGAGCCCCGCTCGTCTCCCCAGATGGAGGGGTCTGGACCAGGGAGGTTTCTGGGATCCATGGACACAGGCTTGGACTCCCAGCTGGGCCAAGGGCTGGGAACCCTCCCCTACACCAGTTGCTTCTCTCTACCTGAGTATCTCTGTGTCAGGGACGCATGCTGCTTCTCCCCACCTCCCTCTCAGCCCCCTGCCTGCAGGCACCTCTCCATACTCCACGCCCTGCAAGAGACATAGCTGCTGCTCAAAACCAGAGCAAAACTGGCCGGGAGTCCAAGCCTGTCTAGAGTTTTTAACCTCTATGTAAAAGGCTTTAAACCTTTTTTTTTTTTTTTTTAATCTGTTGCTTTTGGCTGCCTTCGAAGAGGAAGGTGGTGGGTTCCTCTTTTGCAGCCTCCCTCCCCAGAGTTGCCTGGGATGTAGCTTAGGGGGCTCCTGCTTGCTTCAGACCTGGCTTGGCTGTGGGGGTTCAAAGGGTCTTCAGACAGGGCCATCACCTCTGTGAGGACAGACTGAAGCCTGGGAAACTGTGGGTGAAGCCCTGTTAGCCAGTGGCCCGGGGCAGAGCCTAGGGAGGGGGGTACTGGGGGAGGGGCGAGACTGTGCTGTGGACAGCGCCTGACCACAGCTGTCCTGGTCCTCAGGTGTCTTCAGGACAGTGTGGGGGACGTGAGCTTCGTGAGGCACATGACGGTGTTTGGTAAGTGCCGGATGGAGGAAGAATCCTGCGGGCCACCCTCTGGCCAGAGGAACTCATTCCTTCCTGAGCCGCCTTACATCTAGAGATGGGTGGTGCTAAGATCTTAATGAAATAGGAGAGTTTCTGTATAAAAAACACTTCCACTATTTGTACTTTGTTTAGTGCTCAGTTTGTTCAGTCTATAAATCTACCAAACAAATCTGAGCATTTAAGCATTACTTACCAACTAATAAAACAAGTTTTAATAATCAGATTCTCTTAGTCACTGGAATACCAGTTTCCGATCTAATCACTTTCTCCTGAATACTTCATTATGAAGGGCTCCTAAATGCTTTAATCACCTTAAACAAACACAGATTATTATAATGATTTCAGAACTTATTAGCACATCTATAATTAAATCTGTTGCAAAAGCATTACTACCATGGACAAAGATGTATTTCTATGTTAAAAAAAAAAAAAACAACCTTCCAGAGTTTTGGGCAGTTTATCAGAAACAAACAAAATAATATTTCAGACAAGTTCAGTTTACAGATTCTGGGTTTTATAACCAATTAAATTTCTGTTAGATACAAAACACACTTGTATCACTTAGGATGTTTAAACAAGAGATGTGTATTTTATGCTAGGTTCATTTTTTAAAATGTGTCTGCCACCTCAAGGAGAATTTTGAGCCCTCACTTTTTCCAGGGGCCTTGGTTCCTCGCAGCCTGGTGTCTTTCCCTGACGTGGAGCAGAAGCGTAGTGGCTTTGTTCCCTTGCTCAGCTGTTCACAATTCACTGTCCCCTCATTATCACACACTGACCTGGTTTGCTAGCATTTTGGCAATTCATGTGTATCTTATCATCAATAATTTTAATTAGTGGTGTCATCTATGGGTTTTGTCTCCCAGAATCAAGTTGTTCCCGATAGCCGTCATTGTTATTTCCTCTGGCTGCTCAAGTTGGCACAGTTAGGCCAATGGGTAGCATCTTCTAATGCTCACCCTGGAGAACTGAAAACATCCTCACTTTCTGAAAACAACCAATTGTCCGAGACCATCCCAATTTTCCTTTGCTGAAAGTCACATGTCCACTATTATATAAGATCCCTCATTGTCTTTTAAGCAGAAGTTTCTGAGTTTCATTGTCCTAGCTTGGCGCTGTGTCAGCCACAGACTAACTCAGACTTTGATGAGTTCCCTTAACCCTCTTAGCCTCAGTCTCCTCATCTCTAGAATAGGATAATCTGGATAATCTACCAGCCTCCCCCAGTTGTTATGAGGATTAAACGAGACAGAGCATGGAGAGCCTTCAGGTCAGTCTTTGGTGTGCTGTGAGCTCTCAGAAAACATTTGCTGTCATCATCCTTGTTAGCAGAGGCTTGGGCTGAGCATGCCTCCCAGCCCTGGGTCTCTCTGCAGTGAGAATGTGTCATTTCATCTCCTGAGGGCTCAGCATCCTCACCTGTATAAAATGTATTTGGAAAAGATTCTCTTTTAGTCCTCCTCAGGCTGTTAAAAAATGATTAAAGAAGACAGTTTAGGTGATACAAACTTCAACACTTCTTGAAGTGGGCAGTCTCCATTCAGAGAACTGCAGAATAGGGCAGAAGGCAGGAAGCTTTGATAGGGTAAAGAACAACTAAGAGAAAAATAGATAATATCTGTTTGGCTGGGGCCACATTGCCAAGGGTGAGAAGGAAGAAGGAAGGAAGTATAGACCCAGAGTTGGCTTGGCACTGGGGGCCTGGCTGACTGGATAGACTGTGTTTCTGGTCAGGCAGAACATTTACAGGCACAGGAAGTTATCTAAGTTTCAGTGGTGACCTGGCATCCCAGGCAGGAGCGGCTCCATCTTGGGCTTAGAAAGTTATTTCAACAAATCCCCAAACAATCTGGGATACAGGGAGGGGCAGGGACCACACCTCTTTCTCTGCCTGCCGTCGGCTCATGTGGGCTTCCCTCCACAGAGAACCTGGCTGACAAGGCTGACAGGGACGAGTATGAGCTGCTCTGCAGGGACAACACCCGGGGGCCTGTGGACGAGTACAAGAGGTGCCACCTGGCCCGGGTCCCTTCCCACGCTGTCGTGGCACGAAGCATGGGCGGCAAGGAGGACTTGATCTGGGAGCTTCTCAACCTGGCCCAGGTAGCCCCACCCACCATCCTCCCCTCCTGTGTAGGGGTCTCTGCTTAGATTTGGGGCGCTCTCGTTGACTCCCTTCTAGCCACTGTGGAAGTCGTGGGTGTCCAGCACAGCGGGAACCATGCCACATGTCCTCCGCTTCACTGATAAGCCCTCGGTCTGGATACGTGATGGGCAGCAGTGGCCATAAAACTCCCTCCCTTGGCATCATCAACGCCATGGGCCAAAGACTGCACAGAAGCCCCTTGTTGCCCCAATTTATTCTTCTCAGTTGTAAAGAGGTCCTCAGGCTACAATGCAGGTGCCGTTCCTCCATGAGGTGCTCCCCTCTTATCCCATTGGTGGGGACCCCTCAGCGGCAGGTTCCCGGCTGTGAGCATTCTGTGTCCTGCGCTGGTGGCCCTCTCTCCCAGCCCGCCCTCATCCGGTCACCTGTCCCATCTCTGTCAGCACCCTCTGCTCAGCACTGGGTGGTCAGAGATGAACTAGACACAGACCTGCCCTTGGGTCACTCACAGATGACTGTGGAAGATACGGTGAGCACATTATACACACAGCTAATCACCAGAGGACGCAACCTTGGGGACATGGATTATGCACTTTGAAGGGACTGACTTGCAGGGCGTACCTGGAAAGGTTCCTGGGCCCCGGGGTAAGCTGTGGGCACCCCAAGGAAATGTGGGGTTTGCCAGAGAAGGCAACATGCAGAGCCACTGCAAAAGCAAAAAGCAGACAGACGTCACAAAGAGTGTGTGGGTAGGTGTTACCGTCAGCTACCATCAGGAATGGCTTTGGGCCAGTCAGTGGGAATTATACGCAAAGGGCCCTTCGCTTTTTGGGGGGGGGCCAGAAAGAGGAAGGGACTGCTTGAAGGCCTTCAGTGGCAGGCTTGGGGTGGCAGACGCGCCCAGGACTTCTGATCTCCAGGCTTGATGGTCCTGGATCAGCACCCACTCCAGGATGAAGCCCACCGGAGCCACTTGGGGCAATCAGATGGCCAGCAACAAGGCCACCATCACTGGCTGCCCCATGGGAATGCAGCATAGGAGAGGGGCAGCTGCCTGGCCCACGGTGACCATTACCCTTTATGCAGACCTGGGGGCAGCCCCTGGCAGTCTCTCTGAGGCCCACAAAGCAGACAAGCTGGGATTTGCTGGAGAAGATTTGAGAACCCCATGAGCCACAGGGACTTTGGAGGGCCTTGGCATGGTCTTTACTCTCAGGCACTCATATTTCTCTCGCTCTCTGCTCTCCTTGTCTGGTTTGGGGTTTGTTTTTCCTTTACTTCCTTATGCTAGCCTCCTTTCTTCACTGTTTCTTTTATCCTTTGAACAGGAAAATTTTGGAAAAGACAAGTCAGCAGAATTCCAGCTCTTCGGCTCTCCTCATGGAAAGGACCTGCTGTTTACGGACGCCGCCCTTGGGTTTTTAAGAGTCCCACCTAAGATGGACGCCAAGCTATACCTGGGATATGAGCATTTTTCTGCCATCCAGCATCTAATGAGTGGTGTGTAAGGTCCTGCGGGGGGACCTGGAGAGCTTGGACATGGGGCAGGGTGTGGCCATAGAGGTTTTCCTGGTGCCCACAAGCCTCACCTCACCCAACCTTCACTGGGCTGCAGGGCCCAAGGGAACTACCACCTGCATTGGGTTCATGCAAGGATTTTCTGCTGATCTGGGGAAAAGGCCTGAATTAGGGGGTCACAAAAGGCTTTGAAAGACCTTCAGATTACAGGCAACTTGAAGTAATGATGGTCCTGGCTCCCTTGTGTGAACCAGGGTTGCCCCACCCTGCAGTAGGTCTGTTTGACAGGGAAAATAGCCCATCCTAAACTGCAGTGGGAACACAGCCTCTGCCACCACCGGGAACACAGCTAGAATTTCAGAGGGTTTTAATCCAGTGCCTGCTTTCCCTTGGATCCCCATGGTTTATTTCTTCCTTCCTTCTTTCCTTTTGTTTTTCCCCCTTCATTTAGTTAACCAGTAGTTATGCAGCATGTACCAAAGCCACTGAGATTGATGTGGGCATCAGAGCAAGCAGGCCCACCCAGAACAAATGACACTGGCTTCCAACTAGGGGATGCTCCCTCAGTGGGAGAACCCCATCCTGGAAGAGAAAACCCCAGAAGGCCCTGAGCCAGGCTGGTGCTCAGAGAGGCCTCCCCTGGGGTGGTGACGTCTGAGTAGGGGAGGTCAGGAGGGTGCTGGCTCTGCCTTCACTGCTCTTTCTGGGAACCGAGTTCACCATTTCTCCTGGGAGGTGATAGGCAGCAATGAGCGGTGACATGGGCATGAGACACTGCTGCCAACTCTGCTGTTGGGCAGCTGCTCGTAAGACAGTGGCGCTAACCGCCCCCCTCCCCTCCCCCATCTGGGGGCTTCCTTTGGATCCCTGGCTCTTCTCCACCAGACCTAGGGACAGAAGACCCCCAGAGGGTGATGTGGTGCGCAGTGGGCCAGCACGAGAAGGCCAAGTGTGACGAGTGGAGTGCCCTGAGCGGTGGCATCTTGAAGTGCACCGCGGAGGAGACCACGGAGGGCTGCATCACCGCCGTCGCAGTAAGGAGGGCCCCGTTCCTGCAGTTGGGCTCTGACACTCAGACACGCAGCGCTTCTGCAGTCTGGCGGTGAAGCCCCCTTCCCAGATGTCTTCCCATCAGCTGTGAGGCTGAGACGCACCTGTTACGTGCTGCCTTCCCCCACCCCCAGCTCTCGAAAGCCACACCCTGCTGCTCCCACAGGCCCCTCCCGCTCGGGGGCCGGCGGAAACACAGAGCAGCCCAGGACCCAGACTGCTTAGGAGCTCTGCTCTGGAGCCCAGGGAGCTCTGAGGGGTCCTGCCTAGGAAGCTGGGTGACACCCCAGGGTGTGGTCAGGACCCCTGTGGATTGGGAAAGCAAATCAACCTTTTCAGTTCTCTGGACAGGTTCAGGTTTTTTTCTGGGGATAAAATTATTACATGCTGGAAGAGAATTGAAAAATAAATGATATCATTTACAACTTCATAACTTAGAAATCAGCACCACATAATTTCTGAGTTATGATGTTGTGTTGGTATCAACTGTCCATTTTCTCTATGAGCAGACAATATTTTTGAGATTAGAAAAAAATTTATAAATAAAAGATTGAAAAAATGACAAGCGTAGGAGACTACAATTTTTCTTAAGAAAGAAGATCTAATTTTGGTAAACGTCCCTGGGACCAATGTCTAAGATTAAAGTCTTGCTATTTATACAGTCTCCTAAATTTGTCAATTATAAGAATTAAATGAATTTGAGCACTTGTAACATTGCCTGGCATATAATAAGCAGTCTATAAATGTTAACAGTTGTTATTATGATTTCAATTCTTGAGCACAATTGGTGCACTTTTTAGGTAATGAAGTATTCATTTAAAATGTTCTTAATGGCTGCATAATAGTCCACCAAATATTTATTCAACCAATTTCTAAATGTCTATATCTGAATGATTTCCAAATCCTTTGCTGTTATAAACAATATAGGATTGAATATTTTTGTTCTATACCCATCAATATTTCTAAGTATATCTTTAATATTAATGACAGTGAATATGTCTGGAGTTACTTACTATGTGCCATGCATATGTATGAGCTCTTAACTTGTATTAACTCATTTATTCCTCATGATGAGCCTATGAGGTAGATTTTTCACCCATTTTGTGGATGAAATAAACGTACCTAGAATAGTATTTAGGGATGTGTCCTTTGGATTAGTCAGATCCTGGAGGCTGACACATTCCATAGTGGTTATGAGCAGAAGCTAAGGAATTAAACTACCTAAGTCTTAGTGACCATCTATTGGATAAATTACTTAGCTTCTCTCTGCTTCAGTTAACTAAGGTATAAAAGGGGGAGAATTATAGTACCTACCTTACTGGGTTCTGTGAGGGAGTACATGAGGAAATCATTGTAAAGTGTTTAGAAAAGGGCCTGGCACATAGTAGGGGCTTGATAAGCTTTTGCTTCTGTAGTTACTAGTGTTTTAAGATAGATTTCTAGAAGAGCAATTAACAGGAGAAGAGCAAAGAGTGCCTGTGTCTGTGTGTTTGTTTCTTGATGACCTTATCTATGAATATAAGTATGCATTTTTTTGTCTCTGTTGTTGGAAAAGTTCATTGATTAAAATCATAAGTTAATTATTAATGAATTATTAATTAGAGTACTAATGGGGTTATAAGAACAGAATTGAACTATGCCATACGGAAGAAAACGTGTTCCATAGAAACAGATTAGACACATACTCTGAGTCTGATTGTCGAGTGAGTGACAATGGTCACAAAGAAAGTGTAGTGATGGCATGTCCAGTACTCAGAACGGGGTCTCATGCGAGGGCACAGAGATGACCAGGGAGCATGACCTGGGTTGGGTGCTTGCTTCTGGGTTAACAGGCTAAAGGCATGTCCAGTTTTCTAAACCCTGTGTTTATGTGGCAGAAGCTCTGGGTCATACACCATTTGGTTTATCACAAGGACGTGTGACATTAAGCCAATGAGATGGAAACCTCTGAGGATGAGACAGGATAACAGCCTCACTGTTGTGCTATTGGTTTATTTCTTAACTTCAGAAAGGAGAGGCTGATGCCATGAGCTTGGATGGAGGCTTCATCTACACAGCGGGCAAATGTGGTCTGGTGCCTGTCCTGGCAGAGAACTACTGTAAGTGGAGGGGAGGGTCTCTGTGTTTTCTTCCTTCTGGGCTATGGACACAGAAAGGTGAGGAAATAATTTAGTTCGATGTGGAGATAACAATAGATGTTATCTGGAGTGTAGGGAGCTAGTAGATAACATCTATCTTCCCCAGAGTCAGAACCAGTTAAGATATAGATGCGGAACTTAGCCTGAAAGAAATCAAAATAAAACCTTTATTACTGAAAGAGTGATATTGGAGGGCATGGCATAGAGCTAGCCATGGGGCTTGTCAAATTGTCCTTGAGTTAGAGTCACCCACCAATTCAGGAGGACAGGTCTGCTGGCAGACCGCATGCTGAGGGCAGAGGGAAAACACATTCTGTCATAGATGAGATCGAAACCACCCTCTCCCCATTCTCTTCAACAAAGAAAGAGCCACAGGTGCCTAGATCCTTTTGCCAAATTTACTAATCCAAAATTAGCTCACCCAAGATGCACTGGGACATTGATGGATGGGGCCACAAGGTCATGGTCTTTGTGGGGATCCCTCCACCTGGAAAAATACAGCCAGGGGAAAAGAGGATTTCACCACTATTTGTTAAATGCCTCATCTGCTATGCAGTGAGTGAGAAACCATACGTTATCCTTCAAAACAAAACAAAACAACTCTATGAAGTAAATAGTGGTATCTCCATTTTACTAAGGCTTGGGGGAGTTGAATGATGTGTCCAAGGTAGAATAAAGACTGCAACCAGGTCTTTCTGAACCATGGGCTGGATCCTTCCCCTCCAACACAGCATGACTACAAGGATTGTCTACACAGCCCAGAGCTCGGAAGGGAAGAATGTCCGTATGCCTAGAATCACACAGCAAATCGAAAGGATCTCTGTCAAGGTCTTCAGTGGCTTCTGTTCCCCACCCCACCCCCTTCAATGAGCATCTCATTTTCTTTCTCTGTAATTCCCTGAATGTTGGGCATGTTCTGGGAGGGAACCTAATGTTCCAGTGGCAAAGGTCAGGAGAGAGTAGGTGAAATAGGACTGCAGGATCTCGCCTTGTTGATGGCCAATGATAAACTGCTTAGCAGCGTTTCTCATTTTATTCTTGACTACTGAGACTGAGAAAGTCAGGACTTGAGTAATGTGAGAATTTAATGACCTGTACCTCAATTCTTTTTCTTTTTAGTGTCTCAAGATGGCAAAGAGCAGCTTGGGTCTAAGTGTGTGAACACACCTGTGGAAGGTGAGTCAGAATCGGTAACACTGGGGCTCAAAGGTAAAGGCCTGGGCTTCCCTGGTGGCGCAGTGGTTGAGAGTCCTCCTGCCGATGCAGGGGACACGGTTCATGCCCCGGTCCGGGAAGATCCCACATGCCGCGGAGCGGCTGGGCCCGTGAGCCATGGCCGCTGAGCCTGCGCGTCCGGAGCCTGTGTTCCGCAGCGGGAGAGGCCGCAAGAGTGAGAGGCCCGCGTACCACACACACACAAAAAAAGATAAAGTCCTGTTGTCAGGGAGGGGGTGAGGAAAGCCTTACAAATAAACCGAAGTTAGTAGAGTTGTTTGAAAAAAAAGAGAGAGAGAGAGAGAGATGACACTGCCGCAGTCCATCGTGAAGGAGCAGGTCTGTCGTGGGGCATGTCACAGTGGACAGAGGGCTCCTGCTTGGACTGCTTCTGCTCACTCTGCTCAGCAGTCCTCTAGAACATGCACATCGCTGGCCGCATCACGTAGATGGGCAAGTGAGGCTCAGGGACGGTGTGACTTGCCCAGGGCCACACAGCCAGGAAGTGGCTGCACCTGGGTATGGGCAGAGGCGCCGTGACTGGAGACCCCTGCCCTTCCTGACCCACCGCAGTGCTCCCTGTCACATACTGCCACCCATGTCTGCACCGGGGCAGGAGCCCATTCCTGACATTTCTGGGGCCCAGTGGATGCCTCAGAGGGGGAGGAGGAGGGGAGTCATAGATGCTGCTACTGAAGAGGAGGAGGATGAAGATGAAATCAGCCCTTTAGCTTTTAGTGGCTGGCTTTGAATAGCTGGGGAGTGACCTCCTCTTCCGAATAGGAGACCAGGTGACGAGTTTTCCCATCCATGTCTCCACATGGGCAGAGAGGTTCTGTGTCTGTCCCTGAGGTACCTAGTGTTGGGCATTGGCTAGAGCAGTGGTTCTCTAGGTAGTGTGGTGTCTGGACCAGCGGCATCAGCGTCGCCTGAGAACTTGTTAGATGTGAGCGTTCTTGAGTCTGACTGCAGGTCTGCTGGGGTCCAGGATGGGGCCGCTGCTCTGTGTTTTAACAAGCCCTTGGGATGATTCTGATGCATATTAAGCTTTGGAAACCATCGTGATGGAGGATCTTGAGATGAAAACAAGTGCTCACCTGGGTTTGGAATTTCTTATGAGACAGGAGAGCTGCAGGAGGTGGGCGGGCACACAAGCTTGGGGTCTTGAGGCCCTGCACCGCCCGCCTCCACAAAGGCCTCAGGGGGGCAAAGCCACTCACCCTGCAGCAGCTGCCCTTTGTTTGCAGCAGGACCCCAGCCCTGGGGTCAACTGTCCCTCTTCCCTCTGCTTTCACAGCTTTCTGTCTTCTCTGAATTGGATCTGTATCTTCAACTCTAAGGGCTGGCATTTCGTTGTTCTGATTATAAAATACGTAAAGTCAGAAAGAATTCTAATTGATTCACAAGTGATTGAAATTTCCAGGAACTGCAGTGATATACAAATGTAGGTCAATGAGGATGCTTAGAAGACGGTTCAGGGTAATGGAGAAAGTTAGATTGGAGTAGAGATGGAGAGGGGTTAATCCCAAAGCCACACACACACACACCAGATGACAATAAATAATACCATTTGTGCAGAAATTGTTACAGCTCAAGAAAGGCACTGTAACAGTATTTGGCCGCCGGAATGGCGTAATAGAACCCAGTCGGATAGGCAAGAGCTTGCGGTGGCCTCAGGAGAATCTGCTTCACCAAGAAAGGGGCTCTGGTACTGCTTCTGCATTAGCAATATGGCTGGAAACCTATCCATGTAACCTCCCCTTCCCATTCCTAACGTACAGTGTGCTCATATTAGCATTACTGTTACCATTTCACTGAGGAGAAATTTAGGATCCTAGATGCTAAGCGACTTGTCTGAGATCATTTAGTAACTGGTGGGCAGGTCTTCCACTGCCATGTTGATTCCCAAATTTTCCAGGCATGAATATATAGATACCTCATCCACAACAGCAAGACAGGGTGTGTGTGTTGGGGGTGGTGGGAGTGGTGGTGGGGAACCACATTACCCATGATTCCAGTCTCTAAATTCAGCCTTGCAGTTTAGGCCTTACTCAACAAGCAGGATTCTGTTACACTCTACTGCAATAGGAATACATCAAGTATCAATGGTGTTCCCATAACAATCAGGAAGAAGACAAGAATGCCCACACCCACCAAAGATATTTGACATTATTTTGTAAGTGAATGCAGAAAGATAAGAAAAATATTTTAAAAATATATTGGGGAAAGGAAGAGATTAAATTGTCATTATTAGAAAATGGTATTATTGTAAACCTAGAAAATCAGAGACCTGACTTTAAAAAAGAAGTCATTAAAGCTCTTTCTTTTGGACTTCTATTCAACAGAAATATTTAAGCAGGTGCACACTCCATACAAAGCTTTATTTAGATAAGTGATTTTTCATGGGGAAAAATGGGTCACAACTTCAATGCCCACCAGTAGGGGGATTATAAAACACTGTACTTCTATACAGTGGACATAACTTAGATTCAACTAATAAATAGAATGAGACAGGCATATCTATTTCTACTGAATCAAAAAGGTATATCATTGAGGAAGAATAAAGCACTGGCAGGATTCTGTTGAAAAAGTATGAAGTGTGTGTGTGTAAATATTTGTGAGTGTATGCCTGGAGACATATCTGGAGAGCAGTAGAGTCGCTCTGTTTGGCTGAGTACCTAACAATGATGGTTACTGGAAGGATCTGCTAGAGCAAGGTGAGGGCTTCAAGCTGTTCCCCCTCCCCTGGGAGACTGGCAGGCAGCAACTCTGCAGTACATTTGGGAGGGCCCTGGAGGTATTGAAATTGCATCCTGGTATCTCTGTTGCAAGGTTATTACGTCGTGGCAGTGGTCAAGAAGTCAGATGCTGACCTCACCTGGGATTCTCTGCGAGGCAAGAAGTCCTGCCACACTGCAGTTGGCACTTCTGCAGGCTGGAACATCCCCATGGGTTTCATATACAACCAAACTGGGTCCTGTAAATTTGGTAAGTGTGCTCTGAGCGGTGGTGCAGCAGCCCCTTCCTTGGGCCTGTGCCTGTGTAGGGGAGAAATTCAGTTCAATGAATGGCATAAGTGGATGGTGTGGACAAGGTCTGGACAGCCATGTGAGTGAGCTTCACATCACCTTAGCAGGACTCCCCTTTCTCCTCTCCCATTGCTTCTGAGGGGAGTGGTTCGGCCCAAAGGGCAGATCTCAGGGAAATACGCTACTCTTTATGTCTTTCAAATCTGGCTCAGGGAAGAGACCTGGGTTGCAAAGCAAGAGTGGGTCATAGGGGGGCTTCCCTGGTGGCGCAGTGGTTAAGAGTCCGCCTGCCGATGCAGGGGACACGGGTTCATGCCCCGGTCTGGGAAGATCCCACATGCCGCGGAGCGGCTGGGCCCGTGAGCCATGGCCGCTGAGCCTGCGCGTCCGGAGCCTGTGCTCTGCAACTGGAGAGGCCACAACAGTGAGAGGCCAGCGTACCACAAAAAAAAAAAGAGTGGAATGTAGGGGTGCACATGTGATATGTGTGTGTGTTTGTGTGTATGTGTTGTCTTTCCACATAAACTGAATAGGCTGCTTTCTTAATTGAAAACCTTGTTACACCAGTAAGTTTTGAGTGCTTTAGCTTTCACTTTCACCCTCACCTCTCTTAAACTTCCATATTAGTCGTTTCAACAATGCTCTTGCCAATACCTGAAAGGCTCCTGCTCCCCGGAATTCCCCAGCCATCTGACAAATCCGAGCCCTGCAGGAACCCTGTCACCTGCTCTCTTGGCCCTCTGCACCTGATCAGCTGAACACAGCTGGAGAATGTCGCAGGGCAGAGCAGTTCATTCCATGGAGATGCTCCAGCTGCTGACCCCAGCGCCCCCTGCCCTACCCTGGTGCTCACGAGTACCCCCGCTGTTCCTCTGCTCCACACCCACACTTCCCAATAATTATCCTAATGTCCTAGCTGTCCGTACACTTCCATCCCACGCTTACCTACCTTTCTGAGCACATGATCTCATCTGCACCTGCAAGAGATACTTCAAACCCTCAGGAAGGTTCCCATCAACACCCCACCGCCAAAGCTGGGGGCTCCTGCTGGCTGCACCTGCTCAGCCTCCCTCTACAACGCAGCCCGTCCTCCAACCTGCACTTGGCTGTGGGCCCTGCCTCGCCCCTCCCCAGAGCTGCACCCTCAGTTACTACCTCTTCTTCTGGTATGCCCAACAATTTCTTTCAGCATGTGAACGCACCCAGTGTCTTCCACCTTTAAAAACCCTCCCTCTCCCCACATTCCCCTCCAGCTCCTGCCTTCTCTTTCTCCCCTTTATGGCCAAACCTCATAAAATCATGGTCTCAGCCACTCACCCCACTCATGGCTGCACTCACTGCCCTCTGGCTCCTCCACCTGGCTCCACAGGGAGAACTCTGGTCAAGGCTACCGGGACCTCCATGTTGCTCAACTGGAAGGATGGGCTCCAGTCTGTGCTTCCATGACCTTTCCTGCTTCAGATCACCTTAAACCACCATCTCCTGGCTTTTGTGAAAACACACTGGCTTCTTTTTTCTCCTACCCCTACAAAGTCCCTTTCCCACCTGGTTAATAAATGTTTGAGTTGCTTAAAGCAACTTTTTTCCCCACTCTAAACTCAACCCCCAAGCCCTCACATCCATGCCTATAGCCTAGATAACGATCTAAACAAACATTATACGTACAAAGCTAGGCACATAGCAAGCACTAGATAAGTTTGCTGCTGTACGATTATTGTGTCTATATGCTGATAACTGTCAAGTTTTTGTCCCTGGCACAGATCTCTCCTTGCTCTCCAAACCTATGTATATTGAACTGCTTGTTTGACATTATCTAGTCCAGTATTTCAAAAAGTACATTAAACTCAACCTGTACAACATGGAATGCATCATCTCTGCCGATCCTGGCCCTGCTCCAGAGCTGCCTAGCTTGGTGGAGGCCCCCCCACAGTCCATCCACTGGCCCCAGCTGGAAATGAGTCTGCCAGCCACCACACACCTGTCCATCACCAGTGATATCAGCTTCTCCTCCTTCCACGTAGCTCCTCCCTCCCCTTTGTGCTACTTCAAGCTGCCCTCATGTCCCCTGGACCCCTGCAGTAGCCTGCTGCCTACACCCCACATCTGTCCTGGCTCACCCTGCTGCTAGACCCCTGGCCCAACATTGTCTAAAGCCCTTCAGAGGCTCCCCATTTCTCTGCAAATAAAGAACAAAATATACACAAAGGTGTAAAATATCACATGTGGTCTGGACCCTGACCCCTCCCACTCACTGGACCACTGGGTGGTCCAGGACCGATGGCCTCCATTAAGCTCTCTGTGCTGTTTGCTCCCTCCCCCAACTCCTGCCCTAGGCCTTTGCAGATGCTGCTCCCTGTCTGGAAAACTCGTCCCTTTGCCCTTCACTTGGGTAATTCCTATTCATCCTTCATCTGTCCACTTCAGGCCTCTCCCTGACTCCCAGGTATGTACCAGGTTCCTTTATCTGTAGCCGTGGAACTATGTTCTTTTTCCCAGAGCACGGTGGGGAAACACGATGATAGGGAAACATAAATTCACTGGCGTGGTTACTTGAGTCGTGACTGTCACCACAGAAACTTGGGGTCCAGGAGGGCGGGGCTTGTGTGGTTTCCTCACCACAGTGCCCTGGGGCTCAGCACAGGGGTGGGCAGCTGGGCCTCTTGGGCCCCTTCCTGGCCTTTGAGTCATGATGGCAGACTTGTAAAGATGGACAAGTGCATTAGAGATCGGAAAGCATACAGGACAGGTTCAACCACCTAGGACTTCCAATTTTGTCCACTCTCTTAGGGCTAAACCTGTGTCCACCCGTCCACACCACTGACCTGTGCCGGGACTGCTGTGATCTCAAAGACCCTTGTCCCAGCTTCAGCCAGGCCCCCTTTACTCTGTTTCAGCTGCAACCTTTTTTTTTTTTAAATTCCATAAGCTTCTTGTTTCTAATCATATGGTACTAAATACCTGAGTGTGTCTTTATGTCACTCAGGCAATTTTAGGAACAAAGTCTGAGGCTTTCTTGCCAACACAGGCAGGAAGAGCTGACCTCTCGTGTCCTCCTGCGCAGATGAATTCTTCAGTCAAAGCTGTGCCCCTGGGTCTGATCCAGCGTCCAGTCTCTGTGCCCTGTGCAATGGCAGTGGCACGCCAGCCCACACGTGTGCTCCCAACAGCCACGAGGGGTACTACGGCTCGAGTGGGGCTCTCAGGCAAGTAGCATCTGTCCACCACCTTTCGCTTTGGCACCAGCCTGGTGAACTTCCTGCCCTTTCACCTCTCTCATCATCCCACCATCTGGGTGCTGCATTTAGGAGGAGCCAGAATTAGAGAACAGAACTGCAGATTCCCAGGGGCCCTGAGGACTCAAGCCCAGCCCCTTCCTGGAGCACTCTTGGGCAGAGCCAGCGGACTCAGGGCACCTGGGGAGAGGCAAGACTGATGGACACAGGTCACAACCCTGCTTCTACTTTTGATCTGTTCTTCTGTGTGATTGTGGACAAGTCACAGGATCTTTCAGAGACCCAGTTTAAGATCAAAGGAAGGACACCGGCTACATGCTTCTTACACCTGGTTGAAGAGTATATTTAAAAACACATATTCCTGGGCTCCTCCATCCATTCAAGAAATATTTATTGAGCACCTAGTATGTGGCAGGCACTATTCTAAGTAGAGAGGTTAGAGCAACAGCAAGACACACCGTGGGGAGAGTAAGACAATAAATACTTAAAGCACAATCACTTCCTGACTGTGATAAGTGCTGGGGGTGGTGGTGGTGACCAAGGGGGGGTGATATGGCAGTGACTCAGGGACAATCTTAGAAAAGGTGGTCAGGGAAGGCCTCAGGATCAGAGGGGCCATGTGAACTGAGGGTAAAATGTTGAGAGGGAATCAGGCCTGAGAAAATATGGAGAAGAGTAATCCAGGAAGAAGGAACAGCAAGGACAAAGGCTGGGGCTGGACAAATGATGCCATATTTGAGGCCAGAGAAGGCGCCAGAGTAGAGCATTGGGAGGGAGGGGATCAGGTGAGGGAGGAGGCTGGAGCTGCAGGCATTGGCTGTCTCGGTGCCTTGAGGGCCTGGCTAAGGAGGTAGAGTTAATTCTCAGTATGAAGGGCACCCTGTGGAGTTAGGGTGGTGTGGAGAACACGTGAGTCTCTAGAAAGGAGCCTTCTACTCATCACACTGCCAGACTGCTTCGTCCCTCCCTCTCCAAAGTTTGGTCACTTTCATAAGCCGTACATAAATTACATATTTTCACAGACCCCACTACAAAAATATATGCTGAACATTAAACCTAGGCTAAAATAGTTGAACTTCTCTTTACACTGGGAAGTACATTGGTATTAGGGTCCATGGTCCCATTTTGGTATGATTACAGTAGAATCACAGAGACCTAGAATTCTGTCCTCGGAGTTCTATCCAGAACCACGGAAGTTCCAAAGTGCAGACGAGCACACGAAAAACAATCTTAGCTCTAGACATCTCATCCTGCCCGCCACCACCTGCCTGCCTTTGCACGCCTTCTAGCTTCCCGGCTCCACCATTCCTACTGACCTGAGGTCCGTTGATCCTGTTCACACCCACCCTCATGTCCTTTTCCCCCTCCAGATGCAGCATACATTCCACAGCCAACCGTGATAATTATTCCCCTGGGCACATCCTCAAATGCCGGTCATCTCTCCTGGCTGAACCTCGACCTGGGTTGGGTGCAACATTCTACTTCGGTGCCAGCGCCTCCAGGCTGACTGGCCTCCCTTTAAAGTAATGCGAACCCAGCTCAGATGAGCCAGAAGTCTCTAGTCCGTTACTACCCCACGCTCCTACAAGACCATTCCATACTCTTTCCTCTCCTCAATCCTCCAACACTTATTCCTCCATCTGTCACACCTTTGTTTCCTATTTCACCTGAGAAAATTGAAGCAATCAAAAGAGAAACTCCACAACGTCCCACCGCCACATCTGCCGAGTGCTGGCATGTGTGCGCCCCTGGACGCTGCCCTCCCTCCTTTTACTGGGGAGGAGCGGGCCATCTCCTCACCGAGCCCAGCCCTGCATCTGCAGCGATTGTCTCCGGCAGGCAGCCCGCTCAAGGGCGTTGCCCCAGCGCTCCTCCCCCTCTTTTCTCCTGTGTTCTCACATCTTATTCTCTACGGGATCATTTCCATCAGCATACAAACATGCTGCTGTTTTCTCACCTTAAACATAAAGAAATAAGTAAAACCTCTCTTGACCTCACTTTCCTCTGCAGCAGCTTTCCATTTCTCTCCTCTTTATAACAAAATTCCTTGAAGGAGGATATTTTAATGTCCTTGCTCGGTTCACTTTCTCTCCTTTCAATCTCCCCAAAGCCTAGTTTAGGAATCTGTTCACCTCCCCCACCCCAACCAGTGGAGTTGGTTTTATTATTGTATTTAAATTATCTACAGAAAACATTCCTCCTTACTGTTGGCACGTGAGAAGACTACTCCCACCATACCTCCCCACTCCCCGCCTCCCAACCCCCTCCCCTGTATACCACCACCCACCACGCAGCTGAAACTGCACTTTTAAATTGCCAGGGACCTCTGTGTTGTTAAATAAATCCAAAGCCCAGATCATCGACACCACCGATCTCTTCCCCCACTTGCATACATTTTCTTGCCTGGCTTCAGGACCCCACACTTTCTTGGATTCCCTCCTCCCTCTCCTGTTACTGCATCTCGGCCTCTTTGCTGGCTCTACCTCATTGCCCAACCTGTACAAGTTGGTGTGCCCCAGGGCTCCAGCATTGGTCTTCTCTCTTCATGCTCAGACCTTGGTGGTTTTATCTAGTCTCGATCTATCTATATGCTGACAATTCCCAAATTTATGTTCCTGTTCAGACATCTCTTCAAAACTCCAGATGAAACTCCAAACGCATATATCCAACTGCCTCCTGGGCATGTCCACTTGGTTTCTAATCCGCAGGTCAAGTTTAAATGTCCCAAGCTGACCTTTTGGAATTTACACACTCCCACCCAAACCAGTACCTCCTGAGGTCTTCGCCATCTCAGTTAAAGGTAACTCCGTTTTTCCTTTAGGAAAAAGTCAAAGCCTTGGTGTGTGATAACCGTGTCTACTCTCTGTCTTTCAAACCCCACGTCTGGGTCATCATCAAATCATGTTAGCTCTGCCTGCAAAGGGTAACGAGAATTGTCCTCATCACCCATCTCCAGTGATACCACCTTGATCTAAACCACCATCATCTCTCCCTGGATTATAACCCCCAACAGATCTCCATGCATCTGTCCTATCCTCCTCCCCCACTCTCGTTGCTGTGTTGTCTCAACACAGCAACGAGAGTGATTCTGTTTAAAGCATTTCTCTGCTTAAAGCCCCCCAGTAATTTTCCATATTACTCAGAGTAAAAGTCAGGGTCCTTCTTTGACCTGTGTGGTCCCTTTGAGATCTGGGAAGGCTCTGTGTGACCTCATCTCCTACATCTTTCTTCTTGTTGTCTCTGCTTCATCTGTGATCTTGGCGTCACAGCTGTTTCTTGAAGATATCAGGCACACTCCTGCCTCAGGGCCTTTGCACTTGCTCTTACCCCCACCTGCAGTGCTCCTTCTTCTCATAGCATCATGGCTAGTTCCCTCATTTCCTTTAAGATTTCTCAGGGAAGTCTTTCCTGGCCACTCTCTGATTTTACACACATACCCTTGCCAATATTTCATATCCGCCTTTCTTGCTTTATGTTTTCTTTAGCACTTTTTACTCTCTAGAATACTATACATTTTATCTGCTGATCTTGGTTCACATCTTTTTTCTTTAATAAAGTGAATGAGGACTTTGGTTGCAAGCGAAAACACCCATATGAACCATCTTAAGGCAAGGGCATATTTTAACAGGTGCTGTGGGAGCTTTCTCCTTGTAAGGGCTGAGACCTGAGCCTCAGGAGTAGCCAAGATACTTTAAGGCGAGGGTTGCCAGGTAAAATTCAGGTCATCCAGTTAAATTAGAATTCCAGATAAATGATGAATGAATTTTTAGCACTCTGCTTCTCCTCTCTCTCTCTCTCTCTCTCTCTCTCTGCACATCTGCCTCATTTCTCTTTCCCCGCAGGGTGGTTTTCTCTGTTTCTCAGTCTACACAGAGGGAATGTCTGTGACCAGCAGCCCCAGCATTGTTACAGGTCTTTAGTTATAAAGAAGCAAACACAGACCATAACGTATTAGTCCCAGGTCCCAGGACATAGGATTGTCAGCCCAGTTCAGGTGAAAGTTTCCCGCTCACATAACTCATGCTGTGAAGTTGCATCGTGAAGTTCCAGCTGCCTCTGCTGCGACCAGATGGATTAAAGCAGATGGGGCGGGGGGGGTTAGTACTCAAAAAAGTAGTAAAGCTAGGTAGACTGAACAAACGCCAAGAATTTAAAAATAAAATTATACAAAGGGAATTTTGTTTTCTTAGGTATAAAAATAATATTATAATACTACTTAATATAGTAATGCTGTGAGCAATACAGGCTGGTTTATGTGAAAAATGACAAATAAATCAGTGGAAGAGAAAAAATTTCCAAGACAGGTACATGGACATACTATATTTAATCTAAAACAAAGATGACATTTCAGATCACTGGGGAAAGGATGGACTTGAGAGATCAAATAAAATGAGTACAGTGAACCTAGCTCCTGGATCTGGTGACCTGGGCGGGAGGAGATTCAATACTGAGTCAGTCCCCTAAGATGACTGGCAAGGGTCAGAGAGTCATGTGCAGGGGTGCTGATGGCAAGTGCGATGATCCCTTCAGGTGTTTGGATGAGTCCTGGAGAGAGGCCCATTGTTAAGGGCAGTGTGGGGTCAAGGCAGGGCTTATTGTTTGTTTTTACAAGAAGTGTGGAAGCTGATGAGAAGAGTGAAGAGGGTTATAGAAGAGAAAGAGGATGACTACAGTGGAAAGTGCCTGAGCGTGGGTGAGGTGCAGACCACCCAGGGAGGAGACTTTTGCTGGAGAGAGACCTTCCCTCCTCCTGTGTCCCTGGAGGGCAGGAGCGTGCTGGAGCCTTGGGCTGCCAGATTTGGCAGAAGGATGCTGAAAGGAAGCCCAAGTGATGATTTCTGTGTTTCCTCTGGGAAGCCAAAGCACATGTCAGAGTGTGAGTGTTGGGTAGGGGTGTGTGGAGAGACAGAGGTTTACAGAAAGTGGGAGAACGTTTTGGAGTCCATGCTCTATAGAGTTGAGGGGGTGCTGTCTCAAGCTCTATAGAGCGGGGGTGAGGGGGCACTGTTTCACACTTGAGCACAAATCAGAATCTCCCAGAGAGCTTGTTAAAACACCGATGGCTGGACCCCACCCCCAGAATTCCTGAGCCAGTAGGTCTGGGGTGGGGCCCGAGAACGTGCATTTCTAACCAGTTCCCACTGGTGCTGATGCTGCCGGTCCAGCCCACACTTGGAGAATCACAGATCTAGAGCAGAGAAGGGACAACAGGAATGCCCAGGTGAAGTCAACGATCGGGAAGCTCTGGTTTACCTCACTGCCGAGGTGCAGACACACCTGAGGCAGACGATCAGGCTCTTTCAGGACTGAGACGATCAGGCCAGGGTGGAGGGCATGGTGTTGAAGCAAGGAAATAGAGCAAGATGGAGAATTGAACGGAGTAGCTGAGCCTAGCTAATGATAGAGGGACCCGAAGATTAGGAGAGAGAGAGAACTGGATCAATTCCAACTGATTGAATGTCACAAAACTGATTTTTAACGCGCTCAACATTTCTCACAAAGAATGCACCTTAGGGCTTCCCTGGTGGCGCAGTGGTTGAGCGTCTGCCTGCCGATGCAGGGGACACGGGTTCGTGCCCCGGTCTGGGAAGATCCCACATGCCGCAGAGCAGCTGGGCCCGTGAGCCATGGCCGCTGAGCCTGAGCGTCCGGAGCCTGTGCTCTGCAACGGGAGAGGCCACAACAGTGAGAGGCCCGTGTATCACCAAAAAAAAAAAACAAACAAACAAAAAACAATGCACCTTAAACACACAGAAACATTTTTCAGGGGATTAAGCATGAAAAATATCTCATGATGCACATTAACTTTTGTTAAGGCTGAGTAGACATATGGATGTGATAGGACTCCTTCAGAATCACATCTTACGCTGATTTTAATCTCTGATGTGTGTTTTGATCCAACCAGAGAATTATCCTTGGATATCCCTATTCATAGGAGAACACAAGCAGCTCTTGTGGAGAAACCAATCAGTGTTTAAAACAAGGAACCAAACAATAGGTATCTACAACAGAATCTAAATAAGCAGACTTCTATTTTCCCACGGCATTTCCCCTTGAGTCCCCAGGGACAGCAGGCATCACAGGAGCGTGTGTGGTGTAAGTGGCCCGGGGTAGGGCTGGGAGCTCCCAGTGGTTCCCTCTTGGAGCCTCTCCCTCCCACTGCTGTAAGTCCTCCTTGCTGACCTGACCCTCTCTGTGCAGGTGTCTGGTTGAGAAGGGAGACGTGGCCTTTGTGAAGTATCACACGGTCCTGCAGAACACTGACGGTAGGCGCCTACGCTGTCCTTTCCTTTCTCGGAAAACTCAGAGTCCTTCCTGGGAAATCATTCCCCAGATGGGCAAGGGGGAAGTTTATTAACCCCATCAGACTCTGGTGACTTTGGTCTAACCTTTTTTATTTAGGGAATGAGAAAATTCTTCATGTCTGGGCAGACTTGACAGGGTTGGTTATCACATTGGTCTTGAACTCAACTGACAAACACACAGCTGCCACAGTCCATATGAGCACATCTGGCTGTCTTGATTTTTAGGCGTTCAGGATACAAGTTTTTGTCAGCTATGTGTATTGCAAATATCTTGTCCCTCTCTGAAAAGGCTTGCCTTTCACTTTCTTGATGATGTCTTTTGATAAACATTCTTCATTTTAGTGTGGTTCAATCCATCAATATTCTCCTTTCTGCCTAGTGCTTTTCAGGTCTGTTGAAGAAATCTTTGCCTTTAAGAGAATCTATGAGTTTATGAATGTTGCTCTTCTGCTTTATTGTAAAGGCTTTATTGGTTTTTTTTGCGCCTCTGTGATTCTCCCAGGCACTGGTGGTCGGTCACACCCCCCATTGAGGGTGCCTTGACCAAAGCTGTCAGCTGTAGCCCGTCCACCTCCTCTCTCTCCCCAGGAAAGAACCCTGAAGCCTGGGCGAAGGATCTGAAGCAGGAGGACTTCCAGCTGCTGTGCCTCGATGGCACCAGGAAGCCTGTGACCGAGGCTCAGAGCTGCCACCTGGCCATAGCCCCAAGTCATGCTGTGGTCTCAAGGAAAGATAAGGCGGATTTTGTCCGCAGAATGCTCTTCAATCAACAGGTGTGGGAATTCAGTCCTCATCCCCGAAACGAATGCTTAGGTTACTTGCAGAGCTGCACAGGCCACATCCCAGTCGCATGCCCTTTCTCCCTCGGCAGTGGGCCCTGACTCTGATGAATGCGGAAGGCTGGCGGCTGCGCTCACTTCTTGCTCTGGGGCTGTCTAGGATATCACAGTGGACTGGAAGAGTCCCAGACGCATGGGTATCTCAAGCGTCTCCCTGAGACTCACTTGACTCTCTAAGCAGAGTCGTGGTACCTCTTGGGCTTGTTCTGTCACAGAAATAAGGGAGTTGGCCCTGTGCCCTTCACAGTAGGCTGGGCTACATGTGGAAAAGGCAGAACGGAGGTTACTCTGTGTGACCTAGGGAGGATCCCAGTGTGTTTCCTGGACCTGGGTAGGCTGAGACTGTTTTGGCTTCGTGAAAGTCGAAGAGCCAACATTCAGACAACTCATGACCTCTACAGGCAGCCAACAAGGGATGACCCTATGAAGTAGTGGCTGTCTGAATCAGATGATCTTAAGGAAACCCAGAGCCTTGTCTGCCTTTTGCCCTAGCACACCCCATTCCTGGAGGAGCCCCAAATGAGTCATACATATCTTAGCACATTCTGCCCACACATCCCAGTTAAAAGGTGATGACCCAGGGACAGGTGGAAATACAGAGGCTCTTGGTCATGGACTTTTGAAGGGATGGGTCCCACACAGAGCAAGCTGTCACCTGGGCTACAAGGAAAGTGGACAAAGGAAGGGGGGAGGGGCAAGAAGCGGGGGAGGGGCAGGGTCAGTGCCTGGGGCAGGTCCAGAGAACAGAAGAGGCAAGGTAGTAAGGGCTCCGGCCACAGGAAGACATGGAAGGATGACCCAGAGAGTTGAAAACATCTGGCAGTGATTGGTTGGGATAGTGATACAGCTGTGAACTTGGAGCTCTTTCTATTTAGCAGTTGCTTTACATACATCATCTCAGTATTTAGCATAATTACCTCCATATACAAATGAGTAAACTGAGGTTCACTGAGCTCCGTCAAGAATTTTCTTAATGTCACTCGACAGGAAAAGCTAGGGCCTGGATTTGAACCCAGAGGCCATGCTTTGTGCCATTTTACTACGGTACCTCCTAAGCTGTCTCTGTGTCCCAGGTCTCCTAGGGCCTGGCGCTGAGCAGTCCAGCAGACTCGGGGCTTCTGAAGCAGAACACACAGCTCCGTGCTGCCCAGTGCTGCTGGTCACTCGCTGTCTGTCTGTCTAACCCAGGAGCTCTTTGGAAGAAACGGGTTTGAATACATGATGTTCCAGCTGTTCAAATCCTCAAGCAAGGATCTGCTCTTCAGCGATGATACAGAATGTTTGACTAACCTTCAGGACAGAACAACTTATCAAAAATACTTAGGGCCAGAGTATCTTCATGCTATTGCTAACATGAGACAGTGCTTACACTCTGGTGAGTAGAATAAACACCAAGGAGCAATAACGTGGGGGTCAAGGTAAACATGTTTGTCTTAAGGACGACAGTGTGCCAAGCCTGGGCCAGTACGAATAGGACACAAAGATTAGGAAGGCTTGCTCCTGGCCCTGCAAGAGGATTCAGGCTTACCAGGGAGGCAGTCAATTAGGCCACAGTATAAGACACTAACTGAAAAGGCCAAATCATTTGAAGGAGCCAGAGAGTGCAACAGAACTGAAGATCATTTGGAAATTGAACTTGTTTACATGTATATTTCCATTTTTTGGCTAATAGAATGAAAATGTCTGTGTGTGGGAGCACTTCAGTGTAGGGAGGAGGTTGGAAATAACACATACATACCACTCATAGTGGATCAATTTTCAAAGATTTTAAATAAAATGTATAATTAATATTAAAATAAACAAGTGTTGTTAGCCTAAGCAGGCCACCTCTACATATATACATATGTAGAAGTGGCACTAAGTAAGTCATTTCTCTCTATTTCTATGTACTATAGACATGGCATAGCTGCCTCAAAAAAAATAAGTTGGAGAAATAAAATTAGAGCTGGAATAATCAAATTATTGGGAGTGTGCCTGAATTTTTGTTAAATTATATCATGTGTTAGAGACGTGGAGAATAGGAGGAGAGGAAAATGTAGATGTTTAAGGATAGCACTGACATCAGTTAGAGGAGAGAGAGAGAGATTTTTTAAAAAAAATCTTCATTACCTACCATTTACTTTTAGAAGATAGGAAGAGCATCATACTTAATAAGCACAGGTAGTACCTGACGGTCTTTCTCTTATGTTACCTCTCACAGAACTTCTGGATGCCTGCACATTCCATGGAAATTAAAAATTGATCCAAGTGGGCAACCGCAGAGATGCTCAGAGCCTGCAAATCCAGTGGGGCCACATTCTCACTTGTCTGCATGGTGGGTCTGTGTTAATATCAGTTAATCTTTATAAGTGTGTCCTGTAACTGATGCAAAAAATAAAATGAATAAAAATTATTGTGTCTTTCAGAAAACTTCATGAAATGTTCTCAGATTTTGGCAGGGGCAGAAAATGGTTTGTTTATACTAGAATTGTGCTTCTGAATTTAGTATGTTTTAAATTATATCTTTTTTTAGACCTCTACCATACTAGCTCAACTTCCCTCCCTATTGTTTGATGGTTTTACCCACGAGTCACTTAAATAACATTTAAGCAATAAATCTGTCTGAAGGGAGTCTGAGTGTGCAAAAAAAGCATTAGTGTGTGCAGTATCAAGGACTGATAAGGAATGAGTTTCTGCATTTTGAAAATATATTTGAGCATTTAAAATCCATAATGTCAAGCGGAATCAAACTCCTGATCAGATTAATTGAAAAATATGAAAATTACCGCAAAAATCTCATCCTACTACCTTTTTGCAGTATATTTCCTAGAAGTGTGATTTACACTCATTTAAGTCAGTTTCTTATCAGAGATTTTGCCTTATCTATTATTACCATGATTCCAGCCTATGGTAGTGCCTCAATAAATGCTGCATGGGAACCCAAGTTATATATTGTGAAGTGTCAGTTTGGTGTATGGACTTCTGCTTCTGCCTGTGAATGAGTAACCAGTACAGGATTTGCTGTCCTTCCATAAACAACTAAAAAACTGGAAAAAATACATGAAACAAATGTTCTCAAACATTGGGCTATAACAGTGCAGGACTATGATCCTTGAAAGAAGGAAAAGAAAAGAGGTGTGCAGAGTGATGACCTTACTTTTTCCTTAGAGGAAATTTCCAGATCATGGCAAAGGGAGCAGGAACCCAAGAGAGCCCATCACACTGAGTTGAGGAAACAGAGATAGGAGTTTGGGGAAGCCAGAGTGACTGGAATTTGTATACAGAGAGATCTGTACAGGAGTCTCCTTGAAATGTTTGGCAAAATACTAATCTGCTTGTGTATAGAATGAAACTGAAGTCCGTCAGGCTAGGCAAAGAATGACTGTGAGAGGCCCATAAGCTGAACAATGCCCAGGGCTCCCATGGGGCCAGGAGTCAATCACGTTCCTACCAACCAGTGTGAAGAGACCTCACTGAACACCTAAGCTTTTCTCTGAAGGCAGCTGGGGCTGAAATAGCTGTAGACTAAGGGCTGCTCCATAACTGCCCTTACTGAGAGTGACACTAGCCTTGGTGAGATCAAGCAGATCTGCAAGTCACCTGACTGCCCTCTAAAATAAACCTCAATACTCACTAAAGGAATACAACAAAATCTAAATATTCAACAGTGTGACATGCATAATATCCAGCATCAGATACAAAGATTACCAGATGTGCAAAGAAGCACAAAATGTGACCCAGAGTCATCAGAAAAATCAACCAGTAGAAACTCACCTAGAAACCACAGAGATGATGGTATTCAGACAATTAACTTTAAACAGTTGTTATAAACAGGCACAAGGATTTAAATGAAAACATGAAGAGAATTCCCTGGCACTCCAATAGTTGGGACTGGGAGCTTTCACTGCCAAGGGCCCGGGTTCCATCCCTGGTTGGGGAACTAAGATCCCACAAGCCATGTGGCCAAAAATACATACATACATACATACATGAACATAACAAAGTAAAAAGTGTAAGGTTTCAAAAAGAACCAGTGAAAATCTAGAGCGGCAAAATTTGTGTTTCAAGGAATTTGTTTGATCTAAATTGTCTATTTTTGCCATAAAATTGCTCAAAATATTTCCTTATTATTATTTTAATATTTATAGGTTGTGTAGTGATATCTCTTCTTCTATTTTTCATACCGGTAATTTGTATTTTCTTCTTTCTTCTTGACCTGTGTAGCTGTAGCTTTATCAATTTTCTTGAACTTTTCAAAGAATGAATTTTTAGTTTTATAAATTTTCATATTATTATTTTTAAATTTTATATTTATTTAATTTATTTATTTTTGGCTATGTTGGGTCTCTGTTGCTGCACTCAGGCTTTCTCTAGCTGAGGCGAGCAGGGGCTACTCTTCATTGCGGTGTGTGGGCTTCTCAATGAGGTGGCTTCTCTTGTTGCAGAGCGTGGGCTCTAAGCTTGGGGCTTCAGTAGTTGTGACTCCCCGGCTCTAGCACGCAGGCTCAGTAGTTGTGGCACATGGGCTTAGTTGCTCCGCGGCATGTGGGATCTTCCCGGGCCAGGGATCGAACCCGTGTACCCTGCATTGGCAGATGGATTCTTAACCACTGTGCCACCAGGGAAGTCCCACTATTATTTTTTAATCTCATAGATTCTTAAGGTGCAAGCTTATATCAATATTTAGCCCATTTTATTTTTCTAATATAGACATTTAAAATGATAAATTTCCCTCTAAGCACTGCTTTAGCTGAATCCCACAAATTTTGATATGTTTATTTTCATTATCATTGAGGTACATTTTTTTCTAGTTTTTCAAAGATTTCTTCTTTGATCTGTTGATTATGTAAAAGTTCTTTGTAATTTCCAAATATTTGGCAATTTTCCAGATATACTTTTGTAATTTATTTCTAATTTAATTCCTTTGTGGTCAGAAGATATATATTCTATATAACTTCAATCCTGCTAAATTTATTGACTTTTTTTTTTTTTTTTTGGCCAGCATATGACCAATCTTGGTGTATGTTCCATGTATACTTAAAAAAAAAGTATTCTTAATTGTTTGGTGTAGTTCTGTAATATGTAGTGTAGTACTATAAGTAGCAGTAGGTCAAGTTGGCTAAAGTTATTGTTCAAATCCTCTGCCTTGACTCATTTTCTATCTACTTTTTGCATTAATTACTGAGAGAAGAGGATTGAACTCTCCAACTATAAGTATGGATTTGCTCATTTCTCCCTCCAGTTTAAATAGATTTTGCTTTATATATTTGGAGGCTTTGTTACATACACATTTAGGAGATTAGGCTTTCTTGATGAATTGACTCCCTTACCATTATGAAATGTTCCTAGTTGTCTCTGTAATACTTTTTCTTTTTAAGTCTGTTTCATTGGATATTAATATGACCACTCCACCTTTCTCATGATAGTTTGTGCTTGGTTTATTGTTCTACATTCTTTTACTTTTAATTCATCTGTTTCTTTCTATTAAGGAGGGTTTCTTATAAAGAGCACATAGTTTTTTTTTTTATTCAGTGTGACATTCTCTTCCCTTTTAAATGATGTGTTTAGTTCATTTATATATAATGTAATTTTTGATATTTGTTTTCTATCTTTCTCATCTGTTCCTTGTTCCTTATTTCCTCTTTTCTGCCTTCTGTTGGATTAATTGAATAATTTTTAGTATTTCATTTTACTTCTCTGTTAGTTTATTAGCTATTATTTTATTTTTAATATCTTCTCCAAGGTTTGTAATATACATCTTTAGCTTAATACCAGCATCAAATAACATTATATCACTTTGTGTCTAACATAAGATCCTGTACAGCTTCACTTTCCCCAGTGATGTGTGGATAAACTTTTAACAACCAGATCTTCAAGGTAAAAAAAGCCTTGATTTGTGTCATTTGCCAGTTTCATGGAGTATGTACTCTCGCCATGGATGATTTCAAGCTACCAAAGTAATGTCAATGAATTCAGAGTTGAGTAGAGATACACACAATCAGCCTTTGCAAGCCATCACAAGCTGGCTGTACTACCCCACTGATTTCCCTGTTTTATCTTTTGTGCTCTTACTATCATACATTTTACTTCTACATATGTTAGAAACTCCACAGTATATTTTTACATCATATTTTATTTTTACATCAAGCTGTCAATTACCTTTTAAAGAAATTTAAAAATGAAAAAAATCTTATAATATTTACCCACATCTCTACTGTTTCTAGCTCTCTCCATACTTTTGTGTAGGTTATAGATTTTAGATATGAGGCTATGTCTTTCTGGCATGCTTTCATTGTCTGTAGATATGTTATTTTTCTTCTTATTTAATTTTCTGTAATAACTTTGTATAGTATTTGACCGCAGTACTTTTGGTTACTGAATTTTATGTGAAATTTGCTTTCCTGAACTTTTAGACTAAGGCTATTTTCAGGAAAGATTTTCTAACTTTACAGAGCTCCGTCTTCTGTTGTTTTGTGCATTATTCAAAAACATAGTAGCTTGCTTTCTTGGGTTTTTTGGTTTTATTCCCTTGTCCACTTTGGTCTAAACCTTCCTTTTACTTAATCCTTGTTTTCCCTTTCCTACACAAATCTGATTCCACGTTCAGCAGTCTCTTGCACCAGACTGCTCCAGGTCCTTTTGTCCTTCTTGGGAAAGGTATTTTCACATCTTGTCCTAGGCTGTCTCCCTACAGGTTACCCCTAGGAAGCCACAGGCATGCTTATCCTTCAACCTGGGGCTTCTAGGAAGACTCTCTTCTAGAGTTTCACCTGCTACAGAGTCCTCAGGCTCTGTTGCCTGAAGCCTCAGAGACTGTTGCCTCTGATGGGCTTGAGTCTCTGCCACCAGTTTCCCCTACCAGGAAAGCCACCCTTGCAGTCTTGAGTGGATTAGACTTGAGGCAGGAGCCTGAAGATCCTGGTCCAACAGGGACTTCTCCCTGTCTGGGGAAAAGCTATCAAGCACTCTACCTCTACTTTTTCCCAATTCTAAGACTTGGAAAAAAGACAAGAGCAGATAATAAATGTTTAGAATTTCAACACGTTTGGGGTACTAATGGACCCCTTTGAGTATTAATAAAATCTTGGGACTCTCACCATCATAACACACACACACACAGACACACAGACACACACACACACCCCTTGGTGTATAATTTTTGTGTATTCATAGCTCCAGTCCACTGATTCTTCTGCAACCTCACACCACTTTCCCCTGGGGTGGAGGGGTGGAGATAGAGGCTACTTAATCTATTTTCAGGCAGATTCTACCCTGAGGGGTTAATAAGTCTTGTTGCACATATAGACAAGTTGCATATATTTATGTAAAAGGCCTATCTGTGGAACATTTAGGACAACTAAAAGGGTAGGATAATTTAATTGTAGAAACCAAGAGTTGACACCAATTGTCTACAAATCTGTATAGATCAAAGGTTTACTTTGAAACAGCTAAGAAACCAGGTGGACTTTGCTATCCTCTTCCTACGCAGAGCAGGGACATCAAACAATGGCATTTGCTGTCAGGGCAGTAGAGGAATCTGCAATCTGTTTCTTTTGCCCCAGGAGCACTAGACTCTGCTCAGCTTAACCAGCCACTCCTCATGGGCCCACCTGAAGATCTCAGGACTTGGCTTCTCTTGGTGAAAGAGCATGGGAAGTGAAATCCCTAAATGACTTAGAAGACATTATGAATGACACCTTTCAAGAAAGCATGTCACAGGATGGTGGGGATAGCTCAGGATATTGAGTCCAAAATCCTGGGTTCTGGCTTTGTCTGCTGGGCACCCTACCAGTTATGTTCTCTGGCTGGGCTTCAGTTTTTCTCTCTATAAAATAGATCATTGTACTAGATGGTCTTGCAGGGTGTGTTTTGCTGAAGGGTCCATTAGCAATGGAAGGTGCCATGAAGATATTATGTGGGGTCACTTCATTAATTCACTGAATATGTTGTTAGTACTCAGTCTGTGCTGAGTGTTCCATAATAATGATAGCATTGCCCATCTATTGGTTACTGTTACATGTCAGGCAGGACTAGCACTTTAATAGCACTGTAAGTAATCTTCGAAAGGACCCAAGAAGGTCTCATATTCCTATTATTAAAGAGAAAACGTGCTAGGAATAGGTAAGTAACTTGTCCAGCATCATGTACCTTCTAAGTGGCCTATGATTCAAAACGAGGAGTCTCTGACTCCAATTTCATACCCATTTTATTCTACAGATTGCACATGATAATACCCAGTATCTGTCCTCAAGAATGGACAGGTGAATAAAAAGCGTGCATAGGTAACTAGCATAAGGTGAAAAAAACTTTGCAGCATCTGCTTGCTATATTCTTTATGATGCATTGTCTAGGATCTAGTGGTGAGCATGCTTGCAGGGCTCCCTGATGTGGTGTGACTCAGGAGCTGGGGTCACAACACTGTGCACACGGGAATTGAAGGGGAAGATATTGGTCATGACATAAATAAAAATAAGAAGGAGAATAATGTGCTGGGTACTGTACCAGGTGATTTACTTTAATTGCTAATTTAGTTCTCATAATAACCCTATGAAGTAGGTATTATTATTCTCATTTTCTAGGTGGGAAACAAAAGGTGGTGAGAGTGAACTAACTCACCTAAGTCACTAAACAACTGAAAGTCTTACTGAATAGAAGTAAATGACCAAATCACACTAGATATAGTGGTGTCCCCAGTCAAGGAGAACCAGGACCAGGTTCTCCTCTTGTCCCAGGCTTTGCAGTTGTGATCATTTCTCATGTTTACTTAATGCTCCTTCTATCACCACTACATTCTTGCTTAGCACTGGGCAGGTGATTTCCAAATACAAATCTGGAAATTAACTCCACTTCTAGGAGCAGATTCCTCTACCTGAGATCCTTCTTTCATTTTAAAATGAAGACTCCTTGACACCCTGGTGTCCTGGCCCACTTTATACCAGGCTCTTAGAATTCCCCAGCCTTCCTTTCCCCTCCATAGTATCCCGCTGTGTGGCCTGGGAGAAGTCAATTGCCAGAGGGGCTTTTGAATAGATGTTCCATCCTGGGACAGATCCTGCCTGTTTCACAATTTTGTCTGAAATCAACCCTGCCATGGAGCTCTAAACTGTGCCCCAGCCCTGACCTCTAACTCTCTTCCCATCTTTGCCAGACCTGTCGGAGTGCCCTGCCAAGAGCATGCCAGAGAAGACCAACTTTCCCTGCACACCTGCCTTTGATCAGGGACTTTTGTTCCTTTACACATGACAGTTTCCATAGTCCACTTAGCTCCAGGGTCAGTGGCCTCTGCACCTATTGGCCTAGCGGTCAGATACAACCAGGTTAGGTTGAACATTATACTGATAAGGAGAGAGTTTTATTAGGAGGTTCTTTTGCATGCAGAATAGACATCTCTGGCTTTTGAAACAAGGACAAACACCAGCTAGTCTCTCCCAGTACATTATAGAAGAATGATTGTGTTGAGGAAAAGGAGCCCAGAGCTTTGTTTAATGGTAAAAAATGTTAACTATCTCTGTTCAGTTTTTCCTCATTCTGCACAGGATCCTGCTCTCTGCCCTTCACAGTTTACTGTGTGACTGTGGAGACAGGTTAAAAAGCTCCTCTTCCTTTTCCTTTTCTCTACTTTTCTCTTTCTCTTCCCTTTTTTGTTCTTTTCTTCAGTTAAAAAATACTTATTTGTTCTCCTTCATTTCCTCTCCTTGAGATGGCCAGGGGGAGTGAAGCCTGAGGGACTGGGGCCAAAAAGGCAGCTGGAGGATCAGGAGGTTGATAATATACAGGGGAATGGAACAAAGAGCTAAAAATATTGAGAACATCAAGATCCAGCTTTCTCACTGTCAGGAGGAAGGGAGTTGCAAATATGGGGAGGGAGAAAACTAAAAGATTTGCTGCGATGTTCAACTTGAATTGGAGGAATCAGTGTGAACTCATGGTTGGAGAGAGAGAGAGAAGGAGGGAGGGAGAGATGGATGTAAATGTGTGTTATTATGGCAATCTATATCTATATATCTATATCTGTATCATCTATACATATGTTGAAAGATCCTAGTATCAATTTCTCTCCAAAGCAGTTACCACACCTAGCACCCATATTTTGGTTCCTAAATACCATTCTATACTAAAAGGATAAAGTTTCTTAGAGAAATGAGATTCCTGAAACAGAGATTCCAGAGCTAGTATAGGGAAAGTATGAGATAGGCCTGAATGTCTTATTCTGCCAGAAAGTGATGTGCCTAAAAAATTATGGGGCTTGTAACAAATACACAGGAGCAAGCGTGAAGGGCCACAACAGTCTATTCATCAAAATAAATGAGGGGGAGTGTTCTGGGAAGATGGCAGAGTATAAAGCACCAAGAATCAGTCTTCCCACTCAAACAACAATTACACTGGTAGAAACTGTTTGATGTAAGTATTTTTGAACGTTGGCATCCATTGAAGGCTTCCAAATTCCAGGGGAATGTTTAAAGGGTAAACTGCCATTAATTTCAGTCAATTTCAGTTCTTAGCCTAGCAGTGGCTACCCATCTCCCTCCCCCATGCCCCACATCAGGCAGCTGTGTGTGTATTCCTGGAGCAGCTTGCACACAGCTTGTGGGATCCAAGGTGGGCAATAAGGATCCTGTTATGAAATATTAGGGATTTGTGTTATGGTCATTGATTGCAGCTTCTGAACATGGAGGTGCAGATACAGAGGAGGGAAGCCATTGTTACTGCACTTTTCCTCTTCGTTGCAAGACCCTCCTCCTCTGAGTGACTTCCAGAGGGTTTAAAGGGCCAATACCTTTTTACCACCCCCCCTCACTTTTTTCTTTTTCTCCCTTTTGAAAATGAGACATTTAAGACTAGGGCATTAAAAAGCAACTGCATATTCAAGAGAAATTAGAAAGTCATTGTGCATACCCAGGGAAAGGAGCAGGATCAAAAATGACTGAAAAGATCTTAAGTTTGTACTTCAGCTGATCCTTGGCACAGAGATAGTCTACAGCAATAGAAAACAAAACAAAACGGCAAACCCTGAGGAAGGAGAATCTGATTTCCAGAGTTACTATATTGTTAGATTCAAATGTCCAGTTTTCAACAACAACAACAAAACAAGGCATACAAAGAAACAGAAATGTATGGACCATTGAAAAGAGAAAAAAATCAACAGAAACTGTTCCTGAAAAAGACCTGATGATGGGTCTACTAGATGAAGACTTTAAAACAGCTGTTTCAAAAATGCTCAAGAGAGAACTAAAAAGATATGTGCAGAAAGTAAGCAAACAAAAAAATGACGTATAATCAAAATGGAAATATAAGTAAAGAGATAGAAAACCTAAGAGAAATTCTGAAGCTAAAAGTATAATAACTGAAATAAAAATTCATTAAAGGAATTCAAAGGCATTTTTGAACAGGGAGAAGAATCAATGAACTGAAAGGCAGGACAATGGAAATTATTGAGTCTGAAGAGCAAAAAGAAAAATTATGGAGCAAAAGTGAACAGAGAATAAGGGACAAGTGTGTCTTCATAATGTAGAATAACATATACATTATGGGAGTCCCAGAAGGAGAATAGAAAGGAGTAGAGAGAACATTTGAAAAAATAATGGTCAAAAATTTCCCAGGTTTGATGAAAGACGTGAATATAAATCCAAGAAGCTCAGTGAACACCAAGTAAGATGAACCCAGGACCCACACCAAGACATATTATAACCAAACTGTCAAAAGTAGAGACAAAAAAATAATCTTGAATGCAGAAAGAAAGAAGCAACTCTTGACATACGAGTGATCTTCAACAAGGTTATTAACAAATTCCTCTTCAAAAACTTTGCAGGACCACCACTTCCCTGGTGGTCCAGTGGTTAAGACTCTGCACTCCCAACGCAGGGGGCCTGTGTTCAATCCCTGGTCAGGGAAGTAGATCCTACATGCTACAATTAAGAGCCCACATGCCACAACAAAGATCCCGCATGGGCAATGAAGATCCCGCATACCCCAACTAAGACCAAGCGCAGCCAAATAAATAAATAAGTATTTAAAAACAAAACTTTGGAGGACAGAAGGCAGTGGGCTGGTACATTTAAGGTGCCAAAAGAAAAAACACTATCAATCAAGAATCCTACGTCTGGCAAAATTGTTCTTCAAAAGTGAGGGAGAAATTAAGACTTTCCCAGATAAACAAAAGCTGGGGACATTTGTTACCACTAGACCTGCCCTGCAAGAAATACTAAAGGTAGTTTTGCAGGTTGAAATCAAATGACACAGGGCTTCCCTGGCGATGCAGTGGTTAAGAATCCACCTGCCAACGCAGGGGACGTGGGTTCAAGCCCTAGTCTGGGAAGATCCCACATGCCATGGAGCACCTAAGCCTGTGCACCACAACTACTGAACCTGCATTCTAGAGCCTGTGAGCCACAGCTACTGAAGCCCACATGCCTAGAGCCTGTGCTCCACAACAAGAGAAGCCACTGCAATGAGAAGCCCGCACACTGCAAGGAAGAGTAACCCCCACTCGCCACAACCAGAGAAGGCCTGCGCACAGCAACGAAAACCAATAGAGACAAAATTAAAAAATTAATTAAGTAATTAAAAAAAGAAAGAAATCAAAGGACACTAGACAATAACTTGAAGACTTATGCAGAAATAAAGATCACAGTAAAGGAAAATACATGAGTGATTATAAAAGCTAGTATTATTGTAACAAGGGTTTATAATTCCACATTTTGTTTTCTACATATATAAGAGACTAATGCATAAAAATTTATTAGCTTATGTTTTCAGACACAATGTATAAAGATGTAATTTTATGAAATCAACAATTGAAAGGGGTGGGGAATGGAGCTGTAAACAAGCAGTTTTTGTATGTTATTCAAGTTAGGATGGTATAAGTTCAACTTGGAGTGTTATAACTTTAAGATGTAATCTCCATAGTAACCACATGGAAAATAGGTATAGAATACACACAAAAGGAAATGAGAAAGAAATTAAAATGTTTCACTACCAAAAAAGAAATCAACTAAACATAAGAGAAGACAGTAATGCTGGAAATGAACAGAAAAATGCTGTATGGCATGTAGAAAACAAATAGTACTATGACAGAAGTCCTTCCTTATCAGCAATTACTTTCAATGTAAATGGATTAAACTCTCTAATCAAAAGACAGAAATTAGCAGAATGGAAAAAAACATGATATAATAAAACATTGTCTGCAAGAGACTTACTTTTATCCAAAGACACAAATAGATTGAATGTGAAATGATGGAAGAAAATATTCCATCCAAATAGTAACCAAAAGAGAACAGGATTGGCTATAATAATATCAGAAAAAATAGACTTTAAATCAAAAAAGTTTATAACAGACAAAGAAGAACATTATATATTAGTAAAGATTTCAATACAGTAAAATGATATAATAATTACAAACATTTACAAACCTAACAATAGACCATCAAAATATATAAAGCAAAAATTGTCAGAATTGAAGGGAGAAATAGACAGTTCTACAGTAATAGTTGGAGACATCAGTATCCCACTCTCAATAATGAACAGAATAACCAGATAGAAGATAAGCATGGAAATAGAGGACTTCAACAACTCATTAAATCAACTAGATCAAACAGACATATACAGAACACTCCACCCAATAACAACAGAATACACATTCTTTTTAAGTGCGAATACACATTCTTTTTAAGTGCAAATACACATTCTTTTCAGGATATGTTAGGCCAAACGTTAAGTCTCAATAGACTTTAAAGATAGATATAATATAAAGTATCTTGTCTGACTAGAACAGAATACTGTATGCTAACACATATATATGGAATCTAAGGGAAAAAAAAAAAGCTCATGAAGAACCTAGGGGTAAGATGGGATTAAGGAAACAGACCTACTAGAGCATGGACTTGAGGATATGGGGAGGGGGAAGGGTAAGCTGTGACAAAGTGAGAGAGTGGCATGGACATATATACACTACTAAATGTAAAATAAATAGCTACTGGGAAATAGCCGCATAGCACAGGGAGATCAGTTTGGTGCTTTGTGACCACCTAGAGGGGTGGGATAGGGAGAGTGGGAGGGAGGAAGATGCAAGAGGGAAGAGATATGGGAACATATGTATATGTATAACTGATTCACTTTGTTATAAAGCAGAAACTAACACACCATTGTAAAGCAATTATACTCCAATAAAGATGTTAAAAAAAAGGGGGTGCTTAGGAATTATCTTAACAAAAGAGGTAAAAGTTTTGCACAATGAAAACTACAAAACATTGCTAAAAGAAGTTAAAGAAGACATAAATGTAAAGACCTTCCATGTTTATTGATTAGAAAACTTAACATTGTGATGATGTCAATACTACCCCAAATAATCTACAGATTAAATGCAATTCTATCAAAACCCAAATGACTTTTTTTTCTCAGAAATAGGAAAAAATCCTAAAATTCATATGGAATCTCAAGTGATCCTGAATAGCCAAAACACTTTTGAATAAGAACAAAGCTGGAGGACTCACATTTCCTGTTGTCAAAACATACCAACAAACATAACATTATATTTTATAGATTTCAAAAGAGTATGGTGCTGGCATAAAGACAGATACATAGATCAAAGTAATAGAATAGAAAACCCAGAAATAATCACTGACATATATCCACAAAGGAGTTCAAGTCATTCAATAGGTGAAAGGATAGTCTTTTTGACAAATCATGCTAAGAAAACTGGGTATAAACATGCAAAAGAAAGAAGTTGGGCGCTCACCTAATACCATATAAAAATTAACTCAAAATTATTTAAAGACCTAGACTTAAGACATAAAAAGTATAAAACTCTTAGAAGAAAACATAGGGAAGACGCTTGATGACATTGGATTTGGCAGTGATTTCTTGGATGTGACATCAAGGCACAGGCAACAAAAGCAAAAACAGACAGATTGAAGTTTATGAAAATTAAAACTTTTGTGCATCAAAAGATACTATGAACAGTAAAAGGTAACCCACAGAATGGGAGAAAACATTTCCATGTTAGATATCTGTTAAGGGATTAATACCTAGAATATATAGAAAACTCCTAAAACTCAACAAGAGAAAAACAAACAACCAATTCAAAAATGGGCAAAGAACTTTAACTTTTTTGAAAATAAATTATATGAATGGTAAATAGGCACATGAAAAGATGCTCAACATCACTAATCATTAGAGAAATGCAAATTAACTCTACATTAAGATACCACATACTCATTGGAATGGCTCCTATCAAAAAAACCAGAAAGTAGTAAGTGTTGGTGAGGATGTGGATTAATTAAAACCCTGTTGGTGGGAATGTACAGCCATTGTGGAAAACAGTATGGAGATTTCTCAAAAAACATTAGATGTAGAGTTACCATATGATCCAGATATTCACTTCTTAGTATATACCCAAAAGAATTGAAAGCAGCGTCTTGTAGAGATATTTATACACTCATGGTTTATAGAAGTATTGTTTGCAATAGCTAAAATGTGGAAGCAACCCAAGTGCCCATTGCTAGATGAATGGATAAGCAAATATGGTATGTACATACAATGGAATATTATTCAGCCTTAAAAAAGAAGGAAATTATTGACATGTGCTACAACATGGATGAAACGAGGATATTATGGTAAGTGAAGTAAGACAATCACAAAAGGCAAATAGTGTATGATTCCACTTAAATGAAGCACATAGTGTAGTCAAAATCATAGAGATAGAAAGTAGAGAAGTGGTTGCCAGGGGCTGGGGGTAAGGGAAAATGAGGAATTATTGTTTACTGGTGTAGAGTTTCAATTTTGCAAGATGAAAAGAAATCTGGAGATGTATGGTGGTGACAATTTGCACAGCAATATGAGTGTACTTAATATCACTGAACTGTACACCTTAAAATGGCTAAGATGATAAATTTCATGTTATGTGTTTTTTACCACAATAAAAAATGGAAAAAAAAGAATAATAGTAAAGTATTATAACCCATTGAATATAAAAGAAACCCCCAAGCCCATGCTGATAAAAACAAATAAAAGGAAATCAATAAATAAATGGAGAAAGAGAAGTACTTGTTTATTTTAGAATGGCAATTGATAAACACACAAGGAATGATATAATCAGAAAAATCACTATTTGGTAATCAATATAGTAATAATGATTCAGGCAAGAATCATCAATGGATGCTAAAACTGGAGGATGAAAGTCTGATGAGGAACAAAATGTTAAGTAGTTTCAAAGTGTCTCTCCACAGACTACTCATTAATTACAAAGGAAAATTTACAGTGTAGAAACCTGTCAGACACCACCTTAACCAAGCAAGTAAAGGTTACAGAAGTGATAATGGAACAAATTACTATTGTGTTCCTTCTAATGCAATACTCTGAGAACCCAGCCTCACTTCTGTGATGTTGCTGTCAAAAATGCACACCCTGAATCAAATCATGAAGGAATTTCAGACAGACCCAAATTGAGGGACTTTCTGTAAAATGCTGTTAAATGCAAAATAACATGTTAAATCACACCAGCCAAACCCAGAATGTTGGAAATTCCAAAGGACAAATGATGCAGTTTCTTCAACAAGTAAATAGCATAAAGGGTAAAAGAAAAGAGCAGAAGAGATTTAAGATATATAACCAATTCAATGCCTAGATCTTGTTTTAGGTTCTAATTTGAATGAGGTAATAAAATTTTTGACAGCCAGGTAAACTGGAATATTAACTGGGAATTAGATAATAATATGGAATAATTGTTCATTTTTGACAGGTGTGATAAATGCATTATGGTTATATATTAAAAATCCCTTAGCTGTTATAGATGCACACTTTTGTGGGTGAAGTAATGCACTGTCTGTTACTCCAGAGAAAAATGGGGAAGTGGAAGGATGGATGAAATAATATTGGCAAAATGTTGACAATTGATGAAGTTGGGTAAGGTGTACATGGGAGTTTATTACATCATTTTCTCTACTTATGTGTATATTTGAAAATGGCATATATCTATGTAAAAGAAGGCGGAGGAAGAGAAGACGAATCTGGAAGAGAAGAGGAATCTGAAATAGACCTTAAACCATAGCTAGAGTTTAATTTGCTTTTTAATGTGAAAGAATTGGAATAAACATAAGAACTAAATTATACACCAACTGTGGTGGATGTATGTCTACAAATACTTATTTAGTGGACTGTATATAATTTTTATTCATACTACTAATCCAGTGTAAAGTTATAGAAAGCATGTAGGTAATTTTATTGATAATGAACAGCTGAATTGGATAGACATGGCAATTATATTTCAGATGTCAGTACTTAGAGTTAGGCAGAAAAGTTTAGAAAAATCAAATGCATTTTGCTCTAATCTTGGAATGCTACAACTTACACAACCAAACAAATGTCTATTTAAGGTCTTTTGCATTTCCTTATAAACTTTAGGATTACATTGTCAATTCCCACTAAAAAATATTAAAAACTTATTAGGAGTTAGATTGGGAGTTCACTGAACCTATATATTATAATTTGAGGAGAACTGACATCTTTATAATATTGAGTCACCACTCCATTTTCTGTGTATAGCCTTGCATTAACTTAGAGTTTCTTTAAAATTTCTCATCAATATTTTACAGTTCGGTGTGTAAAAATTTTAGACATCTTTTGATAGACTTATTCTTGGTCATTTGTGATTCTTATACTACTTTAAATAGCATTTTCATTAAAAAAATTTTAATCTAGGAATATGATTGATTTTTGTATATTTATCTTGTATCCAGCAACACTGCCTGACATTTTTATTTTTTTTCACATTTTTAAAAATTAATTAATTAATTATTTATTTTATTGGAGTATAATTGCTTTACAATGGTGTGTTAGTTTCTGCTTTATAACAAAGTGACTCAGTTATACATATACATATGTTCCCATATCTCTTCCCTCTTGCATCTCCCTCCCTTCCACCCTCCCTATCCCATCCCTCCAGGCAGTCACAAAGCACCGAGCTGATCTCCCTGTGCTATGCGGCTGCTTCCCACTAGCTATCTACCTTACATTTGGTAGTGTACATATGTCCATGCCTCTCTCTTGCTTTGTCACAGCTTACCCATCTCCCTCCCCATATCCTCAAGTCCATTCTCTAGTAGCTCGGTGTCTAGTAGCTCTGTGTCTGTCTTACCCCTAGGTTCTTCATGACATTTTTTTTTCTTAAATTCTATATATATGTGTTAAAATACGGTATTTGTCTTTCTCTTTCTGACATACTTCACTCTGTATGACAGACTCTAGGTCTATCCACCTCATTACAAATAGCTCAATTTCATTTCTTTTTATGGCTGAGTAATATTCCATTGTATATATGTGCCACATCTTCTTTATCCATTCATCCGATGATGGACACTTAGGTTGTTTCCATCTCCGGGCTATTGTAAATAGAGCTGCAATGAATATTTTGGTATATGACTCTTTTTGAATTATGGTTTTCTCAGGGTATATGCCCAGTAGTGGGATTGCTGGGTCATATGGTAGTTCTATTTGTAGTTTTTTAAGGAACCTCCATACTGTTCTCCACAGTGGCTGTGTCAATTTACTTTTCCACCAAGAGTGCAAGGGGGTTCCCTTTTCTCCACATGCTCTCCAGCATTTATTGTTTCTAGATTTTTTGATCATGGACATTCTGACAGGTGTGAGATGATATCTCATTGTAGTTTTGCTTTGCATTTCTCTAATGATTAATGATGTTGAGCATTCTTTCATGTGTTTGTTGGCAGTCGGCATATCTTCTTTGGAGAAATGTCTATTTAGTACTTCTGCCCATTTTTGGATTGGGTTGTTAGTTTTTTTGTTATTGAGCTGCTTATAAATTTTGGAGATTAATCCTTTGTCAGTTGCTTCATTTGCAAATATATTCTCCCATTCTGAGGGTTGTCTTTTGGTCTTGTTTATGGTTTCCTTTGCTGTGCAAAAGTTTGAAGTTTCTTTACATCCCATTTGTTTATTTTTGTTTTTATTTCCATTTCTCTAGGAGGTGGGTCAAAAAGGATCTTGCTGTGGTTTATGTCATAGAGTGTTCTGCCTATGTTTTCCTCGAAGAGTTTGATAGTTTCTGGCCTTACATTTAGGTCTTTAATCCATTTTGAACTTATTTTTGTGTATGGTGTTAGGGAGTGATCTAATCTCATACTTTTACATGTACCTTTCCAGTTTTCCCTGCACCACTTATTGAAGGGCTGTCCTTTCTCCACTGTACATTCCTGCCTCCCTTATCAAAGATAAGGTGACCATATGTGCGTGGGTTTATCTCTGGGCTTTCTATCCTGTTCCATTGATCTATCTTTCTGTTTTTGTGCCAGTACCATACTGTCTTGATTACTGTAGCTTTGTAGTATAGTCTGAAGTCAGGAAGCCTGATTCCTCCAGCTCCGTTTTTCGCTCTCAAGATTGCTTTGGCTATTCGGGGACTTTGTGTTTCCATACAAATTGTGAAATTTTCTTTTCTAGTTCTGTGAAAAATGCCAGTGGTAGTTTGATAGGGATTGCATTGAATCTGTAGATTGCTTTGGGTAGTAGAGTCATTTTCACAATGTTGATTCTTCCAATCCAAGAACATGGGATATCTCTCCATCTATTTGTATCATCTTTAATTTCTTTCATCAGTGTCTTATAATTTTCTGCATACAGGTCTTTTGTCTCCTTAGGTAGGTTTATTCCTAGATATTTTATTCTTTTTGTTGCAATGGTAAATGGCAGTGTTTTCTTGATTTCACTTTCAGATTTCTCATCATTAGTGTTTAGGAATGCCAGAGATTTCTGTGCATTAATTTTGTATCCTGCTACTTTACCAAATTCATTGATTAGCTCTAGTAGTTTTCTGGTAGCATCTTTAGGATTCTCTAAGTATAGTAGGTCATCTGCAAACAGTGACAGCTTTATTTCTTCTTTTCCAATTTGGATTCCTTTTATTTCCTTTTCTTCTCTGATTGCTGTGGCTAAAACTTCCAAAACTATGTTGAATAAGAGTGGTGAGAGTGGGCAACCTTCTCTTGTTCCTGATCTTAGTGGAAATGCTTTCAATTTTTCACCATTGAGGACGATATTGGCTGTGGGTTTGTCATATATGGCCTTTATTATGTTGAGGAAAGTTCCCTCTATGCCTACTTTCTGGAGGGTTTTTATCATAAATGGGTGTTGAATTTTGTCAAAAGCTTTCTCTACATCTATTAAGATAACCATATGGTTTTTATCCTTCAATTTATTAATAGGATGTATCACATTGATTGATTGCGTATATTGAAGAATCCTTGCATTCCTGGGATAAACCCCACTTGATCATGGTGTATGATCCTTTTAATGTGTTGTTGGATTCTGTTTGCTAGTATTTTGTTGAGGATTTTTGCATCTATGTTCATCAGTGATATTGGCCTGCTGTTTTCTTTCTTTGTGACATCCTTGTCTGGTTTTGGTATCAGGGTGATGGTGGCCTCGTAGAATGAGTTTGGGAGTGTTCCTCCCTCTGCTTTATTTTGGAAGAGTTTGAGAAGGATAGGTGTTAGCTCTTCTCTAAATGTTTGATAGAATTCGCCTGTGAAGCCATCTGGTCCTGGGCTTTTGTTTATTGGAAGATTTTTAATCACAGTTTCCATTTCAGTGCTTGTGATTAGTCTGTTCATATTTTCTATTTCTTCCTGATTCAGTCTTGGAAGGTTGTGCCTTTCTAAGAATTTGTCCATTTCTTCCAGTTTGTCCACTTTATTGGCATAGAGTTGCTTGTAGTAATCTCTCATGATCTTTTGTATTTCTGCAGTGTCAGTTGTTACTTCTCCTTTTTCATTTCTAATTCTATTGATTTCAGTCTTCTCCCTTTTTTTCTTGTTGAGTCTGGCTAATGGTTTATCAATTTTGTTTATCTTCTCAAAGAACCAGCTTTGAGTTTTATTGATCTTTTCTATCGTTTCCTTCATTTGTTTTTCATTTATTTCTGATCTGATCTTTATGATTTCTTTTCTTCTGCTAACTTTGGGGGTTTTTTGTTCTTCTTTCTCTAATTGCTTTAGGTGCAAGTTTAGGTTGTTTATTCGAGATGTTTCCTGTTTCTTAAGGTAGGATTGTATTGCTATAAACTTCCCTCTTAAAACTGCTTTTGCTGCATCCCATAGGTTTTGGGACGTCGTGTCTCCATTGTCATTTGTTTCTAGGTATTTTTTGATTTGCTCTTTGATTTCTTCAATGATCACTTCCTTATTTAGTAGTGTATTGTTTAGCCTCCATGTGTTTGTATTTTTTACAGATCTTTTCCTGTAATTGATATTTAGTCTCATAGTGTTGTGGTCGGAAAAGATACTTGATACAATTTCAATTTTCTTAAATTTACCAAGGCTTGATTTGTGACCCAAGATATGACCTATCATGAAGAATGTTCCAATAGCCCTTGAGAAAAATGTGTATTCTGTTGTTTTTGGATGGAATGTCCTATAAATATCAATTAACTCCATCTTGTTAAATTATCATTTAAAGCTTATGTTTCCTTATTTATTTTCATTTTGGATCATCTGTCCATTGGTGAAAGTGGGGTGTTTAAGTCCCCTACTATGAATGTGTTACTGTCGATTTCCCCTTTTATGGCTGTTAGTATTTGCCTTATGTATTGAGGTGCTCCTATGTTGCGTGCATAAATATTTACAATTTTTATATCTTCTTGGATCGATCCCTTGATCATTATGTAGTGTCCTTCTTTGTCTCTTCTAATAGTCTTTATTTTAAAGTCCATTTTGCCTAATATGAGAATTGTCACTCCAGCTTTCTTTTGGTTTCCATTTGCATGAAATATCTTTTTCCATCCCCTTACTTTCAGTCTGTATGTGTCTCTAGGTCTGAAGTGGGTCTCTTGTAGACAGCAAATACATGCATCTTGTTTTTGTATCCATTCAGCCAGTCTGTGTCTTTTGGTGGGAGCATTTAGTCCATTTATATTTAAGGTAATTATTGATATGTATGTTCCTATTCCCATTTTCTTAATTGTTTTGTGTTCGCTATTGTAGGTCTTTTCCTTCTCTTTTGTTTCTTGCCTAGAGAAGTTCCTTTAGCAGTTGTTGTATAGCTGGTTTGGTGGTGCTGAACTCTCTCAGCTTTTGCTTGTCTCTAAAGGTTTTAATTTCTCCATCAAATCTGAATGAGATCCTTGCTGGGTAGACTAATCTTGGTTGTAGGTTTTTCTCCTTCATCACTTTAAATATGTCCTGCCAGTCCCTTCTGGCTTGCAGAGTTTCTGCTGAAAGTTCAGCTGTTAACCTTATGGGGATTCCCTTATGTGCTATTTGTTTTTTTTCCCTTGCTGCTTTTAATATGTTTTCTTTGTATTTAATTTTTGACAGTTTGATTAATATGTGTCTTGGCATATTTCTCCTTGGATTTATCCTGTATGGGACTCTCTGTGCTTCTTGGACTTAACTATTTCCTTTCCCATATTAGAGAAGTTTTCAACTATAATCTCTTCAAATATTTTCTCAGTCCCTTTCTTTTTCTCTTCTTCTTCTGGAACCCCTATAATTCGAATGTTGGTGCATTTAATGTTGTCCCAGAGGTCTCTGAGACTGTCCTCAGTTCTTTTCATTCTTTTCTCTTTATTCTTCTCTGCAGTAGTTATTTCCACTATTTTATCTTCCAGGTCACTTATCTGTTCTTCTGCCTCAGTTATTCTGCTATTGATCCCATCTAGAGGACTTTTAATTTCATTTATTGTGTTGTTCATCATTGCTTGTTTTATCTTTAGTTCTTCTAGGTCCTTTTTAAATGTTTCTTGCATTTTGTCTATTATATTTCCAAGATTTTGGATCATCTTTACTATCATTATTCTGAATTCTTTTTCAGGTAGACTGCCTATTTCCGCTTTATTTGTTAGGTCTGGTGGGTTTTTATCTTGCTCCTTCACCTGTGGTGTGTTTTTCTGTCTTCTCATTTTGCTTATCTTACTGTGTTTGGGGTCTCCTTTTTTCAGGCTGCAGGGTCGTAGTTACCGTTGTTTTTGGTGTCTGTCCCCAGTGGCTACGGTTGGTTCAGTGGGTTGTGTAGGTTTCCTCATGGAGGGGAGTAGTGCCTGTGTTCTGGTGGATGCAGTTGGATCTTGTCTTTCTGGTGGGCAGGTCCACGTCTGGTGGTATGTTTTGGGGTGTCTGTGGACTTATTATGATTTTAGGCAGCCTCTCTGCTAATGGGTGGTGTTGTGTTTCTATCTTGCTAGTTGTTTGGCATAAGGTGTCCAGCACTGTAGCTTGCTGGTCGTTGAGTGAAGCTGGGTGCTGTTGTTGAGATGGAGATCTCTGGGAGATTTTCGCCATTTGATATTATGTGGAGCTGGGAGGTCTCTTGTGGACCAGTGCCCTGAAGTTGGCTCTCCCACCTCAGAGGCACAGCACTGACTCCTGGCTGCAGCACCAAGAGCCTTTCATCCACACGGCTCAGAATAAAAGAGAGAAAAAGTAGAAAGAGAGAATTAGTATAAGTAGAAAGAAAGAAAGAAAGGACGGAGGGAGGGAGGGTGGAAGGAAGGAAGGAAGGAGGGAAGGAAGGAAGAAAAGAAAGATGAAGTAAAATAAAATAAGATAAAATATAATAAAGTTATTAAAATTAAAAAATAATTATTATAAAATTTAAAAAAAAGAAAACAAAAAACGGACGGATAGAACCCTAGGACAAATGGTGAAAGCAAAGCTATACAGACAAAATCTCACACAGAAGCATACACATACACACTCACCAAAAGAGGAAAAGGGGGAAAAATCATAAATCTTGCTCTCAAAGTCCACCTCCTTAATTTGAGATGATTCGTTGTCTAATCATGTATTCCACAGTTGCAGGGTACATCAGGTTGATTGTGGAGTTTTAATCCGCTGCTTCTGAGGCTGCTGGGAGAGGTTTCCCTTTCTCTTCTTTGTTCTCACAGCTCCCAGGGGCTCAGCTTTGGATTTGGCCCCGCCTCTGCATGTAGGTCGCTGGAGGGCATCTGTTCTTCGCTCAGACAGGACGAGGTTAAAGGAGCTGCTGATTCGGGGGCTCTGGCTCACTCAGGCCGGGGGGGAGGGAGGGGCACGGAGTGCGGGGCGAGCCTGCAGCGGCAGAGGCCAACATTACGTTGCACCAGCCTAGGGCGCGCCGGGCGTTCTCCCGGGGGAGCTGTCCCTGGATCTCGGCACCATGGCAGTGTAGGGCTGCACAGGCTCCCCGGAAGGGGGGTGTGGATAGTGACCTGTGCTCGTACACAGGCTTCTTGGTGGTGGCAGCAGCAGCCTTAGCGTCTCATGCCCGTCTCTGTGGTCCGCGCTTTTAGCTGCGGCTCGCGCCCGTCTCTGGAGCTCCTTTAAGCAGCACTCTAAATCTACTCTCCTCGCGCACCAGGAAACAAAGAGGGAAGAAAAAGTCTCCTGCCTCTTCAGCAGGTCCAGACTTTTCCCCGGACCCCCTCCCGGCTAGCCGTGGTGCACTAACGCCCTGCAGGCTGTGTTCACGCTGCCAACTCCAGTCCACTGCCAACACTCCGACCGAAGTCCTAGCCTCAACTCCCAGCCCCGCCCCGGCGGGTGAGCAGACAAACCTCGCGGGCTGGTGAGCGCCGGTCGGCACCGATCCTCTGTGTGGGAATCTCCCTGCTTTGCCCTCCGCACCCTGTTGCTGTGCTCTCCTCCGCGGCTCCGAAGCTTCCCCCTCCGCCACCTGCAGTCTCCGCCCGCGAAGGGGCTTCCTAGTGTGTGGAAACCTTTCCTCCTTCACGGCTCCCTCCCACTGGTGCAGGTCCCGTCCCTATCCTTTTGTCTCTGTTTATTCTTTTTTCTTTTGCCCTACCCAGGTACGTGGGGGGTTTCTTGCCTTTTGGGAGGTCTGAGGTCTTTTGCCAGCGTTCAGTAGGTGTTCTGTAGGAGTTGTTCCATGTGTATCTGGTGTATGTGGTGTATCTGTGGGGAGGAAGATGATTTCCGCGTCTTACTCTTCCGCCATCTTCCCGGAAGCCTATCTAACATTTATTTTTCTAATACTTAATCCAGTTTTTTAGAATTTTATACATTTTCAATCATATCATTAGTGAAAATAAGAGTTTTATTTTTTCCTTTTCAATCCTTTTATATTATTATATCTTTTTCATACCTGAGCAGACTGGCAGGTAGGGCTACAAGTAAAAATGTTGAATAGAAATGATAATGGTAGACCTTCTGATCTTTTCCTTGATCTCAAAGGGAAAACTTTCATTCACCATTTCACCACTGAATATGATGGTTTCACATATACATTTCTTATGTATATTTACATATATATTTCTTTTATGTATATTTCACACACACATGTACATACTCTTTATCAGATTAAGCAAATTTCCTAGAATAAGTTTGCTGAGTGTTTTAAAATGAATGGTTGTTGGATTTTACCAAATGCTGTTCCTCTACCCACTGATGGTCATATAACTTTTCTCCTTTATTTTGTTAATGTGATCAATTACACTGATTTTTTTTTTTTTTTTTGAAGATAACTTGCATTCCTGGAATAAACTCAATTTGGTAATGATTTAGTATCCCTCTTAGATGTTGCTGGATTCAATTTGCTAATATTTTGCTTAGGATTTTTGCATCTATGTTCATAAAAAGAATTTTTTTTATCTTTCTCATAATATCCTTGACAGTTTTTGGTTTTTGCTGTACTTGCCTTAAAAATTTAGTCAAGGAGTATTCCTTCTTTTTCTATTACCAGGAAGAGTGTGTGTAAGAAGAATTCTTCTTTAATATTTGGTAGAATTCATCCGTGAAGCTATCTGGTCCTGGACTATTCTTCATGGAAAGGATATTTTTATGGGCTCCCCTGGGGAAAGAATAGAAACCCAAGAACCATCCATTGTTCAGGGACTTCTGAGGGGTAGAACTAAGAGAGAGACAGAGGTGGTGGTGTATGACATTACAAATTACCTGGCATTTTCCTAAAAAGACTCTGCTCTTTGTTACCAACTATCACGCCACACATCCCTGAGCTGGCAGGTCTCCAGGATAAGGAGTCTACGAGTGTAGTTCTCCAGCTGCCTGATCCCACCTTCCCAATGACCACAGGCAGGTCTTTCAGAGGAGAAGCCTTGGTGTTGGGCAGAGAGCAGTGAGGGAGAGGGGGAGGAGGGACGGGTTCAAGCAGACAGAGGCCCTTTGTTTGCTCTGCTTCTTTGTAAATGAGGCAACATTTAGAAACAAATATTGGTTCAGAGGACCAATGCCTTCATGCCATATCCTTTAGGTCAGCTACCCAACCTTCCTGCATGTACACACAAGTCCACCTCTTTCAACAAGAGGGCCAATCCTGTTGAAATTTAAAAGTTTTATTCAGCTTATGGTGGAAGATTTGGATCATGACTTAGATTCATCTGTAACTGGAAGTTCTCTTCTCTCTCTCTCTCTCCTCCCTCCCTTCCTCCCTTTCTCCCCTCTTCTCTGGACAAATAAAGAGAAGATCAATATAGAAAAAAAAAGGAGACAAGATCAATATTAAAAAAAAAAAAAGGAGAAAAGATCAATATCAAGAAGGCAGCTGTGGTCTAGAGAAGGCTGGGACTTAGGAGATTTGATTTCAGGTTCCAGAGCTCTGTGAATGAGGACCTGTCATTTTACTGTAATGTTCACATCTAAAAAATGGGGGACTGATCTTACCTCCTTAGGCAGTTAGTCAAGATCACAAGGTCTTGCCCCAGAACAGTGCCTGGCATGTGGAACAGCTGAAAACATGATCCTTTCCTTCCATCTGAGCATGATAAGCCAGTGCATGCCTGAGGTGCTGCAGCTGAGGCACCCACACCTCTCCCAGAGACAAGCCCCTCTGCAGCAGAAAATGGGGGCTGTGTGTCTGTGGAGAAATGGCAGTCCTGGAGGCCTCTGGTCTGTTTCTCAGTGTGACCCCAGACAAGCCTCTTGGCCTGTGTGTGTGTCCCTGTTTCATGGGAGAGGCAGTGTCCCTGGTGGATGGGTACATACGCTCTGGAACCAGACAGCCTGATTTTGCACCTGGCTCGCCAGCTGACCTTGGACAAGTTAATAACCCCTCAGGGCCTCAGTGTCCTCATCTCATCTTTAAAATGAGGATTCTAATGCATTGATCTCAGAGGGCTGTGGTGAGGGCCCAGTGAATCTCTCAGCAAGTATTAGCCATCATTAAGCTTTAAAAGAGGGACAATGAGCTTCCTGACTCCAGAGTGTTTCTAGTAAAGAATTAAACACCATAAGGGAGAGCACAGGGACAAGTGTCATGGGCCACCAAGGACACAGAACACTGACACTTTCACCTCTCACCACCAGACACCCCCGTACACATTATAGATGTGGGCACAGCCATACAACCAGGGTCATGCACTCATGTACACCCACAGCTGGCCTCACCCCTGCCTCCTGGGAGTGGCAGACACAGGCCTCTATCCTGTCCTCCTGAGCAAGAACCAAGGCTCTTGTGAGTAGATGGTGCGGGATCCTGTTCTCCATGTCTCCTCTGGCCCTTCTTCAGATCCCGTGGGATCTGTACTTCCTCCCCTGCGTGTCTTAGGCTCAGACTCAGAGGGCTCCACTGAGGCAAGGCATAGGCTTGGCTGGCCCAGAGAGGGCTCAGCCTGGCCAGAGTGCTCTCTCTGAGGGCTCAGGCCAGGCGGTAGGCCTGTCCGCAGAGGAGCTGCCTCAGGAAAGGCTCACTGTGTGAGTGCAGAAGGGGCCCAGGGGAGAGGATCAAGATCCATCTGCCTCGCATACTCTCCACCAAGCTCCCATTTGTTCGTGGATTAGCTCAACATTCGACAACTCTCCTTCCTGCTTCTGGGAAGACTCTGCAAGCTCCCTGCAGGACCTGTAGAAGGCATGACCTGAGTGTGGGCATCCTGCTCTGTGGAGTCTCTCCCAGCCAGCCCTGCCCCTGACTTTCCCCCTCCATTCTTCTCTCTGTACCTCAAGGTGCCCCATGAGGGCAGGCCACCCCCTAATGCCTGCTGCAGTGGGCAGCAGGAATTCGCCCCTTCTGCCAAGATTCTGGGTTTCCCATGGCTTGAGCCGGAGGGTCCACAAGGGCAGAGACACAAGCGCAGCAGCCGCCACTCTTCTTCACAGTGAGGCAGGGATTTGGAGGGTCAGGCTTGTCTTATGTCCCCCCTGTAAACAGAAAGTCCCTGCTAAAGTAGCGCTCTCTGAAATGGGGCGTATGTAGCCCCCTGTACATGAGACAATCTATTGGGGCGTGGGGAGTTTATGCTAGCTTCCGATTATATTTACTCCTCATGCAAAAGTTGAATAAGTTAACACTCACTCTTGTTTCATATGAGGATTGGCACTGCCTCCCACCTGGTCTGCAAGGCAGGCAGACGCATGTCATGGAGGGCCTTTGAGGTTCCTGAGGGAAGATGGGGAAAGCCTCACAAGGGGTGGGGTGGGGAAAGGGATGCTGGAAGGCTGTGACTCCCTGAACTGTCCTTTACTTTTGGCTTTTGTGGTTCTACATTTTGTGGTTTGCATATGCCCAGTAAAATGGATGTACAGATTAAGTAACGTGATTTAACTCATCAGATCTCACAAAATGCATGAGTGCCTTAGAAAGATTCCTGCAAAGAAACTAGACCTAGAAGATGATTCCAATATCACAAACACAGGTGAACTAAAATAAAATGGCACTACTGAGATATCTTCTAAGTCTGGTGTAAATAAAACCAAAAACAATGCTAATCTGATTGGGTTGGATAAGTAACTTAAGAAAACCCTAAAATTATCTTGACTGTCTGGAATATGGACTTACATCTACTATCAGGAACTTTACCCCTTCCCTAATTGTATATTTTGCCTTGAGATATTTTTCATTGTGTATAAGGCAGAGTATAGAGAGAGACATTTAAAAATGAGTGTTTCATCTTTGTCTCATTGTTTACAAATTTTCTATTCCTTTCATGATTGAAATATACACAATATTAGTTTAAAAAGTGTATATATATATATATGTATGTGTATATATATATATATATATATGTATGTGTGTATATATATATATATATATATATATATATATATACACACAATGTACAGCCTCACTATTTTTCCGGATAAGGATGGGTAATCAAAATGGTTTGGAGACCACTTTTCTGGAGGGAGACAGGGATGACCCAGGGCAATGAGATCAGGCCACATCCTCTCCTGGGTCCCTTCTTTGTGTTCATGTGTCACTTGTCCTGAGTGTCACAGAGTCTTGATCACATTCCAGGGCAGCTTCTTGTAGGAGAGACATTGTCTCTCCTGTGACTCTGTCCCTAGCCTAGGTGTCCAGCAGGCTGCATGAAGGGAAGGAAGTTTACCAGTCCAGGATCCTGTGCTCAGGAGGACACATGGGGAGGGACAGCTCCTCCGTGGGCCTTTAAGGGCCCAAGAAGGAGTAGGATTTCTGGATACACCTGGGAACAAGTGAAAGAGGTTGAGCCTGTTGTCTTTGACTTGTGGTCAGCCTTATTCTTCTCTCACACCCTCTCCCAGGAAGGTCTCTGCCTGTCATTCTCCTGTTCTGGTGTGCGTTTGGGGCAGTCCCTTCCTTCTTCCATCTGTAGAATGAGCACATAGGTTGGTTCAGGACCAGCTGTGGCACCCTGGGATTCAGAAGCAGAGCCACCCCCGCCTCTTTCCGCTGCAACCCTGCTCCTGGCACAGAGCAAGCGCGCGTTAACAACGGGGTGATTTTTCTTTAACTCCCTTCCAGTCAGCATTTTTGTGTTGGATTCCACCCACGGGTCTGTCCCAGAGGTCAGGAAATGAGGTGATCAGCCTGAGCGAGGAATGAAGGGGGAGGGCTGAGGGGCGATTGGGCAAGCGGGCTGCACAAACAAGGGGGTCAAAGATTGTGCTTGGCCAGCCCCGCGGGTGATAAAGGGGCGCGGGGTGCAGGGAGGTGGCCCAGAAGCCGGTCCGTCTGTGCTCGGCCCTCCGCTTCGCAGACCCGGGAGGATGAGGCTCGCCGTCCGCGCTCTGCTAGCCTGCGTGGTCCTGGGTGAGTGCGGTCGCTGGGAAGGTCCGCAGAGTCGCCGGCCCGGGCGCCCCCTGAATACCGGAGCCCGCCACACCATCCCTGGGCTCCGCGCTGGAGCTGGAAGCCCGGACCTTTCCTTCGCTTCTCCCCGCTGCACCCTTGCATCTGCTTCATCACTGCCTCAGGGACAGCTCTGCGCTTGTGCGCACCTTCTGGTCCTGCCTGTGCCTCTGCATTTTCACCCCCTCCTTGCTTCCTCCTCGTGTCCAGAAAACCTTGTAGTAGCGGAACACAATAAATTAGAGCACTTCCATCACGGTTTATCAAGTCCCTTTGCTGCGGTCTCAATCAAGTCCAAACTGCTTAGGATGGCATTCAAGGCCTCCCCAGATCTGGTCCCATCTCCACTGATAGTCTGATGTCCCATGGGTGCCCTTGGTGCTGACCATGCCCCACTAATGAGGCAGGGCAGTTGAAGGGTTTGGAGCATGGGATTTGAAGCCAAACTTTTTGCGTCCCCAGCGGTGAGGGGGATAGTACAGCCTGGCCTGGAAAGGTCCCGTGAGAGTAAATGAGGCTGTGGATCGAGGCACTAGTGGAGTGGACTTTGCTGCACACATCTGTGCTTCGAAGCCTGTCACTGTTAGGCCCCCTTTGTCCTCTAACTTTTGCTGGCCAGTCGTGGTGCATCTATAATACCTTTGGAGCCTTCTGTGTTTAGTTACTTGTCTTTCCTGAAAAAGTTAACCCTTGAGAGTCGACCCACCTTACTTGCCTTTGCCTACCCGCCCAGCCCCCAATCCTAACCTCAGAGAATCTCACAGGGCTGTGGAAGGTAAATGCATGACTGAGGACAAATTCCTGCCTTTGGGATCTCAGGAGGGGCAGTTTGGGGAGGGCCTGGAGGAGTGGTTTTTGGGAGAGTCTGCCACTGACTCCTTGTTGCCTCCTTTGATATCCCATGGGCAGAGGTGGAATAAAGGGTGGTTGGGGGACAGGCTTCCTGTGGTCCCTCTTTTTCCATCCTGGAGAACTGTTCCCTCCCCCTCTCTTGCTTTGTGCATTGTGAATATTCATCCGCTTCCTTGAGCCAGCCCTGTGCTGTTGATCCACAGAGTGGAGATGACAGAGGGCTTTGCGGACAGTGCCAAGTGCTCATATCATGGGGACAACACATCTGCAACCCCATGGATTAATTGCCACAGACATGGCTGGCTTCAGCTTCTCATAGTGGCAGCCAAAAAGCCTAATGGTAAAATTGAGGGAGGGGTCATTGGAAACAGAGAGAAACATTGAATATGTGGAGTTTCTAGTTATTCTTGGAACAGAGGATGACAGATGAGCATCACAGGCAAATTTATTGCCTCATCAATCATGTAGCCCTATGTACTGGCCAAGCACATGGAAAACAACTCAGAATGTTATCTTCTTTTGTTCCCTGGGCAGAGATCAAAGTCTGGAGACCTGATTTCTAGGCCAGTCTCAGCTACTAACAGGCTGGGTAACCTAGGGTAAAGCATCACTCTCTGAGCCCAGTTCCCTCATCTCTAAAAGATAGTAATTACTGGATGATGTAATTCCTTCCCTGCTGGCTTCCCAGAGTTGTAGCATTGAGCCAACACCTTGACGTAGCTGAAAATCCCCTGTGTATACTGAAGCTTGTATTCCATGGCAGGCCACGGGTCATGAGGTGAATGAAGGAGGCTCAGAGAACACAGAGGAGCAGCTTATTGTCTCCAATTGAGAGCTGATAGTCAAGTCGGCATCCCTCTGGCCAGCACAGTCTGGTCAGTGGGAAACTAAGAGGACATTAGGGTGCCTGTCACTTGTCCCCAGACTCAGAATGCAGTGGAAACTCTGTCCCTTGTTGTTCACGGACAGGAGTGGGAGTGGACATGATGGAGGGGAAGTAGACTTCACGACCCTCCAGAGGGTGCTGCTGTCTCTCCCACTGGCACAGGGACCTCTGACCTCTCTCCCCTAGGGCTGTGTCTGGCTGTCTCAGAGAAAACTGTGAGGTGGTGCACCGTTTCAAGTCATGAGGCCAATAAGTGCTCCAGTTTCCGTGAAAATATGAATAAAGTCCTCGCTCCTACTGGTCCTTTTGTCTCCTGTGTGAAGAAGACCTCCTACATTGATTGCATCAAGGCCATCATGGTAAGTCGTGGCTGCCTAAAGGAGAGCAGAAGAAAATCCATACTTTCTCTTTCTCCTGTTGTTTTGGAATCATTCTGTACTCACAGGTAGGAGGCTGCTGTGTGGGGCAGTCAGCCCCTAGTGCTAGTAAAATCACTTTAGAAATGGAAATACGAGCAGTCACCTTTAATGAGTCTTGAAGCAAAATCTAACATGTTCTGAAAGGGGACTCTTTTGAGCCACCAAATTCTCTGAACTCAGAGAAGAAAACAAGAATACATGCTATCAGAATGACCATGTAACACTATTTTGGAGGTTCCTGATGCATCACAAGAAGTAGATGAATGGTACACACAGGGAAGAGGAATACATAGTCATGATTGCAGTTGATAGCTGATCCTTTTGTCTTCTAGGTTTTCCAAAATACTCTTTGCTCCTTTAACATTGTTCCTGCACATTTGAATGTGTGTCAGACCCTGTGCTGGGCAATGGGGCTGCAGTAGTGAATTTAAACACACATGCTCCTTACTTTTGAGGAGTTTACAGTCTAGTCAGGAGAGAAGAAAGACATGAAAACAAGTAGATGTGAAATTTCAAATTGTGTCATGTACAATGGAGGGAAAGAAACAGAACTTTCAGAGGAAACCTGCTTTGGCCTGGGTGTCAGGGACAATCTCTCTGAGAGGGAGCAATGAACCTGAGACCCCAGGGATGAGCATGGGTAAGCCTGCCAAAAGCTATGGTAGAATACACCAGGTAGTGAACCATAGCATGTGCAAAGGGCCTGAGACAGAGGAGAGCTGGGCTTGTTTGAGTTTCTGTAGGGAAGGTAGGGTGACTGGAGCAGAGCAAGCAGGAGACTGGAAGGAGGAATGAGGTGGGAGAGGTAGACTCAGCCAGATGGAGCATGATTAACTCAAGGAATCAGTGATTTGGTATAAACAACTGGTCTGGTGTGTGTGTGTGTGTGTGTGTGTGTGTGTGTGTGTGTGTTTATTGAACCTCAGTTACTATCATGGATTAATTATAACTCTTGATTTATGACATAATTTCAGCTTTGGTGTATGCATACCCCTCTTTGTTTTTAAATATGTTAATAATATAAAAATAATATTATCCACAAACCCACCAGAGGTTCTCAAAACTTCATCACTGCCAATAGCTTATTTCTAGGGCTACTGTGTGGCAGCATTGGATTCTATGGGAACAACACCACTTGGGGTAGTGTAAGCCACTGGCCCTACTTACAACTAGTGTGTGTTTCCCCATCCAGTGCAAACAGAATCCTAAAACTTTCTTGTCTTTTATTTTAATTTAAGACATATAGGTATGTGTGGATGATTGTACAGTTTTGCTTCTTAAAATATTTTATAAACATGCCATCGCTATGTGTTGTCTTCTCATACTTGCTTTTCCCTCCTCAATATTATGCTAAGTTTTCACACATGTTGTTGAATATAGCTATTGTTCATTCATTTTCAGAGCTCTACAAAAGTCCATTGTGTTAGTATACCACAATTTATGTTTTCTTTTCTGGTCATAAGACATTTGGATTTTTTCCAGTTTTTTGTTATTCTAATCAGTGTTTGTGGAATACTTTTATACAAATCTCCTGGGACACAAGAATTACTAGTTTCTCTTTAATATATATGTAGGAGCAGAGTTTCTGTGCCATGGGATATGTGAGTATTTGACTTTGAAGACGATGCCAAATGTATTTGGTTTTTAAGCAAATCCAATGTGGTTATTCCAATTTCCACTCTCACCAGCAGTGTATGAGAGCATAACCCATATCATTCTTGGTGAATTTGATATTTTATTATTATGAAAAAATCACTATCTCTGGCAGTACTTCTTAACTAAACTCTATTTTTCTGATATTAGCATACATACTACATCAACTTTCTTTTGGTTAGTATCCTCTTCCTATATCTCTTTCCATTCCTTTATTTTCAACTTTCTGTGTGCTGATCTTTCAGGTGTGTCTTTTGAAATTTGTATATTGCTGGATTTTGTTTATTAATGAAATCTGACAATCTTATTTATTTTATGTGGTAAATTTAGACCGTTAATAAATTATTTTTTTTAATAAATAAATTTATTTATTTATTTATTTTCTTTGTTGGCCTTGTTGGGTCTTCGTTGCTGCGCACAGGCTCTCTCTAGTTTTGGCGAGCAGGGGCTACTCTTCGTTGTGGTGCATGGGCTTCTCACTGAGGTGGCTTCTCTTGTTGAGGAGCACAGGCTCTAGGCACGTGGGCTTCAGTAGTTGTGGCACGCGGCCTCAGTAGTTGTGGCTCGCGGGCTCTAGAGTGCAGGCTCAGCAGTTGTGGTGCGTGGGCTTAGTTGCTCCGCGGCATGTGGGATCTTCCCAGACCAGGGCTTGAACCTGTGTCCCCTGCATTGGCAGGTGGATTCTTAACCACTGAGGCACCTGGGAAGCCCAAATTATTATTTTTATTATGGATAAATTTGTGCTTATTTCTGCCATTTACTTTTTGATTTCTCTTAGTCCTGCTTTCCCTCTGATTTCTGATTTTTCCTTTTCTGATTTTTAAAAATGGAGTTCGTACATGTGTGTTCATTTGGATTGTTTTCCCTTTATTCCACCTTTCCCCCTACTGAAAGTAAATTTAAACAATTTATATATTTTAATGACTTCCCTTAAATTTTTACTGTACAATTTTAGCTTAACAAAATGTTAATAGTAAAATAATCTTGACCGTTATGTCCTTCTGAAACAGCAAAAGAACTCTGGAATGTAGTAGCTCAGACTTTGCTCTTCCCTGTGTAGATATTACTATTTGATATTTTATGTCTATCTTGTTTTAACCCTGGAATGTAGATACTTCATGTATTTGTTGGCAGTATACATAAAATACTATATAAATATATATTTATATATGTGTGTGTGTGTGTGAGTGTGTGCATGTGTAAGTTTGTGTATGCACCCAAAAGTTCAGAAAGAGGGAAGGAGACGGAGAGAGAGAGAGGCAGAGAGAGAAATTTGGACTTGTTTACATTTTTGCCATTTCATCTGTTTACCATTCCTTCTCTTTTTATTTTTTTTAAGTTTTAAAAAAATTTTTGGCTGAGCTACGTGGCTTGCGAGATCTCAGTTCCCCAACCAGGGATAGAATCCAGGCCGCGGCAGTGAAAACACTAAATCCCAACCACTAGACCACCAGGGAACTCCCTACTATCCCTTCTTATATTTCAGACCATCCTTCTGGGACAAGTTTTCCTTTTGAAATGTGTTCTTTTGGTGATACTTTAGAGTCAGTATCTTGGTGTTAAACTCTCTCCATTGCTTGCTTGTTTGTTTTCTCTGAAAATGCTTTAATCTCCCCCTTATTCTTGAATGGTAATTTTGCTGAATGTATAATTCTAGTTTGATATTTTTACACTATTTAAAAATACCATTCCACTGTCTCCTGAGTTCCACTGTAGTCGTTGAGAAGTCTGATATTATCCTATTATTCCCTCAATCATCTCTCTGGAAGACTTTGAGATTTCATGTCCTTGGTTGGTGATGTTCCATAGATTCGCTATGATATTTCCAGTTGTAGAAATCTTGTTACTTATCTTGCTTAAAGTATGTTGGATCTGTGGAATCATGTTTTTCACCAGTTCTGGAAAATTTGCTGCCATTATCTCTTTAAATACTGCCTTTTCTTTAGTTCCTTTTTTTTTTTTTTTTTTTTTTAATTCTAGGATTCCAAGAAAACATGTTAGGCCTTCCTTAACCTAGCATCTATATCTTTTAATCCCTCTTTCATAGTTTCAGTCTCTGCACCTCTTTTTTGGCAGCATCTGGGATGAATTCTTCAGATATAGCCTCCAGTTTCCTAATTCTCAATTTAAACACGTCTAATCAACTTGTTGCCCATTCATTCACTTTTTTTTAATTTCAACAACTATATTTTTTGCTTCTAGAAGTACCAGTTTAAACAGCTTTTCTTTTTTATTCCTGATAATTTCCTTTCTATGCTTATCTCTGTGATTGTAGCCTTCACTTTGTGCATAAAGCACATATATAGCTCTTCTCCAATAAAGCACATATATAGCTCTTCTCCATTGTTTCTGACCATTCCAACATCCACAACCCTTGAGAGCCCAAGTCTGCTGTTCCTGCTGATGCCCATGCATTGTGGCTTACCTTCTTTTGGGTTTGTTTATCTGCACCTGGGAAGTCATGCTTGACTTTAATCCTGCCCCTCCCTGCTGGTTCAGTTTCCCTTCAGAATCCCTGTTGCTCTTGTGGACTCCATGAGTTAGGCCTTGGCTCCTTGGTTCCTGAGCCCCTGAGGCCCCAGTGATTCCTGCCCAGGATCCTGGTGTCTGGGCCAAAAAAGCCCCAACCTCACTGCTCTAGGATAAGCTCTTATTTGTTTACTCATTTATTTTTATTCTGTGGTGTGTGAGGTGGGTGGGGACAGTCTCTGGAGGTTTCACCTACCTTTTGAGATACCAAGAAAACCATAAAGATTGTTTCATATATGGAGTCTATTTGTGGAATAAAAGAGTCCTTCACCATTGTGAATGTATTTAATGGCACTGAAAGGTACTCTTAAAAATGGTTAAATGATAAATTTTATGTTGTTATTTAATTACAATAAAATAACAAAAACAATTCCAACTATTGAAAGAAAAGTTTCAGCTAGACAAATATATGGTTTGGTTTACATTATTATTTTATTTCATTTAGAAATACTATTACCTTATTATTTATCTATAACATGACATAGATCATAGAGCTATAGTCCCTGCCTTGTAATTTAATCCATAAATAGTAAGAACTGTTTATGGAGTACTAGCAAGGGCTTCAAGAAAAATCATTTCGATTAAAGATATTTGAAGCAAGAAAAAAAGCAATAAAAGTATGTTATGAAGTGCCTATATAAAAGATGGTGCTTCTCACTTCAAGAGAAAATAAATTCTAGACCTAGTGGGAAGGTATCTATAATATTGGTTATAGTGAACCAAGTGAACTACTGGTTTAAAGATGAGAATTAGTGGAAGCAAAAACTAAAAATGAAAACCAAAAACCCAGCAAGTAACAGTAAATGGGAGAAATAAACCCACACTACGTGGATTCGAATCCCAGCTCCATGACTTACTAGCTATGTGGCTTGGGGAGGTGACTTAAAGTTTCTGGGCCTCTATTTTTTAATGTGTAAAATGGAGCTGAGTTGGACAATGGTGTCTGTGTAGTTGATTAAATGAACAATCAGCCATAATGGAAGTAATAGTTAGCATTTAACACTCAGTTCAGAGTATAGGCTAGAAGTTAAAGCCAGAGAAAGCACCCGTCCCTGAACAAAAGACTCCTGTAGTTATATGGACCCAGGACAGGAAGAAAAAGTACTGAGTACTGAATCAGAGTGGAGAAGGATGTCTTCAAGGCTCCCCTTCCCCATAGAGAATTCTCCACAGAGGCATCTGAGGAAGATCTCAGCAGAAGGCCCAAAATAAAGAGGTCACCAAATGAAAGGACCTGAACTTGAAATGTAAATATGTGTAACAGCATGGCCAGGCAGAGGGACCTGAGTCCTTGACTGCAGCCCCTTCAGAGCCTGTGGTGCATGGGCTGTGCACCCAGTCTGGTGTTGGCGGGCAGCTTTCCCCCAAGAGGCCTGCTGGTAAAGCCTCTGTAATTTAGGTCAGTCTTGAAAAATCACGATAGTTTTCTGGGCTAGCAGCTGGACTCCTCACCAGGGAAAACAGGAAAACGATCCATTCTTTCTCTTTGCAGGAATTAAGGAATATGGTGGCCAAATCCCCTCACCAGGGAGGTAGAGTTAACTGAAGCTTGTGGTGTTGTGCAGCTAGCTATTGGCCAAACTGAGTGTTCTTCTGGCCCCAGATCCAAGGAGCACCACCCAACTATAGATAGACCTTGCTCAGAAGTAAGGGCTTCCTCAGACTCTGGTCTGTTCTCTTCCAGGATAATGAAGCAGATGCTGTGACGTTGGATGGTGGTTTGGTATTTGAGGCAGGCCTGAAGCCCTACAACCTGAAGCCTGTAGTGGCAGAGTACCATGGTCCGAAAGATAGTAAGTTCTCCCCGGGGACCCAGGAAGGTGTTTGTGGCCCTTGTTCTCTCCTGGTAGATGCTGAGTCTTGTCTCATTCAGGCAGGTAATGGAGATTAGCTACTGAAGAGCCTGCCCCAGGGGGCAGTGAGTGGGGAATGAGGGGCCCTATCAACCACCACAGCCACAACCCAAGGCCTCTGGGAGCTTTGGGCTGGTTGAGGACTGGTGCTCAGGATACTGACCTCCTGGGCAGGCTGTGTGCAATCTGAGCTGAACCACTGGGGTTTAAATGTGTAAAGAGCAGCTCTCCAAGAACCACAGGTGCCACACGCAGGGGAGAGACCACACAGGAGCACGAACTTGGAGCCCTGACAGCTTTGCATCTCATCTGAGAGCAACTCCACTGTCCCTGGGGCTGTGTGAGGGACAGAAATACTTAGAGAAAGTCAGGACTGTGGCCTCTGTTGCCACAGTTCCAGTTTCCAGGGGAGCTTGGCTTGGTAGTTGTAGGCAGACACTCCCTGCAAGGCCTGGGTAGGCAATAGCATTGGGGCCTGTGTGCGTGTGGCTTCTTGCTCCTGGGTTTGCCTGGAGGGTTGTTACAAATGTCTCCTCTGTGGTCCTTCCTTTCCCATGTAAGCCTAGGAAAGTTTTTCTGATCCTTCCCTCTTTAGAAGCCAACACAACATAAACGTTACCTCGGGGTTCCCCTTCCCTACTCAGGAGCCCAGTAGTGATGAGCAGTGCTTCCCTGGGGCCCAGTTTGAGAGTCTTTCATCCACGCTCTCCCTTTGCAGAGCCGGAAACTCAGTATTACGCTGTGGCTGTGGTGAAGAAGGGCACTGAGTTCGGTCTGAAAGAGCTCAAAGGCAAGAAGTCCTGCCACACAGGCCTTGGCAGATCTGCTGGGTGGAATATCCCCATGGGCTTACTTTACTGGGACTTGCCTGAGCCACAGGAGTCTCTTCAGAGAGGTAAGCAGGCAGGAGGGTGAGTGGCCTCAGCAGGCATCTCTTCCTCAGATGCCCACATGGGCCACACTGGCGTCACTCAACATGATCAGGTGATGATATGTGATGACTCTGGGAGTGGAGGTGGGAGGTTAAACAGCTTTAAACTGGCAGGTCTGCTGCACCAGCAGCCATTAGGGGCTGTCACAAGTCCTTTTATCTCTGAGCTCCTGACACCCCACCAGAGGTTGTCCTGAGGAGTCGGGGGAAGGGAACAGAGGGCTTCAGTCAGGACCAAGGTTGCTGGGCCCCACTGTCCACTTCCCTGGGGTGCTTTCCTGTCTGTGGCTGACGCTTTTCCCATTCTGCTGGAGCTTTCCCTGGTGGCCATCTGCTGGCCATGAACTTGGCGTGCACCTCTCCAGGCGGGTCCTCCATTTCTCACGCATGGATTCCAGAGGAGACCTGTCTCTGAGCTGTTCCAGTCTGACAAGGCAGGGAGGGGGGCTGACGGTGACCTGGTCTTGGAGGGTGGCTGGCACAAGCCTGGTTCTTGGGGAGGGAAGTGGGAGGAAAGGGGTTAAACTCGCCCCTTTTTGGAAACCCTTAATCTTGAAGAGTGAACACTTGTAAAGGCAAACTGGGTCTGGGGGTGCTGGTTTTGTCTGGGTCTCTCTGTCCCATCATGAGCCTAAGCTGGGAGCTGTAAGTGTCTCTGGCCAGGCTGGCTCACGCCCTGTGCTTCTGTGTCTCTGTGTTGAGCAGCAGCGGCCAGTTTCTTCGCGAGCAGCTGCGTCCCCTGTGTGGATCAGTCGGCCTTCCCCAAACTGTGCCAACTGTGTGCGGGGAAAGGGACGGACAAGTGCGCCTGCTCCAACCATGAACCGTACTTCGGCTACTCAGGGGCCTTCAAGTGAGTGAGACCGGCTTCTGCTCCATCTGGGCTCCTAAGTGTCCAATGTCCTTGGCTGGAAATCTCCCCTGGCCCACAGCAGAGCCCAGTCTTCAAAGGGGCAACCAGGGGGCCTAATCACCTCAGTGACACAGGGACTTAGTGACACAGCTGGGACTCCCCACGCCAGGCCGGGTCAGTGCATACTCTCTTCATGTGACATTGACAAGGAAGCCCTCTCCTGGGGCTCCTCTTTCCGTTTCCCCAGAGTTCTCTCACTGGACTAGGCAGAGCCTGAAATGACGGGCACAGCCCTAGTGTCCATGCTGCTCTTCAGTGGCGGGCCCTCTGCTCTCCACTGCAGCAGCGCTGGCCGCTCAAGGCGCTGGCCTCTCTCCTGGCTCCTCTCACTGTCCCTGTGCAGGCAGCTCATGTGGCTGATTTCTTGCTCCCTCTTCTCCCTTGGTTATACTCTAAAGTTTTAGAGCCAGCCAAGGGCACCTTTCCTCCCTCAAGAGACACTATGCCTTTATCCTCCACCAGAAGTTTGAAAACACTTTTCTCATTGAAACATCTTCAGTGCCTTTTTGATGCTTTGGGGCACATGGTGAGGGTCCTCCAGCTCCTGTGAGCTCACCCCCCTATCTCCATGGTACCCTGGATATCAGTGCCCCATGGTGCCCCCTCAGCTGTGGGTCTTCGTAGAGGCCTCCCCCAGGCCCTGCCCTTTCCCCAAGGCTGGACAGTGTGGTCAGACCCTCAACCTGAGGAGAAGGGCCAGCCCTGCAGGAACCCTCCTAATGTGTCTCCTCCCCACAGGTGTCTGATGGAGGACGCTGGGGAAGTGGCCTTTGTCAAGCACACCACGGTATCTGGTAGGTGACAGGAGAAGCATCTGCAGGTCCCTTCAAGCAGAAGGCCTTCCTTTTCTTCCTGCCTTCTTCTACATGCTCAGTAGTCAGACATGAGCATAGTGTGTTCCTCCTTTCTCACTGCTGGGGTGTTTACCTGCGCAGAGGCGTGTGTCTGTGGGGTCCCCGGCTGGACTCCTGGGCTTCATCCTATCGTTCAACTTCCTAGACACTGGGACCCTTCCTCCTGGTCAGTGTTGCGATAGCAAAGGATTGGGAGGAGGTCTGGCCAGCCTTGGCCTGTAGTCAGCCTGCTGAGATGAGACCTCTTGTGGGGTGTGGGCAGTCACCCCTGCACGGGACATCAGAAGCTTTACCTGTAAATTGGCTGTGGGATCCTGAGCAAGTCAGTTTTCTTCTGGCTCAGTGTTTACTCTAGGCTTCTCGGCTCACACAGTTTATGATTCAGTGGGGTTTTGCAAGGGAGCGGAAGGGGCACCACACCTCACGCTCTGCCTGCCGTTGGCTCACGTGGGCTTCCCTCCCCCAGAGAACCTGCCTAACAAGGCTGACAGGGACGAGTATGAGCTGCTCTGCAGGGACAACACCCGGGGGTCTGTGGACGAGTACGAGAGGTGCCACCTGGCCCGGGTCCCTTCCCACGCTGTCGTGGCACGAAGCATGGGCGGCAAGGAGGACTTGATCTGGGAGCTTCTTAACCAGGCCCAGGTATCGAATCCCCATCCTCTTTCCTGCTTAGCAGTTCCTGCTTGGATTTGGGGCATTTTCCTGCACTCCCTTCTTGCCCCTGTAGAAGCCCTTCTGTGTTCAGGATACAGTGGGGACCATGCCACACACCATCCATTTGTAAGAAAGCACCCAGCAAAGCCTTCTTGGAGTTGCACAGAGCCTAGTCCTGCATTATCATCTGTCAGACCCTTACGTTCTGGACCAGTGACATGAAGCTGCTCCTTCTTGCTCTATTCCATATCTCTCCCATTGGAAAGGAAATGATCTCTCTTCCAAGGTCCTTCAGCCTGACTGCAAGGGAGCTGCACACACAGCCAGCTTTCCTTCCCTAGAGCAGCAGAACACCAGAACTGAGCCAACTTTCTCTTATCCAGCCCTCCCATCTGTCCATCTGTCCATCAAGGCAGCCACACAGTGTCAGCCTCTGAAGGAGATGTGTTTCTTGCACTCAGTGAGCTGTCATCCAGCCAGGGAGACAGGCACAGAAACACATTCAGTGAAATTGGGTGTTTGTTATATGGCCCAAGAGGGCTGTGAATGGAGAAGGTGCTGGGTGGGAAAGAACAGATCTGACTGCTCTCTCTCCTGGCATCTTGAAAATTTCACTTTTTTAATTTAGTTTCCTGAGTTTTAAATTTTTCTTCGGTCCCATTTTGCAGCATCCCTTGTTGCTATAGCCATTCAGATCTGTGTTTTTACCACACACAGGAACATTTTGGCAGAGATACCTCTGAAAGCTTCCAGCTCTTCAGCTCCCCTCATGGGAAGGACCTGCTGTTTAAGGACTCTGCCAATGGGTTTTTAAAGATTCCTCCTAAGATGGACTCCTGGCTCTACCTGGGATATGAGTATGTCACCGCTCTCCGGAATCTAAGAGAAGATACACGTAAGTGTTTGCGAAGGATCGTGTGGCTCTAGGAGCTTGGAAAACTGGTGAGGGTGTGCACCAGCAATAGAGTCTTTCCAGGTATTGAACACCTGTCCCAACAATCCTTTGTCTGCCCTGCCTGTGCAGCCCAGTGTTAGATGAATGCTAAATGGCATCACCAATGGGCATTAAAGGAAATTCATGCTTAAAATGATTTGTATTGATACCAGCACTGTTTCCCTTATATAAATCAAGGCTACCCTACCCACTTTGTGAAGCCAGTTAGCCTGGCATGAAGTAAGTCAACTAGAATGAAATTGCTACAAATGTGCACATCTGAAGCCAATGCTATGGTCAACATGCGCCATGGTGAAGCTGGAGCTTTAGACAGGTCGATCCTGCTTCTGAATTTCCTTGGGTCATTGGGGATGTGTTTGAACCTTCATTCAACAGACATGTATTGACCACTTATCTATAAACTGTGCAACGTGCTGGGCATACAATGGTGAGTCAAAAATATATTAAATTCTGCTGTCATGGAACCTTCAGCCCAGTGGGGAAGACAAATGTTGAAGGAATAGTCACTCCATTGAATGATCAATTAAAAATGAGAGATTTCCTCAGCAGAAGGAAAACAAAAACAAAAACCCAGAACAAAATATCATGGCTCTAGAAGAGTGCAAAACAAAGAAAGACAGGTCCCGGAATTGAGGTAAGGCTTCCCTGAGGAAGTGCCTCTTGAGCTGGGTCTGAAAGTTGGGTTGGTGTCCATTTATTCAGCCAACATTTATTGTACTGACCATGAGGCAGGCACTAAGGGTGCCATGGAGAACAAGACAGGCATGACCCTAGCCCTGGCCAAGCTTATGTTCTCCTGCAGGGAACAGACAATAAATAATGAATAAATATATAACAACAGCTCAGATGGTTAAGTGCTATTTCTAAACAAAGAGGGAAAAAAAAAAAAACCCAGCCTGAAGTGATAGAGTGCCTTGGGGTCAGGAGGAAACTTGACTTCTCATAAGAAACAATTTTAAGTTAAATCTAAATGGTAAGAAGCCAACTAAGAGACTGTTATTACCTTTGATTTCTAAGAGATTAATTCCTTGAATGGAATCTGTTTGTGTATTGCTGAAAAATCCTAGCATTTTCATGAAGACAGTAGCATAACCAGCAGGCAACATCTGGGCCTCTTCTAATCTCTGGTTCTCTTCCTTATGTCCTAGGCCCGATCGCCTCAAAGGATGAATGCAAGAAGGTGAAGTGGTGTGCAGTGCACCACCAGGAGAAGGCCAAGTGTGATACGTGGAGTGTGAGCAGTGAAGGGAAAATAGAGTGTGAATCGGCAGACAGCACTGAAGAATGCATCGCCAAGATAATGGTACGTCACTCCTGCCTCTGTAGGGCAGCATCCCTGCCACTGTTGCCCACCTGTCCCCAAGGGTGAGTGAGTGTTCCTGGGAATGACACGAAAAGCCGGGTTCCAAGGAACCTTGCCCTCACTGTGGGAGACCAGCCCCACCGGAGCCTCAGGACCTTTGGGCTTCTGGATCTGAAGGGCTCCTTAGGGCTTGTTTCCTCCTAGTGTTAGCACCCAGTGGAGGGCAATCTGAGCCATGTCTGCTTAGGGAGGCTGGACCTGAGTGTGGGTGTGCCCGAAACCCACAGTGTGCCATGGCAAGTGAGACAAGTGTGACAGGGTCGTGTTATTGTGCAAGCGGGTAGAAGTTTAGCCTTGTTGATCACAAGAGCATTCCATATTTGCTTTTAGATAATGTTGAAAAATTGGAGGATATAAAGAAGAAAATACATAAAAACTAATTGTAACCTTATAACTCAGAGAAAATCCTGTTAACTGGGCTCATATCATTCATACAATTTACTCTCTTTTCTCACCTAATCTTATCTAGGGAGCTTTTCCCTTGTCACAAGTCATTCTTTGAAAACATGATTTTTAAAAATATATTTTAGTTTATTTTTGAAAGAATATACACTATTCTGTTTACAGTGGTATATCTGGGGACCAAGTTTATGGGGGACTTTCATTTTTTTTTCTTTTTTTTAAATTTAAATTTTTATTTTTATTTTCCCTTACGGTTTATTATAGGATGTTGAATACAGTTGCCTGTGCTATACAGTGGGACCTTGTTGTTTATCTGTTCTATGTATAACAGTTTGCATCTGCTAACCCCAAACTCCCAACCCATTCCTTCCCCAGCCCCCTCCACCTTGGCAACCACAAGTCTGTTCCCTATGTCTGTGAGTCGGCTTCTGTTCTGTAGATAAGTTCATTTGTGTCATATTTTAGATTCCACATATAAGTGATACCATATGGTATCTGTCTTTCTCTTTCTGACTCACTTCACTTAGTATGATAATCTCTAGGTCCATCCATGTTGCTGCAAATGGCATTATTTCATTCTTTTTTATGGCTGAGTAATATTCCATTGTATATATGTACCACATCTTCTTTATCCATTCATCTGTCGATGGACATTTAGGTTGTTTCTATGAAAACATGTTGATAGCTTAATGTTGATAGCTATTCCAGAGTGTGGATGTGCTACAATTTGTCGAGCCATTTCCTTGCTATTGAGCATTAAGTTTGGTCCTATCTTATTGATATTATGAATCACACTTGCATGCTTTTGCCCACTTACACATTTTGCCCAAATAGTTTCCCACATATCTGATTATTCCTTTAGGGTATATTCCTCAAAAGTATATTTCTAAGCCCAATGGGAAGCTTGGCAGTCTTGTTGAATTTAAGCATTTCTGAAATTTGGGGCTTATTAGCTCTATTAGATCATTATATCTAACAGATCATTTGAGTTTATTTGACTCATTCATTAAACACCTTGTATTGATCAAGCACCAAAATAGCACCCAGCCAATGTGGCCGAGATTCGGGTCTGGGGCCCCCATCAGGAGGCGCTCTGTGCCACAGACACAGCCCTGAGTCTCTGACTCCGCTCATTTGTCTTACAAATGAGAATTCTTGGTGTCAGAAAGGTGTTGTGAGAGTGTCTCTGGGACAGTGTGCCCTATGAGAGGACAGGGGGACTGAATGCGGGTCTTTCCTTCTGAAGAAACTAAGCAAAGCACCCAGAGTTGATCATCAGTTCATCATGGTTTGGTGAAAATGGAAGTACATTTTATTTTCTATGTTGGGTGTGCCTGACTGATCCTTTGGGGGTCCAGTACCAGCAGCTTCTGTCTCGCTGGGCCTTCATGACCTGTGCTGGCAAGGCTGCTTCAAGGAAACAGCTTGGAGGGCATGTGGGACAGAAGATGGTCTCTTTTCACCTGCTGTGATGTGCTGTGTCTTTGCAGAAAGGAGAAGCTGATGCCATGAGCTTGGATGGAGGCTACATCTACATAGCAGGCAAATGTGGTCTGGTACCTGTCCTGGCAGAGAACTACAGTAAGTGGAAGGGGCTTCTCTCAGTGTCTCATTTCCCCTGGGCCATGGAGAAAGGAAATGGAAAATCACAGCCTGATTTATGCCACATGGGCCATAAAGCTCTTGCTTACTGAGCACCTCCTACTTCCTAGGCTCTGGGCTCCCTCATCTCTAGTCCCCAACAGTTTTCTTGAAGGATGAGATCTTCTATCATACCTCCCACAAGGGAGTTGGAGGCTTTGCACTGGGAAGTTCCAGCTAAAAGTGACCCCTCTGCAGAGGACATCTAGATTCTCAGTTGGGATTCCTGGCAGGTCTTCTTGATTCCAAAGCTCACACTTCTCCTGTTGCCCTGGTGCAGGGATTCAAGTACGGTTGGCAGAGACCACTGTGGCCACAGGACAGATAGGGTGGGAAACTTGAAATTTACAATTTTGGACTACATTCCAGAGGCCAGGGAGCTAAAGTGAACTTGTATAATCCAGACAGCCTGGACCTTTTGGGAACTGGTGATATGTAGACAGTTTTCCTGGCTCTTTTAATTCTGAGCTGCACATGGTAAAGACGATTTCCAATCTATAAATGAGTATTTAATGACTTCTTCATTTTCTCCTCTACAGAAAGTGAGGGCCAACATTGTACAACCACACCAGAGGACGGTGAGTTGAGATTGGTAACCTCATGAGTTTAAGATAAATTCCCATTGCTTTTGGGAAAGGGTAAGGTAAGTTTAAATTCAAATCAAAAGTAGATAACAGACCAATTTTCGGAATGCAAAGGAATCATGGAAGTAGAGTAACTGGCAATGATGATTACTTTTTTACACTTGCTATGACTTGCACATGGGAATTTTCATTTAATCCTATAAGGTATGTCTTGTTGTCCTCTAAGGATGCATAAGAGGACCAACAGCTCAGAGAGATTACAAGTTGTCTAGACTCCAACATCCAGCAAGCAAATACAGGCCCTCCCCACCACTCCTGACTGCCTTGCATTGCACGAGGCCAGCAAAGTTTTAGATGAGAGTTAGCACCAGCCCAGGAGCCTTGCTGATACATGCCTGGCAGGGCTGAAGGGAGAGGCTCATACCGGCAGATGTCTAGGGGCATGTGATTGCTCAGCCTCCCAGCCAGAGCTAGACCCAGGAACCCAGGCCAACCTGGCTCTCACCCAGCGCTCTGGCTGGGGGTGGATCTGGAAAGATGTGGCAGGAGAAAGACAGGAAATCTTATCAAAGTGGGCTCTGGGGCCCACACTCAGGTCCCTGCAGGTCATTTCCAGCCATTAGTGTGCAAGTCTGTCCTCATCACTTTTCCCAGTTACAACCTTCAGCCTCTCCCCATCACACTAGGAACCAAGCTCTTCAGCTGAAAACAGAACCATTCTTATTCCATGAACAATAAGATTTGTGTCTTTTCTGTTGGAAACAATTTCCTGAATTAATTAAATTGGAAAACTGAAATCAAGAGTTGATATTCTATTACCAGTTTTAAAGATCAGCATGTATTTGCAGCTAATCATGGCAGCTAACTTGATTTTGACAGTTTCCACTTTGCATATTTATTGTGCTGCAAACCTGTATTCTCCTTATCACAAATTATCTGGCCAGAATATCCCTGTGGTTTATTGCTCATTTACTACTCTTTCCTAATGTACCCTTCAGTATCCATTCCTCTGCTATTCCACAGTGGAGGGTGAGTTGCTGGTTTATGTCAGTAGCTTCATGCATTTGGGGAGGGGTTATACACCAGCCATTGCTCTGATGGTTATGTATTCTTACTACTTTACTTTTTAAGTTCAGATTAATCTCCACCTCCTGGAATGACTTGTATCCACCCCACCCCCACCCCCCCGTCAGTTATTGGGAAGACCCTTTCAAAGAGAGAAGGAATGGTTTGGGATAATTCTACTCCTTAAGGAGATGGCAGGTTTAGACACTCTGGAGGGCCCAGGGGTATTAATACTCCCTATTTAGGTGTCTTTCTTGCAGGGTACCTTGCTGTGGCTGTGGTTAAGAAATCAGATACTGATCTCAACTGGAACAATCTGAAAGGCAGGAAGTCCTGCCACACTGCAGTAGACAGAACCGCTGGTTGGAATATCCCCATGGGTCTGCTCTACAATAATATTAACCACTGTGAATTTGGTGAGTGAGCTTTGAGAGGGTACTGTTGTCAGGGCCAGGTGGGAAGAGGTGTACTGGCAAGAGTGTGGTATGGTACAAGATGTGGCTGTGGCTCTATGGTAATACAATTTGGTTTAGTGAACTTCAAGAAAATATCTAAAAGGAATGGTAGGGCTGGGAGGTGGACCAGAATGGTTCTTTTCAGTTGCACATAATGGCTTAAGTGAATATGCGTTTACTTTTCTCTCTCATGAAAAAGACCAGAGACAGCAGTCCGTGGCTGGTACTCTCATTAGAATCCCAGGCTCCTCTCTCTTCCTGCTGCACCATTCTCAGCATGAGGCCTCCATCTTCAAGGTCACTCATGGTTGCCATTATATCCACGATCCAGGCAACCTCAAGGAACAAAGAGAAAGGGCACTTGACGTATGTGCCACCTTGTTAAAGGAGCTATTCAGGAACTCTAGCCCAATTACTTCAGCTAACTTCCCATTGCCCTGAACTTAGATACATAGTCACATTTAGCTGTAAGAGAGGCTGAAAAATGTCATCGTTTATTTGGGCATGTTTCTGTCCCAAATAAAACTAGATTTTTGTTCAAAAAATTAAAAGTAGAACTACCATATGATCCAACAATTTCACTTCTGGGTATTTACTGGAAGAAAACAAAAATACTAACTCGAAAAGATATGCACCCACACGTTCACTGCAGCATTATTTACAACAGCCATGACACGGAAAGAACCTAAGTGTCCATCATGAATGAATGGATAAAGAACTTGTGGTTTACATATATACAATAGAATATCATTCAGTCATAAAAAAGAAAGAAATTTTGCCTCTTGCAACACCATGGATGGACCCTGAGGGCACTATGTGAAATAAGTCAGGCAGAGAAAGACAAATACCGTATGTTCTCATTTATATGTGGGATCTAAACAAAAATAAAACAAAATAACCCGAGCTCATAGACACAGAGAGCAGATTGGCGGTTGCCAGAGGCAGGGGTTGGGGGTGGGCAAATTGGGTGAATGTAGTCAAAAGGTAAGAACTTCGGTTATAAAATAAATAAGTCATGGGGATGTAATGTACATCATGGTGACTATAGTTAATGCTGTATTGCACATTTCAAAGTTGCTAAGAGAGTAGCTCTTAAAAGTTCTCATCACAAGAAAAAAAAATTTAATGTGATACACCACATTAACCAATTGAAGAAAAAGATCATACGATCATCTCAATAGATACAGCAAAAGCTTTTGATAAAATTCATCACCCATTTATGAGAAAAACTCTCCAGAAAGTGGGCATAGAGGGAATATACCTCAACATAATAAAGGCCGTATATGACAAACCCACAGCTAACATCATACGCAACAGTGAAAAGCTGAAAGCATTCCCTCTAAGATCAGGCACAAGACAAGGACTCCCACTGTTGCCACTTTCATGCAACATAGTTTGGAAGTCCTAGCCAAAAGAAAAAAAATTTTTTTTCTTTTGCGTTATGCGGGCCTCTCACTGTTGTGGCCTCTCCCGTTGCGGAGCACAGGCTCCGGACGCGCAGGCTCAGCGGCCATGGCTCACGGGCCTAGCCTAGCTGCTCCGCGGCATGTGGGATCTTCCCGGACCGGGGCATGAACCCGTGTCCCCTGCATCGGCAGGCAGACTCTCAACCACTGCGCCACCAGGGAAGCCCAGAAAAAAAATTTTTTAACCCTGTATGGTGATGGATGTTAACTAGACCTATTGTGGTGATCATTTCACAATATAGTCACAGTAGCGAAACATGTTGTACTCCTGAAATTAATGTTATACGTCAATTATATCTCAATAAAAAATTAATGGAGAAAAAAATTAAAAGAAAAAGAAAAGAAACTTGATCTTTGTTATGAAGAAGCAAGGGGAAATGGCCATTGGGTGGACAGCTCCAAGCCCTGCCACAGGGCTTTCTAGGCAATGTGGTATGAGGGGTCTTCAGGTTTCTTTAAGATCTTGGCAGTCTCACCAAGTGACTGCTCAGCTCCTAGGCCCCTTCAAAGTGGTGGAAATCAGTTTATTCTCTGTGTCCTCTGAATATCTTCAGGTATGAGCTTAGTTCTACCTCCTAAAATCTGTGTGTAATTTCACCATGGACATGTTTTCTCATGGTTCTTATTTTCTTTAACTTCCTGAGTACTTCCTCCCTGCCACCTCCAAATATTTGTAGCTACTTCAAAAGGAGGGTCTCTAAAGACAGTTATGAACCAGGCAAGTCCTCTGTGTGTGTGTGTGTGTGTGTGTGTGTGTGTGTGTGTGAGGGGGGTGCATTCAGGAGTTCTGTTGCCCACCAGCAAGGGCAGCACTTCTGCTCTCCTGAGCCTCCTGGCAGTTTTACAGCTATGGGAGAGCAGCTGAACTGTGTGTGAAATTCCCCAGCACTTTCTCAAGGTTGGAGTTCTAAGTTCTGTTAAAGGCTCTTCTAATAAATATCAGAGAAAAGAAACACCAAAAACAAGTGGCAGAGCTCAGGGAGTGAGACCTTCAATTTTACCCCTTTTAGTCAACTTTCATATCATTTCCATCCCATATCTCTAGGTGAGTGAGACACTATTGGTATGCTGATGGAATCCTCTCCACCTGACTTGTAAAGGTTCCCAGCCTCAATTAAGTTTCCTTTCAAAGCCTATACCCTGGCAGGTCCTGAGTTGATGGCAGGTCACATAATGAGTATGTTCTACCTATCCTGGGCCATACACACCTGTGATGTGTTAGGTAAAGGCCACTGACATTGACTCAGGAAGAGCTGACTTTCTCTTATCCTTCTGCACAGATAAATTTTTCAGTGAAGGCTGTGCTCCTGGGTATCTGCGAGATTCCAGTCTCTGTGCTCTGTGCATTGGCTCAGAAAATGTTCCGGGAAAGGAGTGTCTTCCCAACAACCATGAGAGATACTATGGCTATTCAGGGGCTTTCAGGTGAGTATTATAATCCTCATACAAAAATAATAGTAATCCCAGCCCTGACAAGATTCCTTTTTAGGAACGCAGGTGAGATTCTTACATTCCTATCCCATTAGTCCTGCATGTTAGGGTGTCACGTTTACAAACATAAGTAGAAACCTGTGAGAAGAGGCATCCAGCTCCCTCCAGGACACGGTCTCCAGACCTAGCTGTCATAGACAGCAAAGACTGGCAGTATGGTACAGGTCAGAAGTTCTCAGCGGGGGGTGATTTGCCCCTCAGGGGACATTTGGCAGTGTCTGGAGATGTTTTTGATTATCAGTGGAGTTGGGGGATGCTACTGGCATCTAACTGGGAGAGGCTGCTAAACATCCTACATGCGTAGGACAGCACCCTACAACAAAGAATTATCTGGCCCCTAATGTCACTAGTGCCAGGTGAGGAAACCCTACCATAACTGAATAAACACAGGAGTCAAGCATCTGGCTCATGCTCTTCCATTCACCTCTGGGGGAACCTACAACCATGGAAATATATCAATACAAAAGTAAAGTACATGACTTCTACATCTTTGGTTACATTTCTAGCTCATGGAGTCTCTATCATTTTTAAAGAGACACCTGTGCACTTTACGACCTTATTAGTTTTTAACTATCCTGTCTGACTTGGGCCTGTGTCACTTAGCAGTTCATGAATCCATCAACTTCACAATGATGGTGGTATTGTAACTAAAATTCTCACTAGGGAGGGAAAAACAAAGATTATCCCAACTTCCCAGGTACAACCAGCTTGTGAGTTAGAGTAAGAACAATTCACAGCCCACAAGTTTACAATTTTACAAGGAGACTGTGAGTAAGGAATCACCTTGAGGGAAAACTGCCCCTCTAATATCTGTGTTGAAGCTAGGAAATGGATGTAGCTCTGTTGGAGAAAATGGACCAGAATTTAGAATTTAGAGTGTAGAAGTGAGATTGTATAACTACAAAGCATATCAGAGGTTTTGTTTTCTTTTTATTACTTACATTAGTAATATGTAAGATCAGTGACAATAGATTAGCGATGAAATGGGAATCACAATTGCTGATATCAGATGGCCAGCCCTGGATCTATAAGGTGGCCTTTCTGAATGACAGATGTGTCTCTGACCTCTTTTCTTCTCTCTCCCTGTCTGGGACTCTGCAGGTGTCTGGTTGAGAAGGGAGACGTAGCCTTTGTGAAGGCCCAGACTGTCACAGAGAACACTGGTGGTACGTGCATAACCTTTGTCCCCATAAATCAGGGCCGCTGGTTCACTTGTGTCCAGGATGTCTTTGTGGAAATGTTATGGACACTGTCAGGGTCCAGAGCTCTGATTCTCAACCTGTTTGTTCGGTGAAGAGAGAAGTGTTTGCTTGGATAGGCAGAATGGTAAGGACCATGGTCTTCCCAGTGGCCCTGAGTCTCTCCCAGGAACGTTCCTACAGGTGCCGGCACTGTGCCTCCTTTCCCCTAAATACTTCAGTGCACATTTCCTAAGAACCAGAACTTTCTCTCACATACCTACATTACAATTAGCAAGATCAGGAAATTTATACTAACATGGATTTAATACTCATCACGTCCACAGTCCCTATTCAAATTCTGTGAGTTATCCCCAAAAGGTCCTTTATAACTATTTCTAGGTCCAATATATATGTAAATGTATTATAGGTCCACTGGGAAAAACATACAGACAGTGGCACCCCTGTAGGAATGAGCACCAAGACCTTGGCTTCTAGAACCATTCTCCAATAGAAGGAACCAAGGCCCCTTGGAAAAATAGCTGATTCTGTGGCTGGGGCAGGAAAAGTATAAGGTGAACCTGGAACATCATGCTGAAGAGCTCAGAGAGATGGGACGTATCAAAGCACATAGGAGCCATTGTGAAAGCCCTCCACTGGCCAAATCTGGGACATATTGAGCTTGAAAAGACATAATAATAGTAGTAAGAAATAATAACCCATTGAATAAAATAGGAACGCATAAGTCCATCCTGATTAAACAAATGAGTATAAGGGAAACATCTTCCTTATTGTAGAATGCTAATTACAGATGCAGAAATAATTATGAAGTTAAAAAACTATCGTTTGGCAACCAAGATAGTAATAATTGATTCAAGCAAGGATCATCAATGGGCACTAAAACTAGTGGGTGAATATTAGATGGCCATGACATTAACAAACAAGACAAAAATTTTAAAAATGTCAGTAAGAATGAGTATTCCACCTGCCCACTCTCTATCACTAACTGCTTATATTCCCCACCTAGAGTCCAGGCAGCTATTACTTCCCTCCTTCCCTCATGTCCCTTTACTCAACCTCAGATGTTTCCAGCAACTCATTTAGAATGAACTAGTACAGGACCAACTCCTCTAAGACGCCTTCCCCAATGGCACACCTCCATCCCACAACAGAATCCTCTGTCCATATTGCTCTTATTATTGAATTCATCACATTCCGTAATAAACTATGGCCACAGGGAGCTCTTTTTTTCTCTTCTTACATCCCAACACCAACCATAGTACATGGCACACAGAAGTTGCTAAGTACTTACTTGAAGGAATAATTGGTTTGGCTAATTTTTCTTTCTTCCCTCCTGTTACTTTTGCTTTTTCCTTTAAGGGCTGTCCTTTTTCCTGCTACCTGAGTGTTACCCTAGGCTGGTTCTTTGTCATCCCTTGATTTCTCTTTGTACCCTTCCAAGTAGGGCTCCCCTCTCGAGGCCGCAACTCTCTTTGCAAAGACTCCAAAAGCCTTACCTCCTGAGGGGAATTTATAGAGGAGGCCCACCTCCCATCTAAATAACATCCCAGGATCTCTGTTTGCCCTGTGGTCATTTTTATGTACAAAGTACACTGGCACTGCAACCTCAACCTGTATAAATCCAAACTCCTCATACTTCTCTCAAAACCCAGTCCTCTTCACACAGCCTCTGTCCCCATGGAGGTCTTTATTATATGCCCTGCCAGTCGAGCCTAGATTAATTTTTCAGTCAGTATGTTTTTTGTTTCTTCGGAATATGTATGTCTTCATTAAATTCTATGGTATGTTGTGATATGGAAGAACCAGGATACGAAGGCATAGAGACTGTATGATCTAATTATATAGATATGTGTCTGCATATCATACGAGTCTAGAGAAGAGACTAGAAGTAATGCACCAATGTTGAAGGTGAATGCTGTGGGATTATACTGGGTTTCAAAGTCTTCTTCCTTAAACTATGTAGCACTTTACAAATTAGCTGCAGTAAACAAGCATTATTTGTAGTGGAAAGAAAATTTTTTATCATGCCCTTCTAGAGGCCCACTGCTCCTAACCCAGACCAAATCACCTCCCATCTCATTTTTCCTAGTTGTCCTATTTCAGGCTCACACATTAACACTGATTTCCATTCATAAGTTCTCATAGACCCACTTTTCTTCCTACCTAAGTGCCACACTCCATCCCACACTCAGGGCCTTGAGGATCTGAGCATGTTTAGCCTGACTGCCCAAGACTCTGTTCCAGTGGGGCTATCCTCCACCCAATAGGAACACCGGGCGCGTACCTGTCCGTGAGTCTTGCTGGAGCCCTCCATCCCCTCACAGAGAAGCGTTCCTCTCTCCTCCTCTCAGGCCTACACATGTTACAGGACACACCTGAAAACTTGCCTTCCTGAGTTAATGTGCTCTCGCTGTGCTGGTTCCCTAGCTCACACAGCGTTTAGAGAGTGTTACACAAAATACAAAATGTTATTATCTGTGCCCTGCATTTTTGATTTTGGTATGTGTGCTATTTCCCCCCTCCAATAAGACTGTGTCTTGCAGAAGGCTGAGGACATGGTACTGAATAAATGCTTAAAGTACTAAGTAGAACAGAATGGGTTTGGAGAGAATAAGGATGGATTTCACTTGGAAGGTGTTGAGTTGGAGGGATGGGTAAGAAAAGAAAGGAGAAATGTTAAAAGGTGAGCAAAGATATGTGCAGGTACTGGTGGGAGGAAAGGCAGGCAATTTGGAGTTTTCTATAAAAACCAAAAGCGTACCTTTGGAGAGTGTAGGAAAAGGGATATTTTTGCTCTCCGTATAAATTTAAACTTTTAAAATACTGCATTCATATATTAGTTTTTCAATTAAATGAGAAAATTAAATTAAGCAAAAGACTGCAATCCTGTATTTTAGGAGAGAAGCAAAAACCAGGAAAACTTATTTGAGAATTGCCTTAGGAGGAAGGAGCTTAAGCCTTGAGAATAGGTGAGATGTTCTTTTTTCAGAGAGAATACAGAAAAGATGAAGCAAGGGGCTGAGAACAGGATATGGACCTGTATGCACAGAGGCATGCATGCATTCCACATAGAACTAGAACGAGTGAGCCAGATTTCACTCATAAAAGTGAAATCTTTGGCCCTTCCAAAAGGGCCTCTGGGGAAAGTTCTTTTGCTTGCTAGTGCCAGATGGTACAGCACAAACCTGCTTAGAGGGTCACATTCTTTCTACACTGGAGCAGGAGATCCAAATGCTTTGGAATTTAGAAGAAATGAAGATCATTTTGAACATCATCCATAGAATGTGGTTCCCCCTCCCCTGGCTGGGTGGGCAGATTGAATGGAGTGGTCTCTGGGAATTCCTGGTAACTCTCTTCCTCTCCACATTACTGTAACCCCTGCTGGCCACTGGGTCCAGGCCCTCCACACGCCAGTGGGTTGGTCACATCTCCCCAGTGAGGTGTGCCTTGATCAAAACTGTGGCTGACCCACCTTTTCTGTACCCAGGAAACAACACTGAAGAGTGGGCAAAAACACTGCAGGAGGAAGATTTTGAGCTGCTGTGCACCGATGGAAGCAGGAAGCCTGTGAAGCAGGCTATTGATTGCCACCTGGCCCGAGCCCCGAATCATGCTGTGGTCTCACGGGAAGATAAGGCAGCTTGTGTTCGCAGAATATTAGACAGACAGCAGGTATGGTGGCACAGACAGGGCCTCCAACCCTTTCTTCCTGGGTGTGTGTGGATTATTTGGGGATTTCCCAGCTGAGTCCCAGCCCTACCCCAGCATTCTTTTCCTGGAAGTTAGAACTGGGAGGGCATGGATTGTGGAACTGGATCTCCCAGGCCTCGCTCTGCTCACTAGAGATCAGACCCCATCTGATGCATGTTTCCCAGGGTCCAAGTACCTGCCTTGCAGCTCGACGCTGACCTTGCTCTGTGGTACCCTCATTTTCCCCACTTCTGCCTTTTTTAAAATGAAGGTGACTGATCCTATTTCCCAGCCCTTCTAGATACAAGTCATGAAATGTGGACTGTGTTTCTCTTGCTTAGGCATACTAAGAACCATTCCAACAGGCAGCAGAACCCAGGAACCTACCCTGAGGGAACTTGTCCTCTGGGGAAAACAACCAACCCAGGGCTGGCCTTGTGGGGAGAGAGACTGCCTGAGTATTTTAATCCTAAAGACCCCTCCACCCACAAACACCACCCTCCCCTCAGTGACAGCTTCCTGTCTGTTGATCCACCATTGGTTTTCTTCTTTTAAAAATTAATGATCCACCATTGGTTTTCTTCTTTTAAAAATTAAGATAGCTACCTTTGTGAGTCCTCTGAAGGTAAATGGTACTAATAATTAGTATTTAATGGACATTTCCTAAGTGCTAGATGGAATGCTAAATGTTCTGTAATCATTATTTCACTTACAATCTTAGAAGGCCTGGAGGAGTTGAGCCTCTTATCAAGATAGGATCAAAGATGAACTTTTAAGTTCATATGAACTTAAAAGTCAGATATGAACTTTTAACAGCTACCTGTACTACTCCTCACTGGGTTGCTCATATTTAATATTTTCTTTGACAATAATACTTAAAAGGGATATGCTTCTTCCCTCTCATTTCCTGGAAGCCACCCCCAAGACCATGGCCAACAAAGTGAGGAAGAGAGATCAGAGAAGTCAGCAGTGGGCAGGAGGCAGGGACTTCCCCAAGGAGATGGGACCAGGATAGACCCTACAGAGGACTTTGGGGCCTCATGGAAGTACAGATTTGTGGTCCATAATTGTATGAATGCCAGGTGATGGATGTGGAAAGATCCTGAGGCATCCTCTGCAGCTTCCCTTTCTTCCCAGGGCTGGTTCCCAGCTTCCAGTCTCCTCCATCCCATCCATGTGCTCCCAGCAGCTCTTTGCCACAGGTCCTCATGCACTTTCTGTCCATTTGACAGGCTCAATTTGGAAAAAATGGAAATAACTGCCCGAGCAGTTTTTGTTTGTTCGACTCAGAAAACAAGGACCTTCTGTTTAGGAGTGACACTAAATGTTTGGCTGCACTTCCGAACGCAACAACGTATGAAACCTACTTAGGAACTGAGTATGTCACAGCTGTGGCTAACCTGAGACAATGCTCAACCTCAAGTGAGTAAGAGGAACAGCATTGGGGAATCTGCAAAACGAACATGTGCGGGGTTCTGGGTGCTGGATACAAAAGGAGGAGCGGGCTGCAGTCCCCAGGAGATGACCAACAGACAGGATGAAATGCTGAGGGAACAATGCAATCCCAGCATGAATGAAAGGCTAACTTGCATGGGCTGATCGTAAGGGGGCACCGGCTGAAGGCACTGAGGTAGTGACTGCCAGGACATACAGAATTCCATGCTATTACTAAGAAAAGGAAGAGAGTTATGTGCCCATGCCAATTACTCTGCTCTAAACACTTTTTTATACAGTGCTGCCTTGTTCAAGATGGTAGCCTCTAGCTACATGTGGGTATTTAAACTTGTATTAGTATTAAACAAAATTTTAAATTTAGCTCCTCAGTCACACTAGCCATAATTCAAGTGCTCAATAGATACATGTGTCTCCACACAGATGAGCAAAGAGAACATTTCCAGCATTGCAGAGAGTTCTTTTACATGGTGCTGCTCCTGAAAGCTTGAACAATGATAAGTTCCAGTAACTCTAAAGTTGCCATACACACCACAGGCATACCTCGGAGATATTGCAGATTCAGTTTCAGACTATTGCAATAAAGGAATATTGCAATAAAGCAAGACATATGAAGTTTTTGGTTTTCCAGTGCACATAAAAGTTATGTTTATACTACAGTATAAAGTGTGCAATAGCATTATGTGTAAAAAGTGTCTAACAAGGTACGTACCTTAATTAAAAAATACTTTATTGCCAAAAAATGCTAACCATCATCTGAGCCTTCAGCAAGTCATAATCTCCTTGCTGGTGGAGGGTCTTCCCTCAGTGGTGATGGCTGCTGACTGATCAGGGTGGTGGTTGCTGAAGGCTGAGGTGACTCTGGCAATTTCTTAAAATAAGACGACAATTAAGTTTGCCCCATCAATTGACTCTTCTTTTATGAAGGATTTCTCTGTAGCATGCAATGCTGTTTGACAGCATTTTACCTGCAGCAGAACTTCTTTCAAAATTGGAGTTCCATCCTCTCAAGCCCTGCCGTTAGTTTATCAACTAAGTTTATATAATATTCTAAATCCTTTGTTGTCATTTCAACAATCTTCACAGCATCTTCACCATGAGTAGATTTCATCCCAAGAAACCACTCTCTTTGCTCATCCATGAGAAGCAACTCCTTATTCATTAAAGTTTTATCATGAGATTGCAGCAAGTCAGTCACATCTTCAGGTTCCTCTTCTAATTCTAGGTCTCTTGCTATTTCCACCACATCTGCAGTTACTTCCTCCACTGAAGTCTTGAACCCCTTATAGTCACCTATGAGGATTGGAATCAACTTCTCTCAAATTCCTGTTCATGATGATATTTTGACCTTTCTCCATGAATCAAAAATATTCTTAATGGCATCTAGAATGAGGAATCCTTTCCAGAAGGTTTTCATTTGACTTTGCCCAGACCCACCAGAGGAATCACTATCTATGGCAGCTATAGCCTTATGGAATATATTTCTTTCATAACGAGACTTGAGAGTCAGAATCACTCCTTGATCCATGGGCTGCAGAATGGATGTTGTGTTAGCAGGCATGAAAACAACATTAATCTTGTACATCTCCATCAGAGCTCTTGGGTTACCATGTACATTTTTAGTGAGCACTCATATTTCGAAAGGAATCTTTTTTTCTGAGCAGTAGGTCTCAATAGTGGGCTTAATATATTCAGTAAACCATATTGTAAACAGATGTACTGTCATCCAGGCTTTGTTGTTCCCTTTATAGAGCATATGCAGAGGAGACTAAGCATAATTCTTAAGGGCCCTAGGATTTTTGAAATGGTAAATGAGCATTGGCTTCAATTTCAAGTCACCAGCTGCATTAGCCCCTAACAAGAGAGTCAGCCTGTCCTTTGAAGCTCTGAAGCCAGGCATTGACTTCTCCTCTCTAGCTATGAAAGTCCTAGATGGCATCTTCTTCCAATAGAAGGCTGTTTTGTCTACATGGAAAATCTGTTGTTTAGTGTAGCCACCTTCATTAACTATCTTAGGTAGGTCTCTGTGTAACTTGCTGTAGCTTCTACATCAGCACTTGCTGCTTCACTTTGCACTTTTATGTTCTGGAGATGGCTTCTTTCCTTAAACCTCATGAACCAACCTCTGCTGGCTTCAGACATTTCTCCTGCAGCTTCCTCACCTCTCTCAGCCTTCACAGAACTGAAGAGAGTTAGGGCCTTTCTCTGGATTAGGCTTTAGCTTAAGGGAATGTTGTGGCTGGTTTGATCCTTTATCTAGGCCATTAAAACTTTCTCCATATCAGGAATAAGGCTGTTTCTTATCATTTCTGTGTCCACTGGAGCAGCACTTTTAACTTCCTTCAAGAACTCTTCCTTTGTGTCCACAACTTGGCTAACTGTTTGGCACAAGACGCCCAGCTTGTCTTTGGACAGGCCTTCCTCACTAAGCTTAATCACATCTAGCTTTTGATTTAAAGTGAGAGATGTGCAACTCTTCCTTTCACTTGAACATTTAGAGGCCAGTGTAGGGTTATTAACCGGCCTAATTTCAATATTGTTGTGCTGGTGGAGCAGTCAGAACACACACAACATTTATCGATTAAGTTTGCCATGTTAATGGGCATGGCTTGTGGTGCCCCAAAACAATTAATAATAGTAACACCAAGGACTACTGACCACAGATCACCATAACAAATATATAATAATAACGAAAAAGTCTGAAATATTTCAAGAATTACCAAAATGTGACACAGAGACATGAAGTTAGCAAATGTTATTGGGAAAATGGCGCCCGTAGACTTGCTTGATGCAGGGTTACCACAAACCTTCAATTTGTAAAAAACACAACGTCTGTGAAGTGCAATAAAGCGAAGCACAATAAAATGAGGTCTGCCTGTGCTTATCTAGAACACCAGTTTTCTAAGAACTAGAATACAGTAAAACACACCTTTGTACTATAGCTATGTTGGACATCATTTAATGACTTGGAATCATTTGGAAGATGTGGGAGAATACCATGTAGCTATAGGGAGGTTATTCTTCAACTGCAGAGTGCAGGTCCATAAGCCACAGTCCTTAAGATACTGATTCCCAGGTCCTGGGGATACTGATTCAGCAAGTCTGTGCCAGGTCCAGGGTTTCTGCATTTAAACAGCTGCCCACATAATTCTGGTATAAGGAAGGATCCATGGCCACTGTTCTGAGTACCCAGGTTGTATTTACCTAACCTATATAGTCTGTGAGGGGGTGGAGACTCTGTCCCTGCTGTACCCTGCTCCATCCCCAGCTCCCAGGACGGAAACTGGCACGTGCTGGGTGCTTAGTGCATCTCATTATGTTAGTTCCTCACTTGGATCAGAGAGGACAGTCCTCCCAGGCTCGTTCCAGCCACATGGACTCAGGCGTGTGAGCCCTGCCCGTAAGACACAAGATGGGGGATGATGTAGGGCAGGGAAATCCTGTTACCATTCTTGGTGTGAGACACTGCCCACTGTAGGCACAGGAGCTGTGCAGGCAGGAGGAGGAGGCCACTAGGAGAACGGCCAGGTCCACCCATCAGAAGAGCAGGGCAACGGGTCTGAGCACTTTTGTATCAGGCTTAACTGTTGATTCACTTAACAGAAAACAAATATAGGTAGATATTAACTGCCCTACCCCTCTGCTCTGTCCCCACAGAACTCCTGGAAGCCTGCAGTTTCCACAGACCTTAAAATCCAAGAGTGGGGCCACCACCTGATGGAGATGGGAGCTCACCGGACCCATAAGCTTCCCCTGGTTTTGCTGGTCTGAGTGGTTTGGTTGCCTTCAGTTTGGTGGTGGCACCTCTGCGGGACAAAATAAAAATAAAAGTTATTATTGGTTTTATCTTTTAAAAACTTCATTTTTTCCCTAAATGTTTGGTCTGGAAGGACTAAATACATGTGCAACTAGCCCTTCCTTCAGAGCTCGAGATTCATTTGCTCTTTCCCATAGCCATACCTCCTGGGTACAGTCCAAGTAGGAATTCTTTCTAAAAGGGGTCTGCATGGTCATTATAATATAATCAAGTGTATAAGGCTGTGTGTGTGTTGTGTGTGTGTGTGTGTGTGTGTGTGTGTGTGTGTGTGTGTTGCTGGGGAAAGGGGAGGAAGGAGGATGCAGAGTAAGTATTGAGATGGAGCGTTCAAGGCAGTACAGAAAAAGAATATAGACGATTTACACATTTAAAATATTTTCCATAAATTTCATCAGGTATACGTGAAGTCCTGACTCTTACTGCTTGGAAAAGTGAATCACTGGAAACTCTTCTTGCTAAAAATCATAGCTTGACCCCGCCTCCCATGGCAGTCACTGCCCTGTCTCCTCCCATTCTTAGTGGAGCTCCTGAAAGGTGGAGCCTTATTCTTCCCACCCCTCACTGGTTATTAATGGCTGAACACAGGGAAATCAGTCTTCTGCTCCACTCACATCCCTGCAGCTACTCGGGTCAAGGTTACCACCCACCTGCTAGCTGTGAAAACCAACTTGTTCTTTCATCCTTGAGTCTGTTTACTAACTTGATATGGCTGACCACTCACCCTTCCTTGGAACCCTCTCCCAGTTTCTCTGACACAGCAGCTCTTCGCTTTGGTTCCTACCTCTCTGTCCTCTTGTGGTCTTACTGTGGGCTCATCCTACCAGTTCTGAAAAGTAGGGTAATCTTCCCGGGGTTCTTCTCTTGATCCAGTGCTTTTCCAGGCCCTCCGTAAGCAATGAGAATGACTCCTGGGCATCTACATCTATTGTGCTCACCCCTGCTTCCAGCATCCCACACTCACACCTCCCCCTGCCTGTGCATCTATACAGTAGAGTTCGCACAGCAATCGGAAGCCCAACAGAAAGAAAAGTGAGGTGATCATCTTACCCCTTCCCTCTCCTGCTTCCCTAATCCAACTATTGTTTCCATATATTTCATACTGGGTAAAGACATGGTCTGCTACCCACTCACAGGAGTCATAAACTGAGGAGTCAAATTTCAATTCACTCTTTCCCCTCATTCCACATCCAATGTCAGCAAGTTCTGCTGATTTTGCCTTCTAAACAACTCTTCAGTTTGCCCCTTTGTTTCCTAACTCCTATACACTTTGGGGAAGAGCTGCAGGTAGGGGGTTCTGAACACAACAGTCCACATCTCTCAACTTTCTAGTAACCAAGGAAACAGACCCTGGGTCCACTTTGCAGACCAGACCTGATGTTTACCTTTTTACATACAGTCCTGCTTTGCTTTGAGTCTAGCAACACTCTGCTTTATGTAATATCCACCTAAACTCCACCCTCACCTCAAATCCTATAATAATTCTTTCTTTTCCTTTGTTTGGTGAGATGTCCCACCATTCCTCTGGCGTGTGGTCTGTCTTATTGCAATGAGCCAACAAATCTAATTTTATCAACAATGCGCTGAGTACCTACCATGATCCAGGCACTGTTCTAGGGACTGTGAACACAGCAAGGCATATTATAGTCTCTGAAAATAATTTCTGTCTATTTTTTATTTATTCCTCCCTCTAGACTGCCTTCTTGTCAGTATATCTGTACAATGTCTGAAATCATGTTCACCAGATACTATTGGTATAAAAACTAAGGTGATTTGTGTTTTTCTTCTTTGATCTTTCATTATTATATTGAGTTTTTAATATAATAAATGTCTCATTTTAATTCTTTTTTTAAAAATCCTCCATTTTTTCAAAGAAACAGAGTTAAAGAGATAAGCCAGAGTAGGGGAATCACATGATTGGTGTCCTTGAGTCTGAGATAGGTTCCATTGTGATTTGGAGCTGCTGGGAACAGGAGAGAAAAATGCGTCCAGTGAATGAGACATTTTAATTAATGGAAGAGAAGAAAAAATTGTCTATGTTGGTTTTGTTGTAACTCTCCATCTGCTGTTAGAATCAGGCAGCAGAGCACTTTCAGCCAGCAGCAGTCAGTGTCTGCACGTCCTTCCTTGACATCCATCCCCACAGAGCCCCTGGGAGACTGCGGAGTCCCTGAGGCGGAGACGTGCGAGGACAGGAAGCCTCCGACGCCATTCTCTCCTGCTCTCATTACTGAGAATGGCAGCACCACCTTCTAAGACGGGTGGAAGGTGTGCACATTTCTTCTGCCTTCATAATACGCAGGAAACAAATTGAAAAACAGCAGGACCATGTCTTATCAAAGCCCTGCTTCCTCATCCCCAAATTTCACCACCAACACGGCACTTGTTCACTCACGTAGCTCTGACTAAAAATCCCTATACACTGAGGACATTTCTGGTAGGTGTTCTCCATGCCTGGCCCTTCCTCCTTCCCTGCATTTTTAGTCCCTAACAGAAGTTATTATAAAGGAACTGTGTGTGTGTGTGTGTGTGTGTGTGTGTGTGTGTGTGTGTGTGTTGGGTGGTGGATACAGAGCAGGGATCAAGACCATAAGAAAGAAAAGAAATAGAATGTGGTAAGATTACTGTCAGTTCTGACAGTTTTAATTCATAATGCTAATTTAAAATATAGAAGTTGGTTTACTAAATTTAACCTCCCATCCTAAACATCCTTCCTTAATCTGGAGTCCCTGTTGCCTACCTTTATCAATGAAATGCCTGGAAAATGAATTTTACTGTGTTAGAGCATATAGTCAAGCATAAAGGAGCCCGACTGCCTGGAATCGGTGGGTAGGTTACTCAATCCCTGTCCCAGTTTTCCCTCTGTAAAATTGGGATAATGGGTCATTGTGAGGATTAAACAAATTAATAAATTTAAAGTATTTAGAACAATGCCTGGCTCTAGCAACCACTCATTAATGTGAGCAATTATCCTCATTACCTTGTCTCCCCCCGCCCCTCCCCGCTGTTCCCCCTGAGCTCACTTTTCACTCAAGCCTTCAACCTCTGCTGCAGAGATGCTGCTAGCCAATTCCAGGACACGTTTTACTCCTGTGTCGCTGACCCTCCCTTCTCAAGCTTCTTTGTGGGGTTCCCTCTCCTCCTCATTCCTCATGCTCTCCACAATTTAATGACCGCTTGTTTACATATGACTTCCAAATGAAAATCTAGCACCTATTGCTGACTTCACATTTGTTTACGGTATCACCTGCTTGATATACGATTTCAGACTTCCCAGAGGCACTGGTAACTCCATATACACAAAAGAGAGGCAGTTTTCATCCTGGCTATGTCCCCAGCTCCAAAGACCCTTCAACTGAGTTCTCTGATTCGCGTTAAGCACTTTGATCTTCCCAGCAACACACACCAAGTGCTTCAGATGCAGTCTTGATAGCTCTCCTTCTCCTTAACTCAGCTTATCCAATTAATCACTAAATCCTATATATTTTCCTTCTAAATATCTCTCATGTCTGTGCCCTCCTTTCCACTTTCCACATTTCCCTGGTTCAGACCCTGTGCATCATTTGCCAAAACACTGCAACAGCACCAGCTGGTCTCCCTGCCTCCAGTCTTTTCTCTCTCAAACCATAGTTCTCCATTGATCTGCCAGTCATCTATTTCACTCTCAACTGAAACTTCTTACTGCACTCTAGATAAAGTCTAGGTTCCTCAGCATAGCACACGGTCCCTTCACGTCTGGTTTTTGCCAACATTTCCTGCTTCATCTCCTGCCACTTCTGCTGAAATGACACCTGCTTAGTGACAGAGACTGCAAACTGACAGCCCCTAGGCCGGCTACTTCTGACCCTATGAGGTGTTTTATTTGGGCTACAAGTTTTCATTACTTGCTGAAATTTAAAAAGTGGAAAATTTCTCTTAAAAACCTTTCTTTCTGGCTTCTCTTGAAAAACTGAAGAACTGGCCACCTTGCTCCCACATACCTGCCTGGCAGAGCGGTGGCTGCCCCCTTAGGGCAGGAGTGACAGTTTTCAACAGGCTCTGCCCGTCCCATTGACTTTCCTGGCTGCTTCCCTTAACGTAGGTATCTCAGTTGCAGCCCTGGATTTACAGTGTAGGGACACTGAATTGCTCTTTTCTTCTGCACAGAGCACCCTTTCTCCTGTTTCACCTGCAGAGGATAACTCATCCTTCATGGCTCAGTTCCTGTCGTTTTCCTCCGGGAGCTTTTCTCTGAACCCATGTGGACTAGGCGCCCCTTTCTGCATTCCCATACCGCACCTTACATCTTCGGTCACACCTCCTGCCACGTGATTTTCCGATGAAATATTTGTGTAATGCTTGAGTTCCTCACAAGACACTTCACCTCACGAAGGGAGCGACTAGAAATCTTCAGCAGAGATTTCTTGAGCCATTTATTTTATTCATCCATCATTTTGTCAACAACCATGAAGAGAGCGGCGACATCTGACTCATATCTTAAAGGATGAGCGTGTAACTCATACTTGTGTCTGGCAGCTCAGTCTTTTCGGCGGGAGCGCAGTGTCCAAGAGAACTACAACTACCATCAGGACCTTCGGGGTCCCGGCCTCCGAAGGAGGAAATATAACCTAGGAACTACCACTCCCGTGATGCTCCGCTTCGGACGCCTGCGCAGAGCCGAGGGCCACGTTGCTTTTGCGGTGCCGGGTAGCAAGATCTCAGCCATGGCTTCCGCGGACTCCCGGCGGATGGGGAACGGCGGCAGTGTCGGAGGCGCCTTCCAGCTCTACCTGGACTCCTTGCGGCAGGAACTGTGGCAGAGGGACCCGACGCTGCTGTCAGTCGTGGTGGCGCTCGTCGCGGTGCTGCTGACGCTGGGTAAAGAGGCGGTCGGTAGATATGGCGGGTGCAGGGCTGGCGGGGATCCGAGCTTGGACTGGGCTTGTGCAGACCGCGGACGCGGAACGGACATGGCACCGGGGGGGCGTCTAGAGAGGGGGACTCACCCCTTATACCAACCTGCCCTCCTGCCTGAAGCAGCAGGAGCAGCTCAGCGTTACTAGCCCCTGTTCTGCGTGAACGCGCGGTTCTCTCCCTTTCATTGCTCTTGCTACGAAGACTCCAATGGTCGTCGTTCCAAGTTTGAGCATCCTATGTTTGCGAACTGGGCGCTGGGGATACAAAGCTAATGAGCAAGATTGCGCTTGAAGAGTACATCGTCGGTGTAGGGGCTGCAGATGCAAAAAAATTGACAGTTGTTAGTGTCAGGCACTCAGCGGAGTCCCTAAAACAATAATGATTATAATGGTGGTAATAACAATGGAGGTAAGTTCCAGGTGAATGAAGTGTTCTGTGGTAGACTTAATTTCCCACAGCCCAACCATACATGCATATTGTTGATAATCAAGGCATAATTTTGGTTGTTTTTCTCTATTCCACAGTGTTCTGGAAGTTCATCCGGAGCAGAAGGAGCAGTCAAAGAGCTGTTCTTCTTGTTGGCCTTTGTGACTCCGGGAAAACATTGCTTTTTGTCAGAGTAAATGCTTTGATTTACACCTCTCTTAAACTTGATAGGAAATTTGAGGGCACCCCATTAGTCCTGTGAGGTGTACTTTGGAAAAGAAGCTGTGCTGACAAATTGGGGAGTTAATTCTTGAATCACTTGGTAGGATGAAAAGACTCTTGAAAAGCTCTTAAACTGGAATTTGACCATTTCTGTTCTCTTGTACTTGCCAGATACTTACATTTAACCCTTATCCCATTTAAGGGTTTTATATACTAACTACTTTCATGTCATGGCTAAGGATGCCAGACCAGCTGGAGAGATAGAGGGCAGTAATCTGTATACAGTGTATAATTCTTCTGAGACTTTGTCAAAGAAACCTTTTTAAAGGGTGATTCTTCTTCTGCCTATTGGCTACTTAGGCTTCTTTTCACTAATATTTATTTTGAGTCCATGTAGTATTTTTATTTATTTATTTATTTATTTTTTGCGGTATGCGAGCCTCTCACTGTTGCGGAGCACAGGCTCCGGATGCGCAGGCTCAGCAGCCATGGCTCACGGGCCCAGCCGCTCCGCGGCATGTGGGATCTTCCCGGACCGGGGCACGAACTCGTGTCCCCTGCATCGGCAGGCGGGCTCTCAACCACTGCACCACCAGGGAAGCCCTATGTAGTATTTTTAAATGTTTGGTTTTTGCTACAGAGAGTAGCGGAGGTTTTCTTCTGATTACTCTTCTTTTTGAGAGTATAAATTATTTCCCTTCCACTTTGATGATTGTAAATGTTGATGGAAGGTCAGTAAATTTGGCCACTAACCGTTTGAAACTATTATTTGAAAATAATAGTTTAAAAATAATAGTTATCCCCCTCCTCTCGTTAAGGAGAGGGGAATGAAGTTTGCAATTAATTAGATTTTTGTACAAGCAAAGGAAGAAAGAAAAAAAAAACTAATATGGTCCTTTTCAGCTATTGCAAGTAACATTCGTTTATTTGACCTTACACCTAGGAGAGTTAGAGCAAAGTTACTTTCTTTAGGTTTGCTATTTATATGTTTACTCTGATCTCCCCCATGTTGTGTTTTGTTTTGTTTTACAGTTGTTAACAGGCCTTTACAGAGACACTCAGACTTCCATCACTGACAGCTCTGCTGCCTACAGAATCAACAATAACAGGGTAAGAGGTTCCTAGAATGTGGGGAGTCTGACAGTTTTACTTTACTTCGGTGTGTCAGGAAAAGACATTTCTAGGATAAATTAGTCTGAGGGCATAGGTACGTTCATAGCTTATTTTTATGGATAAATATTGTGCATGTGACAAATTCTTCTTTTGACCATCCAAGCAGTGGACTTAATCATGCCCTCCCCTGCTTTGTTGTACCTTATGCACACTGATTATTTATTAATTTTTGTTTCTGTGTCTTAATTCCAACTTTACCATGAGTTCTTAAGAGTGAGCATTAAGCCTTTTTCTTTAGTACATGTATATGGGACAAAAATTCAGAAGGTTAGAAAGGATATTTGGTGAAAAGTAATTTTGCCTTTCCTATCCCTTCTTACAAGTCTTCTCTTTGGAGGTAGTAACTTACCATTTTCCTGTATAGCCTTCCAGATGGTCTGTGCTATACAAACATATCTGTATATCTTTACTTTTTTCTTTTTTAACACTGTGTTCTACCCCCTCCTGTTTTTTTTTTTTTTTTATTTTAACAATATAACTGATACAGCTTGGATTTGTTTTCATTTTTTCTTCCTCATTTGCATACATAGTACTACCAGGTTGTTTTATGACCTGCATAGTATTCCATTACGTGGCTATACCATACAATTTTTTTTTTCCTTTCTTAAAGCCTTTACTTTTGAGACATGACAGAAAAATCTTACAGGTACACATGGAAAAGTAGTACATGATCACAGTTGAATGTGAAGACAGTATAATCAGAAAGCTTTTACTCCTGTCAACTAATGTTGAGTTTTTATTTAATAAGAGCCCTATTAACAGACATTTAGTTTTTTGGTTGTTACAATCTTGCTTTTACAAACAGTGTTGCAGTGGATATCTTATGGAGTATACATGAGTATATTTAAAAAACACCAATAAGGAATCGTGAGAAGGACTTTTTATGTACCTGTATGGCCCCAGAATGTAGATAGTGACTGCCAAGCCAATTATAATGCTTAATAGGTATTTAGTGAGTGAGTGGAAGGAAGGTGGGTGGATGACTGATTGGAGGCATTAGATGTATAGATGGATGAATTAGAATGGTGATTTTAGAGACTTTTTCTCCCTCTCCTTGGGTCCTCCCCACCCCGCCCTGCCCTTTTCTGGTACCTCCAGTATTAAACATTGTAAGCAAAGATAAAGAGACATCCTTTTAAATGTCTTAGAGGTATTTTTTTTTCTTTTTTCAATAATGGCACTGTTTCTGACTCAGACCTTTTTAAACTCCCAAGGATTCAGATTTTGAAATTTCAGATTTGGGAGATCTTTAATTCTTGGAGCACTTGTACTAGATATTTTAAGTGGGGTATTCCAGGGTATGCTTTAGACCTGTACTTTCCAACAGAGTAGCCACTGATCGTGTGTGACTGTTGAGCACCTGAAATGTGACCAGTCCAAATTGAGGGCTGCTATAAGTATAAAATATACCTCAGATCTTGAAGACTTGGGATGAAAAAAAGAATAAAATATCAATTTCTTGAATTTTTTTAATATGTTATAAAGCTAATTTAGATATACTGGGTTATGTAATACATATTTTTAAAATTTTACCTGTTTCTTTTTACTTTTTTAATATAGCTATCAGAAAACTTAACATTACAAAAAAGACTTGCATGTTTCTATTGAATATGTAAAACATCCCTCCCTTTTTTACTTCTTTTCCCACCCTCTTTATGTTTTAGATTTAGTCTCTCAAAATAGTAATGTATTTAGTACTGTACCTTATGGATTGTTTATAGTATGTGTTGTGGTGCTGATTATGAAATGTGATGGGGGTCCCAACCTGAGGTCCCTACACTACCAGTATAAAAATAGAAAAAAGGCTAATACACTTCGTGTATTACCTATAAAAGATTAAACAGACTAAGTGACAGGTCACAGTGTATCCAGCTGTAATTATGTCAAATCTGTGCATAATGCTGACTCCCTCCTGCTGAATAGTGGTTGAGGCTGGCTGTGGAGAAGGCAGAACATATGAGAAATGACCCGTGGGTCTGATAAATGTACCGGGGCTATACCCGAGAGTCTTAGGATTGAGCATTGCCACATCTGCATTGAACCTGAGCTCAAGAATGAAGGCCTGGCATGAATAGCATGTAAGTGGGCGCTTAATCAGTCTGTTCCGTAGTGGCATAACCCCGCCCTGTTCAGTGATTGTCACCTGGATCAAGAATTGACAAAAAATATTGACAGAGTTGGAACAAATAAATGGTGTGTCTAGTGGACATATATTTTAAAATTAGATTGCAGTAGAAATATAAAAGAATGTTTTGTTTTTATAAAGGTTGGGGATCCCTGCAGTCGTAACATGTTATATGATAAAATGTAGGTTCTTATATTATTTAGTTTGTGAATATTTATTACTGTTTTTCACATGTTTTTGCTTTTATTCATACTGGTATTTTTCCCAGCCTCAGGTGGACTTTCCTGACTTCCCCATACAGGGTCAGGTTTCTCACGTACCCTCAGAACATTGATCAAAGTTGTAATTTTACATTTACATGTAATTTTACATCGTGTTGACCTTTCTGATTATATTATAAACTCTGTTAGGGCAGGACCATGTTTTTGTCCATTGTTAAATCTCCAGAGCCTTCACTCCATGATTTATAAATAGAGGATGCTCTGTGAACATTTGTTTGATTCATTAATCAGTTACAGTGACCTTTTCTGATTCATTAATTGGGTACCATTCTGATACCTGCGATCTGATATGAAAGATTTATGTTGTAAATGTGAATCCAGACTGAAACATTAATAATATTGCTGGCATCCTTAGGGCACTAGCCTGACCTTGATTGACCTCCCTGGCCATGAGAGCTTGAGACTTCAGTTCTTAGAGCGGTTTAAGGCTTCAGCCAGGTAAGTAGGAAGTGGGAAGGGCTTGTCTGAAATCTGTATATCAAGGCCAGCTATGTTGTTTGCTCTCATGGTATTCTGGAGGCATCCTGGTGTCCTGGAGTGGAAAGAGCATGGACCCTGGGGTCAGCATTTCTGGGTTGCAAGTCCACCTTCACTTGGATTATATGAGATAATATTTGAAAATATTTCTCAGAGTGTTCAGAAAGTGTTTACCCTTATTATGATGTCAGTAAATTTTTCATTTACTCTGAGGACAAATTTAGTAATGTGTAGAACTATTAAAATCTGAAAAAAGAATTTTAAAGCTAGGTGGCATCTGAGAAGATATTAAAATCCAACATTATTTATTTCTATCCATAAATTATCTAAAACTGACGCCTGAAAAGTACAGAAGAATATTTTCATATTTCTTTTAGTATTGTCCTAGTATTACTGACTCTTATTTCCTAAATTTCTTGTGCTTCAGCTTAAGATGCTTTATTCTTGTGTAGTCTCTAACACTGGTAGGAGCTTGAGGAAAATCAAAATACCACATTTCATTTATTTTAAGACACATTTTAACATCTATGAAATTGGAATGCCACTTATAGTTAATGGTGTCATAGTTTAATTGGCAGTATTTTCTTTCTTAGTTGAACCTGAAATAATGTGTTTTAATTGATGGAATCTGGGTTGATGGAATGAGATAGTTGTTTCTTTCCTTATTTTTGAAGGTATCTTGTTTTGTATTTTGTTGTTGCTTCTTGGCCCACAAGGTGGTGGTGATGAGCAATCTGTCATAGTTGAGACTGTTGCTTGATTTAAAAAAAAAAAAAAAATGGGCTTCCCTTGTGGTGCAGTGGTTGAGAGTCCGCCTGCCATTGCAGGGGACATGGGTTTGTGCCCCGGTCCGGGAAGATCCCACGTGCTGTGGAGCGGCTAGGCCCGTGAGCCATGGCTGCTGAGCCTGCGTGTCCGGAGCCTGTGCTCCGCAACGGGAGAGGCCACAACAGTGAGAGGCCCGCGTACTGCAAAAAAAAAAAAAAAAAAAAGACTATTTTTAGAGAGTTTTAGGTTCACAGCAAAATTGAATAGAAGGCACAGAGATTTCCCATATAACCCTACCCCTACACATGTCTAACCTCCCCTATTATCAGCATCCTTCACCCCAGTGGTTCATTTGTTGCAACTGATGTACCTAAATTGACACATAATAATCGCTCAGTCTGTATGTTACATTAAGATTCACTCTTGGTGTTGTACATTCTAGGAATCTGAAGAAAGGTACAATGATATGTAGTCACCATTATAGTATCTTAGAGAGTAGTTTCACTGCCCTAAAAATTCTCTGTGCTGCCAGTTCATCTTTCTCTCCCCTAACCCCTCACAACCTCTCATCTTTTTATTGTCTCCATAGTTTTGCCTTTTTCACAATTTCATATAGTTGGAAACATACAGTATGTAGCCTTTTCATGTTGGCTTCTTTCATTTAGTAATATGCATTTAAGTTTCTTCCATGTGTTTTCACTGTTTGATAGCTTATTTCTTTGTAGTGCTGAATAATATGCTATTGTCTAGATGTACCACAGTTTATTTATCCATTTACCTGTTGAAGGACATCTCGGTTGCCTCCAAATTTTGGCAGTTCTGAATTAAGCTGGTATTTGTGTACACATAAGTTTTGGGGTAAATATCAAGGAGCACAATAGCAGAATCATATAGTAAGAGTATGTTTAGTTTTGTGAGAAATTGCCAAACTCTCTTCCAAAGTGGCTGTACCATTTTGCATTCCCACCAGCGATGAAAGAGTTCCAGTCACTCTGCATCCTGACCAGCATTTAGTGTTGTCAGTGTTCTGGGTTTTGGCATTCTAATGGGTATGTAGTGGTATCTAATTGTTTTAATTTGCATTTCCCTGATGACATATTATGTGGAGCATCTTTTTATATTTGCTGTTTATAAGTTATTTAAATCTTGTTTGGTGAGGTGTCTGTAAAGATCTTTGACCCATTTTTTAATTAAGTTGTTTGTTTTCTTACTGTTGAGTTTCAAGAGTTCTTTTATATATTTTGGGTAACGGTCCTTATCAGATATATCTTTTGCAGATATTTTCTCCCAGTCTGTGGCTTGTTTTCTCATTCTCTTGATGTTGATTTTTGTAGAGCAGAAATTTTTATCTTTACTAAAGTCCAGTTTACCATGGATTATATTGTATATAAAAAGTCATTGTCAAACCCAAGATCATCTAGGTTTCCTCCAGTGTTATCTCCTAGGAGTTTCGTAGTTTTGGTTTACGTTTAGGTGTGTGATCCCTTTTTTTTTTTTTTTTTTTGGCGGTACTCGGGCCTCTCATTGTTGTGGCCTCTCCCGTTGCTCACGGCCACAGCTGCTCCGCGGCATATGGGATCTTCCTGGACCGGGGCACAAACCCGTGTCCCCTGCATCGGCAGGCGGACTCTCAACCACTGCACCACCAGGGAAGCCCCTGTATGATCCATTTTAAGTAAATTTTTGTGGAAGGTGTAAGTTCTGTATATCTAGATTCATTTTTTTGCATGTGGATGTCTAGCTGTTCCAGCACTATTTGTTGAAAAGACTATCTTTGCTTCCTTTGTTGCCTTTGCTCCTCCATCAGAGATCACTTGACTGTATATATGAAGGTCTCTTTCCGGACTCTGTTCTATTGATCTATTCTCTCACCAATACCATGCTGTCTTTGTTACTATAGTTTCATAGTAAGTTGGTAACATCAGTTCTCCAACTTTATTCTGCTTCAGTATTGTGTTGACTATTCTGGGTCTTTTGCCTCTCTGTATAAACTTCAGAATCAGTTTGTCAGTATCCACAAATAAGTTGCCAAGATTTTTATTGTGATTGCATTGAGTCTATAAATCAAGTTGGGAAGAACTGACATCTTGACTCTATTTAGTCTTCCTATCCATGAACGTGGAATATCTCTCCATTTTTCTAGTTCTACTTCAGTTTTGTTGATCAGAGTTTCATAGTTTTCCTCATATAGATCTCATATGATTTGTACCTAAGTTTCATATTGTGGGATGCTAATGTAAATGGTATTGTGTTTTTAATATCAAATCCCATTTGTTCATTCCTGATATTTGGGTAAGCAATTCACTTGTGTATCAACCTTGTATCCTGCAACTCTGCTATAATCGCTTATTAGTTCCTGAGCTTTTTGGTTGATTTTTCCAGATCATCTACAGTCATTTCATGTGCGAATACAGACATTTTTATTTCTTCCTTCCTAATCTATATCTTTTATTTCCTGTTGTTGTCCTAATGCATTAGCTTGAAACTACAGTACAATGTTGCAAAAGCAATGGTGAGATGGGACATCCTTGCTGTGTTCCTGGTCTTAGCAGGAAATCTTTGATTTTTTTTCACCATTAAGTATGACGTTAACCATTTGATTTTTGTAGGTATTCTTTATCAAGTTGAAGTTCCCCTCTATTCTTAGTTTACTAGGAGGTTTTATCATGAATGGTTGTTTGATTTTGTCAAATGCTTTTTTGGATCTGTTGATACGATTGTGTGATTTTTCTTTTTTAGTTTATATATCAATGAAATGATTATGTTAATTGATGATTGAACGTTGAACCAGCCTTTCATACCACTTGGTGGTTGTGATTTTGTGATTTATAATGAGAAATGCATATTTGGTCTTCATCCCTGTTTCTGGCACAGAGCTCATAAAACCCTTAGAATTTCCTAAGTGATGAGAGTGATAAATGTGTCTTTTGTTACGTTTTTGGGGTGAGTTTTGGAAAGCACCTAAGGATGGGGGCTGGGTGCCGGAAGAACCAACCATATGATTAGAGAGTTGGAACTTTTCATTCCCATCCAGGGAAGGGAGAGGAGAGAGGCTGGAGGTTGAATCAATCACCAGCGGTCAGTTGTTCAGTTAATCACGCCTATATAATTATGCCTCTATAAAACCCCAAAAGGATGAGGTTCATAGGGCTTCTAGGTTGGGGAACCAGAATGCTTCCACATGCCACCCTGCAGGGCCCAAACTCCGTGGGACAGAGGCTCCTTTGTTCAGGATCTCACCATATGTATCCCTTCATCTGGCTGTTGATTCATATCCTTTAATATCTTTTGCAATAAACTGATAATTTAGTGAGTTAAATGAGTTTCCTGAGTTGAGCTGCTCTCACAAATTAATTGAATCCAAGAAGGAGGGGTCATGGGAACCTCTGATTTATAGCCAGTCAGTCAGAAGTACAGTTAACAACCTGGACTTCTGACTGGTGTCTGAGGTCCCTGCTACCAAATTAATCAAACCGAAGGAAGGAGTTGTGAGACCTTCGAGTCTGTAGCCTGTTGGTCGGAAGCACAGGTAACAATCTGGGCTTGTAATTGGCATCTGAAGTGGAGGGCAGTCTTGTGGCACTGAGCCCTTAACCTGCGAGATCTGATGTTACCTCCAAGTAGATAGCATCAGAATTGAGTTGAATTGTAAGGCACCCAGCTGGTGTCAGGAGCATTGCTTGGTGGTGGGGGAACCCACATCCCCCACATTGGAATTGGGTCCAGAACCAATCATGGTGTATAATTCTTCTCATACATTGTTGGATTCGATTTGCCAATATTTTCATGAGGATTTTTACATCTGTGTTCATGAGATATTTATCTGTAGTTTTCTTGTAATGTTTTGGTTTGTGTTTAAAGTAATGCTGGCCTCGTAGAATGAGTAAGAAAATATTCCCTCTGTTTCTATTTTTTGAAAGAAATTATAGAGAACTTGTATATTTTCTTTCTTAAATTTTTTTAAATTGAATATTTGTGGCATATAACATTGTATAAATGTCCTTAAACATTTGATAGAATTCACCAGTGATCCCACCTGTGCTTAGTGCTCTCAGTTTTGGAAGGTTTAATTATTGATTCAGTTTCTTTAATAGATACAGGGCTATTCAGATTGTCCGTTTCTTATGTTAGTTTTGGCAGATTGTGTCTTTCAAGGAGTTGGACCATTTCATCTAGGTTATTACATTTTGGGGCATAGAGTTATTTATAGTATCCCTTGATTGTCCTTTTAATGTCCATGAATCTGTAGTGATATCCCCTTTCATTTCTGATATTTATAATTTGTGTCTTCTCTTTTTCTTAGTTAGACTGGCTAGAAGTTTATAAATTTTATTGATCTTTTCATAGAACCAGTTTTTGGTTTTGTTGATGTTCTCCATTGATTTCCTATTTTCTATTTCGTTGATTTCTGCTCTTTCATTATTTCTTGCGTTTACTGTAGATTTAAATTACTCTGATTTTTCTAGCTTCCTAAGGTGGAAGCTTAGATGATTGATTTTAGGTCTTTCTTCTTTTCTAATAAATGCATTCAATGCTGTAAACTCCACACGGTATAGAATTCTAGGTTTTGGGGATTCTTCTCTCAACACCTTAAATATTTCACTTGACTCTCTTCTTGCGTGCATGATGTCTGAGAAGTTGGATATAATTCTTACATTGCTCCTCTATAAGTAAGGTCTTTTTCCTTCTGGCTTATTGTGGGATTTTTTTCTTTATCTTTGATTTTCTGTAGTTTAAAAATGATAATGGCTAGGTATAGTTCTTTTAGCATTAATCCTGCTTGGTGTTTTCTGAGCTTCTTGTGGTTTCTGTGAATCTGTGCTTTGGTGTCTGACATTAATTTGGGGAAATTTTCGGTCATTATTGTTTAAATATTTCTTCTGTTCTTTCCTCTCTTTCCTCTCCGTCTGGAATTCCCATAATAATAACGTACATATATATAACGTACAATAATAACGTACATATACGTTACACCTTTTGTAGTTGTCCTGCAGTTCTCAGATATTCTGTTATGTTTTTTTAAGTCTTTGTTCTCTTTGCTTTTCAGTTTTGGAGGCTTCTATTGAGATATCTCAAGCCAGAGATTCTTTCCTTCAGTCATGTCTAGTCTACTAATAATTCCATCAAAGGCTTTCTCCATTTCTGTTAGGTTATTTTTGATCTGTAGCTTTCTTTTTAGTTATTTCTTAGAACTTCCATCTCTCTCCTTACATTGCCCATCTGTTTTTGCATGTTGTCTACTTTATCTTTTAGAGCCCTTAGCACCACAGTCACAGTTGTTTTACATTCTTGGTCTAATCATTCCAACATCTCTTCCATATCTGAGTCTAGTTCTGTTGCTTGCCCCTTCTCTTCAAACTCTTTTTTACTTTTTAGTATGTCTTGTAATTTTTTCTTGATAGCCAGACACAATATACTGGGTAAAACTGCCCTTAGTAACGTGGTGAAGTGTGAGGGGAAGGGAAGTGTCCTGTGATTAGGTCTCAGTCTTGGTGAACCTGTGTCTCTGGACTGTAAGCTTCATACTTGATTCTCAACTGATTCCTCAGTAAGTTGTATTTTTCTGTATATATGTGTTGTTCTCTCCAATTTGGCGGGGAGTGATTTGCTGTATAACCTCACTTCTCTGATGAATCTAAGTGCTGTTGAGTTTTCAGTCTGGTTAGCTTTTTACTTGTTAGAATGCAGTGGTGACTTCCAGCTTCTTTCTTGCTGGACTGGAAACTGGGAGTTGTGTGATTTTTTTTTTTTTTTTATTCCTCAAACAATTGATACAAATCTAGAACTGGCAAATTTTGCTATAATTGGGTTTTAATTTCTAATTAAAATTTTTTTTCCATTTTCAATTATAAATTTTTTACAGTTCACAGTGTAATTACTCTTTGATCCAAGTATTTTGGGTAGCTAAAACGTTCAAAGTATGTAAGATACAAATGAACTCAAATCATAATCACAATAAATGCAAATTCAAAAGACATTTACTACAGTGGACCCTTGAACAGCATGGATTTGAACTGTGTGGGTCCGCTTATAGGAGGAATTTTTTCACTTAATATGTACTGCACAATCTGTGGTTGGTTGAATCCGGCAATGCCAAACCTCAGATACAGAGGGCTGACCATGAAGTTACACGCAGATTTTTGACTGGAGGGTCAGGCCTCTAATCCCCACATTGTTCAAGGGTCAACTTATAGTATATTGATCTGAGGCTTCTAGTTTTTTAATCCTACCTTTTTTGGTTAATCAAGTTTCCCTAATATCATTTTTCCCCCTCTGCTGGTTTGAAAGTATGCTATTTTTTCATTTTTCATTGTTACCCTCTACTTTTTTTTTTTTAACTTTGATTACTTAAGTTTAAAATCAATAATATTGGTTTTCTTTCACTGGAACTTAAAATACCTTACTTTGATCTTCCTCACATCTTCCTTTCATTTTATTTCTCTTTCTTCTTTTTTAACACCCAACAGTTACTAATATTTTTCTCCATCATTCAGTGATCACCTAGAATTACCAGGATGTTTATGGATTTCTTTTTTCTCTATCGCTTCTTGCCACTTACTCTTTCCTTTTGATTCAGTTTTCTTTCACGTATATCTTTTGGATATGTTTCCAGAAATGGTGAATAAGAGATAAAAGTTTCTCATCTTTTGTTCATTTGAAACTTTTTTCATTGGCCTTCATTTTTGAATAACTATTTTAGCCGAGTATAAAATCCTGGGTGGCAGTTATTTCTGTTTTCACATTGAAGGCATTACTCCTGACTTCAGATATCTGTTGTTGTAGATGGGAAAGCAGTGCTCAATCTAATTGTCATTTCATGATACAGAATCTTATGTTTTTTTAATCCTGTATTCAGGGGTAGATTATCCTTCTGTTTACGGGTGATTTAGCTTTATCATGGTTGGGATTCAAGTGTGCTATTTCAGTTGAAAGATTTGTATCTTCAGTTCTGGAAAATGCTCAACAATATCTTTTTAGGTAGTTCTATTTCCAAATTCTCACTTTCACCTCCTGGAACTCTTATTAACATCATTGAACCTTATCATTTCTGCTCTTCTTGTCTCTTCTCTGTCATATCTTCCAAGTCTTTTTACCTTACGTATAGTTGATATTTTCGTCTTTATTTTGTGGTTTATTATATCCTTTACAGCTGTAGTATTCTCTGCTTAACTTTTCCATTGGGTTGTTACTAATTTTGTTCTTTACTTGTAAAAACATATCTTTCAAAATCAGCCTTTTTTTTTAGTACTATCTTTATTCTTTTATTATGGTGTCTAGTATTCTTTTAAATAATTTAAAATATTTTACTGATTGCTTTATTATTTTTAGTTTTGAGTGCTGATTAATCTGCCTTTGTGGTTCTCCCTCATAATGGTTTATTTACTGTGCTTTGTAATTTTGATCCAGATACCCTGTTCAAGGGGGTTAGATTTTGCTGTTGATGTTGTGGTTGCTGTTTTGTTTTGTTTTTTTAAATTGCTTTAGGTTATGAAAGCCTCTCTCCAGAAGGGGTTCATATTTCCTTCTGTTGGGGGCCATAGGAGTTCATTGAGTCTGGCCCAATTTTTATATATCTTCCTGCTTGGGGATCTTACACCATGAGATAGTGTAAGTTCATACCCTGTTTCTGTGTGTGGCACAGGAGGCCTGGTGATTCAATTCTTCTTGGATTATTTTCCCACACTGTTGTCTGTTAGACTGCTTTTAAGTACTAGGCTTTGCACAGAGTGTTCAGTTCCAGCTTTCCAACTCTATGTTGGCTGTTGCACATCTCCTGGGCTTTCAAACCGTTGTTCCTAAAGCCTATTATCTGCTGTTTTCCTGGACTGCTTTGCTTTAGCTTAGCTATCTCTTTATTTCTGGCACATGAGGATTCTCACTGTTGCTGCCTTAGGTTGGGCCCTACCTGGTCACTCTGCTTCTAGTTTGATTATCCTCTTAGTTGTATTTGTCATTTAGGCACTAATATTCTTTGTAAGACAGAAAAGCATAAACTCTTTAGGTCAGTGTGTTGCACCCCTTTGCCGTCTGACCTGGTTTTCCTTCATTTCCCCACCTACCTGTGTATTAGCTTACCTTGAGTTCTCCAAAGCATGTTGTTCCACCACTTTGTGTCCTGCAAATACTACTTTCCAGACAGTCTTTGCCACAGTAGTATTTTGTCTGGCTAAAATTCACTCAACTATTACATCCTCCTTTAAGTGTTCCTGACCTGGTTTCATGTAAATTATCTTCCTCTTTGTTTCTATTATAGCAGGTACAAGGTCTGTCCTAGTGTTTTATCACATGGTTTTGTATATGACAATTTGCTGGACTTGAGGGGAGGCATCATTTTCTATTGTCTTTTTAGATACAGTCATTGATACATAGTAGCACTAAGTAGTCCTTTGTTAAGTATTTGTGTTGTATCATTACTTGTGCAGACACTTGTATGTGAGTTTGTTTTGTTTTAATCATTAGGATTGAATTGGGCAAAATTAAGGGTATCATTTTTCAATATAATGCTGCACTATTGCATGCTCACATGGCAGTTTTCTTTTTTCCCCCTCCAGGGCTTTTGTGTTTGTTGTGGATAGTGCAGCCTTCCAGCGAGAGGTGAAAGATGTGGCAGAGTTTCTGTATCAAGTCCTCCTTGACAGTATTGGTCTGAAGAACACACCGTCATTCTTAATCGCTTGCAATAAGCAAGGTACTATCATGTTTTCTGGTAATAATAGTTGAGATTTTTCTGGGATTGCTACTAAGAATTAATACAGTTATCTACAATTGTTATTACTGAGGATGAGAGATGATTGCTAATGAACTATAAATTAAGGATTTTAAATCTTAAAATTTATTTATACTCCAGCATTTTCATTAGTCTCCCTTACCAGGCTGTTCTAAGGAGCGACAAAGGAGTGATTGTTATCATTTATTCTTTGATACAGTGTTTTATTTTTAATCGTAAATCATTTTAATTTACCAAGTTAAGTTCATCAGATCGACAATATGTCATATCAGATACACAGTTGAGGAAGGACAGGATGGAGTCTCTCCTTTTAAACAAGTTTGCCATCTAGCACATTTCATCAAGGAGAGTTTGCAACCTTGTAAGAATGAAAAACATTTTAGTCTCAGCCAGTAAAACTAGGCTTCAGTTTTATTACCTTTAAAATCGGATTAGGAGTGATGTCAGCATCATGAGGTGTGAGACACCTTCTTTGTCTCTCCCCTTCATTCTACAACTAGTAAAACATCCAAAACTCAACAAAGGTTCCTCTGCCCAACACACTAGAATGCTGGAGAGATCCACAAGTCTACTTCTGAAGGTGGGTGGACTGGAACACATGGAGGAGGTAGAACTGGGGGAACAGTGGAAGAATGTCTACAATCTTAGCCTCTGGCCACAGTGGCTGAGCCTGAAGCCCCAGAGAACCCTATAGCAACAGGGAAGACAGCACACATGGCTCCAGCCTCCTGGCTGCAGTAGCTCCTTTGGCCACAGGGACCTGCAGCAGCAGTGGTGGTGGGGCCTGTGACCCCAATCCCCTGGCTCATGGCAGTGCTGCATGCAAACCCGACAACCCCAGATGTGGCGAAGGTGTCCGTGACTCTGTCTCCTTCACTTTTCCCCACACCCCCACCACTGCTCAAGCAGTGACAGTGAGGGTACCAGTGACACATCTGGCAGATGTAGTAGAGGGTGGAAAGTGCCAATTCTCAAATATAGTCAGAGGCAGCTCAGGTAAGAAAAGCCAAAAACCTGTGCTATAGCAAGAAAAAGAAAAGAAAGGCCTCTATTTTCCAACTTGTTGAACTGTAAGAATCAAGGAGAAAAAAAAAGCTTTACCTACATAAGAAAGGTATTTGCTACTTCAAATGCACGGGCAGAGGAACAGTTTGTCAAGTACCATGTAAAACCACAGTACACAGTGTAACGAAAAGAAAATGACAGTTCTCCAGCAGCCAAACTTAAGTCATGGAAGATTGTAATCTAACTGATAGAGAATTCAAAATAGCTGTTATGAAGAAACTAAACAAGCTACAAGAGAACTCAGGAGGGCAGTTCAGTGAGCTCAGGAATAAAATTAATGAACAGAAGAAATACTTTACCAAAGATATTAAAAGTCTAAAAGAGAACCAAACAGAAGTTCTGGAGCTGAAGATGTCAGTAAATGAGATGAAGAATGCATTAGAAAGCACTGGAAATAGAGCAGACCATATGGAAGAGAGAATTAGTGAGCTTGAATATAGAGATCTAGAAATGATTCAAGTAGGAGTGGCAAGAGAACTAAGATTTTTTTAAAAATAAAATTTTATGAGAACTATCCAACTTCATTATCCTTTATAAAGATAATGGTTATCCCAGAGGAAGAAGAGAGGGAGAAGAGAGCAGAGAGTTTATTTAAAGAAATAATAGCTGAGAATTTCACAAAGCCGGGGAAGGAACTGGATATACAAGTCCATAAAGCTAAGAGGACATTTAATTATCTCAATGCTAAAAGGTGTTCTCCAGGACACATTATGTTAAAATTGTCAAAATTCAATGATAAGGAATTTTAAAGGCATCCGGAGGAAAAAAGACAGTAGCCTACAAAGGAGCCCCTATTAAGCAATCAGCAGATTTCTCAACAGAAACTGTATAGGCCAGGAGAGGATGGGATAGCCTGCTCAAAATATTATAAGACAAAACCTCTGCCAAGAATCCTTCCAACAAACTTATCCTTGAGATACAAAAGAGAAATAAAGACTTTCCCAGACAAAAGCTGAGGGAGTTCATTACCAGTAGACCTGCCTTACAAGAAATGTTGGAAGGAGCTCTCCTACCTGAAACAAAGAGGCAAAAGTACCCAAAACTTTGAGTAAGGTGATAAATAGATAGAATCAGAAAATTGCAACTTTACATCAGAATAGGTTGTTAATTATAAAGGTTAAAGGGGAAAAAGAAGTAAAAATAATTATAGCTATTGCAGTTTGGTAATGAACTCACAATATAAAAAGGGATAATTTGAGATGACAAAAATGTAAAAGGGGAAGAGGAAAAGAACAGAACCCATATAATGGCAAATGAAGATAAGATCCTATCAGCGGAAAAAGGACTGTTTTATCTATGAGATGTCTTATACAAACCTGATGGTAACCACAAAATGTAAGTCTAGAGCAGAGACATGAAACTAGGAGGAAACTAGTAAACCACCAACTAAGATGTCAGGCAGAAACAATGGAGATATAGAGCAAACAAAAGATATAGAGAAAACAAAAGATAAAATGGCAGTACTAGTCCTCATTTATCAATAATCACCCTAAATATAAGCGGATTGAATTCACCAATCAAAAGATGCAGAGTGGCTGGATGTATTAAAAAACAAGACCAGCTATGTCCTGTCTCCCAGAGACTCATCTCAGCTCTAAAGACAAACATAGGCTCAAAGTGAAGGGATGGAAAATGATACTCCAAGCAGATGGCAGCCAAAAGAAAGCAGGTTTAGCCATCTCAGATCAGATCAAATAGACTTCAAGCCAAACAAGAGAACAAGATGGACTTATGTAATGATAAAGGGGACAATCCATCAAGAAGATGTAACATTTATGAATATATAAACATCTAACATGGGAGCACTAAAACATGAAAGGAATTATTAACAGATCTAAATGAAGAAATTGACAGCAATAATGGTAGGGGAGTTTAACATCCCACTTACATCAATGAATTGATTATCTAGACAGAACGTTAACAAGGAACCATTGGCCTTAAATGAAGTATTACATCAGGTGGAATATATACACACACACATACATACATACATACATACATACATACATACATACATACATATATACATGTATATAAATAAAACATTCCATCCCAAAGCAGCAGAATACACACTCTTCTCAAGTGCACATGGAACATTCTCAAGGATAGACCATATGCTGGGACACAAAACAAGTTTCAATAAACTTAAGATTGAAATCATATCGAGCATCTTTTCCTACCACAAAGATTTGAAACTAGAAATCAACTACAAGAGGAAAGCTGAACAAATCACAAATTTGTGGAGACTAAACAACATGCTACTGAACAACTATTAGGTCAATGAGGAGGAAAGGAGGAAATAAAAATCCCTGAAGATAAATGAAAATATGTCATACCAGATCAATAGGATGCATCAAAAGCAGTACAAGTTTATAGCAATACTTGCCTACCTCAAGAAACAAGAAAAATCTCCACAGTCCTTACACCTAAAGGAACTAGAAAAAGAACAAACTAAGCCCAAAGTCAGTAGAAGGAAGGAAGTACTAAAAGCCAGCAGAAATAAATGAAATAGAGACTAAAAAGATAGTAGAAACTAAGAGCTTGTTCTTTGAAAAGGTAACCAAAATTGACAAACCTTTATCTAGACTAACTAAGAAAGAGAGGAGGCTCATATAAATAAAATCAGAAACGAAAGAGGAGAAATTACAACAGATCCCACAGAAATACAAAGGGTTATAAGAGAATACTGTGAATAACTACACCAACAAATTGGACAGCCTAGAAGAAATAAATACATTCTTAACAAACAACCTTCCAAGACTGAATCTTGAAGAAATAGAAAATCTGAATAGACTGATAACTAGGAAGGAGATTAAAACAGTAATCAAAAGCCTTCCAAAAAAACCAAAAGTCCAGGACCAGACAGCTTCACTGGTAAATTCTACCAAATGTTCAAAGAAGATTTAATACCCATTCTTCTTAAACTATTCCACTTATGATAAAGACAGTAAAATGGGTATAGAAAGAATGTACCTCTACATAATAAAGGCTATGCATGTCAAACCCACAGCTGACATCATACTCAACTGTGAAAAACTGAAAGCTATCCCTCTAAGATCAGGAACAAGACAAGGATGCCCACTCTTGCCACTCTCATTCAACATAGCTAAAGACTCCACCAAAAACCTATTAGAAATAATAAATGAATACAGTAAAGTTGCAGGGTGCAAAAGCAATTTACAAAAATCTATTGTGTTTCTGTACACCAACAACAAACAAGCAGAAAGAGAAATTAAGAAAACAGTCCCATTTAAAATTGCAGCAAAAACAATAAAATACCCAGGAATAAATTTAACCAAGGACAGGAATTCCCTGGTGGTCCAGTGGTTAGGACTGCACAGTTTCACTGCTGAGGGTGCAGGTTCAATCCCTGGTCAGGGAACTAAGATCCCACAATACAGTAAAAACTATAAAACATTGTTGAGAGAAATGGAAGACACAAAGAAATGGCAAGATATTTCATGCTCATAGACTGTAAGAATTAACATTGTTAAAATGTCTATTTTACTTAAAGCAATCTGCAGATTCATTGCAGCAATCCCTGTCAAAATCCTAATGACATTTTTTGTAGAAATGGAACAAAAATTCCTTACATTTGTATGGAACCATGAAAAACTGTGAATAGCCGAAGCAATTCTGAGAAAAAGGAACAAAACTGGAGGTATCACATGCCCTGATATCAAAATATTACTACAAAGCTATAGTAATCAAAACAGCATGGTATTTGGCAGAAAAACAGACATACAGGTCAATGGAACAGAATTGAGAGCCCAGAAATAAACATATGGACAATTAATTTACAACAAAGGCACAAAGAACATACAATGGAGAAAGAACAGTCTCTTAAGTAAATGGTGTTGGGAAAACTGTACAGCCACATGCGAAAGAAGGAAAGTAGACTATTATACCATACACAAAAATTAACTGAAAAGTGTATTAAAGACTTGAATAGAAGACCTGAAACCATAAAACTCCTAGAAGAAAACAGGGAGTTCGGACTTTGACATGGGATTTAGCAATATGTTTTTGGATCTGTCTCCTCAGGCAAGGCAAACAAAAACAAAAATAAACAGGTGGTACTATATCAAACTAAAAAGCTCTGCACAGCAAAGGAAACCATCAACAAAATGAAAAGACATCCTACTGACTGGGAGAAGATATTGTCAAATCATATTATCTGATAAGGGGTTAATATCCAAAATATATAAAGAACCCATACAACTCAACAACAACAAAAAACCTGATTTAAAAATGGGCAGATAACCTGAATAGATGTTTTTCCAGAAAAGATATACAAATGGTCACTGGGCACATAATGAAGATGTTCATCACTAGTGAAGATGAACATCATTAACTATTAGGGAAATGCAAATCAAAGCCACAGTTAGACATTACCTCACACCTGTTAGAGTGACTGTTGTCAAACAGAGAAGAAATAACGTGTGGGCGAGGATGTGGAGAAAATGGAACCCTTGTGCACTGTTGATGGGAATGTAAATGCAGCCACTGTGGGAAACGGTATGGATAGTCCTCAAAAAATTAAGAATAGAGCTACCATGGGATCCAGCTATTCCACTTCTGGATATTTATCCAAAGATAATGGAAACACTAACTCAGAAAGATATTTGCACCTACTACTGTATGGTGATGGATGGAAACTAAATTTTTGATAGTAATCATGGTGTAGTGTATACACAAATTGAATCATAATGTTGTACACATGAAATATGTTATAAACCAATGTTACCTCAATAATGAAATAATTTCTCTTTTCTAAAAAACTAAAAATAAGATAGACTAGTTGATCTTTAGTCCTCTTTCAGACCTAATATTCTCATTCTATGAAAAGCTCAATGCATTTCTCAAAGGTGAGCTAGTAGTAACCCTAACAATGACTTATCATGAATCAGTCTTGGGGTCATTACCTGACCTCTTTATTTCTTCTATATTTATTTGGCTTCTGCTGGTGCCAAACCAGTGCTTTTTTATTACTAAAGTGCACTTGGTGCCGTAACATACCACCTTAGTATCAGCTGGAAATGTTCTTGGTTTAGTTTTATATGACAGGGTATTTCTACTGGAGTGAAGGGTCTTGTTAAAATCACAAAGCTGGTAGCTTCTCTTCTTGTTACATTGGCTGGACTTATGTATACAATATATGTGTTGATTTCAAATGTCTGTAAGATGTAGAAAACTTCTGTGAAAGAGCTCAATTTTAGGGTCACCAGCTTAATTGTAAGCATAATTGTAATATAAATATTTGTGCAAATATAAAGCTTACTTTGATAATGGAATACTAGTGATAAAAAGCTCTTTAAGCGGGCTTCCCTGGTGGTGCAGTGGATAAGAATCTGCCTGCCAATGCAGGGGACACAGGTTTGATCCCTGGTTCAGGAAGATCCCACATGCCACGGAGCAACAAAGCCCATGTGCCACAACTACTGAGCCTGTGCTCTAGAGCTTGCGAGCCACAACTACTGAGCCTCTGTGCCACAACTACTGAAGCCTGCAGCCTAGAGCCCGTGCTCTGCAACAAGAGAAGCCACCGCAATTAGAAGCCCACACCCTGCAACAAAGAGTAGCCCCCACTCGCCGCAGCTAGAGAAAGCCCGTGTGCAGCAACAAAAACCCAACACAGCCAAAAATAAATAAAATAAGAATAAAAATAAATTTTTTAAAAAAAGCTCTTTAAAAAAATGGTGGGGTTGGTGGGAGGGATAAATTGAGAGTTTGGGATTGACATATACTTATTACTATATTTAAAAGAGATAACCAACAAGGACCTACTGTATAGCACAGGGAACTCTGCTCAATATTCTGCAATAACCTAAATGGGAAAAGAATTTGAAAAAGAATAAGATATATGTATATGTGTAACTGGATCACTTTGCTGTACACCTGAAACTAACACAACATTGTAAGTCAACTATAATCCAATGTAATATAAAAATTTTTTTAAATGGTGGGGCAAAGAAACTTACTGGTTTAAATAGGAATTTTCCATATGTGCAAGAAGTCTTGGGAAAAGACCCCTTCTGCTTTAAACAACAGCAGTGTCTTTATTTCTTTACAGACATTACAATGGCAAAATCAGCAAAGTTAATTCAGCAGCAGCTTGAAAAAGAAATGTAAGTAAATAAGTCCTGTTGGTTAACTGTATCTCTTAACACTTAGGAAATATGTATATATTGCTTAAGGTCTTTGGTTTTGTATGGTTATCACAATTAGCCTGAAGATTGGTGTGAAATATACTTGTTAAATAATTGACAACAGAATTAATGGAACTGTAAAAAGTATTAATGGGATGTTTATAGATATTTAAAATTTTCGTGGAAAGAAAATCTCAGGTTTATTGCAACTACAGCTCAATTTGTTTTCCCACTGTTTCTAGACCTAGTTTATAGTAGATATGAAAGGATTTAAAAACTAAATTTGAAAGCCATGGAAATTTTTGTTGACAGAACAAGAAAGGAACACTTCAGAAGAATATAAAAATCTATGATACTATTTTGTAGTGTGTTTCTTGTTTTCAGGCTATGTGGCGACATCATTTAGCTTGATTTTAGTGTTTAAAAATTTGTGAATTGAGCTATAAGCTTTTGAATTTTAAGGAATCTATGTCTCTGTGTTCTGCTGATCTGTAAGAGTTAGCTAACAGGTTGCTTACATAGGAGATACAATCAACATTATAATAGAGCAAGTTATGTTTTCTTATGCTGTTATGTAAGGATATTTTTAATAAAAAAATCTGATAAGGAAAAATTGTACAAACTCAACTTTTAGTAAATTTTTTCCAATTATCATTTACATTCTCCTTTGCTCATTTAATAAGCACCTATAATTTGTCTAACATATGCCATGACCTGCTCTAGGATGTGACTATAAGAAGTGTGATGTTGTTCCTGTACTCAGGAGCTTAGAGTCTAGTAGAATATGGTTTGTTTCAGGGGTTGACAAACTCCTGCTGAGGGTCTGCCAACAAAGAGTGGTTTTGCATTTTTATAGGACAGGTAAGAAAAGAAGAAAAGTAGAAAAATATGTGGCAGAGACTAAATATCACCCACAAGCCCAAAATATCTAATTTATGGCTCTTTACAGAAAAATTTTACCAGCCCTGGTCTGTCATTTTCTGTGGCTTTTTTTTTTTTCAATTGAGAATGATATATTCAATCCCATGTGCTTTAAACTTTTTAATATATAATAGAAGAAAAGTTAGCCATTCAATTAGATTTATCAAAGACATCATGCCTTCAAATTGAATATCAAAAGAACATTTTAACCCCTTTATTGAGGTATAATTGATATGTAAAAAGCTGTGAATATTTAATGTATACAACTCAATTTGGGGATAAGCATACACCTGTGAAACCATCATCACCATCGAGGCCATAAAAATATCCATTACTTCCCAGAGTTTCTTCCTACGTACTTCATTATTTGTGTGTGTATGTATTTCATGAGAACACTTAACATAAGATCTACCCTATTAGCAAATTTTAAGTGTACAGTGAATACTATGCTATATATTAGATCTCTAGCACTTACTTATTTGCATAACTGAAACTATACCCTTTGACCATCATCTCTCCATTTCCCCCTGCCCCCCACCTTGGTGACCACCATTCTACTCTTTGCTTCCATGTGTTTGACTGTTTTAGATTCCACATATAAGTGTAATTAATCATAATGGTAGTTGTCTTACTCTATGTTATTTCACTTAGCATAATGTTCTCTAGGTCCATCCATGTTGTCACAAATGGCAGGAATTTCTTCTGCAGGGCTAAATAATATTCCATTGTATATATGTTCCACATTTTCTTTATCTGTTCATCCTTCGATGGACATTTAGGTTGCTTCCATATATTGGCTATTGTTAATAATGCTGCAATGAACATGGAAGGCATATACCTCTCCGAGATCCTGATTTCAGTTCCTTTGGATAGCTACCCAGAAGTGGAATTGCTGATTCATATGGTAGTAGTTCTGTTTGTAATTTTTTTGAGGAATCTCAGTGCTGTTTTCTATAATAGCTGTACCAATTTACATACCCACCAACAATGTACCAAGGTTCCCTTTTCTCCGTATCTTTACCAACACTTATCTTTTTTTTTCTAATGTTAGTAATTCTGTCAGGTGTGAAGTGACATCTCATTGTGGTTTTGATTTGCATTTCCCTGATGAATAGTGATGTTTAGCATCTTTTCATGTACTTGTTGACTATTCGTATGTCCTCTATGTTCAGGTCCTTTGCCCATTTTTTAAATTGGATTATTTGTTTTTTTTGTTACTGGGTTGTATGTTTTGGGACAGATCCAAAAACATATTGCTAAATCCCATATTTTGGATATTAACCCTTATCAGATATATGGTTTGCAAATATTTTCCCCCATTCCATAGGTTACCTTTTCATTTTGTTGATTCTTTCCTTTGCTGTGCACAAGCTTTTTAGTTTGATATAATCACACTTGTTTATGTTTGCTTTGTTATTTGCTTTTGGTCTCATATCTTAAAACTAATTTCCACAACACCAATGTCAGTGAACATTTTCTTCTTGGATTTTTATGGTTTCAGGTCTTATATTTAAGTCTTTAATCCATTTTGAGTTGATTTTGTGTATGGTATAACATACACAGTTTCATTCTTTTGCATGTAGATATCCAGTTTTCCCAGCACCATTTATTGAAGAGACTATCCTTTTCCTATAGTATACTCCTGTCATCCTTGTTGAAGATTAGTTTACTGTATATGCATGGGTTTGTGCTGGGCTCTCTATTGTATTCCATTGATCTATATGTCTTTTTATAGTACCATATTGTTTTGATTACTATAGGTTTACAATATAATTTGAAATCTGGAAATGTGATGCCTCCAGATTTATTGTTCTTACTCAAGATTATTTTGAGTATTATAGTTCTTTTGTGGTTCCATATGAATTCTACCATTGTTTCTTCTATTTCTGTGAAAAATTCCATTGGAATATTGATTGAGATTCCATTAAATTTATAGATGGAGATTTTTTTGTTTGCATCGGGTCTCAGTTGCGGCACGTGGGATCTTCGTTGCGGCATGTGGGATCTTTTGTTGCAGCCTGCGGGCTTCTCTCTAGTTGTGGCGCGCAGGCTCCAGAGAGTAGTTTGGGGAGAGTGGGCTTTGTAGTTTGCGGCACGTGGGCTCAGTATTTATGGTGTGCGGGCTTAGTCGCCCCGCGGCATGTGGGATCTTAGTTCCCTGACCAGAAATAGAACCCACATCCCCTGCATTGGAAGGCAGATTCTTAACCACTGGACCACCAGGGAAGTCCCCTATAGATGGACATTTTAACAATGTAAATTATTCCAATATATGAACAAGGGGCATTTTTCCATTTATTTGTGTCTTCAGTTTCTTTCATCACTGTTTTGTAGTTTTCAGTGTACAGATCTTTCACCTACTTTGTTAAATTTATGCCTAAGTATTTTATTGTTTTTGATGCTATTATAAATGGAATTGTTTTGTTAATTTCTTTTCCTGATAGTTCATTAGTAGTGCATAGAAACAGAACTTGTTTTTGTGTGTAGATTTTGTATCCTGCAATTTTACTGAATCTGTTAGTTCTCATTTTTGGGGGGTCTTTTATGGTTTTCTATATTTAGGATCAAGTGATCTGAAAGCAGAGATAATTTTACTTCTTCCTTTCTGATTTTGATGCCTTTTGTTTCTTTTTTGCCTAATTGCTCTGTCTAGGACTTCTAGTACTATGTTGAATAGAAGTGGCAAAAGTAGGCATCCTTATCTTGTTTCTGATCTTAGAGGAAAAGCTTTTAGCTTTCACTATTGAGTATGATGTTATCTGTGGGCTTGTCATATATGACACTTGTTATTTTGAGGTACATACCTTCTGTAACTATTTTGTTGAGTTCTTATCATGAAAGGATGTTGAATTTTGTCATATGCTTTTTCTGAATCTGTTGAGATGATCATAAGATTTTTATCCTTCATCCTGTTAATGTGATGTATCCCATTTATTTATTTAGGTTCTCTGATGTTACATATATACATGTATATGTACACAATTATTTTATCCTCTTGATGAATTGGCCTCTTTATTATTATATGATAACCTTCTTTGTTTCTTGTGACAATTTTTGACTTAGTCTATTCTGTTGATATTTATGTATTCAGCCCTACTCTCTTGTTTATCATTTGTATAGAATATGTTTTTCTGTCCCTTTACTTTGAACCTTAAATCGAGAGTGCATCTCTTGGAGATAGCATGTACTTCAAGCTTGTTTTTTTATCCATTCATCCACTCTTTTTTGATTGGTAATTTAAACCATTTACATTTAAAGTAATTATTGATAGGTAAGAACTTATTCTGTATTGTTGATGGTTTTCTGACTGTTTCATAGTTCCTTTGTCTCCTCTCTTCCTTTGTAATTTGATGATTTCTTTTGTATTGTTATGCTTTTACTTTTTTCTCTTTATTTTGTGTGTCTACTACAGGTGTTTTCTTTGTGACTGTCATGGCTTATATAAAACATCTTATAATACTGACAGTCTAATTTAATCTGATAACAACTTTGACTGTATACAAAAATTTGTATACATTAACTTCTCCTTCCCCCACATTTTATGTTACTGATGTCACAATTTACATCTTTTTATATTGTGTATCCATTAATAAATTATTGTAGTCAGAGTTATTTTTATTACTTTTGTCTTTAGCTTTTATGCTAGAGTTAAAAATGATTTATGTGTCACCATTACAATACTAGAGTATTCTAAATTTTAGTATATTCTTACTGTTACAGTGAGTTTTATACTTTCATATGTTTTCATGTTCTTGATTAGTTTTATTTCACCTTGAAGAACTCCCTTTAACATTTCTTATAAGGCAGGACTAGTAGTGATGAACTGCAGCTTTTGTGTGTTTGGGAAAGCTTTTGTCTGTCCTTCATATCTGAAGGACAGTTTTGCTGGGTATAGTATTCTTGGATGGCAGGTTTTTTATCTTTCAGCATTTTGAATATACCATCCCACTCTCCACTGGCCTGCAAGGTTTCTGCTATGAGATCCACTTTTAGTCTTATGGATTTTCCCTTGTTTGTGACAGATGGCCTTTCTCTTAATGCTTTCAACATTCTGTCTTTGACTTTTGTCAGTTTGATTATAATGTGTCTCATTAAAGCTCTCTTTATGTTTAATCCATTTGGGGTTTTAGGGGCTTAGTGGATCTGGATGTTCATTTCCCTCCCCAGATTTGGGAGTTTTCTATCATTATTTTTTTAAATAAGCTTTCTGATTCTTTGTCTTTATCTGCTCTTTCTGAGACTCCCATAATGCATATATCGGTTCCTTTTATGATGTCCCATAAGACTTTCTTCACTCTTTTTTGCTTTTTCTTTTTGTTTTTCTCACAGAGTAATTTCAAGTTACCTGTGTTCAAGCTCTCCAATTCTTTATTCTGCTTGATTGAGTCTGCTGTTGAATTTTTCACATCCAGTCATTGTGTTCTTCAGCTCCAGAATTTTTGTTTTTCATGGTTTCTATATCTTTGTTGACTTTCTGATTTTGTTCACCTATTCTTTGCCTCATTTTGTTGAGTTTTCTGTGTTATTTTGTACCTTATGGGACTTTCAGATGATTATTTTGAATTCTTTGCCAGGCACTTTGTAGATCTCCAGTTCTTTAGGGTCAGTTATTGGTGATTTATCTTCTTCCTTTGGTGGTGTCATGTTTCCCTGATTTTTCATGATCCTTGTGTCCTTATTTTGGTGTCTGCACATTTGAAAAAGTAATGACTTCTTCTAGTCATTATAGACTAACTTTGTCAGAGTAAGCACTTCTCTAGTCAGTCCAGCCAGAAATTCTGGGTGGGCTTGCTGCTGGAGTCCCTAGGCAGGTTGGCCTTGCTTCTGGGTTTGTGGGTGGGTGGGCCTAATGCCTGGGTCCATGGAAACTGGCCTGGAAACTGAATCTGTCATGGCTGGCCAGGTAGGTACCTGTGTCTACTGGGGCTGGTCAGGAGCTAGGTTCCATGACACAGTAGGTGCTCACTTCACTCTCCTTCCCCCATGTGAATCATATCTCTCCATGCTGCATTGTTCAGGCTTGCAGGAGCAGTAACGTGGGTAATGTGGAACTGTCCTTTCTACCCTCTTCAATGCATCTTTTCTTATTTCTGTGTTATACCCAGGTGCTGTCATCTCTAACCTGGATTTCTTACCTCTCATGAAGGTGTTCTTCTGTGTGGATGGTTATTCAAATTGATGTTTCTGTGAGAGGACTTGAGCTGAAAACTCCCATTCTGCCATCTTGCTGGTGTCACTTTCAGTGGTTTCTGTCCTTTCTGAAATTGCATGTTCATCACCTCTTCTCCTATTCTTGATGTTCACTCTTTTGAGACTGCATATTGCTTGTCATTAAGCTAAAAAAATTGGAATTAGCTGATTTGTTTTTCTAAACTTTCTGTTGCAATTGTTGAGAATTATCTTTTGGACAAAAACAGGCATAATATTTGTACATCCATTTTTTTAAACAGCATAGTCCAAGTCTTCCCATGTTTAAAACACATTTTCCTTAGTCCATTTGTTTTTCACTCTAAAGGGCCGTAGAAAAACAATACAGAAAAAAATGCTGTATTATACGGCAGTGAAATAAAATGTTAAAAAGTTATAAAGGGGGCTTCCCTGGTGGCACAGTGGTTAAGAATCCGCCTGCCAATGCAGGGAACACGGGTTCGAGCCCTGCTCTGGGAAGATCCCACATGCTGCAGAGCAACTAAGCCCCTGTGCCACAACTACTGAGCCTGCACTCCAGAGCCCATGAACCACAACTACTGAACCCGTGCTCCTAGAGCCCATGCTCCGTGACAAAAGAAGCCACCGCAATGAGAAGCCTGTGCACCACAACGAAGGGCAGTCCCCACTCACCGCAACTAAAGAAAGCCCACGTGCAGCAACGAACCCAACACAGCCATAAAAAAAAAAAGTTATAAAGGTTAATATCAGTTAAATTAGGAGTCTAAATTTAGTTTAATCCTGTGTTTAGGAGAACTAGGCCTTATCAGCTTTGAAGCATTTGATAGTCTTCTGAATCACAAGATTTACTATATTTACATGGCCTTATGGCAAGAGCTGAATATAATGTTTGTCTTTTTTTCCTTTTGAGTTGTTTTTTAATTGTAAAATATACTACATGTAAAAGAGTATATGTGCCACATATATTGAGTTTAAAGAATAGTAAGGTGAATACCCATGGATGCACCACCTTGCTTAGAAGGCCCTATGTGCTCCTCCCCAAATGCTTTTCCCTGTATTAATTCTTTGTTGTTTTTCTTACAACTTTATTGGAGTATAATTGCTTTACAATGGTGTTGTTAGTTTCTGCTTTATGACAAAATGAATCAGTTATACATATACATATGTTCCCATATCTCTTCCCTCTTGCGTCTCCCTCCCTCCCACCCTCCCTATCCCACCCCTCTAGGTGGTCACAAAGCACCGAGGGGATCTCCCTGTGCTTTGCGGCTGCTTCCCACTAGCTATCTATTTTACGTTTGGTAGTGTATATATGTCCATGCCACTCTCTCACTTTGTCACAGCTTACCCTTCCCCCTCCCCATATCCTCAAGTCCATTCTCTAGTAGGTCTGTGTCTTTATTCCTGTCTTACCCCTAGGTTCTTCATGACACTTTTTTCCCTTAAATTCCATATATATGTGTTAGCGTACAGTATTTGTCTTTCTCTTTCTGACTTACTTCACTCTGTATGACAGACTCTGGGTCCATCCACCTCATTACAAATAGCTCAATTTCGTTTCTTTTTAAGGCCTAGTAATATTCCATTGTATATATGTGCCACATCTTCTTTATCCATTCATCCGTTGATGGACACTTAGGTTATTTCCATCTCCTGGCTATTATAAATAGAGCTGCAATGAACATTTTGGTACATGACTCTTTTTGAATTATGGTTTTCTCAGGGTATATGCCCAGTAGTGGGATTGCTGGGTCATATGGTAGTTCTATTTGTAGTTTTCTAAGGAACCGCCATACTGTTCTCCATAGTGGCTGTACCAATTCACATTCTCACCATCAGTGCAAGAGTGTTTTCTTTTCTCCACACCCTCTCCAGCGTTTATTCTTCCTAGATTTTTTGATGATGGCCATTCTGACTGGTGTGAGATGATATCTCATGGTAGTTTTGATTTGCATTTCTCTAATGATTGATGATGTTGAGCACTCTTTCATGTGTTTGTTGGCAGTCTGTATATCTTCTTTGGAGAAATGTCTGTTTAGGTCTTTTGCCCATTGTTGGATTGGATTGTTTGTTTTTTTGTTATTGAGCTGCATGAGCTGCTTGTAAATTTTGGAGATTAATCCTTTGTCAGTTGCTTCATTTGCAAATATTTTCTCCCATTCTGAGGATTGTCTTTTGGTCTCGTTTATGGTTTCCTTTGCTGTGCAAAAGCTTTGAGGTTTCATTACGTCCCATTTGTTTATTTTTGTTTTTATTTCCATTTCTCTAGGAGGTGGGTCAAAAAGGATCTTGCTGTGGTTTATGTCATAGAGTGTTCTGCCTATGTTTTCCTAGAAGAGTTTGATAGTTTCTGGCCTTACATTTAGGTCTTTAATCCATTTTGAGCTTATTTTTGTATATGGTGTTAGGGAGTGATCTAATCTCATACTTTTACATGTAGCTGTCCAGTTTTCCCAGCACCACTTATTGAAGAGGCTGTCCTTTCTCCACTGTACATTCCTGCCTCCTTTATCAAAGATAAGGTGACCATATGTGCGTGGGTTTATCTCTGGGCTTTCTATCCTGTCCCATTGAGCTGTCTTTCTGTTTTTGTGTCAGTACCATACTGTCTTGATTACTGTAGCTTTGTAGTGTAGTCTGAAGTCAGGGAGCCTGATTTCTCCAGCTCCGTTTTTCGTTCTCAAGATTGCTTTGGGTATTCAGCATCTTTTGTGTTTCCATACAAATTGTGAAATTTTTTGTTCTGGTTCTGTGAAAAATGCCAGTGGTAGTTTGATAGGGATTGCATTGAATCTGTAGATTGCTTTGGGTAGTAGAGTCATTTTCACAATGTTGATTCTTCCAATCCAAGAACATGGGATATCTCTCCATCTGTTTGTATCATCTTTAATTTCTTTCATCAGTGTCTTATAATTTTCTGCATACAGGTCTTTTGTCTCCTTAGGTAGGTTTATTCCTAGATATTTTATTGTTTTTGTTGCAGTGGTAAACGGGAGTGTTTTCTTGATTTCACTTTCAGATTTTTCATCATTAGTATATAGGAATGCCAGAGATTTCTGTGCATTAATTTTGTATCCTGCTACTTTACCAAATTCATTGATTAGCTCTAGTAGTTTTCTGGTAGCATCTTTAGGATTCTCTATGTATAGTATCATGTCATCTGCAAACAGTGACAGCTTTGCTTCTTCTTTTCCAATTTGGATTCCTTTTATTTCCTTTTCTTCTCTGATTGCTGTGGCTAAAACTTCCAAAACTATGTTGAATAAGAGTAGTGAGAGTGGGCAACCTTCTCTTGTTCCTGATCTTAGTGGAAATGCTTTCGGTTTTTCACCATTGAGGACGATGTTGGCTGTGGGTTTGTCATATACGGCCTTTGTTATGTTGAGGAAAGTTCCCTCTATGCCTACTTTCTGCAGGGTTTTTATCATAAATGGTTGTTGAATTTTGTCGAAAGCTTTCTCTGCATCTATTGAGATAACCATATGGTTTTTATCTTTCAGTTTATTAATATGGTGTATCACATTGATTGACTGCGTATATTGAAGAATCCTTGCATTCCTGGGATAAACCCCACTTGATCATGGTGTATGATCCTTTTAATGTGTTGTTCGATTCTGTTTGCTAGTATTTTCTTGAGGATTTTTGCATCTATGTTCATCAGTGATACTGGCCTGTAGCTTTCTCTCTTTGTGACATCCTTGTCTGATTTTGGTATCAGGGTGACGGTGGCCTCGTAGAATGAGTTTGGGCGTGTTCCTCCCTCTGCTATATTTTGGAAGAGTTTGAGAAGGATAGGTGTTAGCTCTTCTCTAAATGTTTGATAGAATTCGCTTGTGAAGCCATCTGGTCCTGGGCTTATGTTTGTTGGAAGATTTTTTTTTTTTTTTTTTTTTTTGAGGTATGCCGGCATCTCACTGTTGTGGCCTCTCCCGTTGTGGAGCACAGGCTCCGGACGCGCAGGCTCAGCAGCCATGGCTCATGGGCCCAGCCTCTCCACGGCATGTGGGATCTTCCCGGACCAGGGCTCAAACCCGCATCCCCTGTATCGGCAGGCAGACTCTCAACCACTGCGCCACTAGGGAAGCTTGTTGGAAGATTTTAAATCACAGTTTCAATTTCAGTGCTTGTGATTGGTCTGTTCATATTTTCTATTTCTTCCTGATTCAGTCTTGGCAGTTTGTGCATTTCTAAGAATTTGTCCATTTCTTCCAGGTTGTCCATTTTATTGGCATAGAGTTGCTTGTAGTAATCTCTCATGATCTTTTGTATTTCTGCAGTGTCAGTTGTTACTTCTCCTTTTCTAATTCTATTGATTTGAGTCTTCTCCCTTTTTTTCTTGATGAGTCTGTCTAGTGGTTTATCAATTTTGTTTATTTTCTCAAAGAACCAGCTTTTAGTTTTATTGATCTTTGCTATCGTTTCCTTCGTTTGTTTGTCATTTATTTCTGATCTGATCTTTATGATTTCTTTCCTTCTGCTAACTTTAGGGTTTTTTTGTTCTTCTTTCTCTAATTGCTTTAGGTGCAAGGTTAGGTTGTTTATTCGAGATGTTTTCTGTTTCTTAAAGTAGGCCTGTATAGCTATAAACTTCCCTCTTAGAACTGCTTTTGCTGCATCCCATAGGTTTTGGGTTGTCCTGTCTCCATTGTCATTTGTTTCTAGGTATGTTTTGATTTCCTCTTTGATTTCTTCAGTGATCACTTCGTTATTAAGTAGTGTATTGTTTAGCCTCCATGTGTTTGTATTTTTTACAGATCTTTTCCTGTAATTGATATCTAGTCTCATAGTGTTGTGGTTGGAGAAGATACTTGATACAATTTCAGTTTTATTAAATTTACCAAGGCTTGATTTGTGACCCAAGATATGATCTATCCTGAAGAATGTTCCAAGAGCCCTTGAGAAAAACGTGTGTTCTGTTGTTTTTGGATGGAATGTCCTATAAATATCAATTAAGTCCATCTTGTTTAATGTATCATTTAAAGCTTATGTTTCCTTATTTATTTTCATTTTGGATGATCTGTCCATTGGTGAAAGTGGGGTGTTAAAGTCCCCTACTATGAATGTGTTACTGTCGATTTCCCCTTTTATGGCTGTTAGTATTTGCCTTATGTATTGAGGTGCTCTTATGTTGGGTGCATAGATACTTAAAATTGTTATATCTTCTTCTTGGATCGATCCCTGGATCATTATGTAGTGTCCTCCTTTGTCTCTTCTGATAGTCTTTATTTTAAAGTCTATTTTGTCTGATATGAGAATTGCTACTCCAGCTTTCTTTTGATTTCCATTTGCATGGAATATCTTTTTCCATCCCCTTACTTTCAGTCTGTATGTGTCTCTAGGTCTGAAGTGGGTCTCTTGTAGACAGCATATATATGGGTCTTGTTTTTGTATCCATTCAGCCAGTCTGTGTCTTTTTGTGGGCACATTTAATCCATTTACATTTAAGGTAATTATTGATATGTATGTTCCTATTCCCATTTTCTTAATTGTTTTGGGTTTGTTATTGTAGGTCTTTTCCTTCTCTTGTGTTTCTTGCCTAGAGAAGTTCCTTTAGCATTTGTTGTAAAGCTGGTTTGGTGGTGCTGAACTCTCTCAGCTTTTGCTTGTCTGTAAAGATTTTAATTTCTCCATCAAATCTGAATGAGATCCTTGCTTGGTAGACTAATCTTGGTTGTAGGTTTCTGTCCTTCATCACTTTAAATATGTCCTGCCAGTCCCTTCTGGCTTTCAGCAGAGTTTCTGCTGAAAGATCAGTTGTTAACCTTATCGGGATTCCCTTGTGTGCTATTTGTTGTTTTTCCCTTGCTGCTTTTAATATGTTTTCTTTTTATTTAATTTTTGACAGTTTGATTAATATGTGTCTTGGCGTGTTTCTCCTTGGATTTATCCTGTATGCGACTCTCTGTGCTTCCTGGACTTAATTAACTATTTCCTTTCCCATATTAGGGAAGTTTTCAACTATAATCTCTTCAAATATTTTCTCAGTCCCTTTCTTTTTCTCTTTTTCTTCTGGAACCCCTATAATTCGAATGTTGGTGCGTTTAATGTTGTCCCTGATGTCTCTGAGACTGTCCTCAGTTCTTTTCATTCTTTTCTCTTTATTCTGCTCTGCAGTAGTTATTTCCACTCTTTTATCTTCCAGGTCACTTATCCGTTCTTCTGCCTCAGTTATTCTGCTATTGATCCCATCTAGAGGATTTTTCATTTCATTTATTGTGTTGTTCATCATTGCTTGTTTCATCTTTAGTTCTTCTAGGTCCTTGTTAAATGTTTCTTGCATTTTCTCTATTCTATTTCCAAGATTTTGGATCATCTTTACTATCATTATTCTGAATTCTTTTTCAGATACTGCCTATTTTCTCTTCATTTGTTACGTCTGGTGGGTTTTTATCTTGCTCCTTCATCTGCTTTGTGTTTTTCTGTCTTCTCATTTTGCTTATCTTACTGTTTTTTGGGTCTCCTTTTTGTAGGCTGTAGGTTCGTAGTTCCCGTTGTTTTTGGTGTCTGTCCCCAGTGGCTAAAGTTGGTTCAGTGGGTTGTGTAGGCTTCCTGGTGGAGGAGAGTAGTGCCTGTGTTCTGCTGAATGAGGCTGGATCTTTTTTTTCTGGTGGGCAGGTCCACGTCTGGTGGTGTGTTTTGGGGTGTCTGTGGACTTATTATGATTTTAGGCAGCCTCTCTGCTAATGGGTGGTGTTGTGTTCCTGTCTTGCTAGTTGTTTGGCATAGGATGTCCAGCACTGTAGCTTGCTGGTCGTTGAGTGAAGCTGGGTGCTGTTGTTGAGATGGAGATCTCTGGGAGATTTTCGCCATTTGATATTACGTGGAGCTGGGAGGTCTCTTGTGGACCAGTGTCCTGAAGTTGGCTCTCCCACCTCAGAGGCACAGCATTGACTCCTGGCTGCAGCACCAAGAGCCTTTCATCCACATGGTTCAGAATAAAAGGGAGAAAAAGAAGAAAGAGAGAGAGAGAGAGAGAGAGAGAGAGAGAAGGAGGGAGGGAGGGAAGGGGATAAAATCAAATAAAATAAAGGAAGATAAAATAAAATAAAATTGTTAAAATGAAAAATAATTATTAAGAAAAAAAAAGTTTTTTAAGGATAAAAAAAGCGGACAGGTAGAACCCTAGTACACATGGTGAAAGCAAAGCTATTCAGACAAAATCTGATGCAGAAGCATACACATACACACTCACAAGAAGAGGAAAAGGGGAAAAAAATCATAAATCTTTCTCTCAAAGTCCACCTCCTCAATTTGGGATGATTTGCTGTCTATTCATGTATTCCACAGATGCAGGGTACATCAAGTTGATTGTGGAGCTTTAATCCACTGCTTCTGAGGCTGCTGGGAGAGATTTCCCTTTCTCTTCTTTGTTCGCACAGCTCCCGGGGCCCAGCTTTGGATTTGGCCCCGCCTTTGTGTGTAGGTCGCTGGAGGGCGTCTGTCCTTCGCTCAGACAGGACTGGGTTAAAGGAGCAGCTGCTTCTGGGGCTCTGGCGCACTCAGGCCGGGGGGGAGGGAGGAGCACGGAGTGCGGGGCGGGCCTGCGAGGGCTGAGTCCGGCGTGACGTTGCACCAGCCTGAGGCGCGCCGTGCGTTCTCCCGGGGAAGTTGTCCCTGGATCCCGGGACCCTGGCAGTGGCGGGCTGCACAGGCTTCCCGGAAGGGGGGTGTGAATAGTGACCTGTGCTCGCACACAGGCTTCTTGGTGGTGGCAGCAGCAGCCTTAGCATCTCATGCCCGTCTCTGGGGTCCGCGCTGTTAGTCGCTGCTCGCGCCGGTCTCTGGAGCTCCTTTAAGCAGCGCCTTGATTTTTCTTGCCACCTGCCTGCTTGAGTTGGGATGTCAGTCTCCTCCTGCCCTTGGACTGGGCTTTACACCGTCAGTTATACTGGTTCTCAGGCCTTTGGACAGGGACTGGAATTATAACCACTCGCTTTCCTGGGTTTCCAGTTTGCAGATGGCAGACGATGTGATTCTTAGTTTCCTTTTTCACTCATATTTTTCTGGGCAGTTAAAGCATTTTTCAGTATGAGGAATATATAATGGTTCTCTCATTGTCCAGAACTGGGCACGTGGCCACGTCCAGCAGCAGTAGATACTGACTTCTTCTTCTCTGGGCTCCAGCCTGCTGTCCCCACGACTGTCGCGGCTTCGCCCCCCGGGGCCCCTCCAGAGCCGGCAGCCTCAGTGAGGCTGCCCTCCCCTCGGGCTCCGGGGCAGTTCCATGACAGCGGAGGGAAGAGACCCCGAGCTGGGAGTTCCAGCTCTGTGGAAACGCGGGCTCCGTTCTCTAATTATTTGTTTTTAAAATACGTTTTACATCTATGTGTGTCTTTCTAAGCAAGGTATGTAGTTTTCCTGTGGATTCTTCACTAGTTTTCATGATATCTTACAGCACCAAGAAACGCTTTATTTTGTAAGAAAGCAGATTGTCAGCCTGTATTCCTCTGCTTCTGGACAGCAGAAAGGAGGAGAGAAGTAGACAAATGAGCCTTGCTTTTGCAATTCTTATTAGGGCCAGCAGGTGGCAGTTAAGTGACTCAAATTGGGAAAGTGTTAGTGGTTAAAGAGATTGGAGAATAGTAATTGTACCCAAACTGGATATGAGAGTCTGTAGTTTGTGGATTTCTAAGCTCTGTATCCAGATAGACTCAAGGTAAATATAAATACCCTATCTACCCACACTTCACTTTCAGAAACTTTTCAGAAAGGTTTTATAATACTTATAGCAGGTAATTTAAAACTGTATCTTAAAATGGCATCATGCAGGAAATCCTAGTAGAAGGGGGCACTGAACTGGAAGAAGGTTGGTGTGACCTTGGTTCATTAGTGCCCTCCTGTCATCTGGCCATGTTAGGTTGGATCCGTATCCTGTCTGTCCAAGAGAGTGACCTGTAAATGCAAATATTCAGCAATCCTAATAGCATAATTGACAGTTTTATGATGAAGTATTTAAATGAGTGCTGAAATATTTAGGAATTAATATGACTTCCTAAAGGCCTTTAATTGTTATATAAAAATTAAGCTCTTTTTGCTTCCTGACTCATTTTCCTTTTGTCTCACAGCAATACCTTACGAGTCACCCGTTCTGCTGCCCCCAGCATACTGGACAGTTCTAGCACTGCCACTGCTCAGCTGGGAAAGAAAGGCAAAGAATTTGAATTCTCACAGTTGCCCCTCAAAGTGGAGTTCCTGGAGTGCAGTGCCAAGGGCGGAAGAGGGGACGCTGGCTCTGCTGACATCCAGGACTTGGAGAAGTGGCTGGCTAAAATCGCCTGAGGGCCAGATGCAAACACAAGACGGGAGTGTGTATGTGTGTGACTGACAGTTTTGGAAAAGGATGTGGTGGTCTGGAGTTGATAAAGAAGGGGTACAAATATAGTTAGGAACTTTTCCTTGTTCTGGAAACAAATTATTGTTGAAACCAGTGTGGAAGTTTTTAAGTTCAGTTCTCCCTTATTGCTTTCAAGCTAGTTAGTTTTATTTGATTCGTGTCTTCCCTTTTCAAAGTGTATGTAAGGTCCCTTTAGCATATGCTTGATGTAAGGTCAAGGTCTAACAAGCCGACCTCACGTAGAGAGGATATTATCATGAGAATATAATATCATCTAAAATGTTTTCTTGTCCTCTGCTTCTGTGCTTTGGTCTCTTTTTCCTGGAAACAAACCTGTCTGTGTATGGAACTGGGTGATTTCCAATTGCCTTTGACATTCATGGGCAGTACATCATCTAGTCCTCTGTGAATTTTCAGATTTGTAGGTGCAATTACAATATGGTCTCCGACATGTGAAGGAAGGTTGAAAACAGCAGGGCTGTGTTGACAGTGGTCTGTTCTTCATCAGCTCAGTGACTTGTCCACACTCCAGCCTCATAGCACTTAGGTTTCAAAAACATGTTGTGAACCCTAGGAGTCGGCCCCAGGTGATAGAACTGTAAGTGCTAAATCCCCAAATGCTACTAAAATGTACCCTAGAAATGTACGTTCTAGTGGTTTCCCTTAACTGGGGAATATGTGGAGATTTAGAAGCTGTTCTGTTTTTCTGGATGCGTGAATGCTCCTGGGCTATCTTCATGTGCTGTTTGATGAGCTCCTATCTTGTACTGTCAGCTTGAATGCTGTGGAACAAATACAAAATGAAAAAAGTTCTCTGTAGATTTTTAAAGTGCATGTTCACTGATGGTTTAAGAAAAATGGCATTTTCAAAGTGATGTTCTTCGCTGTCTTCTTAAATGTATGGCTTTTTTAATGGCTTTTATAAATGATTAATACATTTCATGGTAAACAAAACAGCCTGTCTAGCTTAAAGCATTTAAATAGAGTGGTAGAGTAGGTACAAATGGGAGCACGTTTTAGGATTCAGGCCCAACTCCAGGTTTCCAGGGCCTAATGATTGCAGTGTACGTAAGAAGAAACTCTTCAATCCCTAGCTCACACACTCAGGGACAAGCCAACTAAAGCCTCAAAGGAGACAAGGGTGGCTGTGGATAAGTGAGACACTAATCGCAGAGCAGTGTGGGAAGTGCAGTTAACAGGAGAGGCACAGGGTGCTCCAGGAGTGTGCAGTGGGGCGCCTAACCCAGTCTTGAGGGATGGGGAGAGGCAAAGGAGAAAAGCATGGAGCTGATGACGTCCCAGTGAGTGTGGCCCCCACGTACATACACTACGGCCCAGGCCTCTGCCTGCTGTCTCCCCTTCCTGTGTGTCACTCTGGCTCCGAGTGAGGGGACCCCAGGGCCCCTCCTCCCCCGCCCGCACACCCTGCATCACACACCTTGCTGCTGGAGTATGAAATAAACCCAAGCTCGTGCGGAGAAGACGTTAAGCGTATGACCGTGGCAGGGTTCTTACTGGGAAGCCTCACTGCTGCTAATGTTATTACTGTCTTTTGGACTCTTTCTTGCCCTTTCCTTATTAGCCAAGTAGTAATTTAAGGAAGTGGGTAAGATCAGTGAACCGGAAGCCCAAAAGGAATCTGATGAATGTGACATGTTCACATAATCATAGGTAATGCTCACCTGAATAAACATCAATGGCTTGATGCTTCCGTTAAGAGGCGTGTGTGTTCTCTCAGCTTTTTTGATGTTTTTTTCTGGTAATAAACTGTTTTACTTTATTGGAGGAAGCAATACACAGAACAAGTGACTTGAAGAAGGGGAGCAAGGTTGAATTTTATTCAAGACCTAAAGATGATCTTTTGCAGAAGGAAAGTTATGTCTCAAACAGTGATTCTCAGATGTTAGTGTGCATCAGAATTAACTGATGCTTGTTAAAGAGCTCACCTGAGGACCCTGCTTCTGAACATTCAATTCAGCAGTAGATCGGGTGTGGTCTCAGGAATCTGCATGCTTAACGTGACCTCTACCAAGCACCTGGGGCTCCTGGGCGCACCCTCACAGGTGACGTGGCCTCCTGTAGTATCATGCGTGCCTTTAGTGTGTTTCGTTTCTAAGTTCTTTGGGCCACAAGCCCTGTGTAGTTTTGCTCACAGGGTGAAGGAAGCAGGCAGGCCGCATAGTCCCATCCTGCTTCCTAACCCTGTGCCACAGTCATCCCACTCTTGTGGGTCTGGGCCAGGGTGAGGTCATGGTGAGTAGTCCTTGGGAGCTTGGAAGGGTTTTCAATGGGAGGTCAAATTATTTTCTTGTGGCACTGAACCCGTTCAGCCAAAGTAGGCCCATTTCTTCATGGGATGGGAGGCGAGTATGGCCAGAGTGGAAAGAGGGATGTCAGGTCACAGGGACCAGCAGACTAGGCATGACTGTATGTCACAGGTGAGACAGCTGTGGCTTGAAACACCTTGGGAACACGGCAGTGTCTGAGCCACTGCATGTTGGGGCCGCTGAGACCTGCTCCCAGGGCAGCTGCCACCTGATGTGAATGGCCCTGTGCCCTGCGAGTGGGGAGGGGCAGGCGTGGTGTGGTGCCGGTGTGGAGACAACTGTGATGAGCAAGCCCTGGGCACTCACTGTCCTGGTACATACCACCCGCTTCCGGAATGGGGTCTCCGTGGGTACTGAGCACACCCGCAGACTGAGGCCGCCTGTTTCTTCCAGCTCTTTCAACACTTTCCGAGCATTTTGGGGCCTTGGTAGCCCCTCTGATGCCAGGTGCCTGATGGTTTGCTGGGATCTTAGCTCCTGACCAACAACAGCTGCTATTGCTGGGGAGACCCTGAGGTCTGCTCCTTATATTTCCCCACGCCCTGTGTCTCAGCACCCTTGGGATTCCAGTGGTCCTGCTGTGTGTGAGGCACTTGGCTGTGTTCTATTGGTTTGAGATCATTTCAGCCAGAATGTTATGCTTTTTTTTTTTCTTTCTTAAGGTTTGATTTAGAATGGAATTGTCAAAGCTTCAACTGGTTATGCCCATTCTCACCTAAAGGTGCATTAGCAGCAGTTTAGATGCTAACCTATTTCAGCCCTTCAGTTACTTAAAGGAAGGTGGTTGGTTACCTCACCTGACTTCTGCACAGGCCAGTAGTCCCACTTCCTTGTTCAACTACGAAGCCCTAAACTGTTGACTACTCACAAGAGCCGTGTATGGTGTTTACTCATTCAGAAGACGCCAGGCACCGTACCCAGCTCCGGGAATACTAAGTATGGCACAATTCCTGCTTTTATGGGCATATGGTCACGTTCTGAGGTGAAGAAATGTGCCCTTTCCATGCAGCCCCTGCTCTCCCCTCATTAGCATGGGCTCCATCTTAGCTGTACTGAGCTGCACCCCCCTCCCCCCACTGCATGGGCCCCAAGGTCAACTGCCTCAGGGCTGCCCTCACCTTCGCCCTTTCTCGTGCTGCTGTGCCACCCTTGCAGCCCCAACCTGACCCGTGTCTCAGTGTCTCCTGTGATCCCAGCATCCACCCTGTGGTCCTGTCGTGGGTGAGGCACTTGGTGTTCTTTTGACTTAGAGCTTTTTGTTTCAACTAAAATATGCTTTTTTAAAAAATTTGCAGTTAGCACAGGATTATCAAAGCTCCTGTCTGCACCCTTGGTCACTGGACAGCAAAACACAGCTACAGTGATAGGGAAAGCCACCTTGAGCGACATCCCTTGATGGCAAGCAGGGCACTCCAGGCAGGACATTCACCACAACCCTAATCTTCACATTCACCTCTGGGGAAGCCCAACAGTGCTTCCTTCACCCGTGGGGGAAGGGGTTGCTGGGCGTCCGTGTAAGCACCATGCTCAGGGAGGTGACCCACTCCCCTTCCTGTCTGCAGTCACGTGGCCCTGAACACCACGGTCTTGGGGAATGACTGTTTGTCCGGAACAGCTTTACTCTGGCTTTGATCTGGTCCGTACAAGCACGTGCACTTTGGCTCTCAGGCCCGGTGCCTCCTCTACCTTACAGTTTACACCTGGCAGCCAGGAAAGTTAGGCTCAGTGGGCAGGGACACCTAGTTCCTGTTCCTCCTAATCAGAGATGGCTTCCTTGAGGTGGCAGATTGGAGGGTGTTCCAGAAACTTTAGTACCTTTAAAGGGGAAAGATAATTTTAGTGAAGTTGAACTTGAGGAAGAATAAGACCTGGTGAACTTGGCTTTCCCTATAGCCCCGGATTCCCAGCATTATCAGACCAGGGCAATTCTGGGCCTAATCTTGGCCTTCGTGTCCTCTTTGGATTGGTCCTACCACTCTCCTGGCCTTCAGGGCATTTTTTAGTCTGGAGGTGACTGAGACCTGAAGGGCCGTCTCAGGGAGGTTCTCTGATTGGTGTGGAGTGCTGCTGGAGGGGTACGAGGCAGCTTAGTGTCATCTGAAAGGTGATTATGGTTCATCTTGAATTCTTGCCTTTAAATACTTTCTAGAAATCACCGGAAGGGAGATCCAGCCCCTGTACCCACCCTTCCTAACCCTCATCCATGGCGAGTGGAAAGCAGGGATGACAGGAGGTATCACACAGCCCTGAGTCTCAGTTCTGCCTGGAGTTTCCATCAGCCTTTAGGCAGAATGCAGATTATGGAAGTGTGTGGATTTAATCTTATTAATGGGTCCTGCCTTTTCCCCCTTCTGAATTGGAAAGCCCAGGTGAACAGAAGGGAGAAGCAAAGGGCTTTGGATGGTGAACACACCACCGGGACATGAGAGGAGGGTCTTCGTGGAGAATGCACTTGAAGAAACCTGTGTTGTCCACACCATGCCCTGCCCCCCCACCCATACATGACTGCACCACTTAGAAGCATTAGACAAGAGCCTTTGTGTTGAGAATTAGGACAGTTTATTGTTTGATCAACATGCTGAGTCTTCCACATTTTACACAGTTTTATGTAAAGTCAATGTGGCCATTTAAATCTGCTGAGCCAGTGAGAGATGGAAATGCCACCCTCTGTGCTCCTCACGGCCAATCACTTTTATGGGGACGGGCGAGGGGGAAGGTGACACACACGTGATACAGGCTGGCCGTCGATGTATGGAGGCTTCGCACTGGAAGGAAGGTCTGAACCCCACTGCAAGGATAAACCACGCCCTGCCTGGAGTGTCAGCCACACAGGGAGGCGGGGGGTCTGGTGTCCAGGGAGTTTACACACTGAGAGCTCAAGGTTTCGGAACACTGAAACAGTCCATTTCAAACAAAAAGTCCAAAGGGTGCCCTGGTCTGACAATCAGAGTGGACTTGGTGACTGGCCCTTCTTTGCAATGGAGGAGCCTGAAATGTACATGGGTTCTTTCCTGCCTCACTCGGCTATTCTGGACAGACTTACATCCGAACCAGAGTAGAGATGGCCTGAGGAGCATGCGTGCCCAGCAGCCCTGTGTGCCAGCGCACCGTCACATTTGTTACACACAGGTCAGCAATGGATGAAGAGTGGAAACACCTTGGTTCTGACTGCTTCTGGCTTACTGGGTGACCGTAAGCAAGTCACCCTTTTCGGTCTTGGTTTTCCTGCCTTGGCATAGGAAGGGTTCTGAGCTCTCCACCTCGATCAGCTGTAGCCAGGGGACAATGCCTCACATTTTTGGGGGAGAGGTAGTTAGGAAACTAGTGCGCACGGGTTAATGCACAGACACTTCAGCTCAGCTGCCCTTTGTGTGGCTCAGACATACCTCACAGCCCTCGGCTACCTGTTCTCACATCCTGACATCCTCACCCGCCTTCTGCCATGTGAAGGAATGAGGCTGCTCTGCCTGCAGGACACCGAAGCCAGCGGTGCCATTACTGTCACACCTGGTACTTGTGGGCAGGGGCTCCCAGCACTGACTGGCCACCAGGAAGACAGAGACATTGCACTCAAGATGTGTTCTGCACCCTTAGCCACCACCATACAACCCTTGTTTCTGTTGCCTGAGACACTGGAACTGATCTGGCCATTGCTCCTCGAACCTGGGACATTCCAGACCGATTGAGGATGCTGTCAGGAAGAGAGTCGTGACGATGATGGCAGGGAGGCCTCTGACTGAGTCAGCACTTGCTCGCCTTGGACCACACAGCTGCAGTTCTAGCACTCAAGATGCTGGTACCACACTTTCGCTCCGGCACATGTGTGCATTCATAAATATGCTTCCTGCTTTTCCCACCGTGTGCTCAATTTTTCAGATGCCCACAAAACAGGAGCTTTACTGACAGCTTTTCTTTGAGATTCCTCAAAGTAAAAAAGAGGGCTACAGAAGATGACCCTGCTCTACTCCCAGGTCAGGGCTGCTCTGTGGGGAGAGAGACTGAACCACGGGCTAAACTGAGATCCTTTCCTAAAAGGATTCCTCCCCTTTGCCTGGATTTGGCAACGGTAGGATACTCTCACTGCGTATGCTGAGGAATTTCATGATATTTTCTTCAAGGGAACCTGATCATTTCATTATTGAACCTTAACCCTGAGACAAGATCCTAGCTACAAGCAAGAGGGCAGTGATGGCACCTGCCCAAAACGGGAGCCAAGGAGCCAACACCCTTCTGTGCTGGAGGTCTGGCTGCCCTGACAGACCCAGGAATGAGGGGTGGAGATGAGGCCCAAGGAGGGTGCCCATGGAGCGGTGTGGCACCACCAAGATGGGAGGATGAGGGGAGGCAACCGCCCTCACCTGCAGAGGCCCACGGGGCTGGGAGAGTCCGGGCTCAGGAGAGAGGATGTTGTGTACGCACTGGAAAAGGAGGGCTCACCTACGCCACATCAAGCCACATTGTATCTACTGCGTCTCTTACTATTCTTCTAGGCTGTGATGGAAAAAAAAGTGGTGCCTTGGGTATGTGTGCACATGAGAAGAGGACTTTCTACCTTTTTTTACAAGAATGTTTTAAGAAAAAGTACTCTTAGTACCAAGAACATAAAAATCCGCCATCCATTCATTCACTGAGACCCAAAGAGATCCCTGCAAATGGGGCTGTCCCAGGGGCCACAAGCAATGGCCCTCACTGCCAGCCAAGCCGGGTGCTGTCACCTGGACTCCTATGAATTCTCACCAGGTAAGTAAGCACTCTTCCAACAAGCACCGCTTGGGGGGTGTGCCATGGTGCGGCTACGGGCCCACGTGGGCATGCACACCTGTGCATACAAGTACAGACAGAAAGAGTGCACATATTCCCAGGGGCTAGTTTTGCCTGTAGTTAACAAATCTATGCAGTATTTTATTGATGGCAAGACAATCACAAGTTTTGGGACAATATTAAGTATTTCTTATTTCAACACGTTGCAGTACTTTTGAATTTCCAAAACTGTTATCACAATGCAAGTTCCAACTTGAGAGGAGGAAGAACAAGAATATACATTGAGCACATGAATCTCTGTGAGAATGTGTGTGTGGAAGGTGTATACACAAATCTATCTCTATATATAATTATGTACACACATATAAAAACTCAACACTTGACACTGGAATTACGTTCGTACATTGGTCTATGCCTTCTGGAAGAGGAGCTCAGTGGGAATCCTGCTTCCTCTTTTCTTCACCCGAAGATACACTCCTCTCTAAAGATCAGCTCTGACACACAGTCTCTCCTTAGCTGAGTGTGTGACAGACCCACTGGACAACTTATCAATGAGTCCTGCCAGGTCCTGCTGCACTTACAGGCTGCCAGTTTGGATTAGTTTCTGAGAAGTTCCAAATTCATTGCAATAACTTGTCAGAGCCCTGCTTTATGGAGGAATTTACCCCCTACCACACCCCAGATGGTCATTTAGCTCAATTATGACAAGCCCAATAGCAGCCTGGAGGAAGAGTCAATGCCGGCTTGGAGGGCAGGGCTTACCGATTTTGGCCAGAGTGGCTGCCCACTGCCTGGCTTTGGGCCAGCTCAGGGGTGGTGAGTCTGGGTCTATTTGGAATGCTGGCCAAGCAGGCTACATCACTTAGTGAAAGAGAGAGTTCTCTTCAGAGATTTTACAGATAGGTCCTCAGGTCTAAGTCCTCTCAGAAATGAGTCAAACATGGCAAGGACGTCTCTCTGGGAAGCCTTCTGGGGACCCCACTTCAGCCCTACCCTCAGGCAAGCAGAGTGCTGCTACAATAGCTGCAAAGGTCTGTGCACAAAGGTTTCAACTGCACTGTGCCAGAGTGGCAGAAACACGTCAAGAAGTCAGCTTTTGCAGAACAGCATCAACAGTATTAGCAACCAAGGTGGCAAACATGCATCTTCCAGGCGGCAGTTCTGCAGACCCTCCCTTCCCCAATCACAGACGGGCCAATACTGTGTGATACAGGCTCCAGCTTTCCTGGCACCCAAGGAGGAGGGCTTCAGGGGGCACACACTGAGATTCCGTTTGCCCTTCCCTTCCCTGCAACCCAGATGTGTGTGCTGATCGCTGGACAGGTTGGCTAAAACATTTTCAGAACTACACATGGTGCCCCCAGTCTATAAACCAGCCCACAGTTGCCAACAGCACCCCATCCTTCCTTCCTTCCCATGACCTCTTGTTCTGCCAATCACTAGGCGGACCACAGAGAGTGGAAGGTTGCCTGTGGCGAGTGCCCTCTCAAGGCTTTTCAGGGAGGGGAAAGAGGCAGAAATAATTCCAGTGGGCCTGCGGCTGGGCCCCCTGCAGTTCACAAGGCCTTAATTTCAGCTCGGGGCCGTGACTAATGCCCCACTCTGGCCATGGAAGAAGGACAGAGTCACTGCTGCCTCTTCAGAGGCTGTTTCATTCAATCAGTGTTTGATTTAACCAGGTAGGGCCTGTTTGGTGGATGCTGGTTGGTCTGGGCCAGACAGCCCGGGGATTGGAACCTAATTAAATCGCCCAGTTAATTGTTTAAATGTATTGGTCTGGGGGTGGGAGGAGAGCAGAGGTGATGAACCGTTCAAAGAGGACAGGAAGGAGGAGGTGTGTGGAAAAGGTTCTCTGTAAGTTTACAAATATACAAAAACAAAAAAGCACATCTTTCAAATAAAAATGACTACATTTTTATCTGGCAAAAAGTTGTATACACATGGTTTAAATTTTTTTTTAATTTTAACAGTTTTTGGCAATCTTAATAAAGTACAATATATTACAACCAAACCAAAAAATAGTTGTTTAAGTAACAGCTGTTAAGAGTGACGTGATCCCTGATGCCCAGCCTCCCTCCCCATCCCACCCAACTCCTAGAGACAGAGAGAAAAGAAAAATCCTCCCATCTGGATAAGCTCATCTCCCACCCCCCTTAGGAAGCTAACCAATAGGAAGCAACACAACAAGCGAGTAGTGTTAAAGGAAGCCTGCGGTCAGGCTGCATTAGCAGGAGCAGCCACCCTCGCTGGCCGGAGGCTCCTGGGGTTTGTCCAGCTTGATGTCGATCACTGCAGGGGGCGGGGCTAAGGAAGATGACGCTCTCGGAGCTCCCACCCCCGCTCCTGCTCCGGTGCCCCCTAAGTTGCCCTGCGCAGACCCTCTGTCCCTCAGCAAACACCCAGGAACTTGCTCTTTTCTTTGCCTGGGTGGGAAGGATGCAGGGTCACCAGCTCCCACCCTTCCACCTCTTCCCCGACCCTTCCACATGCCCTCACCAGTATCCACCAGAAGTAAAACTTGTCCTGGGCTGTGGGACCATCATCTAAACACAGGCCCGACAGACCCTTTCTTAGAAGGCTTCCCGGTGACCAGCCTCGGCCTCGGCCTTGTTACCTATCAGCCCCACCCCAAAGTGCCCAGGAGGTGGAGCCTGCCGGCCGGGCATGGAGCCCACCTCACAAAGTACAGGGCTACACGGGCCTTGCCCAGGTGGGCACAGCAACCCTGACCCCTCAAGCTCCCGTCAGAACGGGTCGCTTAGACCCTGAGGCTGCTGCTGTGAGAACCCACATCCCTGGGGCAGGGTGTCAGCATAGCCCCTCTCCAGCCCTTTCCACGGGCGCCGTGGGGACTGGGGGTTGGCGAAGCACCGATCGGAACCGCCAGAGGAGCGGGTGCAGAGTGCACAGCCAGGCCGCTCCCTCTGCCCTCACCAGGCTGAAATCTCAGTCAGGCCAGGCTAGGCCTGGTCACGGCACTGCGCAGAATCGCCCTTCCTGTGGGGCTGGGAGTGGGTAGGGGTTGAAGCAGCCCTGCTATGGGACCTGCTGCCCGTGTCCTAGGGAGGTTTTGTGGTCCCTAGGTAAGGACGATGGGAGAGGTTCTTCAGAAGTTAAGTACTATAAAAAGCCATGCTTCCCCTAAAGACCACGTACCACCTTCCCTCCTTACCACTTTTTGGCCACCTGGCCATGGCATATTCTGAGTATGACTTTGTCCATGACTTTTCCTGATTTTCCCTAAACCCCAATCTTCTTATGCACATTTTTATCCTGTTTTGTGTGTACGCAGCGTATATATACATAAACACACATTATTTATAACATGGTAGACTATAAATAAACTAGTAAATAGACAATGAACAACTGCCTTCCTCCCCACTGGGCAAATCAGACCACCTCTCTGAGCCTCAGTTTCAGCTTTTGGGTGTGGCCTGAGTTCTGGGGTGGACGGTGTGAGCGGTGTGCAGACCCTGCCCCCAGAGCAGTGGGGAGGCCTGGGCTGTGCAGGGCAGGCAGGGGAGGAGACACCTGGCGGGGCAGTCATCTCGCACAGAGGAGGTTGGGCCATGCTGAAATCACGTCTGAGTGCACGGAAATGGAGATTCTACTTGTCCCCATGAAACACGGGTCTGTGTTCACTGGAAAGAAGGGCACTTACTATCTCTCACTCCCCACACTGTCACTCCACACACATCCCTCTGGCATTCCCACACGGTTTTGGAAGCTTAGGTGGTTCGAGCTGGATATGGTCTTAAGGACCTTGGAGTTCAGCCTCATCCCTGTACAGAGGAGGCCCCACAGAACAGCTATCTGCCAGGAAGGCTGGCCTGGAGAACTGGCAAGGGTCTGCCCACTGTTCTAACGTACCACGTGGATAAATCAATGAATAAATGGCTTCTGCAGCACATCTTTCACTCACTTGTCAAAGGAAAAGGATACTGCCTTCTTTGCTTTTCTCCTGGACGTTCTCCATTCCAGGCAGAGCCGAGGCCACACGTCGGAAGAGCTGGGGAGAGGGGGAGATGCAGCATGAGCCCCCATCCTTCCCCTCCTGCTGCCGGTGTCTCCACCCTCTGCCTCTTCTCACCCTGACCTCGGGCTCTGCTCTCTTTCTGTCCCACTGACTGCACCCTGGACAGCAGGGGCTGCACCTAACTTCTCCCACCTGTGCCCCCAGCACCTCTCATGGCGTTGGGCCCCGGCAGGCCTCTCACCCAGGCAGGCTGGCCACAGGGTCACGAGGGGCTGAGTGTGGGTCATGGTGATGGCAGGGACCTACCCTAGTGCAGAAAACGATCTAGGTTCTGGGAGACAAGCTTCTGGCCCACTGCCCATGTAGGGACCTGGTGTGGGGAAGGGACTTTCGACCTGCCCTTGAGACAATGACCCTCTCCTCAGAGAGCCCCACGGGCATCGGGGCAGCTGGGAGTCAGGGCCACACAGTCACAGCGGAGATTTTTTTGGAGGCAATAAGGACACAGGAGTGTGAATGTGACATTGTGGGTTTGCTTGGGTGTGGGTGAGTGCGATGTGCATATTGTGTGTAGAGGAGTATGGGTGGTGTGGTGTGGATGTGTGGCATCTGTGGGGGGAGAATGAGTGTGTATGGTGTGTACATGTACACATGTGGGGTTTCTGTGCGTGTAAGTCTGTAAAGTGTGCATGAGAACTGTGTGCGTGTGTGTGTGTGTGTGTGTGTGTGTGCGCGTGCGTGGAACCTAGCGGGTGACGGCAAGTACAAGGCAGAAACACAAGGCACCAGAAGATCCTGAATTCCCTCCCATCTCTCTACAAACACCAACTGCAGGAACTAGGTGAGCTCTGGGCTTAAAACTTCTCCACTGCCTGAGCTCTCTGAAGACAGGGTGAGTCTTATTCAAGGTCTCACCCCAGAGCCCAGCCGCATGGGAGCACCCAGGCTGGGTGACAGGACCAAAGGCGGTAAGGGTCCAGGCGGGGAAGCCACTGGTGGGCTCTGCGTGGTATGGACCCTGTGGGCAGGCTGCAGGGGGGCTCTGAGCGTGGCTGGCAGAAGTGGGAGTTAGATAGAGGCTCTTGGGGTCACATGGGGGCTTCTGAGAGCAGATATGCTCACGTTCAGAGTCCAGGAGGCTACACTGCATGGGGATGCCTCTCCACCACACAGGCTTAGAACCGACCATATACAACTCCGGCTCAGACCATCGCCCGGCTTCCAGAGCAATCCGGAAAGGGGGGCATCGGCATCTCCCTGACCATGGGGGCAGAGGCTACCTGCCCTCGGGGCTGCTGCCCTCTGCTTCCCTGCCCCCCAAGCCTTTCCATCAGGGCCGCGCAGAGCAGCAACCAGTGTCTCCTGCAGGCCTCCAGGGACAGGTAGCTCCCTCCTCCAGGTGACACCACGGCCACCCTGGCCTTATTCCGAAGGAGGCTGGGAAGGGGATGGGAGGGAAGAGAGCCATGTTGATGACCCTCCAACTGGGGTGGGGGCACTGAGTCCTGGGAGCTCGGGGCCTCCCATTCTGTCCCTTTCCGCTCCTCTGCCACCTCCCACTGGCAAGGCACTGCCCAGACTGGGTAAAGCCTCACTGCGTGAGGCCGGCTGCTACAGTGGCAGCTTGTCTAGTGCCCCTGGACACTGCTGGGGGCGGCAGGGCAGAAGTAACCCCCAGCCAGGCCCCGACACTCCTCCAGCGGCACCTGTGCCCATGCTGGTCCCCTGGCCCAGGCCGCCCCCTCTCATCACCTCTCTGAGTCCTCTTTTCCCTGCAGACAGGGGTTCCTCACCTTTTTTTGAACCAAAGATTCCTTTGGCAGGCTGGCGAAGCCTATGGGCTCCTTTTAAGTGTGTGAAATGAATTACATATAAGTTTTATGTAAAGGAGACCACTTAGTATTGAAACAAACTTCTAAAATCTTTAAAGATACAGACTTGTGACTAGCAGCCCGGGAGCCTGTTAAAGAGCAGAAGCCGGCAGGGCGTCTGACAGCCCCTGAGATACTGAGGTGGGAAAAAGTTCAAGAGACCTGCGACACCGTAAGGTGATAAGAAAGCGGCTGTGACCTCTACCGTGATAAAGCCCCAGGTGCTGCTAACATACGGAGTTGGGTTGCCTACGCTCACAGCTGCAGGAAATGCTGGAGACCCGTCAGAGGTTAGTGCAGAGACACTTGTTTCCCACCTAAATCCACTGACCTGCTGAATTCCATCTGTGGACTCCTTGGGGGTCTGTGGACCCAGGAGAAGACCCCTGCTCCCAGGCTCAGCCCTAACCCCACCCCCTCTACGGCTCCTCTGAGGCTTCTGACTCCCAGGCCTCCCCCCACCGCGAGCTTGGACCGCACCGTGGGTGGGCTCTTGTCTCCAAGCCTGCCTGGACCGCCACAGCCTTGAGCACGTGCCAAGCACAAGGCAGGAACCCCAAAATGCTGATTGGATAGACCCTCCTGCACGTCCACCCCACGTGAGGTAAGAAGCAGGGGAATGCTACGTCTCTCGGCCTCCTTGAAGCTGGTGGCTGATCCCATAGCCCCAACGGCCTGAGGGCGAGCAGTAGAGCTCTGGAGGCTACTCGCTCCCCATCTGGTGGCTGGATGGCCCCACCTAGTCACTAGCCCCTTGGCCAAAGGCGGCAGACCCCACCTGCTTCACGTTGTAGCCGGTCTTGGCGCTGGTCTCGATGAACATAACGCTCAGTTCTTTGGCGCGCTGCTCCCCCTCCTCGATGGTTATCTGCCTGGAGGGGAGGCGAGGGGGGACCAGTTCAGTAGGGAAGTAGCCCCTGGTGGGGGCGGAGGGAGCAGCCTCAGATGATGGGGGCCCCTCAGTCAGCCCTGAAGTCGGGGCTGGACCCCAGGGCTCCCTCAGGGCACAGCAGGACACCAGCCCCTCCCTACTCCTTGGCAGCTCCGTCCAGGTTGGGAGCAGGCCCTGAGGCAGGTGGCTTGCTGTCCCTTTCGCAGTGTCACCACGGCCAGAGCCAACATTCGTAAAGCACTGCCAGCCACAAACCGCCTCTCTGGGTGGTACCATCAGCCCCATTTTCCAAATGAGAACACTGAGGTTAAAAGTAATGGCCCCAAGGTCACCTACTGCAAAGGAGCTGGGCTTTGAACTCCGTTTTCTTCACTTCAAGGACAAGACTCAAATAAAGCAGCCTCTAATTCAGATTATTCCCTAAACGGGCAGAGTACATCTCAGGAAGCCCTCAGTCCATGACTCATTGCTCTACCTGCCCCATGAGATGAGTGGACCAGTGCAGGGAAGGGCGCTGGGGTCAGCCCTGTGCCTGGAGGATGGTGTGGAGCAAGCAGCCTCTTCAGGGAGAGCGTCCCACCCAGACACAGCGAAGGACCAGGCCCTTCACACCCACACCCACATCAGCCAGGCATTTCACAGGGGCAGGGCCGGTGGGAGCCCGAGGGCTGCTGTGTCTGTGTCTGCACTGAGGCCGGGCCCAGACCATGCGCTGCTGGGCCAGCCGGGCGCATATGGCTCCACTCAGGCCACGCGTGGAGGCCTGCCCTGCCCCTGCCAGCCTGGAAGGTGGGGCTTCAGACATGACACACCTGTGGGTAGGCGTCTACCAGGTGCTTTCAAAGCCTCCGGTGCCCCAAGGGGGTCCTTCCCAGATGCAGGGGGACAGGTCAGACAGGGTGCTGGGCAGGGGGTAGCTCACAGGGGCTGCTCACCCACAAATCCCAGCACTCCCCGTCCAGGAGGAGCTGCAGAGGTATGGAGGGGGCCCGGCCTGCAGCCCGCTGCACCTACCTCTTGTCGGCCAGGTCCGTCTTGTTGCCCACCAGCATGATGATGACGTCGCTGCCCCTCTCTGTTCTGACATCATCAATCCACTTAGAGGTCTGTTGGAAGGAGTTGAGATCTGGAGGTGGAAAGTGCAGATAAAACAGGGCGTGAGCGGCAGCCCTGGCAGGAGAGGGAGAGGGCGGGAAGGGAGTAAGACCAGGAGCAGGAGGGAGGGGTGTGTGCACCCTCAGACACCTGGGCGGCGCGGGAGCACAGTCCAGCGGGCCTGGGTCCTCCCAAGGACGTCCACACGTGTTTGTGGAGCTGTGCCCGGGGTCCCCGAAGGCCCCTCATATGCTGAGCCACCCTCTGGGGAGAGAAGTCACAGCATCTGGAAGGCCGCTGGGTCATGACTTCCTAGTAGTGGTCCTAGGGCCCACCTGAGAGTCGGACCTGACTTTGGAGGCTCACAGCAGAGTGAATGGATGCAGTAGACTTGGCTGAGCTTGGAAACAGTGTGACAGTGTGTGTGTGGGACCGCAGCAGCTCCCAGCGCAGGAGGGCCCTGCAGAGCAGCCTCCCACTGACAGGAGCTCAGAGGGATTTCTGAAGAGTACCCTCAGGCCCTGAAAGTAAGGGGAGCGGGGAAGGCGGCCCCAGGAGCAGATAAAAGCCAGGAGAGGCCAGGCATTTCAGGGCAGCCCCCTCCTCAGTCAGAAGCTGTGACAGGCCGCCGCACAGAAGAGCAGTCACAGGGCGACGCCCACCACTCAGCAGCCTGCAGGCCCAAGGGGAGCGGAGGCTCCCTTTCCTGGAAACCTGGGCTTCTCGCAGCCTGACCTTCCTTATGCTCAGCATCAGGCTGCAGGAGCCCAGGCCTCCTCAGGGCCCAGCTCCCACCCACTCTCAGGTGTGCAGGGAGCCTGCGGTCAGAGCCAGAGGCAGCCGGCTGGGGCATCCTCCCACCACACCCATGACTGCAGCCCAAGCGCTTGCCAGTTGTGTGCCCTGACACCTGCCTGGGCAGTGGGGCTCTGCACCAGGCCCTACCCTCACCCCAGCCCCACGAGCCTCCCTCAGGGCTGTGCGTCGCTCTTGAGAACAGCTGATTTGGCCAGAAGAGCCACACTGTGTGAGAAGTGCAGGCCACCCAAGGCCCTCCTGGACCCGCTGGGCCTCCCCTCCCACGGAACCCGGTAAGGAACTGGGATGCTGCTGACAAAACCACGGCTGCCAGGTCAAGGTTGGCCTGGGGACCAGCGTCTTCTCCCATCTTCACACACACACACAAACACACACACACACACACACACACTCTGCAGCCTGGCTGGGGCCGCACCTGGCCCCGGAGCCCCTGCGAGCTACCCTCCGCCCAGCACCCAGGCCCCACACTCACTTGTGATGTCGTACACCACCACAGCCACCGTGGAGTCCCGGATGTAGCTGGGGATCAGGCTGCGGAACCTCTCCTGGCCGGCTGTGTCCCAGAGCTGCAGTCGCACCTGTCACAGGGAGGGAGGAGGCTCAGGGGGCAGTGAGGTCCTCGTGGTGGGAGTGGGGGCTGAGGGAGGGCCCAGCTCTGGGATGCTGGCCAGGCACAGGCTCTCAGCGGTGCCCAGCGTGGGCCCCAGGGGATAGGTCCCAAGGAGCCCTGCCCGTCCTCCCGAGTCAAGTCAGGCACTCACCGTACGATCCTCCAAGTACATGGTTTTTGACAAGAAGTCAATCCCAATGGTTGCCTGTTAGACAAAAGCACAGAACGGTCAAACCCAAAAGGTCTCAGGCAAAGGGGCAAAAGCTGAGACACCCAGGCGGGGACACAGCCAGGAAAAGGGGTCACCCACGCCGAGCCTTAGGTGGGTTCTGCTCTGATGCCCCACCCCCAGCTCAACAGTGAACCCTCTTGCCCCTCTCAGAGGGAGTGAGTTTGAGCTAAACAAGGATGAGGATAGGTGTTTAGGGAGTGATACTTTTTGGAGAGGAAGAGAAAAGTGCTTTGGAAAGGAGAGGAGAGAACAGGTGAGGCGGCTTCCCCAGCAGCAGGGCCACTGGCACATGTATCTCCTGCCCCGCTCAGGGGGGAGCCCGGAGGAGCAGGAACGAGGTGGTCTCCCTGCCCCAGCCTGCCGGCCCCGCCTGCCTCCTTCCCTCCCAGCCTCCACTCGAGTCTCCCAAAGCTTTTCTCCTCAGCCCTGGAACTCGAGCGCCTGGCGGGGGATCACCACTGGCCAGGAGGTGGAGCGGGGGCAGGGCGGCTTGCCGCGGGGGCGGGCAGAGAGCAGCTGGCTTTCCCCAGGAGCATCACGGCCACCCACAGCAGCATCTCGTTGCGAAACCCACCGGCTCTTCTCTACCCAGATCGACACACTGGAAGCCAACTGTCTAGGTCACGCCTGTGCCTCCTCTGTCCTGGCACAAGGAGATGCAGTTGGGCCAGATGGCTGGGACCCATCACTCACTTGCTGTGTGGCTTGGGGCAGGCCTCCAACCTCTCTGCGCCGAACCTGCACCCAGTGTTTGTGACGGGAGCAAGATGCTTGCAGCATGAAACAGTCACTGCTATGTAATTAATAATAATGGAGACTCCGACACAGCCTGAATGTCAGGGCACTGGTTAAGGACACGGTGGTTCATCCAAATGATTAGAAGCTTTGGCAGCCATTAAAAATCACGTCCTTGAAAAATATTTAAGGATTTCGGGAAATGGTCATCAGGTGAAAGAAAGCAGGTTACAAAACATTATGTATAGTGTGATCCCAACTTGATGAACTGAAGTAGAGATACAAGTATTTTTCATATTTTCTTAGACGTTGACGTGAAGGGACTACACTAAAGCCTTAATAGTGCTGGTGTCTGAGTACTGACACTGTGGGTGCTTTTTTTTTTTTTTTGGCTTCTTTCATTGTACCTTTTTCTATTTTCTACAATGAACATATAATAGTTCTAGAAGCATAAATAAAGCATTTTTAAAGAAAAATAGGGCTGAGAAATAAGCTTCATTGAAAGGAAAATTGTGCGGTGACTTCTGACTACAAAAACCACAACCAAGGGCTTCCCTGGTGGTGCAGTGGTTGAGAGTCCGCCTGCCGATGCAGGGGACGTGGGTTCGTACCCTAGCCCGGGAAGATCCCACATGCCGCGAAGTGGCTGGGCCCGTGAGCCATGGCGGCTGAGCCTGCGCGGCTGGAGCCTGTGCTCTGCAACGGGAGGGGCCACAACAGTGAGAGGCCCGCATACAGCAAAAAAAAAAAAAAAAAAAACCACAACCAAGAAAGCCCAAGGAAATAGAAAAACCCATGTCTGCAGGCCCCTGCAAGCAGATGCATGTACACTCCCACCCTCACCCGTTCCACAAAGGAGTTAAAGTGGCTGCATCCTCCTGGAAGCTTGCTTTAGTGCAAAGATAGGGAGTGTCAAGGAATCATACAATTCTACAACATGCGTGCTAAGCAAACACCTTAGAGACAACTCAATTCCCTACTCTGGAGACCTGGAAAGTTAAAGCACACACCGAGCGTGACTTTGCCAGTCAGAGGCAGAGCTGGGAGGATCAGTGTAAAATCTTGGCATCACTTGGGCTCTTTCAACCCCAGCTTTGCACACCTTTCCTGCATGGTGTAGCCACTGGGGAATAAGTCTGGAACTGACGAGCGGCTTGTAGACTGAGCCTTGTTCCTTAACAGTCACACTACCTCCACTTATTGGTATCTGTTAGAGCAATGATCCTTGTCTGCTGTCACAGAGAAACGTACAGAGCAGGCAGATATCGCTCAACTTCAGTGCTCAGTGGGCTCCCCAGGGACTGCCAAGCTCCTTCTGTAAAGTGACCCTTGAGCTAAAAATCCAGGTGTATGACCTCAGGATTGGTAGCAGGGACTGCTAGCTGTCCCCCAACACGGAGTCTCCCTTTCTATAGTATTACGACTCCAAACGTATAGATAAACTCATGGCTGCCCCAAATAAAGACTGTATTTCCCAGCTTCCTTTGTAGCTGGGTGGCTAAGTTCTCTGGTCAGTGGGATGTGAAGGTGACATTTGCATCTTCTGGGATGGGTCCTTCATGGGGAGAGGCGATGTACCCATAGCTGCCCCTTTCCCTTTCCCACTGTTTGGAATAAAGACAGGTGGTAATAAGTCATATTGGCCCATCCAGATGAAGGTGACAGAGTAGTGGCGACAGATGAACCAGACAGAGGAAGCCTGAGTTCCTGCCTGTAGAGCCCCCTCAGCAGCCTGAGACTCTTACGCCCAGACTGTTGTGTGACAGAGAACTGGACTTCTATTTCGCTTAAGCCACTGTTATTTGCAGTTTCTTTTAATACAGCCTAGCTCTATCCAAACTAATAGAGCAAAGAACCATGGAGAAACATACCCCTCAAGGGTAGGCAGCATGGATGGTGACAGTGATGTTCCTGATGATAATGTAACAACAACAACCCCATTTCGCCTCACATGTGCTTCCATGGAGGACAGAGAAGTCACCAGATGACATGACAAGGATTGTGCCTTGTGGATCAAGCTCTGGTAAAGCTCAACCCAGTGGCCTCCATAATCATAAACACCATTTGCTGAACACTCACATACTTTACTACCCCTCACAATAGCAGATCAGTGGTAATGATGAAAGTAAGGCTGAAAGGACCAACTTCCTATCTCTCCAGCTCTCTCCCACCTCTATTCCCACTTTCATGCTTCTTCCACATCAGGGAAACACCTGGTTCCTTAAGTGCCCAGTCTCTCAGACCTGTTCTGGCCACACTTCCCACCCAGCCAGGCCGTTGAGCCACAAAAGACCTTCCCACAGCTGCACACACTGGTCAAAGCACAGGCACTGTCCTTGGATGTGGCTGAGGCATCAGCTCTGCTCAAAAACATCTCCCTAAGTTTCACTTCCAATAATGGCTAAGTAGTTTGTATCAAACTAACCCACCCACAGATAACTATTATAAACTCTGCACAAATGCAACAAATAACAATTTGCAATCACCGAAAAGTGATCAAAAGCAGGCAGAAAATGGAGGGGTTATAATCTCTAAAGGAAGGGAAGAAAATGAAGTGAGATCCTATGCTTAACCAGTTTTTCCCCTGAGGTAGCTTCCTAGTCCCACCAAGTTAGAAGGACTTGGTAAACACCTCAGGCATTTCATGAGAACCCCAGAAGGGCCAGCTCTGGGAAAAAGGACGTCATCTTAGGACTAAGGGTTATATCAGAGGACTAAGGAAAAAACCCAAAGAGACCTATCTTAACAAACTTTAAACATGGTAAGTAGGTTCCATGTCCTGGCTATTGTAAATAGTGCTGCAATGAACACTGTGGTACATGACTCTTTTTGAATTATGGTTTTCTCAGGGTATATGCCCAGTAGTGGGATTGCTGGGTCGTATGGTAGTTCTATTTTTAGTTTTTTAAGGAACCTCCATACTGTTTTCCACAGTGGCTGCACCAATTTACATTCCCACCAAAAGTGCAGGATGGTTCCTTTTTCACCAGACCCTCTCCAGCATTTATTGTTTCTAGATTTTTTGCTAACAGCCATTCTGACCGGTGTGAGGTGATACCTCACTGTAGTTCCGATTTGCATTTCTCTAATAATTAGTGATGTTGAGCATCTTTTCATGTGCCTCTTGGTCATCTGTATGTCTTCCTTGGTGAAATGTCTATTTAGGTCTTCCACCCAGAAGATGTGACACATATATACAATGGAATATTATTCAGCCATAGAAAGAAACAAAATTGAGTTATCTGTAGTGAGGTGGATGGACCTAGAGTCTGTCATACAGAGTGAGGTAAGTCAGAAAGAGAAAAACAAATACCGTATTCTAACGCATATATATGGAATTAAAAAAAAAACAAAAACAAATGGTACTGATGAACCTAGTTGCAGGACAGGAATAAAGATGTAGACATAGAGGATGGACTTGAGGACACGGGGTAGGAGGGGGAAGCTGGGGCAAAGTGAGAGTAGCATCAACACATATACACTACCAAATGTAAAATAGATAGCTAGCTGGTGGGAAGCAGCAGCATAGCACAGGGAGACCAGCTCAGTGCTTTGTGACCACCTAGAGGGGTCGGATAGGGAGGGTGGGAGGGAGACACAAGAGGGAGGGGATGTGGGGATATAGGTATGCATATGGCTGATTCACTTTGGTGTACAACAGAAACTAACACAGTATTTTGAAGCAATTATACTCCAATAAAGATCTACTAAAACAAAAAAACAAAAAACAAACAAAAAAAAACATGGTAAGTAAACTCTTCCAAACAAAAAAAGGATTAAGTTGCCCATAATTTAATTCCCCATTGAAATAAAACTCAACACTCTTCAGAGGAAGGTAACAGAATCTATGAATCTCTACAACTTATTATTATTCACGATGTCCACTACACAATAAAAAAGGATTAGACGTGAAGAGGCAGGAAATTTAACCCATAATTAATGGGAAAAAACTCAACAGAAACAGATACCCAGATGACTCAGATGTTGGATTAGCAGACAAGAAATTTAAAATAATTATTATAACTGTGTGAAAAATATAAAGGAAAAAGATGGGTGAATTTCAAGAGATATATGGAGACTAAAACAAAACCCAGAAATCTTAACACAAAAAAACACAATACCTGAAATAAAAATGCCTTGGATTTGAATAACACCAGCTAGGACACTTCAGAGGAAAGGGCAGTAAACTTGAAGACAGTCCAAAAGAAGTTGTTCAAACTGAAGCACAGATTTTTAAAAGATAGAATAAAAATGAACAGAGCTTCAGGAACTTCTAGGGCAATATAAAGACCTGATATACATGTAGATGGGGTTTCAGAAAGAGTAAAAACAAACAAACAAACAAAAACTAATGGTCAGATATTTTCTCAATTTGATTAGAAACATCAACCCACAGCTTCAAGAAGCTCAGTGAACCTAAAACAGGATACAAAGGAAACCACACCCACACAAGTCATAGTCAAATTGCTGAAAACTAAAGATAAAGAGAAATCCTTAACAGCAGCTAGGAAACAGAAAGACACAATACATACAAGGAAACAATGACAGGAATGATGGCTGATTTCCCTTCAGAAACAATTGAGAACAGAAGACAATGGAGCAACATCTTTAAAATTCTAAAAGAAACAAACCACCATCATCCCCATCATGTAAGCCTAGAATTCTAAAGCCAGTGAAAATTTCCTTCAACACTGAGAGCAAAACAAAAACATTTTCAGATAAGGGAAAACTGTGATCATTTGTCACCAGCCCTCATTACAGGAAATGAACACTTTAGGCTGAAGGGAAATTTTACAGATGGAAGTTTGGATCTTTAAAGAAGGAATATAGGAGCACCAGAAATGGTAAGTCTGTGATATATAAAAACATGTGACTTGTCCTCGACCACCTCCTGTTTCCATCCACATCAGTAACAATTCCTAACATCCTCCTGTTTTGTCCCTGCTTCATCCTCCACGAGACTCACTCTCAGAAGATGGCCTCAAATCTACTTTACAACATCAAGTACAAACCACTTCAATTCCTTGCTTTTACCCTCTAATATAACAACGATAACTACAGTAACAATGACTAAACATGTGAGTGCTCATCATGTGCCAGGTAAGAACTTAATATGCATTACTTAACTTAATCCTGATAACCTGTGCCATGAGTTATGCTCTTTAGTATTTATACGTTTCTGCTAAGAAGACTGAGTAAAGTTGATCCCTGAGCAACGTGTGGGTTAGGGGTGCCGACCATCCACACAGTGGAACACCCGTGTATAACTTACAGTCGGTCCTCTGTATCGCACTTCGGTTCCTCCGTTCAACCAACTGCAGATGGTGTAGTACTGTAGTACTTACTACTGAAAACAACTGCATGTAAGTGGACCAGCCCAGTTTAGACCCACCTTGTTCAAGGGTCAACTGTATAAGAGATGCTAAATTACTTGCTCAGTGTCAACAGCTGGAAATGGCAGAGCCAGAATACAAAGATATTTGCAAAGTTGTCTATGTGTGTCCAGCCGTATCTCCATCCCTCCAGCCTCTGAGCATTTGCTCCTTCTGTCAAAGCAAGCCTCTCCTTGGGGTTCTCTTGGCCCTGAGCCTCTCAGCCATCAAGGTTCTTTTCTCTTTTCTCAACCCCTCATTCTCTACTCACTCTTTCCTTTCATCCAAGAAACATTCTTAAAATTCTTGCATCCTTAAAAAAAAAACCCTTCCCTGTCACTAAGTGGCTCTCCAGCTCTCTGCCAATCTCTCACCTCCATTCCCTTGGTATGCTTCTTGGAAAAGGACCCAAACCAGCTGTCCCCACTTCCTCTCTTCTCACCCACTGCTCAGTGGTCTGACTTCTGCCCCTCTGCCCACTGAGGCTGCTCTGGCTGTGATCGCCATGGCCATTCATCTGCAAATTGTAACACTCTATAGGCCAGACTCTACTAGATGTACTTGACCCTGTGGACCAATCTCTTCCTTGACACTCTTCCTTCCTTTGTTTTCATGATGTGACTTGTTTCTGGCTCTCCCTGCCTCTCTAACTGCTGTCCCTTATTGGCCTCTTACAGGATCCTCTTCCTTTCTCTGTCCCTAAAATGTTGGTGTTCCCTACTGTGTCAGGGGACCTCATTTACTGTCATAGCTTCAAAAAGGATGTGCTGCTGGCTTCCCAACCTACATTCCAGGCCTCACCTCTGTCCTGAGCCCCAGATCCAGGTATCTGACCGCTTACTGGACATGTCCATCCACGTGTCCTCTAGACCTCTCACTAAACATATGTGTCCCACCCGGAGCCCCTCATCCCCCTCCAGACTTACATCTTCTACTTTCCCCATCTCGATGAATGGCACCTCCACCTCCATGGGTGCCCAAGCCTCCAGAAGCCCTCCTGAGTTCCTCCTCTTCCCTTGCTCTCTCGTCCACCCGCTCACAGCAGAGGAATCACTGAGCTGATACTTTGCGTCCTGAGTGTTTTCACCTGTCTGCTTCTCTCCATCCCCACCAGCACTGCCCCAGTTCAGTCCTCCAACTTCTTTTACCTGAACAGCCTAACAGCTTCCTGACTGGTCTCTCTGCCCTGAGGTTCTCCCTGGATAAATAATCTCTCACCAGCACCAGTGTTATCTTTCTAAAACATAAATCTGACCATATCACTCCCTACTGCCCCCAGGAAACAATCCAAACACTTCAGCTTGGCCTGCAAAGGGTCTGCCCGTCGCTTCCTTTGACCTCGTTTCCCCTCTTTCCCAGCTTGCACTTCATACTTTAGTAATAATACTGTGGTCAGGACTCTACACGCACAAGTCACTTTGTGTTTCTGTGCCTTTTCTAAGGCTCTTCCACATGGTTAAAACCTAATCAGAGATCAAGATTCAGCTCCTCTGCTGAATCCAGTCATCTTCTGAGCCCTCAGGTTGGCCTCAGGGCCCCTCATTTAACAGTTTCTTTTCTAAACTGGAAAGATCTCATACTAGTCAGTCTCTCCCAGTGGCCAGTGATGTGGTAATTCTCAACACGTAGTGCATGGACCACTTGCTTCAGAATCACATCAGAAGCTTGTTAAGTATGCAGATTGCTGAGCCCAGCCCAGACAGACAGAATCACAATCTCTGGGGTGTCAGTCTGGGAATCAGAATTCCAGACAAGCCCTCAGATAACTCATTTGTGCAGTAAAGTTTGCAAACAACTGCGTAGATTCTGAGCTCCTGCTGTAATTGGTCTGAGGAGTCTGTGGTATCCAGGAGGAGGGGCAGATTCCTTGCCTGGGGTGAGAGACAGGGAGATGCCCATGCCTGCAGAAGGGGCTAATCACGGATGAAAAAACCAAGGCTCACTCTGAACTTAGGTCATACAGGTGGGGGTGGCAGAGGCAGGATTAGAACCCAGGTCTCCCTGACTGCAAAGCCCCTGCTCCTGACTGTTGAGCTGTATTCCCTCTGCTTCCTGAAGTCCTTTCATTTCTGAAGCTGTCACTGAGTGTGTGTGGGGGGGTCACATCCTTTCTGGCTCCCTCCTGTCAGAATCTATGGTCATTAGCCATAACAGCTCAGCAGAGTCCACATTAAGAGGAAGTTCATTTGCATTTTAACAACAACAACAAAAGTCAGCTCTCTAAGGGCAGAACAGAAACAAGAACTTTTAAGATGGCCTTGGTTACCAGAAATTTTCTAGCTCCTTGGCGTCATTTATTTTTCCAGACACAAGGCATAAGCAGTTGGCCCTACACTACTGCCAGCTGGAGCCCATTGCTCCCAGACAGGCCAGATCTGCAGGGAGAAGGTGGTCACGGTCTTTCCTGGGCAGCTCCTTTCTGGCATATGGTGTAAGTAAGTAGCACTCATTCACTTATTCACTCTTGAGTGTTTACTATGTGTTAGACCAAAATAAGCCCTGGTCCCAGCCTATAAGGAGTTGTTCCCTCCCATGGAATGCTCCTCCATATGGCTAACACCTATTCACAGTTCACGATTCAGCCTTGAACTTCCAAACTTGTGGAGGCGCTAAGATTAGCACACAGAACTATGGTCCCTGACAGATGGGTAGGACTATTGTAGTTAGAGGGTCTCTAAGAGGAGGCGGACCTTGCTTCTGATTGATTTCTTGAGGAAAGGCAGGGCAACTATGCCAGTCCTTGAGTGAATACTAACTTACCAGCAGGTGAAGATGGGGAAATAGTAGAGGATGGGAAGTACAGGGAGTAAATCCCAGATGGAGGGAATGGGGGTGTTCCGATTTTGGTAATCAGAACCAACCCTCTTACAGATTACAATTATAAATTCTGAGCAGAATGTAAAAAACAACTAACTGAAGGCACTAGAAAGTGACAAAAGCAGGTAGAATCTAGAGGGGAGTCAACACTTAAAAGAAGAGAATGGCCCTGGGCAAGGCTCCTGTTTTTACGACTGTTCATTCACCTAAAGGCAGCCCCGGCTGGAGCTGAGGGGTAGCTACAGCTTGGCAAGAAACCCATAGTCTTACTGGTTAAAAATGAGAGGGCAGATCATAAAACTATCACAGCAGCTGGAAAATGTGGAAAATCCTGGAGATGAGAAATCCCAAATTCCGCATGTAAATGCTACCCAAATCTCTGGCCCAAAGAGACCACAAGTAGCCTAAGACTGAAAACCAAACAAACAAAGCTGAACAGAACTTTAAGTTGCTGCCTACCACGGGGGAGAGAATTGAGAATTTGGGTTCAACAGGTACTATTCCAAAGGAACAAGCAGAATCCATAGTCTTGATCACAATGTGTAGTATACAACTCAAAATTACTATACATATGAACTAAAAGCCGTATTTAAGAAAAAAAAGAATAAATGGAGACCAGCCCCGAGGTGACCCAGATGTTGAAAGTAGCAAGCATTTTTCGGCAGCTAATACAATTATGCTCAAACATATAAAGAAAACATGCTCACAATGAAGACACAGATTTTAATCTGTGCATCTCAGCAGAGAAACTATAAAGAAGCAAATATAAATTTAGAACTAAAAATACAATATCTGAAATTTTTAAATGCTTAACAGAAGACAGCAAATGACAGATGAAACAGTGAACTTGAAAACAGATCAATAGAAATTATCTGAAAGGATAATATGGGGACACCAGACAAAAAGAACAACTAGCTACCCACGTAGGCCACAACCTCCATTCCCTCTCAAAGGTCAGCACAGGTCATACAGTGTGTGAGTGTATTGATGGGAATGTGGTTATGAGTGTATGTGAGTAGACACGTGATGAATGGAGATACACGAGTGTGCATGCAACTGTGTATCTGCATGTGGAAGGTAGTAGGTGTAAGAGGCTTGTGTGGGTATGAGTGTGTGGTGGGGAGGGAGTCATTTCTCCTTTGAAGGTAAAGCCCAGATCAATGTATGCACACAGCCCTGGTGAGGCCAGGAGGCTAAGAGGCTGAGGTGACCAGGAGCCTCCATGGGGGAGGGGGACAGATTTCTGCCAGCAAACCTAGGCTCCCTGTCAGTGCCTCCTAGAGCAGTGCATGGCCAGGCCTAGAGGATCTGGCATGCAGCTAGCAGAGTGCCCCACCCAAATGGGCCTGGGTGGGGTCATGTGCCCAGAGGGCCCTGGTCCGTCTTCAGGGACCTCTGCCAGTGCCTTGGCAGGCTCTGAATGCTGTATAATGGGCTTGGAAGAACACTGTGTTGGGAGTATCCTGGAAAAATGACAGCCTCTCTGGCCCTCAGCTTCTTATCTCTAAAATGGGGATAATCACAGCTTCCTTCAAGGACTCTTGGATCAAATGAGTTAGACTGCATGAAGGTACTCTGTGCAAACAAAATGAGGACTGACCAACTGACTGAGGGATTTCCAAAAGATGCTGTAGAAACTTGGTCCTGGGAACCTTTGTGCTTGTAACCTGTATTCACATCCCAATAAATGAGTGTTCCCAGAGCTTCAGGAAAGGCTGGCCCTCAAAGAGGTGGGTTCCAAACGAACCATGGAGTCTTGGCCACAGCATTCATTTTCTGTATTCCGTATCCTCTTATGAGGTATGCAGTAAATTATTCTTGCTGGAAACTTTTCCACAAGGATGTAAAGAGGGTATCAAGACAACACGAGCAGCAGGTTTGACTCTGAGACTCTCCTACCAGTACATGACCCCCACGATCCTCTCCTTCCCTCCTCGACTGTGCTGGGTGAGCCTCCTGGGCTCGATGGGCTCGATGCCCCTCCGAGGAGGCTGGACTGCATCCTGCTGTGGTTAGATCACCCCAAACCTGGCAATGCTTATTTATTCCTTTAATATTGCTGTACTTGCCAACTGTACTGCTTATGAAAAATGGCAGGCACTTCGTTTTATACAAAACAGGTGGAACCTTAACAAGGACAGATTTCATAGCTGCGTCCACATTTATCTCCTTCTGAATGTGGTATTAACCAGTGTTAACAGGGGCTCAGACACACAGTTCAGAATGATGGTGCGTTACACGCCTCCCTCTACACGAAAGCTCCCATTGGCCCAGCATATGCCCGAGGAAAGAGATGTTTCCTGAGGCACTTGTTGAAATCGTTTTTGCTACGTGCATTTATTATGAAATGTAATTTTGCATCCACATTCTGACAAGACACAGTAATAAAGTGTGCTGTGGAAATTTGCATGGTAATTTGCATGAATTGACTCAAGATTCTCTTCTCTGGAAGAGAGATCATGAAAAGGAATGTATTTGTGTCTTCTTTTAGCCTTGGCCAGGCCTTGGCCCGTGGCTGGGGAAGCATCCCCAAGTGGCAGAAAGCAGCTGGGCATGACAAGCCCTTGACAATGAAGCTGCTGTTTGTGCTCTGCACCACCAACCATCAGATGAGAGTATCGGTAAAGACATGCAAATAAGCATGCAAAATGAAGCTGGCAAAACTTACGGATTCAGACCAGCAAGTGGATGCTGTGGGGGAAGGAGACAGCAGCCTCTGGGAAACACGCTGGGCACGGTCTGGCCTTGCCAGCAGCTCAACCAAGTGCTGCGGAGGAGGGGCGGCTGGCTGGGAGGCCACAGCGCAGGTACCAGGATTCTTTCAGACACCTCAGTCTCAAAGTCTACACAGTCCCTGTGGCCACTTTCCTCCCAATGGGGAGTGGCTTATGCCAGTCACCACCCAATACAAATATTTATCAATTGCTCTTTTATTTCCTGACTGTGCTCTGAAACATCAACCAAACAATATGCACCTTACAACTTTAAACAAGGGGTGAAATGTCATCAAAATTAGTCAATCCTTCCAGAAGCCACACAGATGCCCAGGGATGTGTGGCCTGAAGCTCCCTGACAGGTCTCCCACAGGCTCACAAATGGATGCAATGCATCAGCCCTCTCCTCATCTCTTAGGGAGAAAGATGTTCTGGGGGATGGACTTTTGAGGGCATCTAAGCGCTGTCTATGAGTGACCTATGAAGCGAATTAGGAAGGATTACTAAAACCTGGGTCAGAGTCGCACGATGGGGCCACTTCACTTATGAACGCTAGCAGGTGCTATTGGACTCCCCCAATACCAACTGGCAACCTCCTACTCCCTTGCCAGCCTGGAAGTAAAAGTGAAATGCTGCTTTCCCAGCCTCTCTAAAGGATAATGGTGATCATGTGACTCAGTTCTCGCCAATACGACATAAGCTGCAGTCTGCTGGAGGGGGAGGGGATTCTAGGGAAGCTCTTGCTATCTTTATCTGCCTTGAATGCAGAGGTGACCTATGGAGCCAGGCTGCATGAAGATAACCCACAGAACAAGAAGGCAGAATAGACTGACAGCAGGGGTCTGGGACCTGCCTGATGGCATCACTGGGCAGCTGGGCCACCTCAAGTCCTACCGTGACTTCTCGCATCTGAAAAACCAAAGCCCTTCCTTGTTTAAGCCAGGTTAGCCAGGTTTCTCTACTAGAGGCTGACTTCATACCTAATTTGCAATATGCTTGACAAAAGAGCGAGAGAAGCGCAGGGGAGAGGAGGGAGGGAAAGAAAAGATGTTACAGCAAGTCTGCCCTCAGACCAGTCCCAGGTAAATGTCCAAAAGGAGCACCTGGGTGACTGGTGGTGCCCAAGTGGGTGTCTGAGGGCAAGGTCATCTTGCCAAGCTGCCTGCCTGGCATTCAGGGGCATTTCACTATATAAGAGTGTCACCTCACATTTTGACCACAGAACCTAATGTTTGCGAAAGGTGGAACTCTACTGCATTAATATGATAAAATCATCATGTTGCTAGAGCTAACCAAAGATGGAGTCCAGTGTTCTGCCAGAAGTCTGGGGCCCTGGCAGCATCTGGCAGAGTGCCAGAGCTCTGCACAGGCAAGCATGGTTGGGAGGCCCACAGTTTCCCATGAAAACACTATGTTAGTAAGTTATTGTTAGCTTCACTTCATCATTATCAACTTAGTTTGTTGTGGAGTTGTTGGTTTGCTTCGCTCTCTGTATAGAGCATGGTAATGCACATTTGTATCAACAGTATTTCTGGCCTATAATTTTCCATCATCCAGGCTTTAAGACCTCCATGAGCTATGGTTTAAATACAAATTAACCACATCCCTACTGCTAAAGTTTGAGGCCACTGGTCTAGGTGATGCAGGGGTTAAATGCCATCCAAATAATTTCCAGGTTAAAAAATGCAATACTAAGAAACTGGGATGCTGGCCCAGAATCTCTCAGCTAAGTGACAGAGGTAGGATTTGAACCCAGGCCTCTGCATGCAGCATTGTTTTGGAGGAGAAAAAAAGAGCTGATATAAGAGGATGTGCTGACTCTTTCTCCTCTGTGTGACCCCACTCTGACCACCTCGACAGGGGTGGAAGATTCTGCCCCTGTCTCTCCAGGTGCCGGGTGGTTACCTGGACACCACCTGGGGATACGTAGCATCTTGGATTCTATGGGGAAAGGCCCCTCCTCTTGGCCCTCCACCTGCTCTCTACAGTCTGACCCAGAAAACTCAGTAGCTCTTGGGACTTCAGGAATCCAGATCCTTCCAGCGTCTCCTGGGCCCACCCACATAACAGCCATTTTCAAACATCTTCACTTGACTGTTCCACTATCACTTCCCACTCAACTTTTCATTTTGCTTTGTGTTGACGGCACCGATATTCTTCTGGGGTGTCTGGACAGAAACCCAGGGCCCACTCCTCTCCCTCTTCTGCACCCCACAGGCCTACTCTGTCCACTCGCCCTTCCCACTGTCCTGTGTGTCTAGGCCCAGGCTTGGCCCAGGCTCCTCACTCACATCCCACGCAGCCCTGCATGACTGCTCAGTGACGTTCCTCCCTCCCATGCTCCGCCCTTCCACTCACAGAGCTGCATCCAAGTCTGTGGGCCCTGCTGCAACTGCCGTCCCTGCCCTGGCTGGGACCCACAGGCCTGTCTCCTGCAAACTCTGGGGTCTTTGATCCCATCGGTGCCCACCGTAGGAACCACAATAGCTCTCTCCATTCCCTGCCCCGTAAGCCCAAGCCCCGCTGAGTTCCTAGGGCCTCCACAGCCATATCAACTAGGCCCACTTACCCACTGGGACAGCAGGCACAGACCCTGGAACCCACAGTACTTTTAGAGGCCCAGAAAAATGTGTTTTGTTTTGTTTTGTTTTGTTTGCGGTACGCGGGCCTCTCACTGTTGTGGCCTCTCCCATTGCGGAGCACAGGCTCCAGACGCGCAGGCTCAGCGGCCACGGCTCACGGGCCCAGCCGCTCCGTGGCACGTGGGATCCTCCCGGACCGGGGCACGCACCCGTGTCCCCTGCATCGGCAGGCTGACCCCCAACCACTGCGCCACCAGGGAAGCCCTGTGTTTTTTTTTTTAACTTTTTAACTTTTAATTTCTTTTAAAATCAAAAGAAAAAATGAATATAATAATAATGACATATAATAATGAATCCAGCCTGTATTGTCTTCATCTTTAGAACAATACAGTTATAAAATATAATTTACATACATTATATATATTTGTGTGCATATATATATATATATAGCTTTTTAATGAAGGAAGGAGCAAAGTGCCCTGGAAGGCAAAAGTGCCTAAGGCCGTGAAAGTCAAAAGGCAGCTCAGCCAGTAGCCCATCCACAGGCCCGCTAGGACCCTCCACTCCAAAAGGGCACAGCCCGCCCCGGCACCGCCCCCCACGCATGCGCAGCACTGGATCATTGCACCTGGGGCCCCCACCAAGGCTTCTCCTTCAGCATACTAATCCTCCCTCCCACACAGTGGCATCAGATCCTCCCTGCCCCTTCCCACTCAGCTCCCACCCTCTCCTCCAGGAAGTCTTCCACACCCACTAGAACAGCCACTGATCCCTGCCTTGTCTGAAGCTCCACGCCCCCAAGGACCACAACACTCTTGATGAGCTTCACGCATTAATGTAGGATGAGAGAATGGGAGGATGAGCAGGGAAGTACCTGGACAGCAGTGTTGGTTACGACGTGAGCCTCAGCCCCATGTCAGCACTCCAGCCGCAGAGCATGCTCCCCAGGGAGGGGTAGGGCGGCCACGTGAGGCCCACCCCCTCACCTCTACCCGCCCACCGCCCAGGATCTGTCCTTGCAGAGCTGCAGCCTGGCCACCCCACCACCGGACCTTGCCCTCAGAGCTGGGTGCCCAGCACAGTACGATGTGCACACACACCCTGGCAGATGGGACGGATGCTGCGCCGTGCACCCCGTAGGCCAAGGGCCAGCTGCCTTGCCCGGTGCCCTTGCAGCACGCCATGTGGCTCCTCTGAACCTCCTGCCTCTTGCGGACCAAGTGCTCCATGCCGTGGCCACAAAAGCCATCTCCCCTGGACCCTGCGTGCCGACCCATCCACTCGTCTGACTGGCTGCACCTCCTCTTCAAGGTGGAGCCCCGGGCACCTCCCCACCTATCAGAGGGACCCCTGGCTCCTGGTCTCTCTTGGCTGCTGTGGGCTCTGTGTGGGCTCACTCATCTCCTCACAGTGACCCCCTGACAGAAAGGTGCTCAGTGCCATCAGCAACCTACCGCCAAGTCCCCAGGCCTTTCCTTTTCCCTGGCCCCGGCAGGGGAGGGGATCAGAGAGCAGCGCCCTTGAGTGTGAGGCTGGGTGTCCAAGGAGGACATTCTGGCTTGACCCATCCCCAGGTCCTTCTTCCTCACTGTGGCCCACTTCAGGCCCACCAGTGAAGGCGATGTGGAGACACTTTAGGTGTGGGGCTTGGCTGCCCAAGCCTGGCAGCCTCCAGACCACCTTCCTGAGTCTGGTTGGACAAGCATTAGCAGAACTCGCTGCCCCAGAAAGAGAGACTTCAAAGCCCCACGCGGACGACCCCTCACATACCATGGTCATCACAAACGCCCCCTCCCTGAGCACCTGGGATGTGCTGCTGTGAGACCCAGCGGGAGCTCAGCTCCACTGAAAGGCCACCCGTGCTGCAGGGGTGAATTGTCGGGGCGGGGCAGGTGCTGGTTTGGGGGCTGCTGAGCAGCCAGATGGGCAGCTCCATGGCGTCAATGACCAGGCCCCAGTGAACGTATTTACTTTATTAAATCAACTTACAAATGTTACATAAAGAAACATCTGATCATTCTGAAAAGCCCTGTAAGAACAAAAAGACTTGCTGCCAGATAGGCTCCTGGGGAAATGGCTTCCCCAGGTCAGATGCTGGGCCAGTAGCACGTGAAGCGCCAGAGGGGCCTGGAGCCTGGAGGGGTCCCCAGTAGGATCAGACTGGGAGGTGCTGGGACACTGTGTAGTGGGTTGAAGAGTGTCCTCTTCCCAAATTCTGTCCATCTGGAATCTCAGAATGTGACCTTATTTGGAAAGAGGGTCTTTGTGAATGTAATTAGTTAAGGGTTTCAGGATGAAAAATCATCCACGATTTAGGGTGGGCCCTAAATCCAATGACTGGAAGTGGCAGGAAGGATTCTCTCCCAGGCCTTTGGAGAGAGCGTGGCTCTGCTGATTCCAGACTTCTAACCTCTGGAATTGTGAGAGAATAAACTTCTGTTGTTTTCAGCCACTTGGTTTGTGGCAATTTGCTATAGCAGTCCCAGGAAACTAATACACAGCTAGCAGGGAGAGAGGAAAGCCCCCAGATCACTGAGGGGCTAACAGCAACTCAGGCAGTCCCTCGGCCTGTGAGGGCACAGTGGACACAGCCATGCTGTCCCCTTCCCAGAGGCACCGTGGGACCCAGGGAGTGCTCCAGTGCAGTCCTCCAGAGACACTCCCAGGAGCACCTAGGTAAGCCCCCGCGGACCGGGACCCACTGGCTGCTTTCCTAACTTGTGCTGGGTGGGAGGTCTAGGGACAGGCCGGGGGCTCCAGCCTTGGTTATCAGTTCATCTCAGTCACCTCTGAGATTTAAAAATGCTAATGCCTGACCCAGCCTGTGCATCTCGTCATCCCCCCAGTAGGTAATGCTAACGTGCAGCCAAGATGGGGGACCCCTGAGAAACCCCAGGAAGAGGGCTGCTCCCAGATTCCCCCCTCTCACCCACAGCCACCACCTGGGGGGCTGAAACCTCCCATTCTGGTTCTAGTGCAGGTTTCAAACAGGTGGACCAAGGGCCAGGCCCACAGGTGGGTTTCACTGGCCACTGGGAGGGGAAAGGGAGTCTGGCCCACAGAGAGGGCCACATCTCATCATGGCGCAGGTACCAGGGGTTTCTTCGTAGTACATTTTGAAAGACATTTTTTAGTTGGGATTTTATATAAGAGCATTGTTGCAGACGTGAATCTCACCAGGCTGTAAGTCTTGACTTTTTGCTTCTTTAAGTGAGTGGATTTAGATGGGGTGACAGGTGGGTGGTGAGAGGCTGGGGAATGCACATGTCAAGAGGAGAACAAGGTACACGTGTGTGCAGGGGAAATGCCAGGCAGGAGGCGGCAGGAGACCCGCTCCCAAGGCCACAGGTCAACAAGGCAGCATCTCCCCTGGGCCTGCCAGGCGGACAGGACCCCGGAAAGGTCTGGCGGGGAACCGCGCTCTGCGTGCCCAGGTCCTCATGCCAGCTCCTTGGGGCCTCGGGCATGTTCAGCCCCAGACAGAGGGAGGACTCGCTGCCACTCAGGATGAGGTTGAACCCTCTCTACCCTCCATGCCTGGCTCAGGGCAGGGCCAGATTCTGTGGCCAGGTCATTTTCTCCCACTTCTCTGCAAACAGTAAGCACTTGACAAACATCCGTTGTCAGAATAAGTGAATAGGGGAGGGGGTGGGAGACAGAGCCAGAGACACACATAAGGATGGGAGGGGTGGAGCGGTGGAGCTGCCCTGGGAACTTTCTGGGCACCTCAGCCAATCAAGGCGGGGACAGGGGCGCTTTGCTGGGCTGTACTGGTTGGTACACAGGGTATTTGTGGGCAGTGCTGGGGAGTGGTCAGCGTAGGGGGGCACAACTGGGAACATCCCCCGGGGCCCTCGGGCATCTTGTCTACTTCCCAAGTGCCTCTGCCACCATGTTAAGAAAAAGTAACATTTCCCCCTCTCCATCTCCAGAGAATTCATGAAAATGGGCCTGTGTGCGCACACAACTGGAGCCCCAGCCTCCCAGCCTAACTACCATCTTAGAGGGTATTGGGAGAGAAATTCTACCTGCAGCCAAAAAAAAAGTCAGAAAAGCCTACAGTGGGGAGGGACTTGGGCTTTCTTCACTTTTTGCCAGGACACTGGACATCGACACTGGGCCACTGTGGCCGCTCAGTCAGATGGAGTCTAAAAACCAAGGCAGACAGGGCCTCTTGAAGCCACTGTGGTGGATTCTGACACCAGCTGACACAGCTGTGGGCAGGCCCTGCTCTGGACCCATGAACGCAGAGGTGGATCCGAGGGGTCCTGGCCTCAGCCAAGCTGAGAGCCCATCCGGCAGCCAGAGCAGTAGGAGTTCCTGTAGGGCTGGGAGGGCAAAGGAGCCCCGAGGACAGTGTGCTAGGGAAGATGGAGCCGTGGAGGGGTGCAGAGCATGAGGAGGGTCCTGACCACAGACAAACATGTGCTCTGAGCCTTGATGAGTCAGTCAGAGGAATTTTCCACAGCAGAGGAGAGAAGAGGGAAGGGCATTCCAGCAGAGGTGACACCATGAGCCAAGGCATGGAAGTGGGACAATGTCACTGAGTGGGGAGCAGCAAGCAGGGAGGCCCGCTGGACCACGGGATATGGGACAAGCAGTGGGCCATAGGAGGTGACACTGGAGACTCAAACGACATGGGGAGGAGTTGAGGCTTTGATCCACACCAGTGAAGACCACTGCAAAGGCTCTGAGGCCATCTCTACCGCCCACCACTGCCAAGAACACCAGCCAGCCAAGGGCATCACTTATTATCAATGGGACATCAACAAGAAGTATTATAAGTAACTTAATATTTGAAAAATCAAATAATCAAAACAATATCTGTGAGATCATTCACTGACACACACACACATGCACATGAATACACACACAAATATGCAAATACCAAGTCAGACTTAAGAATTGAAGTTAGAGCTGTGATTCGGACGCAAAGCGACGCAGTAGGAAGCCCCTTACAGGGAGGAGAGGGCTCTGCAAGCTGCCGTGGTACAGAGCCTGGCCTGTACCAAGCAAGACAAAGTGTGGCTGAGATAATCATCCCAGAGCAGATGTCCAAGGCTGTGTACGGCACTCGGGGCCCCATGTCCTTACCCTTCAGTCAATTCTTACCAAGTCCACTAGTTATCTGGTATTTCAGATGACAGCAGAGGAAAAGTAGGGATTTAGAGGGAGACAGAGAAAGGAGCTGTGTGTGAGGCAAAGATGCTGACTGGTCCAGAGTGAGACAGACAGACTAAAGAGTAGACACAGAACCGTAATCTGCAGTGGGCTGTGCTCTGCATGCTCTGTAGGTCCTGGGATGTGGGAGAGAGACCTCTTAGCACAGCAGTCCCCAGTGTGTTCTATAAATATTCATCCTTTGAGGACTCGATGACAAAAGGATTCCATGACCAAATATATCTGGGAGATCCTGCACACTACATCTCCCTTTCAGCAAATCAAAACCATACACTGATGTAGTAAAAGGCCCTGAGAAGTCCTGCAGTAGAAAAGTAGATTTACTTTCGTTCACCAGTGTTCCCTAAGCCCCAAACCCTTCTCCCTGCCTTTTTTCCCTCAAATAACACCTACTAACATCCCTTGGAACTACTATCTCACAGAACCCACTGGCTTAGAAAACTGAATTATTATTTGTGTCTGTCTTAAGGAAGAAAACAATATATTTTTTCTTAAAAATAATTGAAATGATTAAGTTTGGTGCTTTGTGATAACAGCTTTAGCTGCAGGGGAAATTCACTTCATTTGCTCATCAGTGGTGACAGGAAAGTGAAATGTTACTGACCTTCAAGAACTCAGCCTTAGGCTACATGGAGCCACCTCTGGTTGATTCCAGACCACCCTTGAGAGCCAGGAGCACACAGGTCACTCTATCCAGCCTCCTGCCCATGTAGAGCAGTGCAGGCCCATCACACCAGCCTCTCCAGGGAAGGAAGTGTCCCAGCAACCGTGTGTGTGTGTGTGTGTGTGTGTGTGCGCGCGCGTGTGTGCGTGGGCGTGTGTGCACGCGTGTGTGTGTGTGGGCGTGTGTGTGGCTGTGTGTGTGGGCGTGTGGGTGTGGGCGTGTGTGTGTGTGGGGGCGTGTGTGTGTGCGCGTGGGTGTGGGTGTATGCGTGTGTGGGTGTGTGCGTATGTATGTGTGGGTGTGGGGGGGGGCGTGTGTGCGTGTGTGTGTGTGTGTGTGCGTGTGTGTGTGTGTACGCACTCACGAAGGTCCAGCACACAGCCACGCTGGAGGAGCAAGTTCTCCTACTGCTCTTTCACGTCCCTCATTTTGCTTCTTGCCCATCCTCCTCCACATGGTGATGCCCCCAAGAAACCAAACACTGTCATGGTTTAGCCCTGCCATGGGGGGCAAGAGAACACAGACTGAAAGGTGTCCTTTCTCTACTGGAAACATTTCCCTTATTGAGGTTTGCATCTTCAGAAGGGCCCAGGGTCTTTACCGGGCTGGGACCAGTGTGCAGATGGGAAGCTCCTCCAAGGCAAGATGGATGCCCTAGGTCCCAGGAATGCCCCACTCTCATCCTAGCATCAGCAACCCTGGGAGGGAGGCTGGCATGGTGTCCAGGTGGCTGTCAAGGCTGCAAACACTGCGGGGCTTCGTGGGGGGCAGGGACCCAGGAACTCACCTGGTACGTGTTGTCGAAGCTGTCATACATGAACCGCGTGATCAGAGACGTCTTCCCGACTGTAAAACAACAAGAAGAGAGGGGTTTAGCCGTGATCCGAGCTAGGCTCCTCTAAACACATTTCATGTGACAAAAACAGATAATGAAACAAAAAAGCCCAGAGGAAAAGATGAGATGCAGAAACAGAAGTGGGAGGTGGGACCCCCAGAGAGGGACATTGAGGTGAGGCAGCCGAGTCTACACTGGGTGGGCTGCAGTGGCGTTCCTGCCAGGCACCAAGGAGGAGGCCTCCCCCTGCCCTGTGAACTCTTACCACCCAAATCCAAGTCTTCCTTGACCCATAAGAGCCCAACTGATGCAAGAGTCATACCTGAAGAATCAGAGCAAGTGTGTGCACTACAAGATGCTTCTGTCACATGGGTCCACGCTCACCTGGAAATACTGCCTTGCCCTTGGTCACAGGCTAGGATGGAGACATGCTCCTTTATTTCAGCCTGGGCACTGATGAGGAACGTGGCTTTCCAAGGAACCAGAGGGCAGGGGAAGTAAATGACTCCCCAGCGTCTCTCTTGGGCAGGACTATTTTTCATAACGTGTGCCTGACTGTCCAGCTCCTCGCAGGATGTTTAGCATCCCCGGACCTTGCTGGATAAATGCCTTCAGGATCCCCCGTCACCGTGACAAGCCTGAACTCCCCTGCACATTTGCAAATGCCCTCTAAGGGGCAGTAACACCTCCAACGGAGAACCACTGGTATGGCTAAAAGAACCAGGAAGTCTCTTGGGAATCCCATAAATGCTGCTAATTTCCCAAATTGCAGGGTTTGGCTTCTGACCTAACCCTGTGCAGGTCCCCTGAGGCCTGGCTGTGGCGGAAATGCCTGCTGCAGCATTTGTGAGCATCTGGGTGGGAAGGAAGGGCGATAGGAATATTTGTTAGGTCAGGCCCAGCAAGGAGTGCTACTCCGTCCCACCGAGTCTCTGCCATGGCCCTGGGAGGCTCAGAGGGGGACCGGACCAGCTGAGCTTGGCTCAGAGCTCTTTGTGCTCCGGGCTGCTGAAGACAGATAACTCTGGCAGGGAACGCAAGACAGCCAGCGCCCAAGAGCTCTCATTCCACCTCTCCCTGATTCTTGGACGGGATGTCCACAGGCTGGGCCTAGAAGGGTGGCTGGTCACTGCCTGGACGGAGCAGGGCAACCCAATGGGGTTCTTCTGGGAAAGGTCCTTTTCCAGTTCGGAAGCCTCAGTAGTGCACCAGGTGAGTGCAGTCCTCTCCCAACAGCCAGCACTTGTAAGGGAAGGGCAATTGTCTTCCACGGGGAGAAGACACACTGCTCGGTTCCAGGCCTCCCAGACCTCACCCTTCGCGTCTTTTCATTGGGCTGTTCCTGATTTGTATCTTTCATAGTAAAACTGTAATTGTAAGTAGAGTGCTTTCCTGAGTTCTGTGAGTTATTCTGGTGAATTATGGAACCTGAGGAGGGTCGTGGGCACCCCCAGATTTGCAGCCAGCTGGTCAGAAGTGCGACTGCTCCTGGGGACCCCACTTACAGCTTGCGTCTGAGGTGGGTGGCAATCTAGCTGGGGACTGTGCCCTTAAACCTGGGCAGCCTGACACCAGCTCAGAGTGGGTAGCGCCAGGACTGAATTGCAGTACACCCGCTGGTGTCAGAATAGCCTCGTTTCTCTTCTCAGTATCTCTGGGGTGAGCAGTAATACACCCAGGATCTCTTGTAAGTTTACCTGGAAACTGCCCTTTGAGCTTCTAATAAAAGTTAAATCTGTAAAGTACTTTCCAATTGCTTTAAATCTCCACTCAAACTCACACAAAGGTGAGAAGTCGGGGCTTCCCACACCTGGAGGATCAGCTCTGAGGCTCTGAGGCCACAGAAAGGCCTGGCTGGGAACTGCTGAGGGGGGACCGACCACAGAGTGAAAAGTGGAGCAACCCGAGCCAGCAGGAGGAGGACGAAATCAGGGAGCGCACGGCATCCTCCTTTTCCAAGAGACAATGGAAAGTTCCTTCCTCCTCGGGAAGAGAGGTACTGCAGGGCCCACTGGTAGCTCCCCTCTGTGGTGACACACAGCACCTCACACCTTCGCAAAAGGGACACGGTCCTCTTCTCCAGCGGGCTCTCCCCTGGGGCAGCTGAGCAGGCAGGGAGGAGAGACAGCGGAATCCCCAAAAGCCACTAAAGGAACAGGAGGTTCACGGAGGAGCTCAGAGATCAGAAAGCCCTGCAAGGCTTCTCTGCCAAGTTCCCCTTCTTGGGGCGCCAGCCACTACCAGTGGCTTCACAGTGGCTTGCAGGGCGACTGCTAGGTGGGAGGAGAAAATGCCAAAGGAACAAGTAGTGTCCCGGGACTGTGCAGGAGGAACTTTTAGGTGTGGGGTCCTGGCCAGTGCCAATATTTTCTGAGCTTTCTCACAGTCACCGTAACAGGCAACACCTGAACCCTGTATTTATAGAGCGCGTCAGGCACACCCCAAGGCTGTGCCAGGCACAGATTTACACGACAGCAGTAAACAGAGGAGACGGGACACCCGCCTACCTGAAGCTTGCAGGACTTCTGTGTTTGCAGCTATGCTGTACTAAGCCCTTAAGACCACCCTGGTTAGTCCCCAACCCTGAAGCAGGTACTCATGCACCCCCATTTTATACAAGGGGAAACGAGCTGACAGCTCCTTGCCTAGGGCCAGAGCCGAGCAGCGCCAGGATAAGGTGGTCGGACCAGGGACTGAGCTCCTATCCCTGACGCTCCTCAGCGTCTTTGGGTCATGCTGGGTTTCAGGATTCTGCTGGGTCATTATTGCCACCACTGTAGATGGATGTCACGGAGCTCCGGGAATAGCCTTGCCAAGTCAAGGCACCTTTTTCTTGGGATGGGCTGGAGGCAGGGCCTCTCCCTACTCAGGCAGTGCTTGACCCAACCTGCAAGGCCAGAAACTGGGAATTCAGGCACGGGTGGGGCAAACGGAGGGCTCAGCAAAGCAAGGATGGATGGGTTAGGACACCTGGGGCCCAGCACACCAACTGAGGCCTGGACTGAATGACAGCCTCGTTATCAAAAGGGGATGATTTCTTCCCACTCTTCTAGGTGGTTTTTCTCATTTCTCAGAGCAGAAGCCCTCCTCTTCCTTACCTCAGAGCTTCCCCAAGACCACCCATATTCTTTCCATGGCTGCCAGGACAACATGGCTCAGACCCTGTCTGAACCTGTCAGCTTGGCCTCCCTGCTTAGAGGCCTCTAACGGCTCACCCTCCCCGCGGCCTCAGTGTGCACCCTTTACTGCAGGCAGGTGTGCATCAGCACCACGGCTGGTGTGTCCTGCCCCGGCCCCAGCTTGAGCCAGGCCTCCACCCTGACCCATGGCCCCAGGGCTCCAGGGTGGGGCTCACCAGCCTGCAGGGGACCAACCAGCCCTCAGAGCAGAGCCCAGGCAACACTATGCAGCGCCAACAGCAGGAAAGGTGCCTCCATGCTTTGTCCCTAGGGCCCTGAGGCAGAGCTTTACAAAGGAGCCCCTCGCCCACTGCTGCCCTGGCATCACGTAAAGGAGCTGGCTGCGTAAATGGGCCGCCCCACGCACTTCCTGACCCCACACCCCACCCTCAACAACTGCCTTGGGTGGAAGGTGCTGGAACCTGGGTATGAAGAGCTGCACAGCCCACCTACCTGGCCACTCTCGTCTCACCGCAAAGAGCAGCGCGACAGCTGGAGCCGTCAGCTGACAGGGCACCACCACTGGGCCAGCCAAGGGGAGGTCCAAGAGGACAGCGCATTCAAGCAGCTCAGACAGGGCTGGGCAGGGGGAGGGGGGGGAGACCCTCCCCCTGAGGCCCCCTGCCCTCCTGAGGCCCCTTGCAGCCTGTGGGAGGGCCGTCCTCCCACACAGCCCTGTTCTCAAGGTCATACTGTCCCACTGCCCTTCTAACAACTGCTCTCCGACACCACTGCAGCAACGTGGAGCTGTTTCCCAGGGCAGAGATTCAGCTCTATTGGAAGGATTTTATTAAAAATAAGCAGGCAATCATTATTGAGCTTTTCTCTCTCTGCTCATGGCTCAGCAATATGCTTATCATCTTCTGGTGGTTTAATCCCACATGATTAAGCAGGGAGACATTTTCCCTCTTTCACCCAAATGAGGGTGAGAAAATGCATTCCTGAGCACTTATTAGGAGCCTCTAGAAAGAAGGAATGGAAACGCTAACTCTTACTGGGATTCTGCTCAGCGCCAGACAAGAAATTCTTAGGTTTCCTCATTAATCCTCATCATGATCCAGTGAGGTGGTTCGTATCCCCAAGGTCACATGGCTGGGAAGCAGTGGAGCTGACATATAAAACCAGATATGATGCCAAAGACCTCACCTCATGAATGACATTGCGCTGGTTTATGGGAAGGTCTGACCAGCAGCAAAGCGGAGATCACAAAGGGCGGGGGCCCAGGGGGCTGGGCATCAGGAAGGCTGCAAGGGCAGCTGTTGAACTGTGGGAAGCGGGGGTCAGAGGAGACCAGGTATTTCGGGCGGAGGGAACAGCGGGAGCAAATGCACACAGGCAGGAAGATAAAAAGCTTGTGCAAAGAGATGGGAGGCAACAAGGTCAAGGTCATTTCCCCTGTCCTTTGGCTCAGGGAAAATGGGGCCAGACCAGGTGTGTAAGGAGAGGGGTAAACGACAAGCACTGTTCAAGGAAGCTACGTGTGGCCACTGAGTTGATTTAAACCAAAATCCATCTATGGGGCCAGTTGTAGAGGAAGGGAAGGGACGGACCGATAGAGGCAAGCCCGGTGGGCCAGGGGCTAGATGGCCAGGCCATGTGGCCACACCAAGGAGCACGATTCTCTCCTAGGGGCGGCAGGAGCTCCCGAAGGGTCTTAAGCAGAGAGGTGGTGGGAAAGGTGTGGCAGCTCATAATGGCCACGATGGCTCACAAAATATGCCCCATACCACGTGCTCTTCTTACAATGTACCACAGACACTCTATCCAGAGGTAAATCTGTGGGCCCGTGACTGTGGCAGAAATGGCACCATGTGTGACTCGAGGCGAGGTTAGAAAAGGCAGCACACCTTTGGTCTGGAATGCTCCAGCTCCCTCACACTCTGAAAGCTAGCCCTTCAACCCAGCCGCCATGCTGTGAGGAAGCCCAAGGCAGCCTACACGTGGGAGAACCTCCACGGAGGCCTCCAGCCAGCAGCCAACAGCCAGAAGACCTGTGGGTGGGCGAGCCTTCAGATGACTCAAGTCCAGACTTGGAGCCATCAAAGTGGAACAGAGGCACCCTTTCCCCGCTAGGACCTGCCCAAATTATAGATTCCTGAGCAAAGTAAATATTTTCATCCTCTTGAGCCACTAAGTTTGGGGTGGTTTGTTATAGAGTATTAGGTAATCAGAGCAACAGTTCTGTGCTTTAGGAAGAAAATTTACCCTTCTAAGGGGGGAAGGGCCTACAGGGGCCAGATTGGAGGCAGGAATCCAGCGAGGGATGGCGGATCTCAGTTAAAGCAAAGGCAGTGGCGCTGGGGAGAAGTGGAGAGCAGAGGAGAGTGACAGGACCTAGTAACTGGTCAGACTCAGAGGAGAGCCCAGGACGCCTCCCTGACACCTGGCTTTGTGACTAGCACACGATGGGGCCATTCCTTAAGCCCAAGCGAACTGGACAAGAAGCAAACAGCAGGTCATCACTCTGGATTCAGGTCACCCATAAAAGCTTTCTTTAAAATTGTCAGACCAAAGCACAGATACCAGCACTACATTCCGAAAAAAATCATTACATAATGATGGGTAATAATCATGCAACCTCATGAGCTGAGGATCTAAGCTTATTTTCCATTATTGATGTCACCACGGAACAGTCCTTTCCTTACCCACATCTAAGCTTCGGGCCCAGAGGTCTTGCAAACCCGTGGGCTGTCCCGATGAGCTCGGTTCCACACACCCTGGAAGTTCAACCAGTGCAAGGTGGCCCTTCATAGCCAGCTAGCAGCACCCACCTGGACCTCACCCATGGGGGCCACTCACTCCACCAGCCTCCCATGGGCCCCAGTCCCCATCTCAGTGGCAGGTCCCAGGTAAATAGATTTTTGTACATTCAGGTGGCTTCTAGGTAGCCACAGAGGATGTGAGGCCTCTCTGTTCATTCAACAAACACCCAGTGGGGGCTTACTCTGTGCTAGGCCCAGGCTAGGCCCAGAATTCATAGTGAGAAGCAGATGTCCTTTTGTCCTACAGCAGCCCTCACCCAGTGGCAGAGCCAGATTCAGGTGCAAACACCTAAGATGTGAGGCAACTTGAGAGGGGGTACGAAGAGGCCAACAAAAAGGTAAGGCCACTCTCTGCTGGGGAACTGCAGAAGCATCCTGCAGGCGGTGGCATTTGGGCTGGGTCTTGACTGGTGAAGACAAGGCATCAGGGGGACAGCATTCCCAGGAGAGGGACCAGAGGGGTCTGGTGATGTGAGGCTGAGGTGTCCTCTGCATACAGCTGTCCCTTACCCACATCTCACCATGGCTGCCACGTGAAGCCAGACTCCCAGGGCTTTGGGGTCAGTGCCTATGAGAGTTCCCGGGCATGGCTGGGGCCCGGGCCACAGGTTGACAGCTGAGTGGGCTGTGAGCACCCAGACTCCCACTCCGACACTGTCTTGCTCCAGGAAGGACCCCTCTCCGCCCTGTCACCTCCACTGCGGGTGAGGGTGGAGGTGGAAAGACTGCCGTGAGGGCCAGAAATGGGGCAATATGTGAGGCAGAGTGCAAGAAGTTCGCTGGAGACTTGGTAGAGGGTCTGCCAAGACCCGGCAGTGTGTGCCCCACCCCTGGGTTCCCCCCCGCACCGAGCCACACCCGAACCTTGCCCCACCATCTGTGCCCAGCTGCTCACTCACGTTTGCCGCCCACACCAGCGCAGGGGTGCTGCTGGATGGTCAGTGGGGTCTCCCCTGGTCCTCCTCGGGGTCACAGAGCTGGGCCCAGGGTGGCAGGCAGGAAAGATGTGGCAGACCTCACTGCCATCTCTAGGCTGCCCTGGCGGGCTGCCCACCTCTCAGACACTTGTGTTTTTAGGAAAGCAGTCCCCATGCCAGGGAAAGGGTCTCTGCATTCTTGGCCCATAGCCCCATCAGCCTGCCCAGGTCAGAGAAGGTCCGAAGCTGTCACAAGGTGGCCCTCGGGGCTGAAAAGGCAAATCTGCTTCCCCAGGGCTCAGACCAGCAACCCATTCCTACGATGGGCCCAGCTAACTCAGGTGTCCCATCAGCTCAGTTTCCAGAACACAGATGGGAAATGCTGGGGAGTGCTGGGAAGGAGGCCAGTCCCTTCCTGGTCCAGTGTCCCTGCCCTGCAGGGGCCTGGGGAGATGGCTCCACCAGTCCCATGCACCTCCCTGCCTACAAAGCCCCCCATTCCTGGCCTGACCATGAGGTGCACAGCCCCCAGGCCCTGTGGTGATAAGACGAACAGCTGGAGACACCAGCTTCATCTGTCTGATCCTTGTTTCCTTTTGTTCTATTTTCACAAACCAGAAAACCCAGCCCTGCCCTCCTGCAAGGTGGAGAGGCGTGGGGGGCTGGGCACCGGGCTCCTGCTGCACACCCCACCCTGCCACCTCATGCTCAGAAGAGCTGCTGCAGACAGGGCTTTCCCAGCTCCTACCTGAGCCCTGAGGGGCTGGCTGGCTCACCATAGGCTAAATGAGGAAACACGTGAAAATCCCATTTCAAACCATCCCCCCAAAGACTCAGGCGGTAATTAAGAAATATGTAAAGCTCTTAATTGGACACTTTAATTAAGTGTGTTAATTCCCTCTGCCGGAGGATGCTCAGTCACCTGGGCCTCACCCGGGGACCCAGGGAAGACAGAACCGAGGAGGGAGGAGGGGGGAGAAGCGGAAGGAGTGGTCGCAGGACAGTGGTAGGGGCTGGTCCGGCCCAGGCCCTTTCTCCTGCTCCAGCTGGGAGCCTGGTCCATCCCCGACGCTCTCGCTTCCCCACTGTCCTCCAACTGTCCGCATCTGCTCTGTCTGAGCCCAGTGATGCCAGGAAAGCCTGCCCTGGGTCAGTCGCTGTGGGGTGTCATCCACTCTCTTCCCCCACCAACATATTATCTCACCTCTGCCGCTCACTGAGCTAAGAGGTCATTATTCCAATGAGGTCAGGCTAGATGGTCTTTAAGGGCTGCTTCCAGTCTGAGGCGAGTGACAATGCTTACCAAGACTGAAATGCAGCTGGATAAAAGGACCAAGGGAGGGGCTCATTTCCAGCTGTGGGCGGAGTCCCTTTGACCCTTGGGTCTCACTAACCTTCAAACATTTCATCCCATTCCCACTCCCACCCCCACAGGCCTAGAGCCCTGAGAGCCCAAGAAGGGTCTGTGCTCCGCTGTCTGCTCTGGTGGGAGGGCGGAGGGGCACAGAGGCCAGGGAGGGTGCACCAGGCTGTGCATTGGCATGACTGCTGTGCACAGGAGAGCTCACACTCATCTGATAGCCTGGGTTAACCCTCTCCTTCTTTCCCCCACAAAAGGATCACTGGTGACTATATTATTTAAAATAATATCAGGATACAGTAGCTACCTATCAATAACAATAGTGGATAGCTGCCCAATTCCTCTGAATGCCCCTACTGTGTTGGAGAGGTCTAAAGCCATCCTCCCCAATGCAAGAGCCTCCCTTGCAGCTCTGTTGTAGGCATCCTACCTAGAATTCTCCCATCAGATGCTCACATGAGACTCACCAGAAATGACCGACATGAATCTAGTGAGGTGTGGGATGTCCCTGGATTCTGATGTGGGTTTCAACACCAGCCTTTGACAGTACCCAGCAGAGGGACTGCGTCTACCCCTGGACCAGTGCTGGTGTGAGTCAGGCTGCTGCTCCAAGCCTGGTTCTCTGACTCTGACCCTCCCAGAGACTCTGTGCTCCCCAGTCATTGCTCTGATACACTGCTTGAATTGGCTGGAGAGTGAGAGTAGACTTCTCTTATTTGCAACTAAGAATTTTAAGAGGGATATAAGGGAAAGGATAAATAAGCTAAAAAGAGAAGGCTGGAGCAAAAAGTTTGTTCACAGACATACATCTTAAAATATATTACCCGATCATTAAAGTCAGACTAAGAAACTGCCTGAGCTCTCTGGAGGTCAGAGCAAAAAAAAAAAAAAAAAAAAAAAGCTAACGTGATCAACTGTACAATTCTCAGTATTCATAAGACAAGACCAAACTAGTTGTTAATGATGAGCTTGTAATAAGAGCTGGATAGCAGAAAGTTCTTGCCAAGACTCCAGAGTGCAGAAATCATGCAGCAAATTTACGTTTATATAATTAATTGTATGAATATCACAGATGAAAATCAAGAATACTAACTAGGGTTTCCCTTGTGGTGCAGTGGCTGAGAGTCCGCCTGCCGATGCAGGGGACACGGGTTCGTGCCCCAGTCCAGGAAGATCCCACATGCCACGAAGCGGCTGGGCCCATGAGCCATGGCCGCTGATCCTGCATGTCCGGAGCCTGTGCTCCGCAACGGGAGAGGCCACAGCAATGAAAGGCCCACGTACCACAAAAAAAAAAAAAAAAAAGAATACTAACTAGACAACACTCCTGTCCAAGCCAGTGTTCTCACTCATGGGCCCAGACCAGTGTCCCCTACAAATAAATGATTAAATGAAAAAACAAAGACCCAAGATGTTAGCTTCTGGTCATCAGATTTATCTTCTCACTGGAAACAATCAAAAGACAGACAAAATATATGAAACTGATTTTCAAGACAGTACATAAGGGCAGTAAAGGACAGTAAACCCTGAGAGACATGAAGCAAATCAAGTGAGCCCCCCAACTGCCCCCAAATTGTTGCCTTGAGAAAACTTCAGGACATGGCACAGGGAGTGGGGAGATAGAGCTGAGAGTCTGGAGAAAACATGTCAGCCAAAGTTCACAAGAGAGGAAAGAGGTGCACAGAGAGAGAGAGAGAACACCAGAGGTCTGCGAAGTGGCTCACTTAAGTCTTCAGCTGAGGACTGATCAGCAAAGGTGTGTAAAGAAACTGCTCAAGACTTGGGAAAGAACCACCCAAATGGATTAAAAAGGAAACAGCACCTGGCATCTACAGAGGCCTGGGATAGTGCCTGTTCCTACCAGCCAGAGTGAAAAGCTTCCTCATTCATGGCACACTGGGGAGAGAACTCTGAAGGGCTGTGCCTCAAGAGTGGGAAATAATTAGCCCCAGACTGAGCACCACTCCAGTCCCAGCTAACAAATCCTAAGAATTTATAGGAATACAAAAACCATCCAATACACAACATGACAAAATTCACAATGTCTAGCATCCAATAAAAAATTACCAGGCATGAAAAGAAGCAATAAAATAAATCCTTAATAAGGAGAAAAAAATCAGTCGAAACTGACACAAATGTTAGAATTAGCAAACAAAAATATTTTAAAAAACAATTATTATGACTGTATTTCATATGTTCAAAAAGTTAAACAGAGATATGGAAGATATTTAAAAAGACACAAATCATCCTTCTAGAAGTAAAAACTACAATGTGGGAAATGAAAAATACACTAGATGGGTTAGCAACAGATTAATCCCAGATTAAATGCAGAAGAAAAGATCAATGAACTTGAAGACAGAGTAATATCTAAAATAAAACACAGAGTAAAAAGAACAGAAATAAATTACTGGAACACTAGTGAGCCATAGGATGACATCAAGTAGATTAACATACATGTATTTGGAGTTCTCGAAGAATTGAAGAAAGTTTTACTGAAAATATTACAAATTTGAGAGAAAATGTAAACCACAGATCCAAAAAGTTCAACAAACCCCAAGCAAAGGAAACGTAAAAGATATCACACAGAGGCACATCATAATCAAATTGCACCAAATCAGTGATAAAGAGAAAATCATAAAAGTAGCCAGGGAAAAATGACACACTATATACAGGGAAACAAAGATAAAGAAGACAGCAACTTCTCCTCAGAAACAATGCAAGCAAGAAGACAATGGAGCAGTATCTGTAAGGTCCTGAAAGAAAAACTTATCAACCTAGAATTCTGTAACTTTCAGATATATACTATATAACATCTTTCAAAAATAAGGATGAAATAAAAACTTTTTCAAATATTCAAAAGCTGACAGAATTCATCAGCAGCAGATCTGTACAGGAAAAAGTGAAATGACACCAGATGGAAATGTGGGTCCACATAAAGGAATAGTGAACACAGGGAATGGTCACTACATGGGAAAATGTGTAAGATTTCTTTTGTATCATTGAAATCTCTTTAAAAGATAACTGACTGTTTAAACAGAAAGAACAAGAATATATTGGATCACAGGCCTAAGAAAATATAGAATAAAAATCTTTGTTACCTTGTCAGAAACCATGCAAACCAGAAGAAAATGAAGTGACATCTCTGAAGTACTGAAAGAAAAATATTGTCAACACAGAATTTTATACCCAGCAAAAATATTTCAAAAATGGAATTGATATAAAGAAGTCAGATGCCAAGACAATTTCTTGCTAGCAGATCTACAACACAAGAAAGGAAGTTCTTTGGGCAGAAGGAACAAGGCACCTACACACTCACGCTTACATCACACATGGTCACACACAACTGACAGGCCTGGATTTTAATCTTGGCTCTGCCACTTATTTGCTGTGTGATCTTGAGTTAGTTACTATACTCTCTGAGGCTCAGCATCCTCATTTGTACAATGGAGGCAGAAGTGCCTACCTCACAGAAGTGCTATGAATCCCACAGGAGCAGTAAAATGTTAACATTCTGGGTGGAAGGCATGTGAGAAGTCTTCATACTAGTCTTACAACTTTCTATAAGCCTAAACTTATGTCAAAATAAAAAGTTAAAGGAAAAAACGAAATATGACGATTTTTAAAATTATGCACACACACACATATGTATGTTATATCCCTGTCTCAGATTCTGCACGCATTCAGGAAATGGCTTGTTCTGATTAAACATTGTGGTCAACGTGAAATTTTCCTAAGGAAATAGAATATAACTGTACTTGGCATCAACAGTCTTCGCCAAGAACAGGGACCTAGCTGGGCACTGGGGAACTGCTGTGAGCCCTTCTAACCACAGACCAGGAAATGGAGTAAGCCTGGACAGGACAGCTCGGTGGGCAGAACCTTGGCATAACCACCTAGAGCCTTATGCCATCTAAGTGAGCTCATGCTCACTTAGATGCATGCAAACACACACACACTCCCTCTCTCTCTCTCTCTCTCTCTCTCTCTCTCTCTCTCTCTCTGTCTCTCAACCCAGCAAGCACCAGAAGCCCTGGTGTGGGGGGGAACTCTCTAGTACCCCTGGTGTCTTAGCTACGAAACTGAGAACCTCATCAAGGATGACGTCTTCAGGATTTCTTGAAAACCACTTGAGCCTGAGCACATGTGGGCTGCAGAGTTCCTCCCCACCATGGCCAGTTCACCCACTGTCTGGACCCTCTCTACCTCACTGAGTCATCTTGAACACTCTTCTCAGCTTCAAAGAGGTGCTGGGTCTCCCCTCCAGGTCCCAACAGCAGTAGCAGCACCTGCTAGCTTTGAGTGCTAGCCACTCTCCACCCCCAGCTAGAACAGGAGCTCCCGCCTGCAGTGCACACACTCTGGCTTGGCTTCCCTGGACAGCCAGACTTGGATGGGCAGGATGCACTCCATTCCAATTGGCTTGAGGCTCATCCCAACTCTAGTCCGACCCTACGCTGGCCAATCGTGTCACATGTCTGAGTAGCTGCATGGGTGCTGTGAAGAATTCAACCATAGTGAGGATATGTACATTTGAGAGAAGGAAGAAACACATGCTAAATTCCCACCACCAGCTGATCTTTTGACAAGGCTGGTGTTAATGCAATTTGGTAGTTTATTAAACTGAGAGGAACTCTTGGTTCATCCACAGCATGGAGGTTGGCAAAGTAATATACGTACATGCTCACATTTATACTTCTCTTCCTAAGGCAAATTGCTGGTGGCATTGCTATTAAAAGCCTCATTCACAGGGAGAGGACAGTGGGGCAGTGACAATGTGTAGACAGAGCGCTGAGAGCCATGGCTTGTGTTTTCCAGATTATCAGCTGAGGTCCAGTCAGAGGGGCCTTGTGACAGTGGACCCACAGCCCCCATCCAAGGGGGCCCAGCTGTTGCCTGGCCATGAGATCAAGCTTGCCCGGTCAGGTGGAAGGTGGCCTCAAGGTCACAGGCTGCTGGAGGCATGGCATCCTTCAGAGGAACCCTGGGCTGGCGCTGACCAAGGGTGCTGACTCCAAGGCCTCCTCGAGCACAGGGAGCTGCTCCCGGCACTTGTGGGGGCCCAGCGCCCCCTCCTGTCCCTGCATACCCTCACACAGCCTGCTCACTCTGTGCACCTTGCTGCTTTGCCAAAGAGGAAATGGGCACAATCCCAGCCCCTGCATGTCCAGAGCCAGCTGGTGAGGGAAGAGTGGATGTGGAGACCTCCCCATTCAGTCAATAGAAAGAAGACCCCTCCTGCCCTCAGGATGGGCTCAAGGGCACCTGCTCAAGATTCACCTGGAGAGTAGGGATGGCCTTCCAGGTGAAGTTTAGAGACGAGGACCATTGTTTCGGGGGTGGAAGATGCACTCTAGATCTCCGGACCCCTGGGCCTGAGAGTGAGCACAGGACCACCCAGCAGGCAAGGAGGATTCTTTGTCTCCAGCCCTTGTGGACCAGAGATGACTGCTGGCCAGGCACTGGGGTGGCCAGAGGGCCAGGCTGGGGAACAAGAAACTGGGCGTATATTCAGGTCTGCCCCTGGACTTGGACGCCTGGGTACCAAGAAGATGTATCCAGGCTCACTTGTCCCATCCCACAAGCTCCAGGTCCTTAAGGAGCCCTTCTCCAAAGCAGCACCCCAGAGGGTGTGAGCCATAGAGGACTCTGGAACTAATTCTGTCCAAGCCTCTCACTGAGCTAGGAGATGTGAGGTCAGAGAAGAGGGGCCGCTTGCCCAGGATCACATGACCCCAGGATCACGGCCAGATAGTAACTCCTGGTGCACAGCCAAGAGCTCCACTTCAGAGGTTTGCCTGAACCCATCAGGCTTATAGAAGTATGCCCAGGACAGGAAGATCATGCCTCCTGAAGCCACAGTGGAAACACAACACGGGAGGAGCAGCAGAGATTAAAACTCACAAAGGCCCTGAGGCCTGGCTTCTAGAAGGATCACAGATCAGAGTGGCCTCAGAATGCCAAGTCATGGCAAGAAGTCACCTAGAGATCATCAGATCCAGTCCTTCACGTAACAGAGGAAAAACTGGAGGCCCAGGAAGCAGGAGGGTTTGCTCAAAGCTGCACAAAGGGAGAGAAGTAGCAGAGCAAGAACTAGGACTCGACTCCCGGGGCCTCCCTGGAGGAGGGCCTCCCTCCTCCCATGGGCCCAGCCAGCTGCTTAACCAGGAGCAGGTCATAGTTCCTCATGGAAGCTCCAACTCCTTGTCTGCAAAAGGAGGACATCTCTAAGGTGTGTCTTCCCTGGAAAAATCTTCACCCCATCTGTATTAGTTATTTGTTGCTGTGTAACAAATACCACAAAGTTAGAGGATCAAAACAACATACATTTATTATATCACATTCCCCTGGGGCAGGAGTCTGTGCACGGCTTTCCTGGAACCTCTGTTCGCAGTCTCACAAGGCTACAATCATGGTATTGGCTGGGCTACGTTTCTTCCTGGAGCTCGGGGTCCTCTTTCAAGCTCCTGTCTGTGGTGGCTGACCAAATTCAGTCCCTCGTGACTGGAGGACTGAGTCTCCATCTTCTTGGGGGCTACCGGCCAGGGGCTGCTTTTCCCCTAGAGGCCACCCACAGTTCCTCACCACATGACCCCTCACTGCCCTCTCACCACATGGCAGCTCACGCCTTCAAGGCCAGCAGAGGAGTCTTTTAGAGAAACAATCGTGGGAGTGACAGCCCATCATCTTTGCCATACCACACTGGCTAGAAGCAAGTGTCGGGTTCCATCTGCATTCAAGGGGAAGGGACTAGGCAAGGGGGTGACTCATTCAGGGTCACCTTAGGTTGTATCTGTCAAACCATCTCACATTCCTAAAAGATGCCCCCTCTACTCTTCCCTCAGCCCCCGCCTCCTCTCCTGCGGCGGTGTTAGTGGCTGGTCACCTGCTGCAGAACCTCGCAGGTCTCTCTGTTTAGGACTGAAGCCCTCAGCTGCCCTGCACGGAGGCTGTGGTGGGCAGGGGCTGTGACTACCTCACCATACATTTCCCACAGCACTTCCAGCCCCCCGAGGTGAGGTGGACAGATGAGTGGACATTGCTGTCCAGACCAGAACTCTGGCTTAGATGACCCTTTGGCTGCATGACAGAGAAAGGGGAGGAGCTGGCTCTTCTGGCCCAACACCTGGGGTTCTGCCCTCTTCTGATGCAGGTGGGAGAGAACCAGGGTGGGTGGGCTGGCAAGGCAACTTTCCAGGCCTGCATTTCACATTCTGACGTGGGCAGCAGCCGGCAGTGCTTTGGCTGGATGTGGGGGAGTGACGGATTCGAGTCAGGGGAGAATTTCCGGATCCTGGTGCTACAAGTAGGATCTGCTAATATCCCTAAAATAAGTGGCTAATCTGAGAGTGGCTTTTTTTTCCCCCTAAAAATAAACCCTTCTCAGAGGCGCTCTCTACACAGAGAAGAGCAGAACCAAATAATCTCCTGCCCCAAGGCTTGACCCTACTTGCAGCAGCCCAGTCTGGGAACTGCAGGGTCCCAGTGGGGCAGAGCCAACTGGCCTTGGGGAGGGAGAGACGAGGCTCAGTCTGCTCATGGAAGCCCGGTGTCGCAGCACTGGGGCCGTGGAGCTGAAGAATGCCCTCCCTCATCTCCCGGGGCCGAGGTGAGAGCCCTTCTCTCCACTCCTGCTCTGCCTGGCCGAGGGTCGTCGGCCTCCTCACAGCAGCAGCCCCCACCCCTCAGCTCATCCTCCACGTGAAAACAGAATTAGTCCCGTCACTCCTGTGCCCCAACAGGAATCAGTGCCTCCATAGGACCCTTAATTCTATTTGGTTGGGGCCCCAGGACGGACAGCACCATTGCCTAGAGCCTTATGCCACCCGGGCTTTCCCAAGGCCGCAGCACGTGGCGGCCAGCAGGCCTGTGAAGGTGCGCTCCGGCACCTGTGTCTGGTGGGGGGGCCTCCCCTCAGTGCCTCCATGGCCCTCTCTTCCCTGCACTTCCCGACTCCCACCCCCCATCCTTCACTGGATGGGAAAATACACAAGAAATGTGAGTTTGAATGCTTCACTTTATCCTCTTCAGTCTGTGTGATGTTTATTCCCCGCTCGTCAACAGGGTCAGAACTTTTCTCTACCTCTCTCGGAATCCGCACGCCGCCCCCAGAGGGACCTGACGCCCATGTGGAGGTCACACTCGCAGCTCTGCAGTCCCGAACCAGGGATGTGTCTCTTGGTCCTGCTTCTGCCCCGGGATGGGGGCAACGGGGGTACCCAGCGGGGTTTCAAACAGGTCAAAGCTGGGCTGAGCTGCTTGCGGCCAGCTTCCAGGCCGTTTTCTCTAGTCCAGCAACTCTGGGCAGGGGCGACACCTCTGCTGAGCACCAACCGAGGGCACAGGTCTCCTTACCCACTCTGATCTCACAGACCATTAATGTGGCCCTGCCCACAGGGGCCACTGAAATGTGCTGTGACCGCTGACGATGCATAATTAGGGTATTCTCCCCCTACCAGCTACACTGGCAAAGGAATACCCAGGGGGGGCTCAGTAACCTCCATGGGTGGAAGACACGAGGAGCAGGGAACAGAGGTTACCAGGGCTTTGGAGGGTGGCGTTTCAGGCCTTGAGGACAGACCATCAGACCGTGAGCGGGCCTGCAGGTGGGGGCCGGGTTCAGGAAGGCAGCCCCCTGTCTCCACGCCAGCTCCCTGGCTCCCACCCTTTGCCTTTTGCACAGCCAGCTTAAGACTAGGTTTCTGTTTCCAAGGCGGGGAGGGAAGCTCTTCCCCACACAGTCCTCCCTCAAGTCCTCAGGGACGCCTGAGCTGGTTGGGAAGCTGGAAGCTGGCAGAGAAGAGCAAGGGAATCTATGGAAGAAAGCACAGGAAGGGAGTCAGGTGTCCGCTGGAAGAGAAGCCCAGCAAGGGAGGCAGTGGCAGGAGGCTGCACAGGAGGCAGGAGCTCGCACACCCAGCGGCCCGCTCCTCTCCAGGTGTACACCCGCCCTAAGCAGCTGGCGGACGGGAAGAGTCTGGAAGGGCTGCCAGCAGTCCCAGAGCACCCAGGGCACTGTGGAGGCTGGAAGGGCAGAGGAGCTTAAGGCAGCCAGTTTGGGTACATCTGGGGACAGTGTGGTCTTGCAGAGAAGGACAGAAGTCCCTCCTCTACAACCCTTCATTGTTCCTGAGTCCTCAGTCAACAGAGAAAGAATCAAGAAAATATACATCCGCAGCAGAGGTGAACTTCAGGGCTGGAAGGAAGCTCAAGCTGATACCTGTCACAAGGCCTCCTCTAAATTCCATCCTCTGAATGTTCCCAGCCGGCCTGGGTCAGGCCACCTGGATCTCCTGCCTGCAAGTGGGCCATAGCCTTGTCTTCTAACCCATAAGCATGTCCCTCCTTGGTTGAAGCCCCCTATTGGGTCCCAGCTGCCTGCAGGGAAGACCCAGACTCCTGTGTGTGGCCTGACCCTGCTTCTCCAGGTGCAACTCCTCCCAGCACGTTCCCCCAACCACACCAGAGCCCAGCCACATGAAGGATACCCAATTCCCTAGAAGGCCCATGCCCATCACAGCCCTCAGCCTTGGCACAGCTGGGCACTCTGCTCGTGATGCCTCCCTCACCTGCCAGTGAATTCCTGCTCACTGTGCACCACCTCCTCCGGGAAGCCTCCCCTGATTCCCCAGCAGACCACACCCGCAGCCTTGCTTGTGTAGTTAATACTCACATCAACACTGGCTGAGGTCCAAGAACTGTCCCACTCACAACACCGCAGACCCTCCAGCCTGCAGTCCCTGGGCCGTGTCCTCAGGGAAGGACAGTGGCAGTGAACTTGAGGTGCTCTGCTTGTGAGCAGCTGTGGGGCCACAGGGGGTCAGGGTGAGTCTGTCCCCCTCCCTGCCAGGCCAGGCAGCAGGGAAAACGCCGGCCAGTGAGTCAGAGACCCGGGGGTCCTTCCCAGCTCAGCAGTAGCAGCTTCTGGGTCCCGCACCCTGTGTAAACGTCTTCGCCTCTCAGAGCCTCACTTCCCTCATCTACAAAAGTGATAAGCAGCTCTACCTGTCAGATCACAAGAGCGCTGCCCTGCAGCTCACTACACAAAAACGGTCCATCAGTGATTCTCCGAAACTTGCACCCCTCATACATCTACGAGCAGGCGGGGAGGGGGGGTGCCGTCACTGTTTCACCAACAAAATTACCTCTTACCGGAGCATTGAGCATGTGCCACATATGGATGTATTAGACACATCTTGGAAGTCCAGCAAGGTCATAAAGACCCTACTGTCTTGGAGGGAAATGAGCACCGGGGGTCCTCATTTTTGAGGCCCCTGTCTGTCTGGGTGTTACATCCCAACACCCAGACAGAGAGGGCCAGGCTGGGGTGGAAGCCCAGGGCTCAAGAGGATGCCGTTGGTGATGGGGCTGGAGTAGGAGCTGGGACTGGTCTACTGGGGACACCGCATATCCCTCTTGGCTCTGGTCCCTTCCCAGCCCTCCCCACTTACCACCCACCCACCTGGCTACAGAAGGAAGTGTCCCGGAGTAGGAGTACCTGGGAGCTGTCACCCATTCTGCTGTCCTCTGTATGAGATAAATGCCTGTCGGCAGGAAGGGCAAAACAGCTCCATCCCTGTTGCCTGGCAACCTGAGCCAAACACATCATCAGAAGGGATGAATCAAAGCACCCCGAGGGCACAGTAGGTAAGGCTGGGCCCAGGTAGGTGGGCCTAGAATGTTGGCCAAGAGAAGAGATGGCAGACTGGAGAGGACCCTGCACTGGAGCCCAGGGCAGTTCCAGGGGAAAGAGTTGGCAGAGGCCCTGATCCCATTCATTCATCCCTGCAGCCCCTCTGACCCGTGCCGTGCCCAGGCTGGGAGTGTTACTGGCTTGGCGTCATACTCTAAGCTGGTGCTGAATTATAGAACCACTTAGAGCTCCACTGGCCCTAGTGATCACCAAGTTCACTAGCCTCCAGGGACACATCGAGAAAGTGAAAGGTGGGCTGGGGCTAATCCAACCACATGGCCAGCTGGTGGCAGACCCTAGACAGAATCAGGGTCTCCAGGGCCCTGATATCTCCAGGCCTGGAGGGAGAATGAGGCCAGAGGAAGGGCTACCCCCAGAGAAGGTAGGAACCAGCTTCTCAGTGTGACTGGTTCTTCCCTTCTGAGTAATGAGTTCTCAGCTAGAACCTGGCTGAGCCAGCCTCTGTGACCTGCCCTCACCTCATCTCCAGCCACAGGGGGAAATGGGTGAGCCAGTCATCCCAATACTGGAAACCCCTTTCTCGAGGGAAATCCCACTAAAGCAACAAGCCCATCCCCCAACTGCCCAGACCCTGGAGGAAAGCTGTGGTCTCCAGCACAGAGCGCACCCAAATGAAGTCCTCCTCCCTCGCCCGTCCTGCTGGGGCTCCAGGCCGCCACTCTTTTAACGCATTTTATAGAGGTAACCTTTACTGTAAAGGCTCCATTCTGCCCTCAGGGGTGAGGCATCATCTGCTTTCTCCTGAACCCTGGTCTGTCCCTTGGGTATGTCACCCCCCGGGGAACAGGAGGCACCTGGCCGAGTCACTCAGGCTCCCACCGGCCTTGTTACCAGGAGACCAGGATAAATATGCTTTTCTACTGAAAATAAATCATTTTACTAAAACGATAACATATTCACGGTAGTGAAAATTTACTTTTTAAAAAAGATCCCACTTAGTTCAGGGCCAAAGTTACCGAAATAAAAAAGGGAATTGGAAATTTCAAGTTCAGTAAAGAAGCTCTCTTAGGAGTCCTCAGGCGTTAGGAATCTGCATCCTTTCCTGCCCTGTTCCAGGAAGCAGAGACTGGCTTCCTCACCGTCGCGGTCCCCTCAGGGCTTAAGTGCCCAGCCCCGCCTGCAGCCCCATTTCCCGGCAGCCTGTCTTTTGAGCTCCTCACAAAAGCTGCTCATCTCAGGGTGCGTCAAGTACTTCTCCCTGGCAACCTCCCCCATCTTCTCTGTGGTGAGAAATGGAAAAGGATGACAGACAGATACACAGACAGACGGTGGAGGAAATGCCCAGTATAGTAGTCCACCCCCGATGATTATGAATTTTGCTGTTCCACCTAACCTTCCCTCACCCTCCCCAACGGGTCTGTCCATCAGTTTCTCTAAATGATTTACACTGAGACCAGAAAGCCCTGCACATTCAAAGGCTCATTCATTCTGCAACAGTGGAAGAACGGTTGGGGAGGACAGGAACACTTTGCAGCCTCGATGGGACACAGATGGTACCACCCTCAGGCCTGCCCTGGGCGAGCTTGCAATGTCAAGGCAACACCTATAAGGATAAATATTCATGGGCTGATTTTAGGGATTTAATAAGTAACAAAAGGACAATGAGGTTATTTTGTTATATTTTAATGGTATTCATTATAATTTGGAGGCTGCAAATGATAATGATAATCAGACCATGCAAACGATGGTAATTACTATTACACCTGCACCACCAGAACGTGTTCTCACAGTTTCTTTTTTGTCTTCTGGTGAGTTCTCGAGCATCTATCATCAGCACTGAGGGTGCCACTTTTCTCTTATACCAAGTACAGGTTAATTCTCATCTTGGTGCCTGTCTGTCTGACCTCACACCCAGTTCTTTAAACAAATAAAGCAAAGGTTCTGGGCCTGCACCTGACATCCAAGGTTCCCTCTCTCATTCCAGCCACTGAGGCAGGGAGAAAAATTGGGAAGAGAGAAAGCAGGACCAAGAAGCTGAGGCACAGAGACACTGGGTGATTCACTTCAGATCTCAAAGTGAGCTCTGCCGGGTCTGGATGTGTCCCTTCCGCCCCACCTCTGGTGGCCTTGCTGCTTCTCAAAGTTCTGCAGAGATGGTGGGGATGGGGGTGCCCTGAGAAATTCAGCTTCCGTGAGATGAACGGTGAGGTGGGCATGACCAAGGCTAAATGAGCCAATCCTCTATGAAGGACTCTGTAAGTGTTGCAGATAAAAATCCTCTGGCTTGAGAAAGCGGCAGGTGTCAGGATGAAGAATCCTATTCCAAAGCGGCCTTGACTCCTGTCGCTTTCAATCTACTGATGGGCCATCAGCAAATCCCACACAGCAAAGATCTCTCATCATTTTCAAATGAGATATTTAATGAGCACAAAACTCCTGCAGGCGGAGAGGGGGGAAGGATGACTAAGATGACTAGTCACCTTAAGGTGCTGAAATTTGCCCTTAAGGGGCTTAAAATTCAGTTAGGGTTTCTGTACCTAAAAGAAGTTAATAAGCATTTTAAAATCCTGAGGAACCAAGACAACAGAGGTCTTGGGGCAGCATGTGATTGTTTCTAAAAATGTTCAGAAAAAAACAAAGCTCCACCATGGTGAGTGCCCAGCTAGGCTGGGCACAGCAGGGCCAGCAGGTCTGGGAGGAGTCCACTTCTGGGATGGGCTTCAGGCACAACCACCAAGCCAGCGGTGGGCTCCCTGTGGGGCTGCAGCAGTGTGGGTTGCGGGGAGGCAGGGGTCAGGCAGGACCCTCCTGGCAGTGAGGACAGGGATGAAAGTGGAGGGGCAGCCCTTCCCTCTCAGCAGTTGCTACTTGTCCTGCTCTCCTTGTCCTTGTCCTGCTCTCCACCCTTGTCCTGCTCTCTACCCCACGCACTTCCTCAATGCAGGAGGGAGAAGAGCAGGCAAAACTCTCTGGAGAGGGTGGGCCCCTTGCAAGACCTACTCCCCGCACTCAGCCCAAAGAAGGAGTACCAGCATGCTGCCTATAGAAGCGTCTCCCCCTCTGACGCCTTTAGAAGGCGCCTCTGACACCTGCCCCCATAGGTGGGCAGGACGCCCTGCTATGTGCTTCTGCAGCAGCTGTTCCTCCCTCGTCACGGCCCTCGCAGACCTTTACTGTAATTATATCTGCAGATGTCTGTGCTCCCCAGTGGACTATAAGTTCCACGAGGCAGGGATACACTCAAAGGTCTGACTGAATGAATAAACGGATGCTGGGAGGAGGAAGTGAGAGAGGCGGATGGGGGAGGGAGAGAGGGATGGTTGAACAAATGAGAAAACAACCAAAGCTGCCTGCTGGGTCACTATGCTGCATGAGTCCAGGGATGCCACTCACATCGTGCTCGGCATGGATGGCACGTCCAGCAACACAACTGCCAGGGAAGGACAGGAAGGTGGCTGGTCACAGGGAGAAGCTGGCCTACTGGCCTCAGCCTGGGGAAGGAGACCAAACTTGTGTCCATCAATCTTCCTGCTCCGGCTGGAGGAGTCTCAGGGAAGGGAGGTGAGCAGAGGCCAGAGTGCAGCAGACACAGCCCACTTCCCCCTCCCTGCCACACACACTCGGAGAAGCCCCGCGTGAAGCTGGAGCCCCACAGAACGCCATCAGAACTCAGGAGGAGGGCTGTGTCCCCCAGGTCGAGCTCCTTCCTCAGATATCTGCTCATGCCTGCCTTCTCTGGATGCCACCAAGTGCCCAAGTCGGGACTGGTGTGCATCACCCCCTCTTTCACCCTCCACTGCCATCAGCACAAGGGCACGGCCAGCAGGCCCAGAGAGCCATCTGAGCCCCAGCAGGATTGCACAGCCTCCACACTGCAAGGAAATCCTTCATCCTGGGTCCACAGCAACCTCTCCACAATCCCTCCCCCTGCCAGGCTGATACTGGCCAGCCTGTATTCCATGCTCCACAGTAAGGCAATCATTCGGCTGCTAGGAGGTGGTACTCTCTCATGGGCTAGAGGTATTCTCTCCAGATTGGCTCCTCAAGGCTTCCCACCCAAACCAGATCCCTGGAATCTCTGAAGGCCCGATGCCCCTGGGATTATCTGGTCCTGGGCACCCTCCTCATCACTGGGCTCCAGGCCGGGCACTCCTCTCTGGGATCCAGCTGTCCTCGCCCACTGGCCTAGAGAGATGCTACCAGTAAGCCAGGCACAGGGAACAGGAGAAGGCCATCTCCTTCCCCTGGCTCCTTTCCAGGGGACTCAGCTCATACAGGCCAGCCCATGCTGTTCTAGAAGTCCCTGCTGTGCTCAGCTGACCCAAGTTCCCTGAGTACAGAAGGGGAGGTACCTCCAAGGTCACACAGGGAGGGAGACCCAGGGTGGAGGTGATGGCCAGAATTCAGTGGGAACTCAGAATTCCCTCCACCACACAGGCTGTAGAGGATGCGGGCACAAAGGACCAACACGTGTAAAAGTGCATGTGGGCAAGATGGAAGCCATGGCTGCGGTGGCAATTCCTCTGTCCCACCAGGCTCAGAGATGCCCATGTCTCCTGCCTAACTCAGGGACCCCAAAAGCTCTGTAAAATTGAAGGTAAACAACCCACTAATGACACAATAAAGTGGGAGGAGGCCTTTCAGGGTCCTAGGGCTCCCTGCCAGAAGGGACCAGAGTGGCTAATAGCCAGTGGCACTGATGGCAGTGCCTTTTTCCCTAATGACCATGTTCAAAGGGCCCAGAAAGCAAGCTCCCAACCAACTAGCCCGGTATCTCCACCAGGTCACCCAACATAGCCACAAGCCTGGCCAGAGTATGGCAACCCTAACCCCCTATCAGGAAAGCTCCCCAATTCTTGGCTTCCCCAATTCAAGGTCACCTTATTTCCCAACGGCATGTTAGTGACTGGGAACAGGAGATGTGGTTCCAGTCCCAGAAGGGTTAACAACTCACAATAGGATTCTGGGTCGACACCCCATCCCTGGGGCTGGAACTTCCCATATAAACATGCTGGAGAGGTGGGGGCTCACTCTCTGAGGCCTTCAGGTCTCATTTCTGTGATTTTAGGGGCAAAGGCAGTTTGCAGGGCTCAGTAGGGGCCTCAGCCCATCAGAGATTCCGTGGGAGCCCAAAGTTTTACCTCAAACACACCATTCTCCTCATCAAACCCCTGGTCCTTTGCTGAAGCATGTTCAGACTTGGAATAAACAAGTGTTTGTTGGGAACCCCCATGGTCCAGGCCCTTTGGGAGACACTGAGGAAACATGAAGGGGTAAGAGAACTGCTCTTAGGCAACCATCTTACAGAGACAGAAACTAAGGCTCAGAGAGGCTTTGAAATCTGCTCAAGGGAACACAGCTAAGAATTCAACTCCCAGGGCTCTAGGCCCGCTAACACTAGCACTGGGATGTGAAGACCACCCCCACCCCCCAAATCCCTTTAGGCACAAGGAAAAGTTAGTTTTGTGAAACTGGAATCTACTAAGATCAGAAACTCAGAGTCCAGGACACAGGGCTGGCTGCCTGAGTTGATTTTGTTCTGAAACGCCCAGCCTGGCCCCAAAATCCATGTCAGAACTCGACCACCTTTTGACACCCTTCTCTGAGCTGTAATGAGCAGCAGCAGCAGGCAGGTGTGTGACCTCCACAACCCATAGGCACACACATCACAGCAGCACTGCTCCCGGAGCCCACCAGGGCCTCCCAAGGTTGTGTGTGTCTTGGCCCCTTGTATAGACAGGCACCAAGCCAGGTGAACGGGACTGGTCTGTAGAGCTAGAGCTGCTGGTCCTGCTCCCACAGCAGAGCTGGTCAGGGTCCAGCTGGTCTCCCTGCAGCCCCAGGTGAGAGGCCTCTGGAGGGATGCTCTGAAAAACCACTCCTTCCTACAAGTGTCAGAGGGTCCATGCTCCTCAACCTGGTCTTCCCACCTCGGGACTAACCTGGATTTCAGAGATGCTTTCCCCGGGGAGGCTGCTGGGCAGTACGTAAGCCATTTGTCTCCCCCTCTCCCCGGCCCCTGGCCCGCTGCCACGGTGACCTCCCCTCCCCCAAGAAGGGCGGTGAGCTGGGGGGTGGGAAGAATCCACCGCCAACGCTCTCGGGAGGGGTGCTGGGAAGCCAGGCAGGGCGTGTCGCCTGGTCCTTTCTCTGCCCAGCCCCGGGCGTCACGGCTCTTGGTGTGAGGCGCCCCGTACCATCCCCCAAATCTGCCTCGCACTGGGGAACCCTTGCTGTCGTCGCCCAGATCCCTGAGCCCCATAGGGGCTAATACATACTGGCGAAGGGCAGCGGGTCTAGAACCTTCTGTGCCCAGTCGGACGTAAGCCAGGGGAGGTAGGCGCCTTGTTCCCCCACGACCTGCACCCGCTCTTTTCAGAGGAGACATCTGTGGGTCTCCCTCCGCCCGCGGCCGTCTGCCCTTGGGGTCTGGACGTGCCCGTAATTACGGTTCCGGTCAGGGGCCCCAGGGAACCCCTCCGGTGCCGCGGGGTGGGGAGCGGCCAGACGCCAGTCCCGTCTCGTTCTCCAAAGAGGGGCGCCGTCCTCCCCGCGACCCTCACCGGCGCCCCGCCACCTGCGCGGTCGCCCGCAGCCGGTGCCGCAGTGCGAGCGAGCCAGCGAGCCCGGAGCCTTCACGCCTCGGCCGGCGCCGCTGAGCGAGCCGCCGCCCTCCGGCCTCCCCGCCGCGCCGCACCTGCACCCGCACCCGCACCCCGAGCCCCCACCCCAGATCCCACCCTCACCCCCACCTCCGGCCCCAGCGTCTCCTCGGCCCTTACCCTTGGGCCCTCCCCTGCCCGGCCCCGCCCGAGCCGGCCCCGACTTCTCATCCCCAAACCTCCCCTCTACCCAGGCACCGAGGGGCCTTTTCGAGCCGGGGCCGGGGTCCCAATCGGGTGGGTGATTTGGCGGGGGTTCGACTCGACGCCAAGCCAAGAGAATAAGCGGGGTACTTACCACTCTGCTCCCCCAAGAACACCAACTTGAATTTTCTCAGTGGGTTCCCAAAATCTCCCCCTGCGGACATGGTGCTGGCAGCCTGGGCTGGGAGAGAAGGAGGAGGAGGAGGAGAAGCGAAGGAGCAGGGAGGGGAGAGGAGGAGGGCGAGGGGAGGCGGCCGGCGGTGCGGGAGCCGGAGGGGGAAGGGCTGGCTGCGCGCGTCCCTGACTCCCCAGCTGCGTCCCGGCCCCGGCCTGCGGCTGCGTGTCCGGCGGCGGAGGAGAAGGAGGAGGAGAAAGAAGAGGAGGAGGAGGAAGGCTGGGGCTGGGCTGCCGCGGGCGGCGCTTGATGCGGTGCGAGGGGCGCGCTCTGGACGCCCGAGGCGCGGCGCGAACAGCGAGGCGCGGGCTGAGCGGGGCGCAGGGACTGCGCGCAGGGCGGAGGAGCGCTCTCCCAAGCCGCACTGGTCGGCCCCCCTCCCGCCTCTCTTCTCCGCCCGCGCCTGCGCTCTGCGCGCTCCCCAGCCTCTGATGTCATTCGGGGCCTGCGGGGCTGGGGGGCGCCAGTCCACCCACCCGGAGCCCGCACCCGGCGGGGGAGAGAACCGCCTCGCCGTGCCTCAGAGAGATCCCCGAATCGAGCCCTGTCTCACTGCCCCTCTACGTCTGTCTTCCCCACTCTACCCCTCCTTTGAATCCAGAAAATGACGTGAAATTATCAGGGGATATTTGTTTCTGGTCTTTAAACCTAGATGCTAGTCCCTTCCTCCACCTCCTGCAACACCAATGCACACTCAACCTGGCCATCCTATAGGGTGGAAAGGAAAGGAGTGGGGGATGAGCCAGGGTGTGGTGGACCGTGTGTGCTCAGACAGGCTCTACTGTCATCTTGTGCGTCTCTTGCCCTCCCTACCCTCTCTAGACCCAGATCCCCCCTCTTGGGCACAATCTGTGACGTCATAGGTGTCCCCACAGACATGCCCAGTGAGAGAGGAAGCACCAGTAAAAGGCGTACCTTCCTCAAACCAACCGCTCCTAAGGATCATTTTATCCTAAACCTAATGCCCCGTAGGAGAGAAGGAACAATGAGGCCCTGAATGTCAGCACCTCCATCTCCAGAACGGTGCCCTGGATCCCTGGACCCTGGGGCCTCCGTGTTGACAATGCCGCTCCTTGCCCTGGCAATTAGGTGTATCTGGACAATGAGCTCCTGGAGCACAGGAGGGAGACCTCGCATTTGTCTCTGTATTCATCCGACCTTTTAAGGCACACAGAGTAAGTTGTGAGTGGGTGAGAACAAGGAGCAGGTGCCAGGTGTTAGAAGCACTCCCAACCCAGTCCTAGCATTCTGGCTAATGCTAGCTTTGAGGTTTTGCAAAGCTGCCTCTACCGTGCTGCCACCACGTGGTCTATGCTTTTAGGACTGTTCAATGAACATTTATTTGGGATTATAACCCAAATGTTTAGGAACAAGTTGCATGTGTGTGTGTGTATTTCATACAGAGAGAAAAGTGAGACGCAGCCTTCATCTCTGGAGATTTCCAGAGGACATTTGTTGACCTCTTTTTGACTTACATGGCTTGCTTGGGATGTCTCCCTGTCTGGCTCCATGGTTTGTTTACTTAGAGTCTCTCTTTCTCTCATTGCTTATTAAAAACCAGAGAGTGAGTTCCATGAAATCAGCAGTTGAGGCTCCACTACTGAATCCCAAGGACATAGCTCAGAGCTTAGGAAATAGTTGTTGAAAGTTTGAATGAATGTCTAGAACACAAATCAGAACAACTGTTCCACTTATTGAAGAGATTGTCTTTTCCCCATTGTATGTTTTTGCCTCGTTTCTCATATGTTAATTGACCATAAGTGTGTGGATTTATTTCTGGGTTCTATATTCTGTTCCATTGACCTATGTGTCTGATTTTTGTGCCAGTGCCATACTGTTTTGATTACTGTGGCTTTGTAATATATTCTGAAGCCAGGGAGCATGATTCCTCCAACTCTGTACTTCTTTCTCAAGATTTTTTTGGCTATTTGGGGTCCTTTGTGTTTCCATACAAAATTTGAAATTATTTGTTCTGGTTCTGTGAAAAATGCCATTGGTATTTTGGTAGGGATTGCATTGAATATGTAGATTGACTTGGATAGTATGGTCATTTTGACAATATTAATTCTTCTAATGCAAGAACACGATATATCTTTCCATCTGTTTCCATCATGTTCAATTTCTTTAATCAGTGTCTTATAGTTTTCTGAGTATAGGTCTTTAACCTCCTTAGGTAGGTTTATTCGTGGGTATTTTATTCTTTTTGATGTGATGGTAAATGGGATTGTTTCCTTAATTTCTCTGTTTGATAGTTCGTGGTTAGTGTATAGAAATGCAATAGATTTCCGTATATTAATTTTGTAATTAATACAACTGTACAAAATTTATTGATGAGCTCTAGTAGTTTTCTGGTGGCATCTTCAGGATTTTCTATGGATAGTATCATTTCATCTGCAAACAGTGACAGTTTTACTTCTTTCTTTCCAATTTGGATTCCTTTTATATCTTTTTCTTCTCTGATTGCTGTGGCTAGGACTTCAAAAACTATGCTGAATAAAAAAGGTGAGAGTGGACATTGTTGTCTTGTTCTTTTCAATAAATGGCACTAGGAATACTGAACAGCTATGTGTAAAAGAATGAAGTTAGAATATTCTCTAACACCATATACAAAAATAGACTCAAAATGGATTAAAGACTTAAATGTAAAACCAGGTACTATAAGACTCTTAGAGGAAAACACAGGCAGAACACTCTTTGACATAAATGGCAGAAATTTTTTTTTTTGGATCCATCTCCTAAAGCAAAGGTAACAAAAGCAAACATAAACAAAAGGACCTAGTTAAGCTTAAAAGCTTTTGCACAGCAAAATAAACCATTGACAAAACGAAAGGACAACCTACTAAATGGGAGAATGTCTGCAAATGATATGACTGATAAGGGGTTAGTATTCAATGTATTTAAAGAGCTCATACAACTCAACATCAAAAAAACAAAACAACCAAATTAAAAAATGGGCAGAAAAACTGAACAGACATTTTTCCAAAGAGGAAATGCAGATGGCCAACAGGCTCATGAAAAGGTGCTCAGTATTACTAATCATCAGGAAAATGCAAATCAAAACCACAATGAGATATTATCTCACACCAGTCAGAATGTCTATAATCAAAAAGATAACAAATGTTGACAAGGATGTGGAGAAAAGGGAACCCTTGTACACTCTTGGTGGGAATGTAAAGTGGTGCAGCCACTGTGGAAAACAGTATGGAGGTTCCTCTAAAAACTAAAAATAGAACTGCCAGATGATGCAGCAATTCCACTCCTGGTTATATATCCAAAAAATAATAATTCAAAAAGATATATGCACCCCAATGTGCATAGGAGCATTATTTACAATTGGAAGCAACGTAAGTGTTCATCAACAGATAAAGACAAAGAAGATGTGGTGTATATTTAGATAGATAGATAGATAGATAGATAGATAGATAGATAGATATAGATATAGATGGAATACTACTCAGCCATAAAAAAGAATGGAATTTTGCCGTGTGCAGCAGCATGGATGAACTTGGAGGGCATTATGCTAAGTGAAATACGTCAGACAGAGAAAGATAAATACCGTATGATATTGTATGTGGCAACTAAAAACTATAACAAACTAGTAAATAGAGCAAAAAAGAAGTAGACTCACACATACAGAGAACAAATTGTGGTTACCAGTGGGGAGAGGGAAGGGGAAGGGGCAATATAGGGGTAAGAGAAAGAAAAAGGTTATTATGGGATTATATGAAATCATATGTGTGAAACTTTTGAAAATTGTAAAGCACTGTAGGATTTAAAGAATCTTTCATTCAATAAAAAAATTTCTAAATAAAAATAAATTTAAAAACTAAAAAATTCATTCTTTTCCCACTGGGAAAAAAACAAACAAACAACTGTTCCACTCCTCAGAATGGCCTTTGGTTTGGAGCCCCATAGACTGTAGGGCATCACCCTGGGATATCTCCCCTATGATGCCTGGCATCAGGCACAGGGCCACATTTCAAACTCCCACCCCACTTCTGCTCTGGGGTTTTGCTCTCTCAGGAGGCTGCATCCAGCATGGGGCTGAAGGATGCCCTAGAAGGAGCCAAGCCTCCCAAGCTGCAGCCCTTCCTGCCTCTATGAGTGGTCCCTCCATGGGAGGGGCAGGGGAGGCACCCAGCGGGGCACCCTTCCTCCTACCCACACCTTTTCATAACATCTGGTGCTGTCTTCCCACACACTCCTGTCACATCCTGAGGAAATCATCTGTGGCAAGACGAAGTGTGACAGAAATTGTACCATCTTATCGGTAAGCCTGCGCAAGTCCTGTGCCTTCCCTGACCATCTGGTCCATACATGAGGCAGTGGGGCCGTAGGGGAGGGAGGGGTGGGGCACGGGCCCCTCTGGGCACCTCTAAGCCTCTGAGTCAACTTACGTGCTTACCAGCCCCAGCTGACTGTGGGCCAGGATGCCTTGTGGGACTCTGTCCAATTCTTCCAGTTCAAATGACAAAAGCCCGACTCCAGCTACTTAGGTACAGCGACGTGGGCTGGCTCAGGTAGCGGGAGCAGACAGTGGCATTGCTCACAGAATGTGGTCATCAGGCTATGGGATCAGAGTTGGCTCCACATCCCTCTCCTTCCCCATCTTTTGTCATTGCTCGTCTCTCCTTATTTGGGGTCTTGTTCTTAACCTGCCCTAGAGCAGACAGGCTTTCTCCAGGTGGGGAAAACAAAATGTGAAATGTGGCCACTGTGACACTCAGTTTGGCAATCCCACTGGAACAAGTTTCTTCCACATGGCATCCTTGTGTTCCATTTTTGGAAATTATGTAAAGCTTCCTATTGAGGCTAACGATGTATATATAAGTTGTAAAGAAAACCTGTCATTAGGAATGCCCATTTACCCTCCACCCAGCTGGAGCAATCAAACATCACAATATTCTGAGGTGTCTGTTGTTTCCCTCCACTGCACCCCTGCTGCTCCCTCCCTCCCCAACGCAGAAATGCAGAACCCCAGCTGCCTTTTCGTTGAGTTTATCACATTTGGATGTGTCCTTCAACAATATCTCCTTTTGTCTGCATCTTTTGAACTTTATCTAAGGTATCAAATGACGTGTTTTTCTCCTATGACTTACATTTTTCTTACGTCATGTTCCTAAGATTCATCTGTTGATGACTATAACAGCAGTCCTTTCATTTTCACTGCGATTTTGTATTCCATTGTTTGCTCCAATTTTAAAATCATTTTCAGTAAAATGTGTCCAGTTTAAAAATGTAAAATACTTTTAGATTCACAATGATAACATCTTACATAGCCATAGTACATTAGTAAAACAAGGAAATTAACACTGGAAAATGTACCCAGTTTTCCTTCTGCTACTACAAATAATGCTGTTGTGAACATTCTTTATGTGCCTCCTGATACACCTGTGAGAAGTTTTTGCAAGCTGTGTTTTGAGTAAATAAACTGAGGTATAGAATTAAGTATATGTTTAATCTTATGCCAAACTGTTTTCCAACAATAGTTCTCAGCTCATATAGCTCTGCACCTTCACTTATAGTTTTCATTTTCTTCAAGAGACTCTTGACTCTTCTCAGCTCTTTGCTATTATATGCACTTTTTAAAAACTTTTTAAAAATTTGAAGTATAGTTGATTTACAGTGTTTCAGGTGCATAGCAAAGTGATTCATTTATACATATTATTATATGCATTTTTAATTAAACTTTTTATTTTGAGATAATTATAGATTTACAAGTAGTTGTAAGAAATAAGACAGATCCTGTGCATCATTTATCCAGATTCCCTCAGTGGTAACGTCTTGCAAAACTATAGTACCATATCACAACCAAGATACTGACAGGTGCAGAACATTTCCATCCCCACAAGGGTGCCTCATGAGGTCCTTTTATAGGGACACCCTCTTCCTCCTGCCTCACCCCTTTCCTAATCTCTGGCAACCACTAAACTGTTCTTTGTCTCAATAATTTTGTCATTTTAAGAATGTTATATAAATGAAATTATACAGTATGTAACATTTTGGGATTGGTGTTTTTCACCTGGCATACTTCTGTGGCAATTCACCCAGGTTCTGTGTATCAATAGTTGGCTCCCTTTTACTGCTGACCAGTATTCCATAGTAGGGATTACCACAGCTTGTTTACCATTCACCCATGGAAGGGCATCTGGGTTATTTCCAGTTTGGGGCCATTACAAATAGAGCTGCTATGAACATTCATGTACAGGTTTGTTTGTTTGTTTGTTTTCATGTACAGGTTTTTGTGTGAACATAAGTTTTTATTTCTCTGGGATAAATACCAAGGAGTGCAATTGCTGGGTCATATGGTAGCTGCATGTTTAGTTTATTTTTCTTTTAAAGGAATAGCCGAACTCTTTTCCAGTTGGTACCACTTTATATTCCTACCAACGTCACATGAGGGTCCGGTCTCTCCACATCCTCACCAGCATATGGTTTTGTCACTATTTTTTGAGCCATTCTGTGAAGTGTGTAGAGATATCTCACTGTGGTTTTAATCTGCTTTTCTCTAATGGCTAATAATATTAAACATCTTTTCATGTGCTTATTTGCTATATGTATATCCTCTGAAATATCTGTTCATGGCTTTTGTTCATTTTTTAATTGGATTGTTTGCTGTTTTACTGTTGCATTTTGAGAGTTCTCTATATATTCTAGGTATTAGTCCCCTGTCAGATATGTGGTCTGCAAATATTTTTCTCCCAGTCTGCAGCTTATGTTTTCATCCTCTTAACAGGGTTTTTTGCAGAGTAAAAGTTTTCAATTTCGATGAAGCCCACCTTACTGATTTTTTTTCTTTTAAGAATTGTGCTTTTGCTGTCATGACTAAGCCCTAAGTCTCAAAGATTTTCTATGTTTTTTCCTAAAAGGTTAAAAATAGGTTTATGTTTTACATTTCAGTTCATGATTCACTTTGAGTTAAATTTGTATGAGCTATGAAACTTAGGTTGGAGGCTTATTTTGGTTTTTTTGGTCTATGGATGTCCAGCTGCTTCAGCACCATTGTTCTTCCTCTAGTGAATTATTTTCGGCCATTTGTCAAAGATCAGTTGGGCCTTGTTACTGTTGGGGAGGGGGTGAACATCCGGTCTCCCCACATGGTCTTCGCTGACACTACAGGTGGGAGTCACTGCCCACCTCCCCCCACCCCATACTGCCCAGTGGGGACAACAGGCCCAGCTCCCATCTTGGTCTTCTCTGATGCCCCCATCCCAGCTGAAGGATTGGGGCACCTTGTTCTAGCTTAGAGATGGTAGAAGTCTATACTCACCGCTTGGACTTTACTGGGGTAGGTAGGTGGGAGTGGGGGGACCTCACAGTTTTTCTGCAGTGTTTGACTAAAAGTTTTCTGTCTTACTAAGCTGCCCCTCTCCTGCTCCATTGACTAGAGAGAGCAAGCTTTGGTTGGGGCTTTATTTTTTTCTGTGCTCAGTGGTGTTTTTTAGTCACTAGCTTCTTCAGCTCCAAGTCCAGGACATAAGAGATAAAAGGAAAACCCAGGGAACTCATCACCATGTCATTCCTCAGGCCCTAAGGTCCAAAGCTGGTCTGCCTTCTTCTCTCCACCTTTTAGAGTTTTCTTATGTTTGTTTTGTACATAATATCTGGAGTATTCAATTGTATTTAGCAGGAGGAACAGGGAAGAGTATGTTTGCTCCATCTTTCTACCTACATATTTTAATGTAAACTTTTATTAAAATGTATCATGCATGCCTAAAAGTCAACAAATCACAAGTGTACAGCTTAATGAATTTTTCCAGAGTGAACATATCTATCTAACCACCACTCAGATCAAGAACAGGAATATTTTATATATATATGTATAACTGAATCACTTTGCTGTACACTTCAAACTAACATAACATTGTAAATTAACTATACTTCAATTAAAAAAAAAAAGAAGAGGAATATTGCCAGCATCCCAGAAGTCTCCGTCATGCCCCTTCCCAGGCATTGTTCTGTTCCCACAAAGGAAAGAACTATTCAGATATTTCAGCAAAGACTGGTTTTGCCCATATTTAAACTTTGTATAAGTGGAGTCAAACAATATGTACTCTTTCTTTTATATTTATTATTTATTTGTTTGTTTTGGCTGTGCTGGGTCTTAGTTGCAGCACGCGGGATCTTCATTGCAGCATGTGGGATCTTTAGTTGCAGCATGTGGACTCTTAGCTGTGCAATGCATGTGGGATCTAGCTCCCTGAGCAGGGATTGAACCTGGGCCCCGTGCATTGGGAGCATGGAGTCTTACTCACTGGACCACCAGGGAAGTCCCAAACAATATGTACTCTTGCATCTCTGGCTTCTTTCATTAAATACTGGGTTTGTGAGAGTCACCCATGGTGTTGCATGTAGTAGTAGTTGATCCACTTTTGAGGTTGTATAGTGTTCCACGGTGTGAATATATCAGTTTATTTATCCATCTATTGTAGAGGGACATTTCAGTTGTTTCCAGTGCTTGGTTATTACAAATATTGCTGTTATGAAAATTCTTAGATGTGTTTTTTGATGAATATATGTTCCAGATATACACGTGTATTTCTTCTGGGCATATACCTAAGTGTGGAATTGCTAAATCATAGAGTATGTCTATTTTCAGATTTAGTATATACTTCCAGCTTTCCAAAGTAGTTGTACCAAGCAGCAGTGATATATGAGAGTTCCAGTGTTTCACATCCTTGCTTACACTTAATATTGTCAGTCTTTTAATTTTAGACATTCTGGTGGATAGGTAGTGATTTCTCACAGTAGCTTTAATTTGCTTTTCCTTGATGCCTAGGAAGGTGTTATCTTTCTTTAAGGAGGATTTACATTTGTTTATGCCAGGCACTAGGGAATCCTAGCAAACGGTATTCACTTAATCCAGTTTCAGAAACTGAAATGCTTTGGAGCTGGACTGAAGTCTCTGTGAGAGCTGGTCTCCTTGCAGTCCAAACTGATGACTAGGCTGCACTTCTCTGGGTTCTCATCCCAACATGAGTCTCTCTTCTTCAGTGAGTCCTAGACTCCAACTATCTACCCCATTCCTTTGAGCCTGACTAGTACACCTCCCAGACTCTCGGCTGACTTGTCCAGAATTAGTAAATGCTTCTGGGCCAGAAGTAGTCCAAATGTTGGGCACACCTTCCTGGATTCCCATTTTCTCCAAAATCTAGGCCCACTACATCTTTGCTACTTTGTTCTCTCTCCAATACTTTCAAGTATATTTTTAAAAACTGCGCCTAGTTTTTCTTGGTGTCCGGAATGAATCACCTAAACTTCTATCAGAAGAGGCATGGGTTTTTTAAAAAATTGCTTCTTGTTCCTTCTTCCTTTTACAGATATTCTCCCTTATACCTTTGAATATATTTGCTACATTTGCTATACTTATTTTACACAGTTGATCTGTATGCATTGTGTCCAGTTTGTTGTATATCTTTTATAGTGGTTTTAATCCTCAAGTCTCTCCTGGTTTTGGCTTGTGAACTCCCGTATCCCTTGTGGTTATCAGCTGTCCAATCAGATAATGAGTAAGGGATATGATGAAGGTCTGTTTTTGTCGCTCCTGGTAAGTATGAAGGGTGGTGTGGGGATGACTCACACCAGATGGAGAGCCCTGGGTACTCCAGAACTGCTACTCAACCTCCTTCTTGCTTTTGTGTCACAGAGAAATCTCTCTAGTCAGGGACTCCTAGATTCTTCGAAAAAAGCAGCAATGATAGAAGACAGAGTCTTTAGAATGGTCTCATGAGTGGGATCACCTACTGTCCTTGAAACCATCATCTGCCATCCATGAGGGTCTGGAGGAGACTGGGATGGAAGAGCAGATGTCTGGGCATCTGGGCAGCCTGCATGTGCTTCATCAGAATCCCAGATTGGCGTGGCTCTGCTATGAGCCTGGCACCCCGAGCAGCCAAGTTGCTGCCGCTCATTCCTTTTCTCCCGTGACAGAGGCTCCAGCCATCCTCCGGGAAATACAGCAGCCAGGAACGAACAGAACTTAACATCTCTCCACCACCCTTTCTTCCCACCTGTGTACCTGCCACCCCCGCCTCAGACTGCTACTAACGTTTCACATTAGTCACCCAGCTTAGTCTCCCAGGGGTTAGTCACAGTGTTTATATTAGTTTCTCCATCTTACTTCTGTAATTTCTCTGTCATTGATTTCTTGGGGGAGGCAACCAGAAGACAGGGCTAGTTCACTATCTTGCACCTCCCTTTCTCTTCCTTGAATTCCTTATCATCATAATTTACGTTCCCTTCTTTTTCCTCCTTCTTCCTCTTTCTCCTTTCCTTTTTCAGCTTTAGGTTTGATTAGAGTTTCCTTATCTCTACTTTGCAAATTACTCTGCAAGAGAGTCTTTAAAATTTATTTTTATTTCTACTCTATTTCCTTTTGATTTGTTGTGATGTGTGTTTTTCGTAAATCGCCTTTATCCAGTCATTCTAGCTATGAATCACTCATCTGAGTGAGAAACTGAGCTTCTCTCCCACCAAGTTCTTACTGCGGTCCATTGAAGTGAGGCTTCCAGGCTGCTTAACCTACATAGGGTGGGGTGGAGTAGATGTTAAACTATGTGTAAATTGGCAGGTCATGTTCAATAGTGGCTGGATGGCCAGAGAGCTGAGCAGTGGGTGGATTTTTGAAAGGTTTGCCCACAACAAAAATATCAGGCCAATGTTGGAGGAGGTCTAAAGCAATCCAAATATGGGCAAAATTTCTGCCTCATGGTCTGCGGCTGTCATCTTTGCTGATGACCCTTCAATAAAGAGGGGATTGGTTATTGTGAGAAGATCAGAAGTTTCAGTTATTGGGGAGATTGTTAACAAAGGGCTCCATGCTTAGAGCCATAAGATCCACAGTCTCTGTTGTAAGAATTTTCATATGGCTGAGAGATGATTAGGGTGTGAGCTCACAGACCTCCTTATTGCTCCCATGGAATGCTGTGGTCTTCTCTCTTTTCTTCTTTTGTTCAATTTTTTTTCTTTTTTTTATACAGCAGGTTCTTATTATCTACTTTATACGTATTAATGTACATGTGTCAATCCCAACCTCCCAATTCATCCCACCCCCACCCCCACCCTCGCTTTCCCCCTTTGGTGTCCATATGTTTGTTCTCTACATCTGTCTCTATTTCTGCCTTGCAAACCGGTTCACCTGTACCATTTTTCTAGATTCCACATATATGCATTAATAGACAATATTTGTTTTTCTCTTTCTGACTTACTTCACTCTGTATGACAGTCTTTAGGTCCATCCATGTCTCTACAAATGACCCAATTTCATTCCTTTTTATGGCTGAGTAATATTCCATTGTATATATGTATGTGGTCTTCTCTTGATGATGTGAAATGGAATGAGATCACAAGAGAATCTTAGAGGGATACCACTCCTTATTCTATGGAAAGTCTAGATTTCAGAGTTATCAGTGATTGGATGAATTGAAAAACTGTCTGGTTGAGTAGATGAATTAATAGAAAGGATAAAAGGATCCATGGGAGATGGAATGGACTAATTTTTGAATGGGTGGCTTTGTGGGTGAATAGCTGAATAGAAGATTGTCTGGAAGAGTGGGTGTAATTATGTATGGATCTATGTACATGGGTGGATATTGGAGTAAATGAATGTAGATATATGGATAGACAGATGAATGGAAGGGTGGTGGGTGGACTGACAGACAAAATAGGGGGTGGATAAATGGCTACATATACATGCATGTAAGTCTGCATCATGTGTGTGAATGGAGGGATGATGAAGTAGGTAGGTGGATGTTTGATGGATGGATGGGGATAACAGATGGATAGAGTCAGAGCTACATAGGTGGGAATGATGGATAATGAGCGAGTGTGTAAGTGGATGAGGGCAGTGGATAATGGATGGATGACAAAAGGGTAAACTTTGAAATCAGTCCTGTGTTTTCATCTTGACTTTGCATCCTAGCTCTGTGACATAGGGTAAAATCCTTTAATTTCTCTAAGCCTTGGGAAAATTTTAAATATTCAAGAAAAAGTAAGCCATAAGTGAAAAATTTAAGGGGAAGTATTATTGAAAATAAATACTTCCAAGGATAAAAACATTCAAGAAATAAATATCAGAGAGGGGTTAAGGTCTTACTTGGAGTTAAATGTCTGTAAATCAAAATGTAGATTTCAGGAGTGGAGAAGCTGTGTTAAGATTTGGAAATATTTAACTATGAAATAATAGTAATACAAAACATTTACAAATTGTAGTTACAAACTAAAATATAAATACTATTTATGTAAACATATTAATATCACAATATATGATGATGTGAGGGAGGGGAAGGAAGGCTTTGGATCTGGTGTCCTCATCTTTCATATCAGGGAGTCCAATGATAATGCCTACATTGAAGTATGGAAAGTAAAAATGATTACTCTCATATCAATGTGTTTTTTCCCTCTACTCTCTTTTTGTAATTATAGAAGGATCTTTTACAAAACCCTCTTGAAGTGAATAAATATTTATTTGAAATTTTATCATTGTTTCATGTTCCTTTTGATTTCTTTTTCAGGTTTTAACTAAAAATGAACTGAATTACAATAACATTACAAATAACATATTAAAAATCACATATTTATCAAAATATTTCAATATATATACACTTGATCTTAGCCAAAAAGCTGAGAAGTGATAAAATATTTCAGTATATCTATTTAGCTTTTCTGGAACACATACATGAAACGATGTCTAGAATGATACCCTCCTAATGTAAATATTAATTATTTATGAGTAGTGGCATTTGAATTTCTTTAACCTCTACACAGTGCTTGAATAATTTATAATAAGTATGCATTCTTTCTACAAAACTCATACTGGTTTTACCTCATATGAAAGAGAAAATTAAAAAAAAAATAATTCTCTGCTTATTCAGATCTTTTCATCATTACCTGAAGTAGTTTATTTGTAGGCGTGCTCTGTAACCCTCTAGCTCCAGGCTTACTGTTAATTCTCTCTGGAATGCAACCCTTAATCTCAGGACATAGAAACTGCCATACTCGCTTTATTTTGTACGCTTGTTAGAGAAAAGTGTTCCTTTTTAAAGTGTGAATTATGTGCCCCACGAACGTCCCAGTGCAGTGAGGTGGGAGGAGAGAGGAGGGTGTGTCTCCAGAGATGCCCGATCAACACATAAGAATCATGCTCATGGACTTCCTTGGCGGTGCAGTGGTTAAGAATCCGCCTGCCAATGCAGGGGACACGGGTTTAATCCCTGGTCTGGGAAGATTTCACATGCCACGGAGCAACTAAGCCCGTGTGCCACACCACTGAGCCTGCGCTCTAGAGCCCGTGAACCACAACTACTGAGTCTCTGTGCCTAGAGCCTGTGCTCTGCAACAATGAGAAGCCCGTGCAGTGCAACGAAGAGTAGCCCCCGCTCGTGGCAACTAGAGAAAGCCCACATGCAGCAACGAAGACCCAAGGCAGTCAAAAATAAATAAATTTATTAAAAAAAAAACATGGTCATATGAGGTTATCCATCCAAAGATGTGGAATAAGATTCAGTAGTATTCAGGTAGACAGTACAGTGATTTGTAGATTCCTGACTCATTGCCACAAATGTTTTGTTCTGTCCCCCTGCCCTCCATGTGTCCCTGTGGCCTGAGAGGGCCCATCTTTGCAATCTCACACAAAGTCCAGTGAAAGAGTGTGATTTTTAAATTCTAAAATGTGTGTAAGCATACTAAATGAGTAAAGAAAATTCATGTATAGAGGACTGGACTTTATAAAAAAAAACAAAAGCTTTGTTCTTTTCTTTTTTCAATACATGAATTGTTTTTAATGTTTACTTATTTATTTTCTTATTAGTTATCCATTTTGTACATATTAACATCCATATGTTAATCCCAATCTCCCAATTCATCACACCATTACCCCCACACCCTGCCACTCTCCCCACTTGGTGTCCATACATTTGTTCTCTACATCTGTGTCTCAGTTTCTGCTCTGCAAACTGGTTCATCTGTACCATTTTCTAGGTTCCACATATATGTGTTAATATATGATATTTGTTTTTCGCTTTCTGACTTACTTCACTCTGTATGATAGTCTCTAGATCCATCCACATCTCTACAAATGACCCAATTTCGTTCCTTTTTATGGCTGAGTAATATTCCATTGTATGTACCACATCTTTATCCATTCGTCTGTCGATGGGCATTTAGGTTGCTTCCATGACCTGGCTATTGTAAACAGTGCTGCAGTGAACATTGGGGTGCATGTGTCTTTTTGAATTATGGTTTTCTCTGGATATATGCCCAGTAGTGGGATTGCTGGGTCATATGGTAATTCTATTTTTAGTTCTTTAAGGAACTGCCATACTGTTCTCCATAGTGGCTGTATCAATTTACATTCCCACCAACAGTGCAAGAGGGTTCCCTCTTCTCCACACCCTCTCCAGCATTTGTTGTTTGTAGATTTTCTGATGATGCTCATTTTAACTGGTGTGAGGTGATACCTCATTGTAGTTTTGACTTGCATTTCTCTAATAATTAGTGATGTTGAGCAGCTTTTCATGTGCTTCTTGGCCATCTGTACATCTTCTTTGGAGAAATGTCTATTTAGGTCTTCTGCCCATTTTTGGATTGTGTTGCATGTTTTTTAATATTGAGCTGCATGAGCTGTTTATATATTGTGGAAATTAATCCTTTGTCCATTGATTCATTTGCAAATATTTTCTCCCATTCTGGGGGTTGTCTTTTCCTCTTGTTTATGGTTCCCTTTGTTGTGCAAAAGCCTTTAAGTTTAATTAGGTCCCGTTTGGTTTTTTTAATTTTTATTTTCATTACTCTAGGAGGTGGGTCAAAAAAGAAAAGATCTTGCTGTGATTTATGTCAAAGAGTGTTCTTCCTATGTTTTCCTCTAAGAGTTTTATAGTGTCTGGACGTACATTTAGGTCTCTAATTCATTTAGAGTTTATTTTTGTGTATGGTGTTAGGGAGTGTTCTAATTTCATTCTTTTACATGTAGCTGTCCAGTTTTCCCAGCACCACTTATTGAAGAGACTGTCTTTTCTCCATTGTATATCCTTGCCTCCTTTGTCATAGATTAGTTGACCATAGGTGCATGGGTTTATCTCTGGGCTTTCTATCCTGTTCCATTGATCTACATTTCTGTTTTTGTGCCAGTACCATATTGTCTTGATTACTGTAGCTTTGTAGTATAATCTGAAGTCAGGGAGTCTGATTCCTCCAGCTCCATTTTTTTCCCCCAAGAGTGCTTTGGCTATTCGGGGTCTTTTTTGTCTCCATACAAATTTTAAGATTTTTTTGTTCTAGTTCTGTAAAAAATGCCATTGGTAATTTGATAGGGATTGCATTGAATCTGTAGATTGCTTTGGGTAGTAGAGTCATTTTCACAATATTGATTCTTCCCATCCAAGAACATGGTATATCTCTCCATCTGTTGGTATCATCTTTAATTTCTTTCACCAGTGTCTTATAGTTTTCTGCATACAGGTTTTCTGTCTCCCTAGGTAGGTTTATTTCTAGGTATTTTATTCTTTTTGTTGCAGTGGTAAATGGGAGTGTTTCCTTAATTTCTCTTTCACATTTTTCATCATTAGTGTATAGGAATGCAAGAGATTTCTGTGCATTAATTTTGTATCCTGCAACTTTACCAAATTCATTGACCAGCTCTAATAGTTTTCTGGTAGCATCTTTAGGATTCTCTATGTATAGTATCATGTTGTCTACAAACAGTGACAATTTTACTTCTTCTTTGCAATTTGTATTCATTTTATTTCTTTTTCTTCCCTGATTGCCGTGGCTAGGACTTCCAAAACTATGTTGAATAATGGTGGTGAGAGTGGACATCCTTTTCTTGTTCCTGATCTTAGAGGAAATGCTTTCAGTTTTTCACCATTGAGAATGATGTTTGCTGTGGGTTTGTCGTATATGGCCTTTATTATGTTGAAGTAGTTTCCCTCTATGCCCACTTTCTTGAGAGTTTTTATCATAAATCGGTGTTGAATTTTGTTAAAAGCTTTTTCTGCATCTATTGAGATGATTGTATGGTTTTTATTCTTCAATTTGTTAATATGGTGTATCACATTGATTGATTTGCATATATTGAAGAATCCTTGCATCTCTTGGATAAATCCCACTTGATCATGGTGTATGATCCCTTTAATGTGTTGCTGGATTCTGTTTGCTATTATTTTGTTGAGGATTTTTGCATCTATATTCATCAGTGATATTGTTCTGTAATTTTCTTTTTTTGTAGTATCTTTGTCTGGTTTTGGTGTCAGGGTGATGGTGGCCTCATAGAATGAGTTTGAAAGTGTTCCTTCCTCTGCAATTTTTTGGAAGAGTTTGAGAAGGATGGGTGTTAGCGCTTCTCTAAATGTTTGATAGAATTCACCTGTGAAGCCATCTGGTCCTGGACTTCTGTTTGTTGGAAGATTTTTAATCACAGTTTCAACTTCATTACTTGTGATTGGTCTGTTCATATTTTCTATTTCTTTCTGTTTCAGTCTTGGAAGGTTTTGCCTTTCTAAGAATTTGTCCATTTCTTCCAGGTCATCCATTTTATTGGTGTACAGTTGCTTGTAGTAGTCTCTTAGGATGCTTTGTATTTCTGCGGTGTCTGTTGTAACTTTTCCTTTTTCACTTCTAATTTTATTGATTTGAGTCCTCTCCCTCTTTTTCTTGATGATTCTGGCTAATGGTTTATCAATTTTATCTTCTCAAAGAACCAGCTTTTAGTTTTATTGATCATTGCTATTGTTTTTGTTTGTTTGTTTCTGTCTCATTTATTTCTGCTCTGATGTTTATGATTTCTTTCCTTCTGCTAACTTTGGGTTTTGTTTTTTCTTCTTTCTCTAGTGCCTTTAGGTGTAACGTTAGATTGTTAATTTGAGGTTTTTCTTGTTTCTTGAGGTAGGCTTATATAGCTATAAACTTCCCTCTTAGAACTGCTTTTGCTACATCCCATAGGTTTTGGATCATCGTGTTTTCATTGTCTCTAGGTATTTTTTGATTTCCTCTTTGAATTTTTCAGTGATATCTTGGTTATTTAGTAATGTATTGTTTAGCCTCCATGTGTTTGTGTTTTTTACTTTTTTTCCCTGTAATTTATATCTAATCTCATAGCGTTGCAGTCAGAAAAGATGCTTGATATGATCTCAGTTTTCTTAAATTTACTGAGGCTTGATTTGTGACCCAAGATGTGATCTATCCTGGAGAATATTCCATGCGCACTTGAGAAGAAATTGTAATCTGCTGTTTCTGTATGGAATGTCCTATATATATCAATGAAATCTATCTGGTCTATTGTGTCATTTAAAGCTTGTGTTTCCTTATTAATTTTCTGTTTGGATGATCTGTCCATTGGTGTAAGTGAGGTGTTAAAGTCCCCCACTATTATTGTGTTACTGTCAATTTCCTCTTTTAGAGCTGTTAGCAGTTGCCTTATGTATTGAGGTGCTCCTATGTTGGGTGCATATATATTTATAATTGTTATATCTTCTTTTTGGATTGATCCCTTGATCATTACATAGTGTCCTTCCTTGTCTCTCGTAACATTCTTTATTTTAAAGTCTATTTTATCTGATATGAGTATTGTTACTCCAGCTCTCTTTTGATTTCCATTGAATATCTTTTTCCATCCCCTCACTTTCAGTCTGTATGTGTCCCTAGGTCTGAAGTGGGTCTCTTGTAGAGAGCATATATATAGGTCTTGTCTTTTTATGCATACAGTGAGCCTGTGTCTTTCGGTTGGAGCATTTAATCCATTCACGTTTAAGGTAATTATTGATATGTATGTTCCTGTTACCATTTTCTTAATTGTTTTGTGTTTGTAGGTCCTTTTCTTCTCTTGTGTTTCCCACTTAGAGAAGTTCCTTTAGCATTTGTTGTACAGCTGGTTTGGTGGTGCTGAATTCTCTGAGCTTTTGCTTGTCTGTAAAGCTTTTGATATCTCCATCGAATCTGAATGAGATCCTTGCTGGGTAGAGTAATCTTGGTTGTAGGTTCTTCCCTTTCATGGCTTTAAGTACATCATGCCACTCCCTTCTGGCTTGTACAATTTCTGCTGAGAGATCAGCTGTTAATCTTAAGGGTGTTTCTTTGTATGTTATTTGTCGTTTTCCCCTTGCTGCTTTCAATAATTTTTCTTTGTCTTTCATTTTTGCCAATTTGATTACTATGTGTCTTGGTGTGTTTCTCCTTGGATTTATCCTGTATGGGACTCTCTGTGCTTCCTGGACTTGGGTGGCTATTTCCTTTCCCATGTTAGAGATGTTTTCAACTATAATCTCTTCAAATATTTTCTTGGGTCCTTTCTCTCTTCTCCTTCTGGGACCCCTATAATGCGAATGTTGTTGCATTTAATGTTGTCCCAGAGGTCTCTTAGGCTGTCTTCATTTCTTTTCATTCTTTTTTCTTTATTCTGTTCCACAGCAGTGAATTCCACCATTCTGTCTTCCAGGTCACTTATCCGTTCTTCTGCCTCAGTTATTCTGCTATTGATTCTTTCTAGTGTATTTTTCATTTCATTTATTGTGTTGTTCATCTCTGTTTGTTTGTTCTTTAATTCTTCTAGATCTTTATTAAACATTTCTTGCATCTTCTCGATCTTTGCCTCCATTCTTTTTCCAAGGTCCTGGATCTTCTTCACTATCATTATTCTGAATTCTTTTTCTGGAAGATTGCCTATTTCCATTTCATTTAGTTGTTTTTCTAGGATTTTATCTTGTTCCTTCCTCTGGTACATAGCTCTCTGCCTTTTCATCTTGTCTATCTTTCTGTGAATGCGTTTTTTTCCCCCACAGGCTGCAGGATTGTAGTTCTTGCTTCTGCTGTCTGCCCTCTGGTGGATGAGTCTATCTCAAAAACTTTGTTCTTGAAATAGGTAGCTTGTGAGTATAAAATTAAACTATGTATAAACAATTAAGCTCCCATTTAAAAAGTAAATATTGTGCTCTGACAAGACAGAACAAATGTATGCAGATATTTTGGGGTAAAAAGCTATTAATTAGAACATTTTAAGAGGAAGATGAATTTTGAACAATAAGTATTAAAATTTATTACAATTTATGCTGAATGTTAAAACTGATAATCCTATTTTTTTCTCACATAATGTTTTTTCCCCTATCAGACAGTGCAGACTGAGGAAGTGGGGAATAAAAAAGTCACTTCTTTATTCTACTAAGTTAAAACAAATCAGACTTTTGGCTTGAAGCCATCTCTGTCTAAAATAAGTTGCAGGGCAGGTGGTGCCGTATAACATGGTAGTATTGGCCCTCATTTTAAAAAATCATAAATATAAAGGTAAATTGGTGCAAGTTTTACAATTGGAAATGCTTTCTATTTGAGGCACTTCAATACAAAGACCATTTATTTTAAAAGATAGTAACATGTTACTGTACGATAAAATCACAAGTGTTGATTTTAATCTAAAATTTACTCAAAAAATTAAATAAACCCTTGTAAAATCAAATCTTAGGTGTGAGTTTTACTTTAAGGACAATTCTGTGTTTCATCCATGGGGCAATGGTGCAATTACAGAGGTGCCAAAAGAGATGCATCCATTTCATTTTGACTCTTTATACTGTGAACTATGATACACAGAAGCAAATAAAGCATAACTGCATGGCTCAATGGATTATCACAAAACAATGTATCCACCAGGAGTTCAAGAAGTAGAACATTGCTACAATCACAGCAGGCATCCTCATGCCCTTCCCAGTTACTAAGCCTTCCTTTCTTCCCAAACTAACCACTTTTCTGACTTACAACATGCAGTTTCATTTGAGTGGTTCTAGAAGCCCAGGGTATGAATTCTATTGGGTTTCAGCTTTTCACTCAACGAAATGTTTGTAAGATCCATCCATGATGCTGTGGTTACTGTATTCATTGCTGTATGTATTGTATATGTATGTGCTCATGTATGTGTATGGTGCAGTTTCCAGGTGGGGCTATTATGAATGATGTTGTTATGAAACATCTTGCTGGTGTCTCTTGCACACAGGCAGTGTATTTCTGTGGGTATATGCATAGGAGTGGGATTTCTGGGTCAGATGATATGCAATGTGTTCAGCTTCAGTAGAAAATGCCAAAATGCTTTCAAAGTGATTACACCAATTTCCACCCCCACCAGCCACATATGAGCATTCCTATTCTTGCCAACACTTAGTATCATCAGTCTTTATAACTGTGGCCATTCTGGTAGAGATGTAGTAGAATCACTCTGTAGTTTTAATTTTTATCTCCTGAATGACTAATGATATTAAGTACATTTTGATATATTTGTTGGCATTTGGATATCCTCTTTTGGGAAGTAAGTATACAAGTACTTTGCCTATTTCTCTGTTGGGGGTATGTTTTTCTTGTTTACATGTATAGGAATTTTATGTACATATTCTGGATACAAGTGTTTTACTTATTATATAAGTTGGAACTCTTTTTCTTCTCTGTGGCTTGCTGTGTCACTCTTTTAATGGTGTTTTTGCTGAAAAGAAGTATTTAATTTTCATGTAGTTCAATTTATCAATCTTTTTAATAGTGCTACTTGTACTCTACATAACAGATCATTACTGAGGTCTTCCACTTCCATTTCAACTTTGGAAACAGGCAGTTTCTTATGAAGTTACACATCACATACCCTTTGATCTAGCAATTTTTACTCCTAGGTTTTTCCCCAAGAGAAATGAAAACATAGATCCATAAAAAGATGTGTGCATAAATGTTCATAGCAGTTTTATTCATAGTAGTAAAAAAAATTGTAAACAACCTAAATGCCCAGGTGAATGGATAAAGTATGGTATACTCATCCAACGGAATACTAACCAGCAATAAAAATGAATGAACTTGTACATATCCACAACCACATGAATGAATCTAAGCAAAAGAAGCCCGACACTGAAGACTATGTACTGTGTGATCTCATCTATATGAAATTCTAGAACAAGTAAAGTTATCTGTAGAAATAAAGCATATCAGTGGTGGCTGAATGAGGTGAGAGGATGGGGTAGGGAGGTAAGTGTAGTATTGACTGCAAAGCAGTATCAGAAAGTTTTCTGGAGGTCATGGAAACATTCTATATCTGGATTCAAAACTCACTGAACAGTAAGTAGGCTTAAAATTAGTGCTTTTTGTTGTATGCAAATTATATGTCAATAAAGTTGATTTTTTTTTTAAGCTTATTTTCTATTGTCTCCGAGGTTTTGGTCTAATCACTAGGAGGCTAGAGTGCTGTTAAGTGAGATGGGAAAGTCAGTGAAAGGAGGTTTGGGGAGAAAGGTGGGAGTTCTGCTTGGACTTCATTCTCCAGCAGGCCCCAATCAGCCACCTGCAGTCACCACTGTCTCTCACGGCTTCTAGCAGGCAGTCATCTATCTGGAGGTTATTTCTCAAACACAGCCCTTTGCTTCTGGATTGGCCCTTTCCAACATTCACCCGGATTTCTGGTGGCTTAGCTTGAAGCTTTAGGGGTGTAGGTATGTGTGAAAATTTAAATACCCACAGGGGCTAAGCACGTGATGTGGGAACCTCAGCAACCTTAAGAATACAGGGACCACCTGAAAGGGTGGTCTCTACTCAGCTCCAGTTCCTTGTTGTAGGACTTGAGTACTGGCCCAGGGTTTTTCCAAGAAAAAACCCCCGAGATTCAAACTCTCTCAATGATTGCAGCTAATTTAAAAACAAATGTTAAGTGGGCCAATTAGACCCCATGTGTTGGGCCCAGAGACAGCCAGTTCCCAACATCTATTTTTTAACAAGGCACATTCTGGTGCAGGGACCCGCTCCAGCAGGTCTCATGCGAACCCTCACACTCTGGGCAGCTCAGCCTGGCCGCCGGGAGCCTGTGGGCCCCTGGGAGGCTCCTGCTTCTCGCTGGTCCCACCCTCGGCTCTGGACCTGCTGGGGCATCTCAGCTCTGACCTTCTCTAGCAGCAGTGCCCCCAGCAGCCACCAAGACAGGAAGGAGGCCTCCTTCCTGAGAACCTACCTTTGCCAGCCCGGCTCCCTTTCCCAAGTACAGTGCAGCCCCAGCGGCCTTTTAAACCCAGAAATCTGGTTGCATCTTGCCTCTTAAAAGCGTGTCGGTGGCTTCCCATTACCCACAGGCAGCATCCAGTTACTAAAGGAGGTGTAGACGGTACGTGGCACACCTTCCCTCTAGAGCCTGCTTCCCAGCTACACTCCGCCTCCAGCAACTTGTAACTGTGCTACCCACCCCCGACCCCCCTCCAGGCAAACATACCACAAGCTTCTCCCCTGTGAGTCTCCAAGCCTGTAGCTCCCCCTGCCCAGAACACCTTCATTCTAAGGCCCCTGCTCCACAAACTTGCTCCCACCCTTCAAGATTCAGCTGGAGTTCACCTCCCCTACTCCTGATCCCTAATCCACTAGGGAACTGGCCTCTCTCACCTTTGTGATACCACCACATACCCGCCTTTGCCCTGCATTCCGATGCAGGCATCTGTCTGCACTTCTCCTCCATGGCACTATTGCAACTGGAATTATTAGCCAATCCCAACCACACAATTTGTGTGCCTTCTTGGTTACGTCTGTCTTCCACCGGGGAATGGCTTCTATTTGTCTTGTTCACCGCCACAAGCCTGGTGCCCGGCACTTGCCTGATGCCCGAGTCTGCGACAGGATGGGCAATTGGACACTCCCCGAGATGGACAGGGCCTGAATCGGACATAGCTTTCTCTCTCGTGCCCGCTTCTGTCTCAGGGCCAGACCCCAGGACTTGCTCCAAGAACCGGAGTTAAGGAGGGATGGGAGGATACCTGAGCGCCCTGCAGCCACAGAACGATGGTTCCCAGGCGGCGACGCTGCGGGGAGGCTGTGACCCCACAAGGCGGGCTGGGGTGACCGCCCTGCCCATGACACGTCGGAGAGCGTGGGGGAAGACATGTGTGCCTGCGGGCCCTCTCGGTGCTTCCTGGCACCCTTTTCTCTACCTTCCTCGTTCTTGAATGTGTTTACTGCACTTTCGTACTGAAAATACAGATAAACAGACTAAATGGCGCTTTATCGCGCGGCGGGGGAAGGAACTCTTCTCAAGGACACGCCAGAGGCAGGCGCCGGCGGGCTGAGACCCCTGGCGGTCCCGGGGTGTCCAGGATGCGGGAGTGGGGTGGGCGAGAGGAGCCCGGCGGGCCCCAGGGCGCCGGGGCGGGGACGCTGAGCTGCGGGAGGCGCGCGGGGCCGGGCCTCGGGGGGCCCCCGGACGCGCTTGGTGGGGACGCAGAGCCGGTCTCCCCCGCCCCGCTCCGGCGGGCGGGGCGTGGTGCCCGGCGTCCTACTCCGGGCCCGGCGCGGCGGGCGGCGCCCCCTGGTGGCCGCCTGCCACTCGGCCTCGCTCCCATGGCGCCCGCGAGGCGCGGCTCTGCAGACCCCAGCGCCGGCCCCGCGCCGCCTTTCGGTGGAAATGAGAGAAAAGGGCCCCGGACCACAGTCCGCTGTGCCTCAGGTTCCTCATGGGAAATGGTAGGATAATTACATCTCACTGGGCTTGTGGTGACGATTAAAGGTGCAAACGTATGTGAAGCTCTTAGGACAGAATGAGTGGGCGCTCAACACACCTGATCTATTGAAACGCTGGGCTGCAGGAGCCCTTCTGGAATCTCGGTGTGAATGGAGAGGAGGCTGGAGTCAAGGAGCCAGACGGGAATAGCGTGAAACCTGCCTCGGTCTTTCGCAGTGGGGGACCCAAGGGAGAACTCATCCGAACCCGCTGCTTCCTCTTCCGTAAGCTGGTGGTAGTGAGGTATAATGAGGGCTGAGGTTTAAACAAATGTTGGGCCCCGTCTGGGATCTCTGAGGTCACGTTTATGGAGCTGGTGTCTGTAGAAGGGGCTGCACGCTGATGGATCACAGATAAAGGAGAAGGGGGTGGAAACACACTGAAGGCCTGGATGGATGCCCCTTTAAATTACCTGCCCCGTTCTGCCCTGAGACTCAGACTTTCTGACTCCCAGCTCCAAGTCTGGAGTTCCAACAGGCTCAAGTAGGGAGAGAGAGGAGGTGGGAGGGGAAGAGAGGGGATAGAGCAGCTTCCACCCCGCGCTGGGCTGGGGCAGCCTTGGAGCTCTGGCCAAGAGGGAGGATGCAAATGGGTGGTTCCTCCAAGCACAAGACGTGGGGGCTCCCTGGGAGCATGCCAGGTGTGCTGGGGGTACCGAGAGGACCGCTCCCTGAGGGACGGCAGGGCCCACTCAGGAGCCCTTTCCCAGTGTAGACAGAGCCCTGGAGGGGACCTGAGCTAGAAGGACCTTCCTGGGATGGGTTGGCTGGGGCTCTGAGGTCCCCCTTCCAGGCCCAAGTGGGAAGAGGTGGGCGCTGACTCAGCCAGGACCAGGGGGCTCCACCACTCCTGGCCGCCCTCAAAACCCTCCAGGAACCGCTAAGCCCAGACACGACTGCCTCTCCAGAGATGACCCCTGCTCTCCTTCATGCACCCTGTGTCCAGTGAGTTCTCAGAACTCCCACAGGTTTTCCTGCTTCCTGATCTCTGCCTGGAATGTCTTTCCCTGCACCTTGGGGTCTCCTGAAATCTAGCCCATCCTGCAAGGATGGATCAAGCCCCTACTCTGATCTCTCAGCCGAATGAGCTCTCAGCACTTGTACCTAATTCTTGCTCTTAATTATGTGACCTTGGAGGTTAGGGATCATGTGTGTATCATCTTTTGTCCTCATCTACATCAGGTACTAAGTGAATAAAGGAAGGCACAAGTCACAACTGGGAGGGCCTCGTTTTCTCCATTTGTAGGGTAGAACTAGTCGTGCTGGCCTTTCAGGGCTGGTGGAAGCTCTGGGTGAGATTCCTGCACAGAGGATTGGCGCACCCCCTCTTCCTCCTCAGACCCCTTCTCTCTGGCTCCTCAGGCTCCCCGTTCCCTTGGCCATTTGCCCCAGAAAGTCTCTCCCATCTCAGGAGAACCCTTCCCTGACCCCGCAGCTCCCTCTGCCAATACTCCATCTGCTTCCTCTGAGCCAACCTTCCTGCCCACCTCCCCGTTCCTCGGCAAACTGCCTACGGGCTCAGCTTTGCCTGGAAATCACCTCCTCACCTTTGGGAACCCAGTACTGATGCTGCCTCCTTTGGAGAACTTCTTTTTGCTGGACCCCCTCCCCCAACACCTGATGCACTTAAGTGTCCCAGTGAGCACCTACCTCCATCCAGGTTCGCCCCAGTGGTGGAGGAGCCTAGCGCTTATCCATACCTGCTGTCTCTTCTGAGCTCACAAAAGGATTATCTTTCCCCATCCCTGTGGCAGTTAGGCAGGGACACTGACTAGTTCTGGCCAAGGGGCTGGGAGCAGAGGTGAAGCATGTTACTTCTGGGCCAAAACGTTTACTTACCAGCGCAAGACCTTCGAGGACTGCCTGGCCCTGCTTCATCCATCATGGCAGCATGTTATGAAGTGGAGGTACTGAGCCACCACTTGGAGGCCACTGCCCTGAGAGTCACCCAGAGCCACAGTAGACTAAGACTAAACTCCTGTTGTGTCATGTGACAGATTGGTGAGGTTTGCTACCCAGCGCAGCCAAGCCTATCCTGACTGAGTTTCCAGTTAAAGGAGTTTGTTAAATGAATGGATGGCTTTGTGAACTGTAAAGATCTGTGCACATTTTAGTTACTGTTATTGTCATCAAGCTGTAGCAGGTGCCTGGGATCAGGGACTTCAGCAAGCTGTGGTGACCCCTGTGTGGCACGGCAATGACACTGCGGGGGTGGGGTGGAGAGCGGATGAGTGGGTGAGCGGGCAGGGTGTATCTTGGGAGAAAAACTTTCTCTCACTTATGATTTGCCAAGGGCTTGCCCACGACCTGTTTACATATTTAATCTCTGGTTAAAGGTTATAATGAATTCTGTGCTGTTGGCAGGAGATGGACATTTCTCCCAGCTATTTAGTTCTTGTGGTTGTAAAAGATAGTATTTCTCTCTTGGATTCACAGAGTTTTTATTTTTGTTTTTTCTTTCTCTCTTCCTCGCTCTCTGTCTCTGTCTCTGTCTCTCTCACACCCGCGCGCGCGCACACACACACACACACACACACACAGCCCCTGGGAATCTGTAATATAATATTTTAATATTAATTTGATAGTGACTGGATTCACCCCCAGATTAAATGTATCTCTTCATCTTTGAACGCAGCTGGAGAAAATCACAACGTGGCTTTGTTTCCTAAGCGAGACTCTGCTAACCCGTCACCAGGTGGGCGTGTCTCCTTGAAGGTCTGTCTGTGTGCAGCTCTCTCAAGGCCTTTTCTCCTAAAAGCCTTTTCCTCTTTGTCCCTTTTCTCCGTGACTCTCCTTTAACTTCTGGTGCTATAGGGCTGACGTGGCCCTGGTTAATGAACAGTTGTAACGTTCATTACTTGAAAAGCAGGTGGTAAGTGAAATATTACCTGGTTCTCTCCACCTCCGTTACCTACCTTGCTTGGCCCTCAGTAGATTCCCCCGCCTCCATCCCATGGGCTAGTGAACTTCCGAGGGAACAGACTGACTCAGTAGGGGAGCTGGAGCAGACAGAGAGGTCTGGACAGCCTGGTTTGAGTCCAGATCCGGCCAGTTATTATTTGCATAAACTTGACTACACGGTCACTTCCTTGATTTCAGATTCCTCATCTTCAAATGGAGCCTTAAGACCAGTCTGGCCTCCAACATGGGGCTATGGTAAGGATCACCCCAAAGGGCTGTGGGCCAAAGGATGATTTATGGAGATGTGGCATTTAATTCTCACTGCATTTTCCCTCTCCTGTGCCAAAAAGGCTCAAGGAAGGATGGGATAAAAAGGTTCCTGCATACCCTTCCTTTCCTGGCTTTTTCATTCAGCCCCCGAGGGGCTGGGAGAGGGAGTGGAGCAGAGGGGTGGGCTTCCTAGGACTGGTTGGGGGGATGGGGAGCATCATTGCGGGTACACAGGACCTTAGTCTTGGGATCTGGCCTCTTCAGGGTTTCCAGGCTCAGGGAAGAAGCAGGGCTTCTAGGAGGCCTCAGACTGGGAAGGGACCAAAGACCCACAGTGGCAGGACCCAAGGACATGCAGATGGCTCTGAGAGCCAAACACAAGGCTGGTTGAGGTTGAATTTCCGGCCAGTCAGCAGCATGAGGGCCTGAAGTCAGACACAACCAATATGAAGAAATGACAGTGACACATTTTGCACTCTCAAGCTTGTAGAGGGAGAGTTCCACCCTTAGGACTGGTAGAACCCAATATAAATGTGGGCTCTTGCATTGTTTTCCATGTCCACTAGCCCCTGACTGGAGCCTTCTCCTCCTCCGGCCACCTTTGAGCTGACCACAGGCCCAGTGTGGGTCCGTGTCTCAGTGGTCTAAGCATAAGTGGACATCCTTGAGGCCCTGATGACCCACCACACAGGGTCTAACAAGCCACATCAGCCTCACACGAGGGGCCAGTTAAAAATGCCACTCCTGGGCCCCCTTCAGCCCCATATAAAGGGCCTCTGGGGCTGGGTGGAGAGGGTTGGGAATCTGCATTTTAACAACACACTCTATGAGCGTCCAACACTCAAGGAAGCTTGTTAAGCTTTGCACCGGAAGTGAAATGAAGGTGACACCATTATAGTCCCAGCTGGCAGGTTTGCTGTGGGCCAGTTGTACTGGCTGTGACCAAGTGATCGGTGATGATTACGATATTAGTTCTCTTTTGTGTCATGGACTTAGCTGTCCATGTCCAACCCCACTTCTGCATATAAACTCAAGGGCAGGGATCAGGGCTCCTGAGAGCCCAGTACTGTGGGGTCTTGACAGTCACCTGCTCTCAGAGATTCACTGAAGGGACAAGAAGTACCTGCTGCTGCTCTGTACCAGGATGATGGGTTAGAGTGGCATCACCTCCTATCCCCATGGCCTTGGGCCCCCAAGGGTTGGGGCAGGGGCAGCTCCTCTGGCCAGAAGGTATAGGTTCTGTCTGCTCTCTAGCCAATATACATGACAGTACAAATTCATCCAAATTATATCAACAGCAGAATTATAATATATTAATAGCAATATCATAATAGAAAAAAGGCTTGGGAGGGCAACCATCTTCCAGAATCTGAAGGTTGGCATTCATTCTTCATGAGCTCAGCTGAAGGTAGTGCCTTCAGAATTTGGTTAAATGGCAGCGAGAAGGACCAGGGTTAGTTGCAGGAAATCATTTTCCAAGCAGGTCATTTAAGGGCCTGAGGTTGCATGGAGCCTCCCTTCCAGAGTGAGATCTGTGGAAATAGAGCTGGTGGCTTTGGAATCAGGCTGTCTGCGACAGTGGCTTTCACAAAGACTTCGGTCCCATGGCAGTGTGGCCGTTGACATTCCACCATATGAGGCCTTTCTGGAGGTGGCTTCTGGACGGGTCTTCCAAGAGCAGTGGCACTCAAGAGATCTGCATGTGGCCACGACCAACGTCCAGCTGCTCCAGAGGACATGGCGAGTCAGCTCCCTGTTTGGTAAAGGCCAGGAGCGGGCTCAGTCCAATGGGGCGTGGACGGTCAAGGTCTTGTTGACAATCTCCGGGTTCTTGCTTGTGCAGCCCCAGCCCTGCCCAGTGAGCCCACTCTGGGAGGAGGCCTTAGTGTAGATGGAGGGCGGGGAAGCTCCGGGAGAACCACGCGCCAGCGCCGCCTTGCACAAGGTCGGTCTCCAATAAATAAAATACTTGTGGATGAAAGGCCTCCCTTGCTGGTTTCTGACTCTGAACCTGCACCCACAGCAGCAGCGCCTCTCAGCCCAAGCCCGGAGAAGGCGCTCACCCCTCTGGAGGCGGTGAGAAGAGGCTGAGAAAATGCTGATGAGTGTGTTCAGGACCAGGAGAGTCAACCTCTCGGGCCTCTACTTTGTGGGCTGCAGACGGCCGTGCAGCCTGGCAGCTTTTGACATTCCCTGGGCTTCATCACCTGTTTTGCGGACATCCCTGATGGCCTCCCTTTACTCCGCGACACACAGGCTAAAGTCCAGACGAGGGAGCCCCTGTGAAGACACCTCATCTGAGCCTGGGGAGGCTTGTGGGGGAGGGGTTCTTCCCACCACTCTGAGATGACGAGTCCTGTCCTCACACCGTGGAGTGGGGCCTGGGCATCACGGCTATCCACAGCCGGCCGCAGGTCTTCACCACAGCGTGGCATTCTTAGTTCGAGATATACCCCCAGAAAGACAGAGATAAACATGCACAGACCCGTGTACGGAAGGGCCTAGAGTTAACGTGAACGGCATTTGGATGGCCCATCCTTGGGTGTCAGCCCCAGCTCTGGCGCCTGAGCGTGGGTAACTGAGAGGGGAACAGCTGGCTGTACTTCCCAACGGGGAAGCTTCCAAAGTGGCCTCTCGGGGCAGGAAGTGAGGATCTGAGGGGAAGGGAGCCAGCCCCTCTGGGTTCTGTGCTGGTACCGAACCCGGAGGCAGAGGGGGCTGCAGCCAGCCTCCCCCTCCCCTAGCCTGGTTCTGGCCAGTAAGAGCTCAGCCCTCCCTTCTTCCTCTGGGCAGATACCCAGAGGTCTCTCCGCCTGGGAAACCACCCACTACGGGGCTGGGGGTGCAGAGCTGCCTCAGTGAGCATCCCTACTGCGCAGGATGAGCCTGGGCCTCTGGGGGCCCCTCCCAAGGGGCCAGGGAAGACCCAGCCCACCAGCTCTGTGCCCCCCCCCCGGCCCAGGTGCACAGCAGCCCCAAGGGACCCTGGGGTGCTCTGGGAGGCGGGGACAGGGAAGGCAAATGGTGGTGGGGTTTTCTCTCTTATTTAAGAAATGAAAAGGAGATGCCGTGTTAACGTTAGTAAATGTGGGCAGGTGCGGGGCAGGGTCCGTTCTCGAGAGCAGAGCGGCGGCCGAGGTCGCCTGTCAGATGAGGCTGGCGGCCTTCTCCTGCACGTTGTACTCCTTGTTTTTCTTCACCCGCCAGCTGATGTAGAGGAGCAGCAGCGTGCCCAGAGCCTTGTAGCCCACCTGCAGGCCCAGGTACCTGTGGGGCAGGAGACAGGCCCTGTGAGGGATGTGGAGGCTCTGTGGGCAGCATCACAGTGGCCCGGGCCAGGTGTCCTCAAGGCAGGATCCGGGCCCACCCAGGTGGGGCCGCTCTCCTCATTCCTTTTAACCCCAGGACCACAGGCCTCGCAAGGAGTAGGCGGGGAGTAGATGTGGGACTCCCAGTCCACTGCTTCTCGTCCCTGCCCTGGCGACCCCTGGAGGGCCAGAGAAACACTGCAGACCCAGCCGACTGGAGGGTCCTGCTGCCCAGCACAGCCAGGAGGGGGCACCTTCCCGTTGCCTCTTGGTCTGCCCCTCTCCAGGCCTTCTATGCCACTCCCACGCCGTTTCCAGATCCCGTCCTGCCCCCTGAAGCCCACTCTCCCTGCTGTTTCTGTCTGTGTGATGAGGCAGCAGGTGAGGTGGCTGGAAGAGGTGCCAAACTCAGTGGTGCTGCAGCTGGGTGCCGCCTGCCCTTGGCCTCTGCCAGGAGCCGTGACGGGCCACCTCTTTCTGAGCAGTGGGAGGCTGGCCTGGCATCATCATCCCACAGCCACGGCCTCTCCCTTTGAAAAACCTTTCTGCTGCTGTTCCCACCCCCCGAGGGCCAGTGGGGACCGCAGAAGGGGGGCCACAACAGAGCAGCCCCTGAGTCTTGGACGGCTCTCTGTGGGCCCTGAAATGCCAGTCACCAGTGGCCCTGCTCCCTGCCCAAGGCAGCTCCCCTCCTGCCCTCTCCCTCGGAGGCCTGAGAGCCTCACAGTTGCCACCGGAGCAGATGACGGCCTCTGCTTGGGCCTGGGGCCTGGCACGTCGTGCGGGCCCTCACCTGTCTCGGAGAGCGTCGTTGTCGTAGTAGATGCAGGCCCCTCGCCTTCCAGAGCACTGCGCGCCCCAGCGGATGCAGGAGTAGTCGATGGTGAGGCCGTAGAGGGCTGGAGACGGCAGCCAGGCTGGCATCAGTGGGAAGAGAGTTCAGAGAGCTCAGGTCACGTGGAGCTGCCAGGAGAGGCACCCGGCAGGGTGGGGAGCGAGCCCCCCAGCACCCCTGCACAGCTCACGGGCATGAGCACGGCTCTGCCCCACCCTGGGAACCACCGTGACTTTGGAAAGCAGAAGAGCTTTCCATGAAGCCTGAATTACTCTTTCACCAGAGGCTTAGAAGAGAAAAGGGGCCTGAGCCATCCTTCCAGGGCAGAGTGAGTCGCAGATGTCACTGTGGGCCTGCTCAGACAGATACCATAGTTCCCACACTTGGGGTTGCTAGGCTCCACTGGGTGGCAGGAGGCTCTCAAGGACACCAACTCCTCGGGTCCTCGCAGCAGCCCGGAGGTGGGTGGGTGTCCTCATTTAACGGGGAGGAAGGTGGGCTTGGCTGGCTCACCTTTGCATAGGCAAGCGGGGTTAGGGCTGGACTTTGCACCCTAGTTTTTGGAGGTTCAGATCCCACATTCTTCCACTACACGAAGCTGCCCTGCTGGTTTAGACAACACCCCCAGCAGACCCCCAATACCCTGGCTGCTCAGAACCTCCCAGGCCCCCTGAACTTCCCCACAGCTGAGTGGCGAGAACTGGTCCGTCAGGGGCCATGCCCTACGGCTGCTGGATATTCGGATGAGCCCCGCATCCTTAGCTACAGTTCCAGGCAGTCACTGGACTGGGGAAGGGCTCGGCCGGATCCACACCTGGGCCAGGCCACCCCATTCTCAGAACCACTCTGAACAGCCTCTCAGACTGTTTTGGGCCCTGTGGGAAGCTGCTTCTGGAGGAAAGAAAAAGGCAATCTTCTGCTTCTGGCTCTGCCCAGAGGTGGGAACCTTCAAGAACCAGCCTCTCTATTCAGACCTGTTGGCTCCCAAATCTCCAGGTGAACAGGGGATGGAAACTGGACACAAGGACCGACCTTCCTGAATGCTGGTCCCTGAATAGAAATAAAGTCCAGAAAAATTTTCAGCCAAGTCCCAGTGGGTAATTTGAAACTTGCCAAGTCCTTTTTTCTACCCAGGGTGGAATTGCCTTCTCAGGTGATGAATGGATCCCTCCAGCCTGGGTTTTCTATCTGTGGTGGCCACACTGAGTTATCTGAGCTCAAATGACAAAACAAAGGCAGCAGGTGCTTTGAGCCTCAGGAGAGGGGCTGTTTTCACCGTGGCTGGAAGAAGCAGGGCAGGGCTCTCCAGAGCCCATCCTGGCTGCTGTTGGGCTGGGCGGAATGTAAGGTTTCCTTCCCAGTGGAGGTTTCAGAGCAAGTTATAAATGGAAAGGCACTGTGGTGACGAACATACCTCTGCCACCAGGACAGGATAGATCCCAGTGTCCTGTGTCCTTTGTGCTTGTAATATAGGCCAGAGGAGCAGAGTCTGAAGGGGGGCTTCTGGGGCGAGAGGAGCAAGTGGCCAGACACCGAGAAATCCCACTGAAAAAACTGATTCACTCCTCATCACCCCACACCTCCCCCAGATTTGGTCAGAGAGGGCCTCCTGCTCAGCAGGCCCAGGAGAGACATCACCCACACACCCCAGTGTGATCGTGGAAGCTGCTACGGGGTGAAGTGCAGATCAGACTCCCAGATAATAATGCACCATGCGCTCTGCAGGGATTTCAGCGTTTAAGGTCAGAAAGTGCACCCTGATCACAGATGAAGTCCCTCCACTACAGTCACCGTATTCCCACTGCGGTGCATGCCCCCGGGTCCTCAATAAATCTGTCATTTTATCTGGTCCCTTTACTTAGTGTGAATCCGTCCTGGAATCAGTCCCTTTACTTAGTGTACCTTCACTGCAAGGGTCTCCATATTAGTGCCCTGTGTTTATCTAGTGCTTGGAGGTGTCCAGAAGGGACAGTCCAGCGTGAGCAGTCTGGGAAAGGACCTGCAGGGCAAGCTGGGTGTTCCCTGATGCCTGCAGGCAGCTCGTCCTCCTGTAGCCAGTCCTGATTGCTGTGCCCAGTTCCCTTCCTCCTGGGTTCTGGGCTGCCTGAGAGCAGGCAGGGTTGGTCAGCAGAGGGCCCCACTTTGCTAAATAGAGGTAGGAGGAGTGTATTTTGTCAAATGGAAAGGAAGCCAGGGCTGGGCTCCGCTGCCCTTCTGCTTGGGACAGGAGCACGAGGTTTTGTTCCTACAGCGAATTCTTGGAGAGAGATGAAAAAATACCTGCCTTCAATGTTCTATTAGGCATTCTCAGCTGCGTCCACTTTTCCTTTTTCTTACATACTTTCATTTGGTGTTAATGCCATAGATGGAATCTTTCCTAACCTCAAGTGATGGGGAAACCGCCCATGTGGGATTTGGCATTTACTGTTGTGTTGATTGTGTACAGCTTCTCTTTACGACAGAGATGAGACGGGGCTTTCCCCCTCCCCACCCTGCACCCCACAGCCCTCTGATTCCCCGTCATCTGGGGCCACGAGGAGGGGGGCATCTCTGACACTTACCCAGCAGACGCATCAGCAAGAACTGTACTCCGATGGCAAATGACTTTTCCTCCTGGTTCACCACGCTGAAAAGGCACACAGGAAATCAGCAGTGGGAGGACTCAGGGCTGTGCCTTCCCCCCACCGGGGCAGCCACAGCCTCAGGGCGCGTCGGAACCTGCCCTCACGTGGCCTGGCTGGGTTCCCCGAGCTCCCGTTGCTCCTCTCAGTGGTTCGCAAAGCATGATCACTGGACCAGCAGCGTCAGTATCCCCTGGGAACTTATTTGCAAGGCAGATTCTCAGGCCTTGCCTCAGAAGAAGAGTCAGACACTCTGGGGATGGGGCCCAGCGATCTGTGTTGGAAGAAGCCCTCCAAGAGATTCTGTGCACACTCAGGTTTGAGAACCACTGGTCTCTGTGATTTTCTGGGCTGCCCACAGCCCCCTTCAAGAAGCAAAGGGCAGAGTGTCTGGGAGCGGAGAGGATACTGAAGGCTGTGTTTATGGCTGCAGGTCTGAACAGCTCCTGTGGTGTTTACAGCAATAGAAGACAGCCCTGATACTAAGTGTAATTAGGGCCCCTGGGCTGTCGGCTCCTGTGTGCAACTAAAAGAATCCTCTACTTTGGGCCGGCTTCGTGGGCATGCGACCTGTGTGGCCTCACAGGGCCCCACCCTCAGAAAGGTCCCGTGTTTGCTTTAGTGCTCTGCTGTGGCTGGCTTGAAATTCTTAATAATTTTCAAACCAGGAGCCTTGCGTTTCCATTTTGCACTGGGTCCTGGAAGTTATGCAGCCAGTCGTGCTCCCACCCTTCTTCTCTAAAGAGGAGAGAAGTGCTTGGCTGAGGAAGGACGTTCAGAGAGAGAGGAGGCAGGCTGTCTGGAGGAGGTACCGCCAGGCCCTGTCATCCCGGCTGGGCGTGGAGCAGAGCGAGGACACGCCCTTCCACGAGGTGGGGGGCCAGGGGCGGGCCAGCCGGGGCACCAGGCTTCCCTGTGCCCTGAGTGCACGCACTCCTGAGCGGGAGTTGGCTGGGGGAAAGCATTCGGGGGCTGAGGGGCCAGCAAGGGAGGGAACTCAGAAGTAATCCCCAGGTCTCTGCACACGTTTTGTTTTACCTCCATAGTTCTGCTAGCAAACTGGAAAGGGACCTTCTTTCAGCTTCTCAGAATACCCACTGGGGTGAAGCAGCGGGGAGGCACCCACTGGGATCCCCCAAGTGGGAAGTGCCTCAAATCTCAACCTCATGGACACTCCCTTAATTGCCCATAGATGCCTTCAGTGGTCCGATCCATAGGAGAAGCTTCCGTGTCTTGGTCCTTATCCCTGGGCAGACTCCTCTGGATTCTCAGCCAGATGGGACTTGGGAACCCCAGTTTGGCTTCTGATAGAGATTTTGAGTTCCTTGTACTCTCTGCCCCTTCAGCCCCGAATTAACGCTGGCTCTCTGACCTCTCTTTCCTGATACATTTTCGGCAAACCTTCACTCCCAGCCTGTATTTCCATGCCTGGCTGGAGGCCACGACTGATACAAATAAGGTTTGGGTCACCTACAATGCCATCGTTAAGCCTCACCTTCTCCATACGACACAGCATCCATTCTTTCATCTTTCCCAGTGGGATTTATCTTTAAATCATTTTGGGATACTGGGGCCTCTTCTCCAATTTCACTCCAGCCCTTGACCAGAGATTTTCTAGAAAAGCCCACCCTGTGGTTGAAATGGTGCTTTGCCTCCACTACTTCCCCATCCCTGGGGCTTGACAGCCCTCTGGGAGGTGATCTAACAGGGATGCCCTTCTCCGCTGCTCAGGGACTTCCTTATCCTATTCCCTCTCCTCGTCATGGCCACCCACACACCTTTCTCAGGATCCCTGGGTCCACCATGGTCCATCTGACTTGGGGTGTAAGAAGGGAAGCCCACTCAGGGGCCTTGGGTGAAAGCACGGGTACTTGGAATGCATGGATGGGGAGCAGTGGAGGAGAGGGTGGTGCTGGGAGGCAAGGTGCTCCCAGCGTCCCTACACAGTCTTGCGGAGTATGCTAAGAATGCAAGGTCCTGACTGTTCGCTTCGTGGGCCATTTCCCAGGGTTGTGGCTGCAACGAGCATCCTTGAGGCATGAGGTAAAATCTTCTAGACCAGCAGCAGGCTTGGTCTATATAAGCAGTGGCTCTCCCAAACTCAGTGTTCCTTAGCTGTGACCTACACCCACTGCAGGCGAAACATACACCTGAGCCCCTCCACGTCACCCAGTAGGACTTGGGGGGCATGGATAAATGATGCAGCATGAGGTTCACACTGCTTGCTGTGCTGTGAGCAGCAAAGTCCTTTGGCTTTGACCCGGGAGTCTCCCAGCCTCTGCCAGCATCCTTGTGGAACAGTAACAGAAACAGGAGCTTGGTAGTTTGCAAGCTAACTTGTAAATAAGGTAAAATCCCAGACCCTTCCTCATCTCCTAGTCTTCTGGGGAAACTAGCCACCTAGCTAGCTGATAATAGTAATAGCAATAACAATAATTTGGTTAATAGTGATAATTAACTAATATGCAGAGCACCTTGTATTTACAAAGCAATTTACCATATAACCCTGACACCAATCCTTCGAGGTCAATATCATTAACCCCCTTTCATCCGCGAGGAAACTGAGACTCGGTGAGATGGGCAACACCCAAGGACTTTCAGCCAGTACATGGCAGAAGTGGGCCTTTGACCCTGGCCCTGGGCTTCCAGATCCTGTGTTTTTCCCTCTCTGCTTGCCAGACGGATGAGGACACGAGGGAGGCAGGCAGGGGGTGAATTATGCCCACTTGGTTGAAACCTTATTTTCTCCTTCGCCGAGGGTGAGGTGAAGGGAGGTCATTCCCTGTCCACACCTCAGGGGCACCTCAGTGCTGCTGTAACAGGATACCTCTGTCCTCCCCTCCCACCTGGCCGGCCCCTCCCTTCTGACCTGGCTCCTAGCACACTGCGCTTTTCTCATTTCCATCCTTTCCGTGGCCCTCATTCTGTCTCTGGAACTTTCCTCATTTTCCTTCCCCGATTTTATGTATCCAACTGAATTCTCCTCCACCCTCTCAGTTCTTTTAGGACTTGAAGATAAATGAGTCTACAGATGTGCAATCAGGCGGCCTGGCTTGGCCACGTGGCTCAGCCGTCAGGCTCTGCCCTCCCTGTGCGGGATGGAGGCACAGGGATCCCGTGAGACACGGAGTGAGGCTGCAGCGAGGGACTCCCAACAAGCCCGGCACAGAAGCCCCCGCCACTGGCGCACCAGCATTATCTCCCTGTATCACCCCAAGAACGTCCAAGGACACTGAGGGGCACGAAAGGCAGGAGAGCTGAGAAGGGGGCAGCTGGGCACGAAGTGAGGGAAGCGTGGGGAAGGAGAAGCACACTCACCGCAGCACCATCATGTAGAGAGGGTTGTGGGAGATGCAGGCTATGAGCGCCACAAAGGAGATGAGGAAGATGGCCGGGAGCAGGAAGTGGGCGCAGGGGATGGGGCACGGGCCCGTCTTTGCTGAAGCGGATCCTCCTCTCACGCAGCTGCAGTTCGAGTAGGTCTTGGAAGGAGAGGGAGGGGAACGGGGGAAACCTGCTGTCATTATTTCGACTCCACATACTTTTAAATGCCTGCTCCAGCTCTCGCTCCTCTGCCCTCCCTGGGGAGCTGGTGATGCTGGATGCAGAGGTTGGACGGGAGACCAGGTGGGGGTTTCAGGTGCCCCATGGATACTGCCTCTGACCACTATTTGGGCAACAGAAACCATCTTCACCAAAACCAGTTGTGCAGCGTGGGCTGGGCTCTTCCCGCAGTTACACCCGCATCAGGATATGTAGGATTCCACTGCCAGGCACTGCCCACCCAGTGGGGACCGGGGCCTGGGAGGGCCCTCCTCTGGAGCAGCAGTGGTTTTGTGGGTTGCTGTTTTTGCTGTTTGTGTGTTTACTGCAGGGACATTAAAGGAAGATAAAAATAGGGGGAGATAGCAGTGGGAACCCAGAGGAATCTACTGTACTTTCTGCCTGAGAGAAATTCTTCCTGTCTGCAAAGGTCTCTGTCTCAAGTCTGCGAATCCATACGGCTCAACACTGTTGTATAGCTCTCCTTGGTGGCCACTGCCTGTCAGGTGGCCTTCACCTTTTCTCTCACATTGTCTGATAGACCAGCCTATGGTCCAATTACTGTAAGTGTCAAAGCAGTTATAGGGGCAAGATTAGAACTAATGAACTGGTATGCTTCCTTCTACCAGGCATTGGAACTATGTACTCTTTTTACTTTGGCTGCTAGGAAGCTCATAATTAAGTTATATACAGTGTTGCTGCTACCTCCTTCAGTCTGGATTTTTTTAAACATAGATACTTTTCCTTATAATTTGCTATTTTTTCTTGATATTATGCTAATGGATTTTGGTCTTGATGTGCTTGTGCTGTCACTGGAAACCTGTCAAGATTATTTCTGGAAATAGATGAGTCAGAGGTAAGTAAATAAAGATAAGAAAACCACAGAAGCCACCACAGGCTCCTCCAACTAGAAGGCAACTGAGAGAGTAACTTGTCCAAGTTCTTTGTCCTCCTGCTGCCTGAGAACCACGCTCCTCTGTCCGCAGAGCTGGCTGTGGAAGCAGCCTTGTCCTGTCCTCTCAGGGGAGGATGGTAAATGGGTCTAGCCTTGCCTGTGCCCTCCACACAGGCTTAAAGGAATAAGATGCATCCTCTCCTTAGGGCATCCTCAGGGGAACTGCACAGACTTCCCAGTGCTCTTAGGAAAAAGAACATCCAAATCCTAACCTGACCCCTGCCGGCTCCCTGGCTGAGCTGGGTATGACTCTTCTCCTCACTCCCTGGCAGCCCTGGCCTTCTCTCTTTTCTCCTGTGCCAGCTCATTCATGCCCTGGGGCCTTGCAGCTGCGTTCACTCTGTTCGTTTCACTCCCAGGTCTTCATAGTGTTTTCTTCTTCTGGTGGTTCAGTTCTCATGTCACCTCCTCAGGGAGGCCCCCAGGCATTCTCTGTCCCATTAAGTCTCTTCATGGCATGGGTTACTTTCTAAAACTCCCTTGTGCATTTATTTGGTAGAATACAAACTCATGAGGGCAGGGACCTAGGCTGATGGGTTCCCCCCTGAATACTTAGCACCCGCGGCTGTGTCTGGTGTTTACTAAGTATTTGCTGAATAACCGCACAAACGACTGGACTTGGTTTGCTGCTGTCTGGTCCTGGGAGGCTGGGAGCCGTAGTGCTCTGAGGGCTGGCCAGGACCTCACCAAGTTAGCCTGGTGAGTGTGGGCTACCTGAGTGGGAGGCTGTGGCCGGGAGATACCTGGCCTTGCACAGACATGCCCCAGGCTGAGGCAGCACCCTGAGTTCTAGTCTCAGATCTGCTCCTAAATAGCTGCAGACTTCAAGCCAGTTGTGTGGCCATAGGTGAGTGTCGAGAGGGATTGAACCAAATGACCTCTATCACCACTTCTGGCTCTAAGCTTCCAGGTCCACATCACAGAGGCCCTCTGCCCTCGATTTATCTGGGCCAGTCCATGTGGCCTTGCAACACTGCCAGGACGCAGACAGGCCCATCAGGATCCTTCAGGGTGAGACTGGCAGTCCTCAGCTGAAGGAATGCTCTGGCTTGTTTCTGCTCTGAGCATTGTTAGGCCTCAGGAATGTGAATTTGTTGGACATCGGCCAACCTTTAATTGACTTTAGGCTGTAGACATCTGGTCATGACCCTAGGGAAGGGGAGGTGGAGAGAGGGTGGGTGTGGCCCAGAGGCCAGGATGCTGGGAATGAGTGGGGTGGAGCCCTGCCCATCCCGAGTGGAGGAGCAAGCTGCAGGGGCACATACTCGGCAGTGGCCCGGGGCCCCTCCGGCCCTTACCGGTTGCTTGGAGACTATAGAGCTGACGTTGATTTCACTGCAGCCAGCATGGCAAGGGGAGAGGTACTCAACCCCATCGTCTCCACAGACCGGGTGGAAGATGGAATCTGGGCACGAGCAGTCCCTGCGGCAGGCGGGAGGCTGTGGATGTATAGAACTTGATGTGCTGCCAGCAAAACGGGAAATGGGAATCAAACAAAGCAAGACCAAAGGAAAACCTCTCCACTCCAGCCCAGCGTGAGTTCCCCGCCGGGTTAGTGTGCCTGTGCGTCTCTGTTTGTCTTGGGCCAGCGCCACCCAGGGATCTGAATTATGTCTATTGGAGCCAACAGTGAATTTGGCCAGTGCTCGTGGCACCTCTACTTCTTCTGCTAGTAGGATCCCAAACTACTAGTCGTTGGAAATGCTTGGTTGGCAAATCCCCCACTTTGGAAGGGGTCGAGACAGCCAACCAGTCAGGACTCTGATGAGAGAGGTGGCAGATGCTATGGGAGAGTCACAGGCAATAATTTCCCTTCCCTTCGCTTTCATCTGAGCTCGGGCTGAGGCCCCTTGAGGCAATCCAGGGTCTAGATGGCTCCCGTCTCTGGGTCTATGTAGCCATCACCCAGGTCACTCCATTCCCCTGAGCTTCAACCAAGCGATTTCACTGGCTGATCTCACCAATCTTACCGTATCTGATATTCCTGATCTTCTTAGGGGAGGGTCGGGATTGGGGCTGATAAACCAAGGTTCAGAGCTTTGCTAAAATAATTACACTAATCCTAGTTAATGGGCATCCCTCATGCTCCAGGCACTGTGCCTGAGGGCTTTTCATGCGTGCCAGCCATCGCAGTATTAGTGGTGCTCCTTTTGTGGATGAGGAACCTGAAGATTAGATAAGTTAAGTAACTTTCCCCAACCAGTAAAGAACAGTGCCAGAACTAGGACCTGATCTGATGACAAAGCCCCGTGCTAAACTCCCAGGGAAAGCCTTCTTGGTCTCTCTCAATCCACAGCCAGAAGACCAGGACAAACCGGTGGGTGGGGGGGGGGGTCCCATCCTGAGTGATACTCCCTTCCCTCATACCCACCAGAGACAGGAGAGTTTCTTTCAAAGAGAAAGAGAAAACACCAAGGCTGAAAAGTATGGTATCTCCAAGTATTGCAACCTCACCGGGCAAAATCTTAAAGAAGAGCTGTTGCAAGGTGGCTCCCGGGAAAAAAGTGACGGCTCCTTGCTCAGCACACTCCCTCATGGGCCTCAAAGCCCTTCCTGAACATGAAGCCAGACTTAGAACTTAAAACCATGTTGCTTTATGCAAACCGACAGGTATGCTTTACCTGCCCTCTTCCTCACCTGCCCTAGTTTTTCAAGTCTGCCATCACCTTCCTTGTTCTTTCTCAGACCTTTGCAGGTCTCCGTCTCTCATCTTTCTCTGGCAGCTCCATAAGACTCTGTAATTTTAGCCGGTACAGAGTGGATGCTAAAGGTAGACAGTTCCTGGTTTCTGAGGCTCACAGCACTACAGATTCATCCTGAAACCAAACTAATTAGTTTTGGGTGCTTCTTAAAAAACCGAACCCTAACCTGATTGCTGGTGCCCCACTAGGACCCTCTGATTTCCTCTCATAATTGAGCACACTACCCAAGATCTGGTTTTCTCAGTTGCCACATAAGAGATTAGATCAACAAGGGAAAAGGAGAGAGGATAGTTGAAGAAGCAGAAAGGAAGACGTGTGGCAGCCACAGACAGGCTCTGGCCCCGGCCTCATTCCCACTACCTGCGGGGGTTGACCTCTGCCACGACTGGTGTGGAGCAGCCCATGAAGAACAGAGGGGCACAGAGGATCATGGAGATGGTGATGATGGTGGCAGCCACGCGGGGAATGGTTTGCAGAGAGAAAACAAAACGCTTCATGAGGATTCCTCCAAACAGCATCCCCAAGGCCGCAGCAGGGAGGTTCACAGCACCTACAGACGGAGAGAAGCTGGTCTGGGTGCACAGGCCTCGCAGTGTGTGTGGGCCGCACACTGAGCTGGACCACAGAGAAGGGGGCATGGCTTCCTGAAGCGACATTCAATATGATTAATTGCAATAGTAATAAACGACATTAATTGAGCATTTACTGCAGAGTTATCTTGACATGGCAGACTGCCCTGCCTGTGCCAAGAATAAAGAAAGAAGTGGGGCCCTTGCAGCCAGAGGGATGTGGGTTGAATGTGCACTTATTAAGCGCCTTTCATTACCTGGCCCGTCCTTGAACTATGATCACATGGGGTTAGCAAGGCACTGGTGGCGCCCCCTGCCTGATGTGCTAGTCAGAGGCCAAAGGCTAGAGGCGTGAAGTCACAGCCAAGAGCCACACAGGAGGTCAGGGGTCACGCCCTGACCACCTTGCCACTTCCACATGGTCAAGCTCACCTGTGAATTGGGCCCCATAACTCCCTTGGGTACTTGGTGGGACCACATCAGTGCTTCTCACCCTCAGCTGCAAAAAACACCGATGCTGGATGCTGGACATTCTGCTTTCATTGATCGAGGGTGGGGCCTGGGCGTCCGTATGTCTTAAAGCTCTCCATGGGAGCCTAAAGTGCAGTGGGGATGGAGAATCACTGGGCCCCATACTCCTTATCCAGGTGAATGTCTTCAAGTCATTGGAGAAGAAGGAAAAAACCCAGAGGCATCTTGCCCAGCCCCCAGTTCAATCCTTTCTCTTTCCTTTGTCGCCCCTGATGATGTCAGGGCCTTTGGGAGGCAGTCAGGCTTTCAGCCCCTCTGACAGGGTGGAAGTCATCCCCCAGCCTCCGCCCACTCCTGTCTGGAATGATAAGGGCCTAAGAAATCTGCCAGGAACGGTCTAGACTGCCAACCTGGAAGAATGTCCTTAAAATTCTTTCTCTCGGGCAAGAACCCTCTGGCTCCTGCCTGTGTCCGGTCTGGGGGTTCCCGGCCCTGGGTGGGTGGCGGGAGGGCCCAGCTGCGGCGGCACCCGGGGGACTCACCGATGAGGAAGTTGGCATAGGCCGCGGAGGCGCCGTACTGCTTCTCCAGGAACTTGTTGAGGAAGGTGGAGAGGCCGGCAATGACGGAGGAGAAGGTGCACTGGGCCAGGACCACCAGCATGAAGAGCGGGCTCATCAGGAGGCTCAGGAAGATGCGGGGGAACCCTGCCAACAGGCTGCCGTCAGGGCCGGGCCTCCGGGCAGCGGTCACAGGGTCCGCGACACTGGCCACTGCCCTTCCTCCCCCCGGCCCCCCTCCAGGCAGCTCCTCTCTCTTCCTCAGGGCAGAATCCAGGCCCTGAGCTGTTCAGTGGCCTGTTGGGGGCACACAGCCACTCGGACTCCACTCAACATGCTCATGGGCTGGATGAAAGGAGGACAGGCCTGGAAGAAGTCAGGCGGAGGGTGATTGTACATGATGGCTGCATCCACGGGAAGGGAGGGGAGAGGAGAACGTGGGCCAGGCGGTGTGGGTGGGGCTACCTCTATCTGAGTTTGGGTCTCCTGCTATCTGCACAGCAGCAGTCACCAGGGCCCCTGGCAGAGCCCCTCGTGAGGGGTTGTCCAATTTTAGACCACCTGCTTTTAGTGCCCCTCACCACACCTAATACCACATGGGCTGGGCTACCCCGGACCGCCCCCACCCCAAGCCAGCCCTCCCAGGGCTGCCGGGTCACTCAGTTACGTTTAATGAAATCCACCAGGGAGCTTCTTGACTTGGCCTCTTCCATCTTCCTTGCCTCATCTGCTATGGTGGGAGTCCTCTGAAGGCAGTGAAGGGGGTGAGGGTTAATGACCCAGGTTCCCTGCAGCCACCTTCCCTGGGCCCTTGATCCCTCTGGTCTTAGTGGCTCAGGGCTGGGCAGTGGTCAGCCACCCCGGGTGTGTGTGGGAGGGCGTCCAAAGCCATCATCACCTGCGTGTCGGTGAGCCCGGTGCTTGGCCACCGACCAGAACGCATCCATGCCAGGGCCTCCCAAGATGTTATTTCATACCTGGGCATATTATTTCGTATCTAACTGCTGGCTGATGCCAAAAGGCATCTGAGTGGATCTCACCCCTCGTCTGTCTGTCATGGCTACACTTCTTCCCTGTCCTCAGATTCCAGGGGCTGCGGGCTTCTGGGACGCTCTGGTCTAGAATGACCTCTGTTTTCCAGCTCTCTCTTTCAGTCTCCTCTATGGAGTCCCTTCTTTCTTCTGGGCCCAAACCTGGGTACTGTTCAAGGCTCTGACCTGGCTCTCAGCCTGCACTTTCTGTGCAGACCTCCTCAGTGAACTCGCCTTCCGCTTCTGAACTTGTTAGCTGCAGCCTGAGGCCCCCAGCTCTGAACCACCACACAGACGCAAGGCCCCTGAGCTCTGACACCATTAGGATCCCCCAGGGGACTCATCAGCAGGCCTAGGAGCTCCCATTCGTTTAGTGCTTTCTCCACGGTGGGCACCACACCCAGCGCTCTGCATGCAACCTCCCATTCCTCACAACCTCCTCCCAAGATAGGGACTCTATCTCCAGTATTTTAAAGCAGAGGAGACTTAGGAGAAAGGAAACTTGCCTAGGATCCCTCAGCTAGTTGACAAGTAGCAGAGCTGGATTCAGATTTGCCTCCCCGCAAAACCACCCCGATGTGCTGCCAACCTCTGAAATTCTTCCTCAAGACAAGTGGAGGCCCCTCTCCCCTCACCCCTCCTCCAAGCTGGGCCTAGATCTCACACACCTCATTGCCAGACGTCCAGCTCTGCCTCTGGCTCTGAACCTCGGCACAAATTTTTGCCCCTCTCAGCTCACTGCTGAGTCCTTCTCGGCACCCCCTCCGAGGACATCTACCCCTGCCCTTGCCTCATCTGTCCGGCAGCCATGGCCTCGGTCCTCAGCTGCATCCCCCATCTCTGCACTGGCCTCATCAGATCTCCAGCCTTCATTCCTTCCCAACTCTCCAACCTCAACCTTGACCCAGTTGCCATGCTGTCACCTGAGTGGGCACCATTCACTCAGAATTTCATGGGATCAGAACAAGTTTTAGACCCTTCAGTCTAAGGGCAAGGCCCCCACCCAGACTTCTCCCTGCTGTTTTCCATTCTCATCCTTCCCTGATTCCTTTCCCCAACAGATATGACTGGAAGATGCAGGGCAGGGCAGTCGGCTCAAAGTCTGCTCTACTCACAGCCCACCCTCACGCTCTGCAGCACTAGGAGTCCCCTTCTTACTCAGTCCTTTAGGATTAGACATGACCGGCCCTATCACATGCAAAAGTCAACTGCTCCAGGTCACATATGCAGCTTTTATTGGCTCTTAATTCTTTATCCCACTTTAGATGAACTCAGTGTTTCCCCAAACTACATTCCCTGGAGCCCTCCTAATCTGTGAGATGCTAACACAGTAAGGGAACACTGATGAGATACCATTTTTTGGAAATTCACAAGCACTCTCACCTCTCAAAGTTTCTCAGAAGTCCTGTATCATGAAACTTGTTTAGATTTCACCCAGAATTTACTTAACCTGCTGCAACTTCTCAGCTCTGTTTATTTTCTACCTCTACCTACTATTATGAAACTCTTATAATAGGTAGAATTGTGTGTAGAAGCTTACCTCCATTCCTCTGGGCATTGCTCGAGGAAAGAAAAAAAAGGGGAAAGAGGTAACAACCAGGCAGGCTGAGGAAATGAGCAGGCCCAGCCACCAGGCTCCTATCCATCGGGGGTCTCCGGGGCTCAAGTTAACTGCAGCTGAAGAGAAAACAAAGGACACAAGTGTTTGTTGGATGAATGCATGATCTCACCTTACTGATCGGGGGAACTTTCTTCCCATGATGCAGAAGAGGTAAGCTGTGAGCTAGCATCTTCGTCCAGTCGGCGTTCTCTCTCCAGGCCACTCTGGTCTTCTCAGAGAACGGAGGCCACTGGGAGGATCAGTGAGGTTAACTTTGGCCTGCAAGCGCCATTTCACTGGTCTATTTTCAAACCCATGCATGTATTTGTGGTTTCCAAACCTGCACTCTTAATCACTGGATGCTACTGCCTCCCAACTTTATTGATCCCTAAGAAAGGAGGCCTCATACTCCTTAGATGCTCAAAAAACCCACCACCAACAGAGTAGGCTACCAGGCCGCTGAAGGCGATGCTTTCTTCTTTGTAGTCTCCCATCCACGTCTAAGGGTCTGCCACTGTGTTTCTCTCTGTAAAGAAACTACATGGGCGTGGAAGGAGGGAGAAGATAGCAGAACAGCCCTCAGCCCAGCACTGTCCTGGGCACTGTCCCTGGTGGCCTGGGAGCTCAGTTGCTAGTCTCTTTGGGACCCAACTCAGGAAGTGCCAGTGAAGGGCAAAGCTGGCTTGACCCTGAGCAGACAGCTCTGCTAGCTTTGCCCTTTCATTTGAAGCACAGGTGGATGACCCTGAGCAGATGACCTTGTGGTCAGACAGTCCCAGGGACAGGAGTCTATGGGCTCTGGCAGCATGACTGGGTTAAGGCCTGCCCACATTCTTTGTGAGACAGGCAGGTTCTGATCTGGGTGCTGGGCACTGGGGGGTGGGGGTGGGGTGTTATTCCTGAAGGTCTGGCTTGGACCTGCCTTCCAGCCACATCTGGCCTGTGGGAACTTACATATCACCCACACACGCCCCACGCATTGCCCCCCTTGGCTCTGCCCGGATGGTTTCCTCCACTGGGAAGGCCTCTCCCATCACCACCTGTGTAATTCCACCCACATGGGATGCAGACCTCACCTCCCTGGGAGGCCCTCCCTCATCACCTCATCAAGCGCTTTGTCTGTCCCTCTGTTACACTGCCAGCCTTCCCTGCCTTGTGGGAGGCTGGGGTGTGTAAGGCAACCTCACAATAACCATATGCCCTTGCAGGGTCCATCCTGGGGTCGGCTCCCTGAACGGTTAACTCAGTACGTGTGCTCCTGTCTATGGACTGTACTTTCTCATCCTAAGACACACAGTGGCTTCATCCAGATCACTTTTTAAAGAGCTCACTCCTGTCAACCTCAATATATATCAGGCATGTTCTAAACACTGCAACATCTCTATTTCCCTATCATTAGCCCCTTTTTACAGATGAGGAAACTGAGGCACAGAAAGGATGAAGATACTTGCCCAAGATCACTCAGCCAGTAGAGGAGGTGGAACCAGGATTAGACACAGGCTCTCTACTACCTGTGCCCACATGGTTAAACATGATGTTACACCCCTCTGGATGGGAGTCATAATCCATGTGTGTACTCTATGTAGTGCTTCTTCTTTTCCCCAAAAGAGCTCTTACCAATATTTTTTTAAGCAATCAAAACCATCTTAGAATCAAAGAATCATAGAGCTCTTTTTAATACCACCACCAAGACAGGCAGCTGTGGTGGCAACACCTGAGGCCCTGCCCTAGGTCTCAAGGTTTCCCGCTGCAGAAAGTGTGTTTTCTTCAGCAGCGCATCCCCCTTGCCCACCCCCACCCGCTGGAGAGAGGAGGCCCACCTGTCCGCTGACTACAGGAGGGAGGGAGGGAGTGGGTGGCGAGGGGGCCGTGAGCATTTAAAGTTCAAGCTTCATCCTTGTCCTGACTGGCTGGGGGTCGTGGTCCTGGCACACACTCACCTGTGTCCACTCTGCCATAGTCCACAAAGATCTGCAGCATGACCGAGCCCAGCAGGTACCCGAAAGCCGGTCCGAATACAGAGATGGCAAATAAGATGGCTGGAAAGGGGAGGAGGAAAGGAGGCTGAGAGGGTGGCAGCCTCGGGCTCTTTCCCTTGCTGAGGGCTTCCTGAGACATCACCCCATCTGTCCCCTGGCCCTGACGGGTCCACACCTGTGGCATTTACTACAGGCACTCAAGATCCTGAGACGTGCAGAACCAAAGTTGTTTCTCCTCCAGCCAGATGCCAGAGAGATCCGCTTGCCGGGAGAGAAGCGGCCTCCTCGGCATTTGCAGATGCTGGCCCAGGTGCGTGTTGCTGGGCAAATCTCCTTGCAGGTACGGTGTGGCAGTGGCAGCCCTGGGGGAGCTTGTGGGCCACAGAGCCTGTGCATGTGGTCTGTCTGGTCTGGGCCGTGGGCCCTGAGGATGCTCAGTGTGGCTTGTTCTAAGGGAAGGAGTTGGTCAGTCAGATGGTCATGTGCTATCTGCTTTGCATATGCTTCTTTGAGGCCAAACTTCTCCCTAAGTGGATGGCTCAGAGAACACGTGTGCCCAGCCTGTGCCCAGACGTGACAGACGCAGTAGCTACTGCTGGTCGAGGAGCTGCCCGGTGCCTGCCCTGGGACCAAGGGCTCACATACATCACCTCAGGTACTCCCACGTCCCCAGTGCACAGAGACTGTGGGCCCCATCCTGCTGGTGAGGAGCTGGGGCCTGGGCTGGGACTCAAACCAGGTGTGTCAGATCCCCAGACCTCTGCACGCATTGGCTGGGCCACGTCAGGACCCGCCCCCACCCCGCAGCCCTCTTCAAGCCCAACTCACAGATGTACAGGGGCGAGTTGTTGGGCTCCGAGAAGTCGTCCACATAGGAGATCCCGAACGGCTGGATGGGCACCGTGCCGATGCCTGCCAGCAGCTGGGCCACAACCATCAGACCCCACATGCTGCTGGTCTCCTTCCGGGAGTCCTGGGTGCTGCTGTGGCACCTGCTGGGGGGCAGGCCCTGCCAGTGTTTCTGACAGAGCTCAGTCTGGAGACGGCTGCTGTTCCCTGCAACGAGACAGCGGGCGCCGGTCACCCCCGCCCTGGAGTCCTGGCCGCATCAGCTGGCCTCCAGACCCGGACTTTCTCCCAGGCCTTCTGGGAGCGGCTCCAGAAACAAACGTGAGAGGAGGGGAGAGGGTGGGCTCCCTGCCCTGAGGCGGCGCAGCCCTTGTCGGGTGTGAGAGCCATCCTCGTCTCCCGGGGGTCCATTCCTTCTCCTCTCTGGGTACAGGTGGGGGGCTGGGCATGGAGGGATCAGTACCTTCCTCCCTGGGAAAGAGGGAGCCAAGGTCAACACCCAGGCTTGTCGGCCTTCAGCGTCGCTGTGCGCAGCCTCAGGCTCGGGCCCCCAAGGTGTGGTTCACTTTAGCAGGACAGAGGTCATTCTGTCCCACAGAAGATGGTGTCACCCCCAGCCTGGGATGCTCTCCGGGGGTCATGACCCCCAGAGCCCTCACTCCTAGATGAACCCGGCATTGGGTCACGCTAAAGAGCCCTGTTGTCAAAGGCATTGAACGTGCTTGCCCAACCTGGCAGCTCCCAAGGATCAAGAACCTGGGAAGCTGAAGGGACTTTGAGACCCTCTGGTTTAAACCCCCCTGTTACAGATGGGGGGCGAGGCTGCACCCACAGGAGCTAGGCTGCACCTTCTGTGAGGGCCCCAGAGGCCGCAGTGTGGCCTGTGGGCACCAGTGCCTATGGCTTTGGGGACCTGGCCAGGCTGGACTGCCCCTCCCATGCCACTGTTTCCAATTTGGCTCACACTAAACAAAGAGCACTGTCCGCTCTCCGAGGCCTTGACGGCTCCTGAGGGCTCCTTTCCGTGAGATACCTTCTTTTCCAGCCTTGTAGAAGCCAATGGAAACTGCTAACATCACTGATCCCTCTCCTTGGAGTTCTGTTTCACTCTCATTTGTGGCCCTCCCAGAGGTGGCAGAGCTCTGAGCTGGGTGGGCCTCAGAGTCCCACAGAGAGGAAAAGTGAGGGCCGTGGACGGGATCTGTCCATCACACTGGACTCTGCCCAGTGCTGTTGAGCTCAGGGCTACCCTGGACGGTGGGGCTGGGGAGGGATCTGCCCTCCTATCGTCCCCTCACCTCCCGCAGACACACATGCTTGTCCATCCTGGCCCCAGCATCTCCTGTCCTCTATACTAGTGCCTGTGTAGGACATGTTTAAAAACCACTGGCCTAGGGGGCTCCCCCATCGATCAGGGGGCCCCTTGGCAAAGGGGGGCAAGACGCCTGTCTGGTCGAGGTCATCCAGACCTGACACCAGCCGTGTGCAGGGGAGCTGTGTGCACCCAGGCCAACGGCCAGCCCCAGACGTTTGGGAGTGTCCCTCTGTACCTTCACCCTCCCACTCCACACCCGCTGTCCCACCTTTCAATTCAGGGTTTGGATAGAGAGTGGTCTAACCACATGGGTAAATAGGAGGCGCCTCTTAGAATTAGAGTGGGGAGGTAGCCTTACTGACATGCAGAGACAGCTGTAACATCTTGTAGAGTCAAAAAATAACTAGTAGGGCTTCCCTGGTGGCACAGTGGTAGAGAGTCCGCCTGCCGATGCAGGGGACGTGGGTTCGTGCCCCGGTCTGGGAAGATCCCACGTGCCGCGGAGCGGCTGGGCCCGTGAGCCATGGCCGCTGCGCCTGCGCGTCTGGAGCCTGTGCTCCGCAACGGGAGAGGCCACAACAGTGAGAGGCCCGCGTACCGCAAAACAAACAAACAAACAAAAACTAGTAGTTTGGAGAAGAATATGATCCCTAATTTATAAAATGTATGCGGCCTAATGGAATATGCAGAGAAAAACTCTGGAAGACCATGGTTCTCTCAGGGTGATGGGATTGTGATGATCTTTGTGTGTGTGTGTGCTTGCCTCAGTGTACTTTCTAATTTTTCTATAATGAACATAAGATACTTTTGAAATAAAGCAACAGTGAAAGCTTTTAAATTAAAAATATTTTTTTCATAAAAATATATAGCCAGAATGTAACAATGTCTCTCCCACTTCTTATTTCTTTGTTCCACAGCCATTGCCCTAGGCCTGCAAAAGTCAGGCCCATCACACTAGGGCTGAGTTTCTCTGCCCACCACCCACCTTCCCTGACGCCTCTCCTTGCTTGTGTTTTGGGCCTTTCTCTGACTTACACGCTTTACTGTAGAGATCCAAGTTCCAGCGCCAGAATTTTTAAGCTTCTATTTACTGCACAGGCAGACACTGCCAAGGCTGTGACGTACATTTTGTCCTGTTCACAGGGGTTATTGGCCCACATAAGTGGCTGATCTGGGGCAGAGCTGGTATTTGAACCCATATGTGCCTGACTCAAAGTCCTGAATGAAATCAAATCTGAAATGGCAGTTTTGAAATGACACAACACACATTTTTCAGGGATGGAGGAGCCAGGCCTGGGGAGATTCCTCTACCCATCCCTAGTTACATTCAAACACATGAGCCCTCTGACCTCTGCAAGCGGCTGGGAACTTCCTCCCAGGTAGAGGTATCCTGGAAAGGGGCTGGCTGCTGGGAGTTTTGCTGAAATCCGAGACAAAGAGATGAAACAAACACATGGTATAAAGAGTCAAGAAATTGGCTTTGGTGAAATAAGCCAGACACAGAAAGACAAATACTGTATGATCTCACTTATATGTGGAATCTAAAACAGTCAAACACAAAGAAGCAGAGAGTAGAATGGGGATCGCCAGGGGCTTGGGGGAGGGGTAAATGGGGAGGTGATGGTCAAGGGTATAAGGTTTCAGTTATGTCAGGTAAGTTCTGGAGATCTACTAGACCAGCATAGCGCCTCTAGATAACAATAATGCACTGTATACTCAAAATTTACTAAGAGGGTAGAACTTAAGTGTTCTTAACACACACACACACAACAGTAATGACGGGGCAGGAGGAAACTTCGGGACGTGATGGATATGTCTGCAGCTTTGATGGTGGTGACGGTTTCATGGGTATATTCATCCTCAAATTCATTAAGTTTTATACATTACTATGTACAGCTTTTTACATGTCAATCATATCTCAATAGAGGTTTTGTTTTTAAAGAAGGAAAAACTGGTTTTAGCCCCAGGTAGCTGTGTGATCTTGAGCAAGTTTCTGAACCTCTCTGAGCCTCAGTCTCCCTTTAGGCAGAGACCATAAGGTGGCCGGATAGGGAGAGTCCCTATGGGTCATTAAAGTGCTAGAAGGCTATGGTTCCAGAAAGGGGAGCAGGCATGAAAAGTTGGACCCGCTGGTTAGTCAGCATGGCTGATGGCTGTGCCTGCCCCTTTATAGGAAGGCTGGTGTGCCTCAGTGATGCTGCAAGGGCCTGATTCTCAGGATCGTCACTTTAGTCTGGAAGCACAAAGCTGTGAAATGTTCCTGCTGAGAAAGAGCCACTCCTCACCACACTCAGGAACCCTCCCACCAACACTGCCCCCTGTCCAACACTCAGAGACGGGGCTGTGGTGCTGGCAGACTCACGCCCATCCCCAGGGGGAGGCCCAGGTGGCTGTGGGCTGGCAAGGCCCATAGATGTTGGAGCGGCTGGACTGGGAGCCTGGGACCTGGGTTCTAGTCCTGGATCTGACTCCTCACGTCAGTGACCTTGACTTTGAGAGACCTCAGAGGATTCTGGGGAAGGGGCCATGCACTGCAGAGGGTGGGCGGTAGCCGGAGGGCCAGGCTCACAGCACACTCCGTGCCCTCAGTGCGGCAGCCACACGGACGCCCCAGTGGGTGAGCGTTTACACGCTGTGGGCTGTGCTAGTCTTTAGAAAAAGACCCCACTACCCTTCTCAAGACCATATGGGCAGGTTCAGGAATGAGGGCAGAGCTGGTTGCCTGGCCCTGGCCACCCTCTGACCCGTGCTACCAACTGGCCAGGTGCAGCTGTGTGGTCACTCAAACGGTTGGCCACTCGCCCTGCTCACCTCCCTCCGCCAACTTTGACTGAGGTGACACACATCCAAAGGGCTCGTAAATTAAAAAGCTGCTCAAATGGGCAAGTTCTCAAATGGGCATTTCTTTTCAGAAGATTCAAACAAATTTCGAGTAGATTTTGTATGAGGAAACGAGCACAGCTTGGAGTTCCCTAAAACCGTGGGCTGCTGTCACTTGCAAAGGTGTTTGGCTGAGCTGCCTGTCTCTGTCTAGGTGTGACAGCAGCTCCCTGTCACATGTTGTCTTGTGGGCTATGGGGTGGCAGGGCCAGGTCTCCCTTAAGTGCAAGGGTGGAGTAAAGATCCCCCAAAGGCAAATGACCACACTGGGAAAGAGGTGCAAAGAATTGGCCCCTGCTCCCAGGGCAGCCACTGAAGGACCACACCCAGGCCCGTCAGCTCCCATGGACGATGCCTGCCTCACAGGGAAAAGCTGGGATGCTAAGACCTGAAAAGACACCTGGACACACCTTCCAAAGCCTTCTGTCTGCTGTGCTACACACATCATCAAAGAAGCAACCGCAATGTTGCCAAAATATTGCTCAAATCAAAACCACAGTGAGATACCATTTCATACCCTTCAAAAAACAGAAAACAAGTGTTGGGTAAGATGTAGAGAAATTAGAACCCTTGTGCATTGCTGGTAAGAATGTAAAATAGTGCAGCCACTGTGGAAAACAGTATGGAAGCTCTTCAAAAAAAATTAAACATAGAACTACCATATTATCCAGCATGTACACTCCTGGGTATTTACCCAAAAGAATTCAAAGCCGGGACTTGAACAGATATTCATACACTGGCGTTCATAGCCAGATCATTCACAATAGCCAAAAGGTGGAAACAACCCAAATGTCCCTCAGATGAATGGTTAAACATAATGTGATACACACATGCAATGGAATATTACTGAGCCTTAAAAAGGAAGGCTTAATACACATGCTACATACAAAATGAATGAACCTTGAAGATATTATGCTAACAGAAACAAGTCAGACACAAAAGTACAACCATTGCATGATTCCATTTATATGAGGAACCTAGAATAGACAAATTCATAGAGACAGAAAGCAGAATGGTGGTTGCCAGGCAGGGGCTGGGGGAAGGGGGAAGAGGGAGTTAGTGTTTAAGGGGCACGGTTTCCATTGGGAAAGATGAAAAAGCTCTGAAGATGGATGGTGACAATGGCTGTACAACAGTGTGAAAGTACTTAATGCCCTGAATTGGACACGTTTAAATAGCAAAGTTTATGTTATATATATTTTACCACAATAAAAAATACAGCCTGGTATCCACAGCGTACCAGAGAGCACGTGGGGAGGCACCAAACCCAGTGCTGTTGGGGAGAGGGTTTGGGAAGGATTCCCAGAGACAATAGCCTCTGAGCTGAGAAGAATCAGCAAGAGACAGAAGAGCAGTGCTGAGGAGGGGAGAGCTCAGAGGTTCAGCGGGCTCGGTATGCAAACACCACCAGGGCGAGGCCCAGCTGCTCCTGGAGGGCTGCTGTGTCCCGCAAAGGGGCCTGGATTACATCCTAAGGAGAGCCCAGAGGGTGACAATCAGGAGGGGGGGCAGTACAGCTAACACACTGGAGGGATTAACCAGTTTTCTAAGGCCCATGTGTAAAGAGCAGAACTGACCCAGCCAAGAGCTACTTCGGTGGTAAAATAGGTGAGGCTGCGTGTTGCCTGAGAGGCACGTAGGGAGTGCTGATCTACTCCACGGCTGCGAGCACGGGGATGCTCAGCCCACAGCGGGTGTGTCAGATACACAAGGCCAGGCTGGCTGTACGGAAGCAGGAGCCTCAGAAACAAAGGGCCAGAGAATAAGTGTTTCTTTTCAGAGTTCTAGTTCTTGATTTTGCTGATTCTTATTATTTTACTAAAGTCACATTTATTAGAACATTGTTGCTGGCAAAATTATTTTTTGTGTGCCATTTAGCGGTCATCAAAGATTGTAAAAATGTTGACTGGCTTATTAAGTCTTTACATGGCACGTTGCACGGTGCACCAATGCCACAAAAATCCTCATGAAATTTCACCTAATGAAGTGTCCAGGAGGCAAAATTCTCTGGGGATCTTTTAACTGTTATCATTAACTTGTAGAACGTCAGATTACATGTCAGAAACTAACTGCCTTTATTAAAAATGTGTATTTGGGGACTTCCCTGGTGGCACAGTGGTTAAGAATCCGCCTGCCAATGCTGGAGACACAGGTTCGAGCCCTGGTCCGGGAAGGTCTCACATGCCGCAGAGCAACTAAGCCCGTGTGCCAAAACTACTGAGCCTGCGCTCTAGAGCCCACGAGCCACAACTACTAAGCCCACGTGCCACAACTACTGAGCCTGTGCTCTAGAGCCCGCGAGCCACAACTACTGAGCCCGCGTGCCACAACTGCTGAAGCCTGCACGCCTAGAGCCCTTGCTCTCCAACAAGAGAAGCCACCATAGTGAGAAGCCCACGTGCCACAATGAAGACTAGCTCCCCACTCGCCACAACTAGAGAAAGCCCGCGTGCAGCAACGAAGACCCAACGCGGCCAAAAATAAATTAATTAAAATAAATAAATTTTTTAAAATGTGTACTTTAAAAGCTAATCAATTGGCCCCAAATTAAATCCAAGTCTACTGAGACCTTCTTGGGCTATTCTACATTCCAAATTGATTCAAGATCTCCCAACAAACTCTCTTTTCCTTATGCCTGCCCTAAGTGGGGCCAAATCCACCCCAGACCAGGCTGTGACACAAGCGAAAGGGAGAGATCAGTTCCTCCACCTGGGAAGCAGCAGCTTGCTCTCCGTCCTGGAGGCGGGGTACGGCGGTGGGGAGGACCCGCTGCTCCCTGACGTGTTGTGTTGTGGTGAATGTGTTTGTCAGAGACAAGGTCTGAGCTTTCCAGGAACTCACGCCTGGGCCTCCCTGCGGTGATGGCCATGGCCAGCTCACTCTGGTGAAGATAGAGTCTTCTAGAGTTTAGAACATTAGGCTCTTCTCTTAAAAAGAAGAAGACAGGGCTTCCCTGGTGGTGCAGTGGTTGAGAGTCCGCCTGCCGATTCAGGGGACGCGGGTTCGTGCCCCGGTCCGGGAGGATCCCACGTGCCGCGGAGCGGCTGGGCCCGTGAGCCGTGGCCGCTGAGCCTGCGCGTCCGGAGCCTGTGCTCCGCAACGGGAGAGGCCACAACAGTGAGGGGCCCGCGTACCGCAAAAAAAAAAAAAAAAGAAGACAGTGATGGAGTGAGAAGACCTGTATCAGGACCCATTGGCAGAACTGTGGGGCTCAGCTTTCTGCAGCCCACCCCACCCCTCTCCTCCCTGGAGCAGAAGAGCTCGGGCCACGTGAAGGAGAGAGCAACCTCTCCCCGCTCCTCAGGCGTTCCAGCAAAGGCCCCGCACCCAGTCCTCTCCTTGGACTTAGAGAAGCTCACCACCCTCCTTCTCCCACCTGCCCACCATCAGATCCTGTGATATGGTCAGAGAAACGCCTGCTTCTTCCAGCTACCACAGACTCGGGGGCCACCCGCCTCCGCCTTGAGGGGCCTGGGTAAGGGAGGGAGGGGGTATGTTTGAACTGGCTGTCAGTCTGTTTCTCATCTTCCCTGAGGCCCACTTCTGGAAGGTTCAAGTTTGTCAGAGCACATTCTTCTTCCCACAAGACACCAGAGGTCTAGCCGTGCCAGTTTTCACAGGGCTAACTAGAAACAATTCGGGACCTCTCCCCTCCTCCAGCTACCCCCCCACCAGCCCAGATGCACGCCAGTCAACCCTCTGACTCATCCCACAATTTACATACGCAGAATTTCAGCTCTTATTTCTGAACCCCTCCGTGGGTTTGCAAAGTGGGGACGCGGTGGCAGGAAGGGCTACCTCCCTGGAATGGGACCCATGGAGATGGGTGAAGCTGGGCAGACTAAGGCCTGGCCTCTCCATTGTTCAAGGACACACGTTCCAGGTGCGGCCAGGCTGAGGCCAGCGGGCTGTCAAGGGTCTAATAAGAGGTCTCTGCACAAAGATCCAGCGCTGGGGCCAAGAGAGAACCCTAGAAGGATTGAGCAACATAGGAAGGCTGTGGCGAGTGGGCTTTCCTTTGAGTAGTGCTTCTTGTCTGGTAGAGGAAAGGGAGAATTGTGCCAGGAAACAAGAGGGCAGCTCCTTGAGAGCCACCCATTACCTCCCTGCTCGGAAGGGGGCACCGTTTGCGAGTGAGTAGGGCCAAATGAGGAGGAGGTTAGCAAGGCCCAAACCTCAGAAGCGACCCATAGAGAACAATAGAGAAAGGCAGCGGTGTTTCCAGAGAGTATTCTGGAAGTGTGGCCAAAATGCCAAGCCTCGAGCTCTCAGCAAACTCCTGGAAGCTCATTCAGAATGTTCCACTCTGAAAGACCTATTTCCTCATCCTCCCAAATTCGGCCACTCAACAGTTCTTCCCGAAACTCTGGCCACGCCCACCGGCAGGCCTGGAACAGGCTGTCCTGAACTTACCCATGATTGAGATCTCAAAGTCATTTATAAAGTGACCTGTTTGCATATCAGAAGTGATTGGGTCCCCATGGAGTTCACAAAGCCTCGTCAGTCCATCGTGCCCCTGTGATAACATGGGTTCTCTTCCAACTAGACTAAGCCTCCACTTAGAAAATGATTTCTATGGGCACGTGCATTCTGACTTTTATTTTGGGAAACTAGGAGAGCATATCCTTCTGCACTAGCTGGGGGTTGACAGCTGGTGGAGCAGTGCAAGGAATTCATATTTTGAAGTCAGAGAGACCGGGTTCAAATCTTGGTTCCACTGCTCACCGGTCAGGGAACTGTCAGAATCTTAGTCTCTTCATCTCCAAAACAGATACAGATAATCATACCTACCTTGTAACATTCTTATTCAGATGAAAATGAATAACAATGTCATAACCTGGGATATAGTGATTTAAACAGATGAGGGAGATGGCAGAACCCTGGAGACAGGCATTAGGGCCCAGGTTTTTAAGGACTTGGGGACTGGATCCAGAAACTTAGAGACAAGTAAGATCAGCGCTGGTCACTAGCAACGGATGGATGTAACAGAGGGGTTGAGGGCAAGTGGGTTGCTTGCAAGGATTCACATCCATGCAGGAAAAGAGTGAGCTTAGGTGAGTGGAAGAAGAGGGATCCCCTGCTCTGATCTCAAGACTGACTTTCCGAGACTGAGACTGAGGCTGGACGCCCCTTCCGCACCGCCACCCTGGCACTAGAGGGGTCTTGGGGAAATGCCTACTTGTATTGAGGAGGCCATGTGACCAGTGAGCTGGGCATGAGAGGGCAGGTCCACTGTGCGCTGTGTGACAGGCTGGGCACCACGCTGCTGGCAAGGGGCTTGCCTCAGCCCCACCCTACCCCCCTCCCCGCACACGCGCCCACCCCTGAGGAACTGCCACCAGGCCTCGGAAAGAGGCATCACCCAGCTCAGCTCATCATCAACACTGTTTCTTAGTGGATAGGAGGGAAGCAAGACACACCCGAGGCAACAGGATGGCAGCTCAGAGCCATTTAATTTTACTATTCAAACAGAATGTGCACCCCCCAGTTGGGAGTGAAGCAGAACTTATTGTTCACAGATTTATTAACAGCCTAATGAGGAGCAAATTGAAGGGGGAAATAAAAAAAGGGGGATTAGCTGAGCCAACATGAGTTCATCAAGAGTCAGTCCTGCCAAGCCAAGCTCATTTCCTTTGTTAATGGGGCTCCCAGACTGGCAGGAAGCCAGAACACGGTGTTACTTGAGTGGAGGAAGCCTTCTGACAAAGCCTGTCATGATATCCCGACAGATATCCAGACCAGAGGTGGACACGTGGCTGAGTCCTCGAGGGAGAACTGCTCAAGGCGTGCCCAATGCAGGCGTGGATGGGCCAGTGTGACCTGGGAGACACCACGCAGCACCGCTGTCCCGGACCTGGGGACAGCTGAGAGCAGCTGACAGATTTGTGAAGGACATGAATCGTGTGAAGCCGGTGGCAATGGCAAATAAGACAGTCCAAAGGCTGAAAATTCAAGATGAGATCCCAGGCTACAAGGAGGGGCTCCAGCCAAAGGGACTGAATCTTCTGGAGTCAGCTGCGGCTGCTGTACCAAAGAATCATAGCCTGGGAGGCTCACACACAGCGGAATTATTTCTCACAGTTCTGGAGGCAGGAAGTCCAAAATCGGGGTGCCAGCCTGGTGGGGCTCTGGTGAGAGCCAGAATGCTGACTTCCCGCTGCACCCTCACGGGTGCAGACAGCTCTCTGGCCTCTTCTACAGGGCCACGAATCCCAACACGGGGCTCCACTTCCGTGACCTCCCCGCCTCCAAATACCTGACTTCTCTTTGCCGTCTCCCCCTTTAGATCTCTGAGCCTCACATCCCGTGACGGTGGCCAATCCAAGCTCTGAATCCTCAAAAGTCCTTTTGTTCCTGAGAGAAAGAAACTGCTTCTGCTGGTTTCCTGCCTCATGGTGTGGGTCGCTCGCTGCCCGAATGTGCCTGCTGGTTCCCTAGTCAAGCCTTTGGGCCACAGGAGGTGTCTGGGCACAGCAGCCTCGAGTGTGTCAAGAAGAGCAGAAGCTGCTCCCTGTGTCCTCTGGGGGTCCTTGGGGGCCCAAGGCCTCAGGCAGGAGGCATCAATGGTTTCTTCAAACCACAGTGCCCCAGGGGACAGGGGCTGGCACCCTGCTTCTGTGGGGCTATCCCCGACTCCCTGACTGTTTTCCTGGGGCAACCATAGCCACTGGAATAGTAACCAGCCTTCCTTTTCCACCCTGGCTGATGACTCTCCCCAGGAGACCCTCCCTGCTGCCTTGGGTGGGCCCAAGACACACAGTCCACCAGGGGTCCCTGGGACGCCACTCTCCCCAGAGGAGCAGGACGCAGGACGCAGCCTGGCCCCTAGGCGTCCCTCCTCTCCTCACCAGACATGGAGCAGGCCTGCAGCCCCCAGCCTCACCCCTGAGCAAGGGAAGTGAGGAACAAGCCTCCAGGGGAGGGGGAGTCACCCCCAGGTCTCTCCTGGGCCCAGGGCTGGAGACCCAGAACAAGGGATCCCGCCTCCAGGCCAGCCAGGGTGGGTCGTGGCTCTCCCACAAGACAAACGTTAAGAGAGCCTGACAGAGGCAAACGCTCTCAGGTCAGCCGCTGGGGCCATGCCTTGGAGATGCCCGTTCTCCACGGCCCCAGCTCCTTCCCCGGCCTTCCCCTGACACGCAACACAGCAGCCTGGTGTCTGCTGTCATTTCTCCACACGCGTTTCTCTTCTTTCCTATACTGTGTGTTGAAAATGTGTTCCACATCAGGTCTCGTTAGCTTAGCTGTGCTCATCCGTTCAGGGCTGTTTCCCTCTCAGTTGACTTGATAATACCCATGTGTTTTGTGACTCGCCCCCCCTGCTGCTTTCCCCCCCTTTTCAGGTTAAACAGATCCAGCTGGCAGGGCCATGCACCTCCCGCTCGACCGTCCACCCACTCTCCGCCCCCAGCACACCCATGCTCCCCCCGCCTCCCTAGGCACCTCCACCCTAACAGCGGCCCTGCTGCCCCCTCGTCAGTCCCCGCCTCCACCTCCACACCCACGCAGACCCCACACCTTCCACCCCCCCCTCCACTGCTGGCCACCTCCTCACAGAGGAACGCCTCCCTCACACACACTCACGCTTCCCCCGCAGACACACTCCCTTCCCCCACAGTTCCCAGCAGGTCCCTCTGGCACCACGGCTGGGTGCTCCCCGCTGAACTGCCCTGAGCTCAGGGCCCCTGAGCGGCTCCCCCAGTGGAAGGACCCTGCGTGGCACTGGGGTTCTGCTCCAGGCCGGCGTGTCCTCCACCGAGGAAGGGGCGCCGTCACTCAGGAGCCCGAGGCTCCCGTCCCCAGGCCTGCCCACCACCCTCCTGCCCAGGGACGCCTCTGATGAACGGAAGTGCGTGAGGGACTGGCAACTTCATGAGCAGAGGACTGGAAAGCCAAGCCACTCTTCCCTTTCTTTTTTTGACTGCTCCAAAAATACAACAGACTCCCCCCTGCCCTGCTCCTCCCACAGGAAGCCCCTCCTGTGTGCATCCATCGTCTGGGTGGGGCTGACTTCCCTCTGGACTTGGCTCAGGACCTCTCACAGGTTACACCTACTCCTACCAGACACTTGTTTCCGAAGCCCCTGCTCTTGTCTCCCAGGAGAACTGGTCTCGGGTTGGCCTGTTTCCCCCCTATCCAAACCTCTCTGAGCCTTCCAGAAGTGGTCTTAGAGGCTCTGGCTTGGTGGCTAGGCTTTTCTCGAAAGGCGCCAGGCGTATTTCCGGACCCCATTGACATTTAGAAAATCTAAACATTCATAAATGTCTGCATGGCCTTTTTAAAATTAGCCATGAGTTGTTAAAGGTCTCTGTGATTCCCACAGTATTCAGCTCCTCTTTAATTTTTTTCCCTAAAATACAGAGTTACTTTTCATTTCCCACGTTCATTTCTGGAGGAGCTTTGCTCCAAGGGGAAAGAGTCAGCCGTCAACACATGATAATAGGTCTGGGGGTTATTGCTCATGAGGAAGAGATTTCAAATACCACATCAAGGGCAGGCAAAGAGAAATGTGCTGAACAGCTAACACGGGCGAAGCACTTTACCTATACTATGTAGTTTTAATTTTGCCCTCGGAACACACTGGAAGTGGAGGTATTATTGTTCCCACTTTACAGATGAAGAAACTGAGGTTCAGAAAGATGAACAGCAGCTTGCCTAAGCAGACTTAGCACCTAAATGGCTGAGCTGGGATTTGAATGTCTATGCTCTCTCTACCCAGCATACCAGGTGGCTCCCACTTAAGGGTCTGGGAATAGAGCAGAACAGCAGCCTAAGCTCCAACCAAGAGAAATCCTATGCCTCACACGTAAAGGCGCAGCAAGGACTACACCAAGGAAGGGGCCCCGCTCTGGCTAGAGCAGAGGACAGCCGTACAGTGAGGACCAGGGAGAAGCTGCCTTCAGATGCCCGCAGGACGCCCAGCGCGTTGGCTGTGAGCTGTCAGACTCTCCAGAGGAAGCAGGCGCTTCCTCATTTGGGACCCTAGTTATCCAGCATATTACACGTATTGTTCCCAGCACCGCTTGTTATAAAAGCCGCTGCTTAATGGTTACCGCATGTGCCAGCCCCTTGGCTAAATTCAGAGCATGCATCCTTCGGCCTTCGCAGCCCTGCGGGGGAGGGTCCATTTTATACAGGTAGGAACTGAGACTCAGCTGTGGAGGAAGTGGCCCAAGGCCATGCTGTTAGGGGGTTTCAAAGCCCAGCTTCAGACCCCGGACCGTCCAGATTCATGACATGATTGAGGGTGGCACGTTTAATGAAATTTGTGTGTGCCTGATGGCCCTGCATAATTTAAAACTGAAGTTCCCATAGGAATACATTTGAAGTAAGAGTCGTATTTCAAACTTTTCCCACGAAGTGAGATTTTATGAATATTTTTGTTTGCACATATTAGCATAGCACATGCCCCCGCTGTACGGGCACCCACAGCTCCAGCTAGATCCCAAGGATGTGGCTCCTGGGCCAAAGTCCTCCTTATCCCAACCCCCTGGCCCTGGGAAGATGCCCTGAAGGTAGCCCAGCCCTGAGCACTTGCAGCTGCTGCTCTGATCCCAGCCAGCGTAAAGGAGACTGTGTCCTATTGTTGCAAATAGAATTTACACAAACAAAAAACAACAAAGCTCACGCTCCTGGACAGCGATTCCTCCCTGCAGGCTGGCAGGCGCGCTGTGGTCCCTCTCACAGTCCCCTTCTTCCCTCTCTCAGTGGAGGTGGGCTAAGAGCACTGAGGCAGAGAGTGTGCCTCAGAGCAGGGAGGATGGTGGTGGAAAGGACCCAAGACGCCCGGTCATCCCTAACAAGGAGCAGAGTGATTGCTTTCAGAGGCCCGCAGGTCTCCAGCCACTCTCTGTGGTGGCTGCTCTGCGTGATGCAAATGCCCTTGGTATTTGGCCCAGGCTGGGGGAGCCAGCCCCCGGGCTAAGCAGGCCATGGTGTGTGACGCCTAGCAGCATGCCCTCCCCGAAGCCTGGCCCCAGCACCCCAGGTTCCCTTGCTGGTTTCATTAGCCCAGTCTTCATGCTGACGGGGAAGGGCAGGGACCATGTGTCTGGAGCAGGCTTGGCACATGGCTCTCTGAGGTGGCCAGCAACTCCTGACTCTCCTTCAGAGCTGGCCTCAGACCCCTTGTCCAGACCGAGGGGGAGAAAGAGCTTAGACCCCTAAGCTTGGGTCTGTCTTCCTCCTGGGCCTATTTGAAGCAAGACTCAGGCTTAAAGAGTCCAAATAGATCCAAGGCCACAGTGAATTTATGGTAATCATCAGTGATCAGTCTACTGGTGATTACAAGGGAGGTGGGGAAAAGATTCTCAACCCAACAAGCATTTCATCATTACACATCGCTGTTCCTCCATTCTTTTTCCATTCCAGCTACCCACCTCCCCACTGTAGGTCTCACAGCCTATAAAGCATTCCTGTTTGGCATTCTAAGTGACTCCCCTCTTGGATCTGATCTGCATATATGACTAAAAACAAGCCTGGTATTTAAGCGAACAGGAATCAGTTACCCCTCCGCGCATCCCCGGGTGGCCCGGCTATCCTCAGACATCTTCAACTCCAATACAGCAGACCGAGAATAAGCATTTAGGGACTGGGCCTCTCACTTGCTGCTCCTCACAAAACCACTGCCACATACCATATCCCTTAAAACAAGTACAGATTGATCCCACGCCAATACCTTATCATAAAATGGGCTCCAAAGCAGTGATGTTCCCAGGGTGCCAAGTAAATGCAAATACAAAACCACCCTTGGGGCTATTTCCTACCCAGACCACACAAAATTTCCACAGGGGGAAAAAGAATCCCACTGCCAATGACCACACCATCAAACATTACAGAACATAAAGGGAACACTCCACCATAAACAAGAGCAAGCAGACACAGAATGTGGGAGGACTAGCAATCTCAAAATTTGCGCTAATAAAACAATCCAGAAAGGACTATAAAATAAATACATTTAAAATAGTTGAAGAAACTAAAATGAAAATAGAAATCATAAGGAAATACCAAGAAACCATGAAAATAGGGCAGACAGATTTGAAAAACTATTTGAAAATAATGCTAAAGGATGTACTTCAGGAAAAAGGAAGTTAAACCAACAAGGGTGGGTGAAATGCAAGAGGCAACGGCGAGCAAAGACACCAGTAAACTGTGGGTAAATATAAATAAGTACTGAACTATTTATAAATAACAACTGTATTAATAATGACCACTGGGAGGAGGGTAAAGACAGGCAGAGCTAAAATATAGTCAACAATAACATGGAAGATGGGAGACGATGCTGGGCATCCAAACACCCCAGGATCCCACCAAAAGCACAGGAGGATTGAGCGGGTGTCTCACAAAGTTGGTTGGGGGGCTTCTGGGGCAATGGATACCACTCTGGGCTATGCTGTCCTCTCCCACCAGAAAGTTTCTTCAGCTTTTCTCCCCAGAGCGTATCTGAAAGTCAGAACCTACAGAATCATGTACCCTCATCCCCTTGAAGCAAGAGTGGGAGGCCACTTACCCATGCTGGTCACGGTGTATTGGTAAGGTTCTGAGAGGAAGTGTGGGAGGGTGAGGACAAAGGCCCCCGAAGCCAGGAGGAGACCCCCCATGCCGATCAGACGCGGACGGTGCACCCGGCTGCCAAAGTAGCTGACAAAGATGATGAGGATGGCGTTGCTGATCTGCAGAGAGAGCAGAGGAGCCGAGTGAGACCAGAGGCTCTGTCGTCCCCCACCCACAGAGTGGACCTGACCGTCACAGCAGAGAGGCAAGAAGCTGCCTGGTGTCGCCCAAGGGCCCAGGCAGAGCAGTGGTGCCAGCTTTGCCGGGAGGGCCAAGCATGCAGTTTCAGCTTTCCCCTGTTGTCAGAAACCCTTCCCAGCCTCAGCCTTCTAGACCAGACCAAGAGAAGTATCTAGAGACCATGGGAAGCTCAACCATTAGGACCAAAGCTTTGGGGGCCAAATTCAAGAAAGCTTCCTATTCTGGCTGGCTCCTAGGAACAGTACGTGTTCCCTAACTAAACTCCCTAAGGACTCTGAGTTCATAGTCAGAATAACCACCAAGCAACCTTCACTATCTCATTTCATCACGCAACAAGTCGCATGTTTGCAGACGACACAATTGGGGCTCGGAATATTAAGTAACTTGCCATGTCCATGAGGTCAGGAGGCGGCTCAGACAAGGACTGCCTGAGTTTAAAGGGCCCCGCCTTAAATACAGTGGTCTACTGCCCCTAGGAGAAGTGAGTTTCTGCCCCAGCAGCTCTGCTCCTAATCAGCTCTGGCCCTCCCTGGGTTGGCTTCCACCTCTGTGAATGAGGGATGAGGACTAAAGCGCCCTAAGTCCCTTCCCGGGTGAAACACCAGTAACTCATGTTCCTGGTGCTCCCTGGAAAGCGTGCTCTCTGAGCCACACCCAGAGCCAAAGAGGGGAACCGAAGGCCCCAGCTTGGGGAGCAGGGTCTTAAATGGTAAAAGGGGTGCTGGCAGATCTTCTGACCTCGACTCCATCCAAAGAGATGGTCCTCTGCCCCAGAAGGTGAGTCCACCTGAACCAGAGGAGCCCTGGATGTCAGCACTCATAACCCCTACCCTGTCCACACCACAGTCTCCTTCCGGCCGTTAAAGCAGGTGTCCCTGTCTCGGGAAATAGGGACCAGAGTCTTGGTATGTGGCTCTTGCCAAGATTGTCAATGACCTCCTCATTGCCAAGTCCGCTGGCCAATTCTCAGTTCTCTTCTCACTTGATCCCTCAGCACCATCTGATTCAGTTGACTGTTTCTGCCTTCCTGAAACACTCCTTTCTCTAAGTTTCCATGACACCATGTTCTCCTAGTTTGCTGCCCCTGGTTGCTCCTTCTCAGTCTTCTTGGCTGGTTCCTCTTCACCTCCCTGATCTCTCAACTCTCAGAGCTCAGTCCCCATACCTCTGCTCTTGTCTTGGGAGCTCAGCCAGTCCTACGGCTTTCCTTGTCCTGTATGCGCTTCTGATTCCCACAGGCCCGGCGCATCCCAGAGCTCATTCCTCACCTTCCACCCAAAACCTGGTGCCCCCCTCCCCAGTCCCCCTCCTCTCAGTAGACGGCACCTCATCCTATGAGCGGCTCAAGCAGAACGTCTGCACATCATCCTCGACTGCCCTTTCACACCGACATCCAACCACCAGCAAATCCCATTGGCCGGGCCCTCAATGGAAGCCAGCCACTTCTCACCACCTCCACCACTACCACCTGGTCTCAGCCACCATGGCACCCTTCTGAGCTTTGCCTTCTACCCACCGCCACTCTTGCCTCAGAGCCCTCTATTCTCCTCCTAGCGGCCAGAGTGGTCCTGCTGAAATGTCAGACCGTGTTCCCTCTGCCCAAATCTGATACGGGATCAAAAACAAAGTCGGTCCCAGAGCCTCTGAAGCCCTGAGGAGCCTGTCCCCTTCCCCATCACTGCTCCGACCTGCTCTTCTTCTGTCCCCCCCACTTCCTCCACCCCAGCCACTCTGCCTCTGGCTGCTCCCTCATCTTACATGTCTGCGGGGGGCTCCCTTCTCAACGAGCCCTACTTTAGATCTCTGCTCAGGTTGAACCTTCTCATTAAGGCCTTCTCTGAAAAAGAAGGGGGTCGGGTGGGTGAAATGGGTGAAGGGCGTCAAAAGTACACACTTCCAGTTATAAAATAAACAGGTCCTGGGATGTCACATACAGCATGGCGACTATAGTTAATAACCCTGTACTGTATATTTGAAAGTTGCTAAGAGAATAGATCTTGCAAGTTCTCATCACAAGAAAAAAACTTGAACCATGTGAGGTACTGGTTGTTAGCTAGACACTGTGGTGATCGTTTTGCAATATATACTTATCTCGAACCATTATGTCGTACACCTGGACAGCTAATATAAAGTTAAATATCCATGATATCTTAATTAAAAAGGAGTTATTTTAAATATAACTTATATTTGTAATAATTAACGGAAATAAATTATAATATATTAAAATATATTTATAATTTAAATATAATTCAAAGAATAAAGTTATTTAAAATGTAACCACCGTGCCCCTCCACGATTTTATTTTTCTTCATAGCATTTACTCTAATCTGATCCACCATGTTTTATTTATTTCTATAAATAAATGTCATATTTATCAGTAGAATGATATATATGAGCAGAGATTTTTGTCTGTCTGTTCATTCCTGTCTCCCCAGCACCTAGAATGGTGTCTGACACATAGCTGGTGTAAATGGTAGGTTTTTTCAAGAAGAGGACACGATTGCCCAGAGACCCCTCCTGTGTGGCCAAGAGTAAGAATGGTTTATGACACACAGAGAAAGGGGATGTGAAGGTGGGTGAGGAGGCAGCCTAGTCTGATCGGGAAAGACGTGGTTCTAGGACATTCTGAAACCAGCACCTGGAAACAAAGCTTTATCCTTATGCTTCCTAGATTTCATTCCCTTTTTGTTTCCCCATCATTTTGCATGAAATGATTGTAAATGTCAGACCATATCAGCTAAGCTAACTGAGGCTGACTTGAAAAGGTCTGGGAGAGGGACGGGAGAGGGCCCCGAAGCGACCCAGGGAGGAAGGATTGGGGGGTGTCCCATCCCATCCACCTGGAGCGGCCCTTCCTGTGCTCCCCCCAGGGCCTGGGCTGGCTTCTAGGAAGGAAGCTGGGCCTCTACAGCAGTTACGGCTGATGCTGGCTTAAGACCTTGGTTCCCAAACGTTCCTTCAGCTGTGGCTTTCCTTTGAAAAAAATTATTTTCCCTAATATTAAAAAAAAAGAAGAAGCTGTTCTAGCTGAGGAGAATAGGGCCTCTGCAGCCTGGGCCTCAGCCCCTCGGCCCGGAAATGGCCCCTAAAACAACTCTGTGGACTTCGTGTTAGAGCATCTGAAGGTTATCACACAGCCCATTTGTAACACATCCTTACCCACGCCTCAAACCAAAGGGGCCCAGGGCAAACTGATGGGGGGCATTAAGGGTGGCTGACTGCATCTGCTCAGCCCTGGCCGTGGGTGGGCCAGGGAAGCCGCTACTTCACCGGGCTGGATGCCCAACGTCTTCCCTGCCAGCCAAGCCCTCCTCCTGCCACTGGCTTGTTACACCCAGCCCTGGTCTCCCCTTCTCCTCACCCTCTGAACCCCAGCGAGACTGGGTCCAGCGTGAAGGCTCCCGTCTCCTGGAAGCTGGCTGCACACTCCAGGCATCCAGATGGGCTCACCTTCCCCTCCACCAGGCCTGGTTCTTTTCTCACACCCCTCAGGCTTCTGATAGGCAGCCGCCTTGTGGTCTGCGGTGCTGCCAAATCCTGCCTTTTCTTCCTTTGCAGCACTGCCGGGGTCCTCTTCTCCCCCAGCTGCTCAGGCCTGGCTGTGACAGCCGCCCAGCCATCCAACTTCGGGATACACTGTCCCTCAACTCAAGTGTCTACCAGGCACCTCTTCCAGAGGGTTCGTCTTCACGAGACTGTGCACCCGGGCCTGGCTCTGATCAAGAAGCCAGGCCAGTCCCTTACTGACCCCCCCAAAAGCTGGGAGCCTCGAGCTTGAACATGAAGCCCCCTCTGATTTGGCTGCTCTCTGCTCTTCCGGTAAGACCCCTACTTTCTTAGTCTGTTTTTAAACGCTTCGGTCAGAATCAACGGGATTGTAGAAAGCCCTTTGGCTGAGTTCCTCTCCTCCACACAATCACCCATCCACTCCCCCTCAACACACACAGATACACACACACACACACACACACACACAGATACACACACAGACGCACACAGATACAGAAATACAGACAGACAGACACACGGATACACACACAGTCTCAGATCACAGATACACACATATAGTCATGCACACAGACACGCACAAATACTGAGACACACAGAGAAACAGATATACACACAGACACACATTTTCCCACTAAGCACACACACAAGATTGTTAGGTTCAAGGAATTAACTTTCTTATGCTGTTTGCCTCAAACCACGCCCACAGGCATGTTCTAAAACCTGACTGTTGAAAAGCTCATCTAAGTTTAGAAAAGAGAAAATTTAATGGGTGAATTATTTTCATTTTTTATTGAACTATAACCTGGGGAAATATTTTGCCCCTTATTTGCCTAATCAGTCTCCTGCCACAGACACACGGATACACACACAGTCTCACATTTCCCAGCTAGCTACTCCCTGCCCCTTGAAAAATCCAGTTGTTCCTGGGCCCACATCTTTGTTCCAAGCATGGGAAAAATAAAAATGAAAATTTAACCATCAAAGATCATAGATTCAATATCATGCGAGCCATAGTGGAAGAGAGGATTAGCCTACACACCAGCTCTGATATTGATTAGTAGATGTGCCTAGAACACTGTGTTGAGAAGGATTCAGAGTCTGGACTCAGCAGAAAAGAAGACTGCAGTTGATTAGTGATGTCTGCCAGGGTCACGGGATAGGACTGTGATGACACAAATGTCAGAGATTTGTTTTTCTTGTGTCCTGCGTGAATGAAGACAACATGTGCCAGAAGCATTATCAAAGTCACAGGCCAACACACAGAAGGGTGCATTTTGTGTGAGTGGTGCCAGGTCCCTGTCCTGTAAGAGAGCACAGCCTATGTGGAGGGGAAGACCCCCGTCACTGGGCATCACCAGGAAGCTCAAGACACAGATGCACAATCAGGTAGATAGAGGCATACATATGCACGTGTATACACACACACATACATTAAAACACACGGACACAGACACACATCCAGAAAGCAGTGAAGGCATCCACGTGGGCCTGGGGGTTCAGAGGAGGGGGTTTGAGGCCCATGAGGCCAGCAGGCATGACTGATGGGCCTCAGGGCTGTACGTGTGCAAGTACGTGCACGTCACAGGGTGGAGGAACAGTCCATGGGGAGGAGGAGTGCGTGGCGACCGTCAGACGGACCTGGGCTCCCACCCTGGCCGCACTACACACGTGTGCGGCCACTGGGATGGGGGTAGACTTTCTGCTGCCAGCTTCCTGTCTGGAAGACGTGACTGTGAAGAGAGCCCTCCTCCGAGGACGGCAGAGGCGTGGTGGAGAGGGCTCCTGAGGGGCACTGCCGTGTGGGCCGTGGAGGGCGCAGGAGTCAAGGGGAAAGGGGCGTTTCCAGCAGGGAGCAGGCTGTGGGATGGGGAGACTGGAAGGTGGGGGTTGGGGGACGTTGGAACACTTCCCACCTTCTTTACAGCCCATTCCAGAAGCTGTCTGGGGAGCCCAGACTCTACTGGGTCGGTTGTTGGCCTGAATTTCGCTATGTCAAGGGAAGATCTAATTGCATCTGGGCTCCTGGGAGGGGGAGGCCAAGACCTCCATCCCAGAACAGTGGGCCTTGTGGGAAGAAAAGACAGGAGCCAGGCCCAGGGCCCATCTCCTCACCTGGAGCCGACGATGCTGCAGCCACGATGCAGGGGCTTGCTGCCTCCCCTGCCCCTTTCTCCCTGGCTTCCAGTGACTCCTAGCTGACCCTGCCCTCTGACCTCTCACCCTGGCCTCTTGGCCCACCCTATCTTCCTCTAACTTTGACGTGCCATCAGTGAGGGATAGTGTAAACTCCACGTGGCTGGGAGGTCATAGACCTCTGACCTTGCCTGGCAGTCAGGGCCATTGAGCAGCTCTGTCTCCCGTTGCCCTCCTAAGACAGGAGCTGCCAGCCTGGGGCTGCTTCCCTAGCTGCATGCCTGGGGCTCGTCTTCCCCTGGACCGGGGATGGGCAGAGGCCACATAACCTCGTGGATGGTCACAGAACTCAATTAGAGGCACAGAGTTTGGAGGCAGCAGGCCTGCACACCTGGCACAAGCTGCTGCCCTTGCTGAGCCCTGGTGCCCTCAGCTGTCAGCAGGGAGGAGCAGAGTACCTGCTCGCAGGGCTGCTGTGAGGAGGTCAGGTGCCTCCAGAGGCTCTCAGCTCAGCGCCTGGTGCAGGGCAGCCTTGGGAAATGTAGCTGGCTGTCTCCATCCCCCATGGGTCCAACCCCGCCCCCCCACCCCGTTCTTCTGCTCCTCCCAAGGCCCCTCCTGGATGCCGTGATCAGGGTGGTGCACAAGTGGGGTCTGATGGACTAGAGCATCCTGCTTACCTCATTCAAGCTGGAAATGAGACCTGAGGAAGAACTGGAGAGGCCAAAGCGCTTCTCAATGGTGGTGAGGCTGCTCTTGAAGTAGGCGCTATACAGGAGCTGGCAGAGCTGCAGCAGGCCATGGCACAGCACGAACACCTGGGGAGGAGACCTGGACGGTGAGGCCTCTGGACAGTGAGCCCTGACCACCCACCTTCGCCCTCCATTCTGGGGCACAGAGGCCCAGCAGCCTGGCCCCGCTCCCCTGTTAGTTGGGAACACTTTCTCCATCAGGTGGTCCTAGGGTGAAATGTCATCATCCTCGGACCAGTTTCACCCACAGCCTTAGTCAACACATGTGAACCATTCCCATCATTCCTGCCATTCTTGTCACATTATCATCAATGGCAGGAAAACCACAGGGTTGAAGAAGCATCCCTGAGGGAAAGGCCTGACTCATCAGCCATGGCCCAGGGCATTCAGCACCTGGAATTGTTCTCTGACAGCTCTGCCCTCCCTCCTGTGTCCTGTGAGGGCTGAGGGCCACATTCATGTCACTCCCAGGGGCACAAACAAGCCAGGGGTCACACTGCTCCATTCCTCTTGACCTGCCTTCCATTCTCCTCCCTCCATCAATACCCATCCTCCCAGGCCCCCCTCTCACACCCCAGTGAGGCTCCAGGACGGGCTTTCACACTAGCCCATTTGAATGAAAACACTAGCCAAGCTTGTTACCACCTCTCATACGGGGTATTTGTGACTGTGCCGGCTCCTCTCCTGAGTGGATGATGAGGACCTGGAGAAGGCATCCCACCCTGCCCCATATGCCTTGTCCTGTGGGTATGAGTAAATGTGACAAGTAAATGTGGTTGATGGGGAGGGTGGAGAGGGCTTGTGGTATCTGGAGTCGGCTGCAGGCGGAGCTCTCCTGGGTCCTCGGCTATTGGGCTGAGAGCAGGCTCAGAGCTCAGAGCCCAGGGCCCCACATCCTGAGCCCCCTGGAATTGCCCCTTTTGGAGATTCACTCTTCCTCCAGGGAAGGGTGGGGTGCCATTATGTTTCGTAGTCTGCCAAAGCTCTTCCCTTAATTGAAGGCTGGCATCTCAGGAGAGCAACTGGGGCTCCACCTTCATTTCCGTTTCCTTGTAAAGCCAAGCCAGCCCCTCCGCAGGGGCCCGGCTCCAGGCTGTGGGATCAGAGCTGACCTCCCTTCTCCTACCTGTCAAGGCAGAGTCTTTGTGAGGCCAGCGTGCAGCCCTAGTTGCCTGCCCGTGCATCCAAATCCAAGGAGGTCATCAGGCCACAAAAGCAGACACCTGTCCGAACCACCGGCCCCTGACCCCGGAGCCCGCGGGGCCTCCTCACTGCTCATCAGTGGCAGAAGGAAGCCTGTCCACCTGGAGTCAGAGGCAGCCCGCCACCCCTGCCCCCTTAGGGAGGCTCCACTCTGCTTCATTTCATATACTAGAATTCTTAATATTCTGTGATAAAGGTACCCTGGAAAATGATCTAGTCTCTCTTACAAATGGGGAAACAGAAGTCCAGAGAGGGAGAGGGGGAATCCTAGCGCCCCAGAGTTGGGGAAACCAAGGGCCTGCGAGGGTGGGAACTGGCCATGGCTGCTCCATTGTGTGAGAGGCAGGCCCAGAACCGGTCCCCGGCAGGCATCTCAAGTGCCTGGCACTAAGCCCACAGTGCCTGCCACATGCAGGACAGAGGCCATTTGGTCTTGGATGCCTTGCCAGATCCTCTTCTTCTGACCGTCCCCTAAAGGCTGATGCCCCCCCAGACTCTGTCTGTAGTCCCCTTCTCTGCGCACGGCACCCTTTCTGCACACACTCATTGGAAACCCCATTTGCGGTGCCCACATCTCAGACCCTCCTCCAGAACGTCCCCCAGAGCTTTTACACTCAAGTCCACCTCATTGTGTGCTGGACGTGTCCACGTGGACATTCTCAGACCCCTCAGGCTAATCACTTCCCAGATAGGGCTCAGGGTCCTCCCCCACAAACCTCTCTAGTTTTTCATTCATTCCCCACCACCTTCACTCAGTTCCCTAAGCCAGAAACCGGGAATCCTCCTGGATGCCTGTTCGTCACTCCCTGGCATTTGGTGCCACTGCTGAGCCCTGTGATTTCACCTTGGCATCTCTTGTATTTGACTGGCCCTTCATCTCCAGATTATGCCTTGCCTCAGGCCCTCTCCCCTCTCCCCTAGATTCCTTCAGATTCCTCTCACAGATCTCCTGCCATCCCCTCAAACCTTCCATCCCACCACTCCAGAAAGAGCTTTATCAAACACCAATGTGAGCAGGTTACTCTCAAATTAATACCTCTCACTGGCTCCCCACTTCCTACAAGATATAAACCAATGCTCAAGGTTGGTATCCAAGATGCTACAGGTCCTAGACCCTGCCTGCCTCTTTGGCTCCACATCCTGCCGTGGCAGATCAAGTTTCACAAAAATGGCTACACCAATATCTCCTGTCCCACATACACCTCTAACAATGGGACAATGACATTCGTTCATCAAGAAGTGGGCTCTGTACTCCCTCCCTTTCAATATGGGCCAATTTTAGGTATTTGCTTCTAAGGAAGAGAAGGAAGAAGAAGTGATGCTCTGTGACCCCTGGAGCCAAGTCCTGAAAGTTGATAGTGAACCCCCAGCCCTTTCTCTCTTGGGACCCTTAGACCCCGGACATCACACTATAAGGAAGCCCCGTCTTCCCTGCTCACGGGGGGTCCACATGGTGGTGTTCCGGCCAACAATTCCAGTTAAAGTTTCAGCCTGCAGCCAGCATCAGCGGCCAGACATGTGACTGAGAGCCTTCAGAGGATTCCAGCCTCCAATGCCAAGTGGAGCAAGAGTGAGCTTCTATGGATGGCAGATCCGTGAGCAAACTAAATGTTGCCATTGATTGAAGCGCTAAGTTTAGGGCTGCTTTGTTATGCAGCACTAGAGCTAGAACACCTTGTCCTTCAAACTGCATCAAGGTCACACCACCCCACAGCACACACTCATTGTCTGCATCTTTGCTCACAATCTGCACAAAATCATCTTCCCCGCCTTTGTCTGGATAACCCTTCGGTGGCCCCCTTGCCCAGCACAGGGCTCAGGCATGTGTCAAGTTCAAGGTAGCTTCCGAAAATCCCGGCAATCCCGGCACCTGATGCTGACTTCTGCGAAGAGGTATCTTGATGCCTTGGCACATGGCTGGCATTTAGGGCGACATCCAGCAGAGGATGAGGGCTGTCATAACAGCCTGGGGGAGAGACAGTGAGGGCTGAACCAATGTCCAGGGCAGTGGGGAGGTGGGCAGGGGCCGATCAGAGGCTCCTGCAGAGGTTGAGTTGACAAGGCTGTCACTGATCCCAGGTGGAAGAAAAGGGGCAGTGTTTCCAGCCTGAGGGCCAGGAACGGGGCAAGGCTGTGTGTGACGGGGGCCCACGAGGAGGAGTGTAGATGGAGAGGGTGGTCAGTGAGTTCAGATTTGGAACAACCGAGGTTCAGAGCATAAAGCTCAGAAAAGACTGTCTCCCTCTAACCAAATTAGTAATGAATTAACAGGAGTGACTAATCTCTCCTCAGTTCCCTAGTAGTCTCAGGAGAGGAAGGTGAAGATAGTGGGGGGAAAATCTGTCTCAGATCTTTTCCTGAAAGATAAGCCTTTGCTTTTTCCAGTAAATACAAAAATCCCTTAAGATATGAGGTGGAAGACTCCACCTAGAGCCAGCGGGTGCCTCCTCATCCCATACCCCCCACACACACACACACCAAAGAGCCAACCACACGGCCAGCTTTCAGCCACTGCAGTCCTGTCAGGTCAGGGTGCCTTATGGGTGCCCCAGCAGAAGATGCCAGGTAAAGAGAAAGAAGTGGATGGGTGGTTCCAGCAGAGCTTTCTGGCCTGAGCCGCTCAGAATCACAGCCATCTGGTCCCATCTACTGAGCTTATGTGGACAGGACCCAGGCTGCTGAAACTTACCAAGTACCCACTCCATGGCCAGCATGACATGGAGCAGCAAACACTCGACACCAGGCAGGACACCACGCGTGGACGCAGAACTCCACCCCTCGCGAGAACATGGGGCTTATGAGCATAAGCAGACGGATTGGTGGGAGAAGGAAAGGTGCGCTCGTTGGGTTGCAACCCACCTCCTGCCACCACCATTTAGACAACATAGTGTTGTGGAATTTGATAGTTTGGGTTTGGGAGTCAAACAAGCCGAAGTTCACATCCTGACTGTAAGGAACGGCAAGACCTTCGGCCACGTATTTGACCCTCTGACAGCAGTTTCTACGCTAGTAAGTGGAAGCTGTGATAATACCTGTTCCCGCTGCCTTGTGAGGCTTGCACGAGAGAGTCTGTGTTTAAAGGCCTGGTGCCCTGCCTGGCCCACAGAGAGTGCTCCACATTCTGGGGGGATATGTAATAAGCCCAGGCTTCCTCCACTCCCTCCTCTTGCCCAAATAATTGAAACTTTCTGTTGCTTTCACGTCTCCTGTGGCATGAAAACTCTAGGATAGAATTTCCCACAATGTCTTAGGCAGATCACCACTTGCTTGAGATGCTCCAAGTTGAAAGGATTCCCAGGAGAAAAAAGTTTGGAAAACTGCATGCTATAATCCTCCCTTGCAAACATTTACAATTCACATTAGCATATTAAAGGCTCTAAGAAAACCTTGGGTAAAGACCGTCTTAGCTTTGTTTTACCCAACTTTCTCCATAGCTTCTTTAGCCATGTAACCCCCTGCATATATATAAAACAGATTCTAGCATTCTGCAGAATACAGCTTAGGGAAAGATTCCATGTCCCTTTTGAAAGAAGCTTATGGTAGAATCTGGGTCTTGAGATTTCTTCACAAAAGGAAAAGAAAATAAAGATATATTACATGGGCTGTATTATCTTTTTAAAAATAGCACACCAGCATTTTCTGTCTCCTCACTCTACTTTTTTCCTTTTTCATAGCACTTATTGCTTCCTAAAATTACATCATGCATTTGACTTCTCACTTATGGACATCTACCCCCACCAGAATGCAGACTTCACAGAGGAAAAATGATGTGTTTTTAAGATGCCACATACCTGTTGTCTGGAACAATGCCTGGTCCTTAAATGGGGCTCATTCACTGTCAAGTGAATGAATATGTCTTTAAATAGTCTAACTGATGAACCCTCTTCCAGAATATACATCCATCAGAGTACCCATTTAGGAAGCTGCAGATTTGTTCCAATGATCTGTCCTCAATCATAAATTTCCCCTTCAGCATTGCTTTTAATCAGTCTACAAGCCACAAAGTTTACAAGGTACAAAACATCATTTGTCAGCTCAGCTGCCCCACCTACTCACTTGGCTCGGCTTGAAATCATTTTTGGATATTTCTAAACTCAAATTAAAAAGTTAAAGATTTGCATTTATGTATGAAGAGACTTTCTGGGGTGGTAGAAATATTTTATATTTTGATTGTGGTGGTATTTACACAGGTGTATGCATTTGTCAAAACTCATCAATTATTTAAAATCTGTGCACTTTATTATATGTAAACCATACCTTAATAAAGTTGATTTAAGGATCTTTTAAAAAAGATCTGCAACCAGGAAGGTATTCAAAATAACATTCTGAGCCTTTGCAGGGAATTCCACAAACAGTTTTTAAAAAATACTATGAGCATGGGCAATTTCATTGGAGTAGATCTGTTTATTTAAGGGGTTCACTTTGAAACCATCAAAACCCATGTAAAGGGCTTCCCTGGTGGCGCAGTGGTTGAGAGTCCGCCTGCCAATGCAGGGGACACGGGTTCGTGCCCCGGACCGGGAAGATCCCACATGCCGCGGAGCGGCTGGGCCCGTGAGCCGTGGCCGCTGAGCCCGCGCGTCCGGAGCCTGTGCTCCGCAATGGGAGAGGCCACAACAGTGAGAGGCCCGCGTACCACAAAAAAAAAAAAAAATATATATATATATGTGTGTGTGTGCTAACATAAACATATATGTGTGTGTGTGTGTGTGTGTGTGTGTGTGTGTGTGTGTGTGTGCGTGTGTTAAAACTATACATGTCTTTAGGCACATCTTATAGAAGAAAGCTCGAAGGGAAAGTTAATGCAGGGGGAACAACATTCTTGTAGGGTGTGGTGGGCAGGAAGCTCTAAAACTTCTAACTGTTCATGTTCACAGCTCTATTCTTTTTCCAATCTTAACAAACATGAAGAGGAAGTTCGACGAGGAAGGAAGCAGGGAGATTGGAATGGTCATGAAGATCTTTCTTTAACAATGAGGACTCTTTTCACCACCTTTGCCAGAGAGCTAAGAAAGGTTGAAAAGATGCTGAGATGCCAAGTGAAGGTTCAGAGTGGGGCCCCAGGCCCCAGCCAAACTTCAGAGCTCTAAGTAAGTAAATAAGTAAGTAATCAGACCATAAGGGTAAACCATTAGGACAAGGGGTGAAACCCTCACAGCACAGGATGAATCAGAAACGATCAAAGTCCAGCCTAGCCATAGTTTCCTCTGCTCTACACGTTCATGACCCTCTTTTCCAAACTAGACATAAGAACTATGATCTGAGGCAGCTAATTAGAGTTACAGGGACACTGGGAGAAGTTCTGCAGTGTGGACCCCACAGGGTTATTACCTGTTTAACCAATGACTCTGTTGTCAACCAACTCTGATTTCATCCACACGCATCCTGATAAAGGCAAAACTCTAGAAAATTCAGCTGACTGTAAGGAACGGCAAGACCTTCGGCCACGTATTTGACCCTCTGACAGCAGTTTCTACGCTAGTAAGTGGAAGCTGTGATAATACCTGTTCCCGCTGCCTTGTGAGGCTTGCACGAGAGAGTCTGTGTTTAAAGGCCTGGTGCCCTGCCTGGCCCACAGAGAGTGCTCCACATTCTGGGGGGATATGTAATAAGCCCAGGCTTCCTCCACTCCCTCCTCTTGCACCAGCTGACGGCCCCTTGGTTCATGGAGAGAAGGCTACCTGTGCTTTCCCTGGGGTAAAGGGCTGCTCGGTACTAGCCCCTCGGGTTCAGCTTCACGTGTCGTCTCTGCCTTCTGCCATGTCTGCCCACTCTGAATGCGCCGTTCCCCATGGCTGTGCCGAGTCCCAGGTCCACAGGCTCCCCCGCTGCCGGCCCCACCCACGCACTTAAGAACCCGCCCTCCGCCACTCTGTTCCATCCATCAACACTTCCATCTTGCTGAAGCTATTGGACCGTTTCATCCACTCATAATCCCTCTCCCTTTCTTTTTTCTGTTGTTGGTCTTTACCATTTTTGAATTCATTGCTCTTATCCTAATGAGAGTGTTGGAGATGAGGACAAACGTGATGAGCCTACCATGTTGAATTATGAACCCAATCTACCTCCTGATGAGGACTCCAGTACACAAATCAACAATTCTGTCCCCACTTTTTCAATGGGAAAAAAAAGAAGTGGACTAAGTGGTCAAACCAAAAAGTGTACCCAGGCCTTTCTCCACAACCTTCCCTGCCCCACCCCCAGGACACTCATGCATCCTGACACCTCATGATTTGACTAGAATCTTCCAAAATGGTTGGCATGTCTCCAACAGAAGGCACATGGCTGGAGAGTGGTGCTTGCTTGGGGTGTCTCCCCATCTCCGCTTAAATATTTCTATGTTTTTAGTGTCTCTATTCTCATAGTCCATGCTCAGTCCTGGTTGGAAGTTCACCAAATGGGTAAGACCTGGAAGGTGAGGCTCAGGGCTCAAGAGGCCCTAATGCAATGGGGACAGAGAAGGAAACTCAGAAACGGTGACTCCAGCTGTTTCCCAAAGATCTCAGAGAGGCAGCATCTGAAAGGGGAAGAGGGTCTGTGGGTTGGCTCCTCTGAGGCCCCTCAGAGCTGGAGGAGAGAGGGGATCGTTCCCCCATCCTGCCAAAAGAAAAAGGAAGCAAAGCAAAGGTGTGTCCTGGAGTAAAGGCCTTCGGCCTACTCACCCCTCCTGTACCTTCAGCAGGGTGTGACTTTGGATCCGAACCATGGCCCAGTGGCCACAAAAGGGAATGTCTCTTCCAAGTGATTCAGAAAATCAAGTATGTTCCTGTGTAGCAAGAATGCTGGAAAAAACATAAAGTTCAGAGATTCAAAATAGCTAGCCTAGGGTCCAAGGTGGTGGTAGTCACAGTAGCAGGAATAGAAGGCATCTTTAGTATCATTCGTGTTATTATGAACTAGAAAAAGGTTTTGATAAGACACAGTCCTGGGGACCCTTGGAAGTATAAAAATCAGAACAATCAAAGAAAAACACAGATTTTCCTCACAGCTTCCTTGTTCCCTAAGAGGGCAGTGGCCAGGCTGAAGAGCTGGGACTGGGATCCTGCCTGGGAAGGGAGGCCAGCTGAGCCAGGGCCCCGACAGTACCTCTGCTCAGTGTAATTGTCCTTTCCAGGGCCCCCGAGCCAGCCTCTACTGTCCACACCGTGACCTTCCTGTCCGGCAGGTTCTCCTCTGAGGTCTGTGGGAGCTGCTCCAGGGAGGACTGGCGCCTCAGTGGAGGCCAGGAGGCCACCAAAACCACAACAGGCCCAGAGGACCACGGTGCTGAAGTGGCCTAATCCACCGTTCATACTCCTGGGGGGCGGGGGGGGGCTGGCCAAGTACCTCTAGGAGCCAGGTGGCCAAGGAATTGGGTTAGACCAGGATCTTTCGGCCATTTTTTAGTTTAGTCCACTCAGCTTAGAAAAAAATCTCACCTGAAGGCCTCTAGGTAAGAGAAAATTTAACTGGACCATGGAAGTCCCAATCCGAAAATTCTGTGGTTTTTGTTGTTATTGTGAGCTAGGAAAGGCCTTTGATAAGACCGAGTCCTAAGGGCCCTTGGAAGTACAAAGATGGGCACTATCTGTAAAGAAACACATGGATTTCCATGGCAGCGGCCCTGTTGGAAGCGACACGGCCACGGAAAAGCAAGGCAGACGAGCTTCCTGGCTCCTAATACCAGTAAATTCTCACACGCTTTTGGCTGTGGTTGTTTTGCTCTGCTTTTCCCGGTGGTGCGTGTCTGAAGCTCAGCCCCAGGGATGAAGAAGGCAGATGGCTGCGTTGACCTGGTGGCATTTGCGAGGGAAGATGAAAGAGCAAAGGGCGAGAGACCGCCTGAGGTGACCAGGACCTGCAGTGTGGGCTTTAGAAATCATAGATGAAAAAAAAATTCTGGAAGAGATGAAACATAAGCGCATGAGACTAGATGAATTTATCAGATTAGCTAGAAGCATGGTGCTCAAAGTTTCCCAGAAATATAGAAACTTTGAAACAAAATTATCATTGACATTTATGTAAATATGTGTCCAAATTCTTCTTCAGAAATTTCCAAAGTCACTTTTTTTTTTTTTTTTAAGTCGGAAAAGCTTTCCCTCACAGAAAACAAGTGCCATGTGTCTTCTCTGGAAGTTGGCACAAGAGCAGTTTGTTAGGTGAAGTAAGGAGCCATTAGGGAAACTGCTTTGAATACATTTATGGCAGGAAAAGAACATTCAAACTGTATTAATATAGAAACTTCATCTATTTTATATTCTTCCTATTCTTTGTGTAACAGGATGGGATGTTAATATTTTTCCTCACCTCCCTGAAGGGTTTGCAGATTAAGCTCTTCCCTTCCTGCCCTCAAGGAAGGGGAATTTAGTTTTTCAGAGAGAGAGAAGGCGGGGTGTGGGGACGTGGTATCAGAAGAGCCCAGGACCCTGGGAGCTGATCCCTGGGAAGCCGGCCAGGAAGGAGGGACCCCACTGCCCCAGAAGCCTGGCTCATGGCCACAGGGAAGCACTGAGGGGCTATTTTCCTCACTCATCTTCTTTGTTCTGTCTTCCTGTTTGTTGGTCACCCTGTATCCTCTGCATCTGGCTGCCTATCTGGCACATAACAAATGTTCAATAAATATCTCCTGCATAAAGTGAATCCTCATACCACCCTGAGAGGCAAATATGATTCTGTTGGTTTATGGCTGAGGAAACTGAGGTTCAGGGAAGCTTACAAAGTTCTCATGTCACACAATTGGTAAATTGTAGCAACCTACTGAAGCCATGTCACGCCCTCGTTCTGCTCCACCCGGCAGCCCAAGCGCATGAGAGTCTGGGCAAAGAAGGCATCGCTGACATTGTTTTCACCAAGATTGCTGGTTACCTAACTGCCAAATCCAGTGGGTTCTCCAACAACGGCTTTACCCAAGTCCTGCAGCATCTGACACTCCTGTTTCCCCTCACCATCTGTGACGTCATTGCCACCCCCGAGCTCCTGCAGTCTCTCTAAGTGTTTCTCCTTAGAAATTCTCGTGGGAGCTCTTTCCTGCCGCTCCACCCGAGCTTCTGGCCTCAGCCCCCTTGCCCATCTCTTTGCACACACTCACCCTGGGGGTCCTACTCGTCCACGCCAGAGGTCATCCTCGGCAGTGTGCTGGAGCCTCCAGTCCACAGCCAGGCTGTGGACCTCCCACCTCAACCCCCTGCTTCCCACGCAGTTCAACTTTACTCCCAATGATCAGTATCTGAAATTCACGCCCCAAACGACTATCGACTATCGTTACCCGGCGCTGCCTCGTCTGGGTTCCAGTCCTCGCCCTGCTGCTTCGACCTCCAAACCAAGGCTCCAGCCCACGCCGCAACTCCACCTCCACTGCCACCTCCCGTCCAGACACCACCTGGCCACTACCACAAGTTCCTACCCTTTCCCCAAGCCTACTCCTTCCTCCTCCCAATCTATTCTTTAACCAGCAGCCAGAGTGATCTTTTAAGAAACTTTATTTAAGTATAACATTCACCAAAAAAAGGCACAAGTCACAAGGGTACAGCTTGATAAAAATGTCACATGCCGAGGACACGTGAGGGACCAGCACTCAGACAGAGAAACAGAACATTTCCGGCTTCCCAGACGTCCTCCAGTGCCCTCTCGGTCACCCCCCACTCCCCCGGGGGAGCGACTCTCCTGGCCTCTAGCAGCACAGGTTAGTTTGCCAGTTTTGTATTTTACAGAAATACGATCATATAGTGTGTCAGCGTGACCTTCTGAAGATGGAGACCAGAGCCTGTCACGACACTGTGAAAAAACCCTCCAATGGATTCCCACCAGCTCAGATCAAAATCAAGCAGAGCATGCCAGCCTACAGGGCCCTCCCTGTTCCAGCTCCCATCCACCTCCGGCCTCGCTGAGCTTCCCACCACCATGGCCTCTCCTCGGGTACTAAGCTACCTACATTCGGTCTGGAGTAACAGGCAGTTGAAATTTGTAAGCTGTTTGGAAAACTCATGGCCCATGTGAGACGATGTGTTGCCTCAGAGCCTTTGGTGGTGGGGCCCATTCTCTCTATGGAGGGAGGGGCTCTTCATTCCCACCCCCTCCCTTGCTTAGCTTCTACTCACCTATCTATATGATGGCAAAGAATGTCCCTCCTGTTACACATTCTCCATTGTTACTTCATGGCCCTGAGCCCAGATTACAGTTACAACCACCTTAAGTGTTTGGTGCCCTGTGGCAATCCTGGCACCCAGAGCATAGCTGTTGCCAGCCAGCGGGGCGGAGGAAGAAAATGACCACAGAAGCACTGCTGCTACTTTATGAGGAAGAGGCAGTCCACTCAGCAAATATCTGACGATGAACAAATCAACGGGAAAGAATGAATTTCAGGGAATGACACCACCCATTACATAGACACCTGTAAGCCGTAAGTAAGTGGATGTAAAATTATCCATGTGGATCATGAATTCCTTGAAGAAATAGGTTTTCTTTTTTTCCCCCTTCTACTATGCCCATTTATCTCCCAAGGAGGTAAATCAATTTCTTAGCAAACCCTTGTAAATTCTTTCACTGTCATCAGGGTGACACCCAGAGCCAGCTGTACATCAGAGCTCCCAAACATCTCCATTTGGAGAAATGAACCCCTGGACTTATGTTCACCTCTTGGCCCTGCCCAATTTTTTAGGAGAAAAGAGACTGGAGACATACTGAGCAGTGAGGGAGGGTGTGTCTGGGTGTCCCCCCAAGGCTGCCCGGCGGGGAGTCTGAGGTTCCATCGGGAACAGTGGGTGCCCCGCTGGGACAAGAAAGGAGCCCTCGCCCAGGGAAGCGCTGCCCGGCAGCCTGTGCCCACCCCCTCAGAGGCTGCCGAGCTCCTGATAGACCACAGCACGCCCAGCCCCTTCAAAGCCACTGTGGAGGTCTGAGAACCCAGTCTCGAGAACCTGTAACAGAGTCAGAGACAGCAGACGCCTGAGACGAGGGTGGGCCCGTCGCCCACCAAGAGAGGCCAAGGCACAGGCGTGCGTGGACGCCACGACGCTGGGTCGGCTCGTCGTCCCACTGGCCGTCTCGCTGGCTGCTCTGGTGTCAGAGCGCCTCCTGAGGCTGTGGCATTCCGGAGCCGCACGGACGCAGAAGGCGTGTCCCGCCGCCGCCGCCGCCACCGTCTGAGCTCACAAAGGCGGGGACTCCCCTGCAATAGGCTGTCACTGGCAGCGACGCTCTCCTGCACGGAAGCATTCCCACACCCCAGCCTGATCACCCCGGCATTCCTCTGCCTGCCGGATACCCAACATTCATAACCACGGCTGTTCTCACAGGTGCCTGCTTCCTTCCAAGACCGCCCCCATCACTCCAAAAGCCACGGCAGCTCCCTGAAAACTCCATCCCAAGAGGAGAGGCCCCCGGCAGCCAGGATAAGATGTTCCCAGCAGATGCTCCCTACACAGGACAATCGCCACACTTCGTGGGCATGCCCTCCCTCTGCTTTTCTGGCGGCAGGTGGAAGGGTGGCAGGAGGAAAAGGCTTTGTCCAACATTCAAACCTCTCCATCCCATCAGACGCCTCAAGAGGATGACGTCTTCTCCCTAAGTGCTGAGCACAAATCCAGATCCCACCACCTGCCCTCCTGGAGATCCCTGGAGGGGCGTGGAACCTGGTGGTCCCGGCTCCCCACTGACCGCTGACAGTCAAAATACCAAGGATGTTGACCCAAATGGCTGCACCTCCTGCAGGTGGCTCTGGCAAGGAAACCAGGATATCTGTCGCCACCAAGCCCTGTGGGCCTCCACTTCACCTCCCCACAAGCCCCTCTCCCCTCCAACCCCCCAGGTGGTCCCCCCGCATCCTCGTTACGATCCTCACGACTGATCTCACCTCTCTCTCCACCCTACTCCCTCTGCCTCTGCTAAGGACATTCCCTATCACCTGTGCTGTCCCCAGCCTCTTTGTTGGGTATTATGGGCTGAATTGGGTCCTCCAAAAGATGTCAAAGGCCTAACCCCTGGTACCTGTGAATATGACATTATTTGGAAATAGGGCCTTTGCAGATATAATCAAGTTACGGTGAGGTCATACTGGATTAGGCTGGGCCTTAATCCAAAGACGGGTGTCCTTATAAGAAGAGCAAATTTGGGTACAGAGACACAAGACACTTGGAGGCACAGAATGGAGTGATGTGGCTAAAAGCCAAGGATTTCTGGCAGTCACTTAGAGGCACACCTGCAACTCCCTTGGTCCTCTTCCCTCAGTTCAGTGAACAAATCCTGTCGCTCTGGCCCAGATGTCCCCAGCTGACTCTACTAGAAACCTGGTTCACCTCTCCCGGGCCCACCACCCTTCCTCCTCCAGCTTCGGAGAGAGTCTGCGCTCACCTGCTCTCCAGCTGACTGAGGAAGCAGGTTGCCTTATTTTTGAACTGTTCAAGTCCCTCCAAATTCACCCAGTTATTTTCTTAAGTCTGCGATTACTCATCATTGTTCTCTGTGGACAAACACCAAGACAGCCGAGGCCTCCTGCGCCGGTCACCCATTTCCTGCCTCACTCTCCCCAACCCTTGATTTGATTGCCTCTGGGCTCCACTCCCCTGCCCTGGGTGCCCCCTCTCATTCCCAGGCTCTTCTGCCTTCTGTCCACACCTGGGGGGGCCTGATTGCTCACGTTCCATGAGGATTTTCCCCCAACACAGACCTCTCCTCTGTGGGAGCCAAGTCGTTACAGGAAGCCCGTGTGGAGTGGAGGGGCCTTCCTTCTCTCCACAAGCTGAGACTGCTTCCTTCCTTCCCTTCGAGGCTGTCCTGTAGGGTGGTGCTCTGCCTTCTCGGCTGATAGCACGTTCTCCCGGGTAGCAGAGGCAGTCTGCAGGCATTTCTCCACAGGCCAGAGAATGTCTACCCACCATTTTTTTTAGGCCTTGTGAAAGACAGAACTCCAGATTGATTGGCTTCTCCACACTTGCTCTAAACCTGAGCCTGCAACATGTGTACCTGAAAGAGGCCTCCTCGCCTTGCAGGGCTGTGCAGCCCCGTCACACTGAACTTGAACTCAGCCCCCTTCATCCAGGTTACAACTCCTCGTGCATGCTGCCCTATGCCTAGAATATTCTCCTGCCCCTTCCCTTGCCTCCTTGCTGGCCTGACTCCCCTGTCAAGCACTGTTTGAACATCGCTTCCCTAGGAAGGCTTCCTGGTCCCTTATTTAGGCTACTCCACTGCTGACACATACCCCCACAGGGACCTGTGGACCCCTCTCTCCGACGCCATCACACTTGTGATTCCAGAGCAGTGATTCGGGCATCCGCTCCTGAAGACGCTTATTTCCTTCAAAACACGCACAAGTCAAGACATCCTTCACTGGAGGCTGTGTCTCCCTATGAAGACTGAAATGGAACCTCCCTCTGGCAAAGGTGCAAGCACAGTTTACAGTTCCTGTGGTCGGCCAGCTTTGACAGATCTTATTGGGGGCTGTGTGTGTGTGTGTGTGTGTGTGTGCGTGTGTGGCAGGGGGTACATTATTGCTAATTTTGCCCAGAAGGAACATTTGAAGTAATGTGATAAGCAAATATTTATTGAATATCATTATGGGCCAAGCATATTCCAGGGGAGACCAAGCAGGGCTAGACTCCTCTGGGGCAGTGTGTTAATAAGATGAGGTATGTGTACATAGTAGTGGCAACTACTCTCAAGGCAATATGGCAGATGCCAAAGGGGCTCAGGACACACGAGGGTGAGGGAGAGGCTCCTGGAGAAAGGGAGGCTGGACTTAGGTCTTTGAGGATGAGGAGAACATCAGAAAGTGGAATGGAAAAAAGGGGCCATCCCAGGCCCAGGAGGCAATATGAAGAGTAGAAAAACACAAGTGTGATTAGGGGTAAGGAAATGATCTGGTTCGTCTGAGGAAGTTCTGGCTAAGTGAGAGGAGAAAACCAAGTCAAGTAAGAGGACTGGTACCTGAGAGGAGCCACAGACTTTTCTCTCTCTCTGGCTATCACCGACGACTTCTGAGCAGGGATAATGCATGTCAAACATTTTTAGAAAGGTTAATCTGTAGCAGAGTAGAGGCAGGGAGGCCAATAAAAGATCTTGGGACAAGGTCCAAGAAGCCTCTAGTCAGGGGGTGGCATTCAGCAGGGACACCAGCAGGGGAGAAGGTCATGACCTGATGACTAAGGAGAAGTGGGGGATGGTGAGTGGGCATCTGAAGACCAAGGGAAGGGAAGCAAGGAGCTCAAAAGACAATGCAGAGCAGGTGAATGGTGGAGGCAGAGGTGGGCTGTGGGGCAGGGGAAGACCCTAGTGGACATCCAGGGAGCCATCCCTGGTTTCAGGCTAGCCGGCAGGTACCTCTAGGGAAAGATGCCCTCACTTCTGACAGCTCTTTAACCCCACACCCCAAGAAGAAAGGAGGAGATCCCCTCAGGACCAAACGGAATCCAAGGACTAATCACTACATTAAAATGGTGACTCAGTAGCTACTATTTGGGGTCTTGAAATAAATCCCCCTAGGGCTTTATGTTGGCACTCTTTGAGCAAGACCACAGCTGTGGGAAGATGTCTTGTCCTATTATCTCTGTTACCTTTTGTTCCTTCTCCCAGAGGTCAGAGCCTCATGCCTTGTTAGACTTCACACAGCTGCAAGTCACTGTCTGTAAGATGGACAGGTTGCCTGCAAGGAGCCCCAAGGATATCTCCTAACAGAACTTCACTTGCTAAATTTGCAGAAGAATCAGGAGGACAAAGGGGCTTTTGATGAGGCTCTCTGGGACATGTGAATTCTGACTTGAAAGATAAAGGATCTGGCCCCTGACAGAGGCTATTTGATTTCTAATATGATTTGGTCCAAGTCCAGTCTTTTGTCTAGTCTTTAAATGGGTAGAAGTCTGCCCATCTGGTCCCCTTCTCCAGGGGTGGGCAGCTTTGTCTCTGAAGGCTGCATCAGGATGAGGGTGGTCAAGGCATCTACTTGGTCTTCTGTAGTCACCCCCGGCCAGCACAGTGGCCTGGGACATCTTTGTCCCAATGGGCCTCTATTCCAGCTCTACTCTCTCCATCACTTCAACTTATTTCTGGACTTTTCTGGCCTGAGGGCTGCTCCTTCCATGGCCTCACCTCCTGGACTTTCCTACGTGCCTCCCAAGGTGTTCCCCTTGCCCTCTGCCGTGTCTGCCTTCCTTCCCACTCCACTCTTCAGATCAGCAAGGAGCAGGGAAGAGGGAGAAACAGTTGCGGGGCCTGGAGAGGGGAAGGTAGAAGAAACTGAGTGGGATCCAGCCCTCGGCTGACAGGAAAGGATTTCAGTCAGCACCGCAGAAAATGCCCTAAGCCTTTCTTGGAAAAGTTTCCTCAGGTCCCAGGTTTGGCCTGAGAGAGGAAAGGAAAGGTCAAGGCAGGGGGCCAAGTGAGGCATGCTAGCCTCTTTCCCATCACAAAGCCACGTTTAGATGAAAGCAACTGAACATCCTTTCCTGGTACCCACACCCTCCGTTGCTCCCTCCCACCCCCGCTGCCTAGGGCCCCAGGGAGCGAGCAGGGGAGTGGGCCACAGGGGTCTCTACTGTTGCTGGGACGGGTCGTTTAGGCTGTGAAGGTCTTCTCTGTGCCATGAAATGGCCAGTCTAAACACAGGAAATGAGGGCAGGAGTGGGAGCAAGGGGAAAGCAAACCAATTCCTCAAATTCCCTGTTTACCTATGGTAAGCTTTAAGCTATAAATAGCATTAGTTACAATGCCCCTGACCTCGGCCTCCGAGAACATCTGCCATTTCCAAACTACCTGTGGGAAAAAAGAGAGCAAAATGGAACTCAGCCTAGCAGAGCACGCCTGTGTGCCCTGAGCTCCCTAGAGATTCTCTGAACGTCAGCGTGTGGCCGCAGTGCTCCTCAAGGCCAAGAAGGCTCTGCTCCACCCCACCCACCTTCCTTTCTCCACAGGGAGCTCTGGGAGGCCTTCGCTGGCCAGTCTAGAATGCTTCCCAAACTTCCTCCCTTCAGTTCCTCTCCACACAAGAGACTCACGTTCCCTGGGAACCATTTCAGTTTAATACGATTACTTCCCATCAATCACTTTAACGAATACCTTGGAGACAAGAATATCACAGCCACCTCAGTGCCCTCTGCCTGTGAATCAGTGCTCTGATATGTGCCTTGCCTTAGAGCAGAGGTTCTCGACCTTTAGGGTGCATCAGAGTCACCTAGAGGGTTTGTTAAAGCAGCATGCCCCACCTCCAGCTTTGGATTCAGTAGATCTGGGATAGGGCACAAGAATTCACATTTCTAACCAGCTCGCACGTGACGCTGAGGCTTGCTGGTACAGGGACCACACTTTGGGAACCACTGCCTCAGACTTGAGTAAGTCCCCCTGAACTCTAACCCAAATCCTTACTTCTGGGCACTCCTTTTCTGGAGACAAGGCCCAACGTCTGTGTAAACCCTTTACAAAGGAATGGGGGTAACACTGAGACACACCCTTGATGTCTCTGCCCTCCCCTTAGCCATCTGCCCATCTGGGTACGGGATCTGCTCGCACAGTGAGGCTCTGTCCGCGCTGTCGTGTGGGCCGAGAGCACCCCACAATTAGCTCTGACTAGGAACTTCCATCCACCTCCCAACTCCTTTGAACTGCCTCGCATGGAGCTCTTGGACAGCAAGGGCAAGGGAATGTGATTTCATCTTCCACACCTGGTCTGTTTGGCTGGACTCTCTCCTGGCAGGTTTCAAGACTCCTGAATGAAATCATCAGTAACCATCTTCAGATGGGGAAAGATTAGCTGGGCAAATACTCGACGCCTACCAGCCGCAGCCCTGGGAGGAGCAGACATGAGCTCACCCACCCTTCCAACACTGCGGGCGATTCATGTCTGCAGCCCAGGGGGCTGTGACCTCAGCAGCAGGTCACAGAACAAATACTGGTGGGCAGCGTAGGAAGGGTCATTGAGACGCTGGTGATATGCTGGGCATCTGCTCTGTGTAGGGGAGGGAAGCACAGCCCGATCGTGGAATTTTCAAACTGTGGTAAGGAGAGGATGGAATGCCCCATTGCAAGCCTCCTTGTGGAAGCTCGCCCCTAAGCACAGCTTCCTCCCATCAGTGACGTCAGCAAAGCACCTCTGGCCCCCCACGCCCCTCCTTTTTCAGGGCTATTGACCAGGGGTGCTCACCTCTCCTTCCTGCAGGACATTCTGCCCCATACTTGTCCTGAATGTCACTGCCCTTTGACCTGGGGCAGTGCTTTTGACGTGTCAATTTGGCCACGCTACAGTCCCCAGTTATTCAAACACTAATCTAGGTGTTGGCTATGAAGGGAGTTTGCAGCTGTAATTAAAATATATAATTTTCAGGAAGATTATTTTAGATAATCTGATAATCTGGGTGGGCCTGATTCAATTAATCAGAAGGCCTTAAAAGCAGGGTGGAGAGAAAAAGAGAGAGAGAGAGAGATCGATTCCCCTGAATAGGAGCTTTGGCCCAATGCCTGTGATCATCCTTTCCTGACTGCCTGCCCTGTGAATTTTGGATTTGGTTATTCACCCCCACAACTGTATAAGCCAATTCCTTGAAATTAATCTCTTTATATATATATATATACACACACACACACACACACACACACATACATGTGTGTGTGTGTTTGTATCTTCTATTGGCTCTGGTTTGATTAAACCCTACAGTAGAGAAAATAATGGCCTCCCCAATGCCTGTGTACTGATATTAGAACCTGTGAATACGTTGCCTTACATGGCAAAAAGAACTTGGCTGATATGAGTGAACTAAGATTCTTAGCATAGGAGGTTATCCTGGATTATCTGAAAGGGTCCAGTGTAATCACAGAGGTCCTTATAAGAAGGAGGCAGGAGGGTCAGAGTCAGAATAAAAGATGAAAAGGAGAGATTTCAAGATGCTGAACTCCCGACTTTGAGGATGCAGGAAGGGGCCAAAAGCCGAGGAATGTTGGTGGCCTCTAGAAACTAGGAAAGGCGAGGAAACAGATTCTCCACTAAAACCTTCAGAAGGAGCACAGCCCTGCCAACACCTTGATTTTAGGTCTTCTGTCTTCCAGAACTGTAGGAGAGTAAATCAATGTTGTTTTAAGCCACCAGGCAGTAGTACACTAATACAAACCCTGGTTCATATCAACCCTCCCCGTCTTCCCCCGCTTCAATGTTCTTACTCAGGCCACTTCTTTTCCCTCGGCAGAACCACACCTCCCCTTTTTTGACATCTTCGGGGGTCTGTTCTCCAACTTTCCACAGGAAGGCTCAACGGTCTTGTCTGTTCAGCCCCCCTCCTGAGAACAGGGCTCCCCCTTATTTTAGAAAAAGGTACCTATTCAACTATGAGAAGCCCCCAGAGACCCCACCTTGCCTCAAGGCACATGACCCAGCTGAACCAATGAGAGTCCTGCCCCAGTAGTTTTTCAGGTTGGAACTAAATGAAGGGCAGCAGGTAAGCTGGTTGCTGACCATGACTCAGCCATGAAGAGGACAGAGGTTTACAATGGAAGACAATGACGAGAGGAATTAAGAGAAGAGGAGAGAGGAGATGGGGGCAGCTGGCACTCCAGGCCACCTGCCCAAATCCTTCACACATTTTTCTATTGTGTTTCTTGTCTTTTTCTTGTTGGTTAGCAGGAGATCTTTGTATAGTCTAGATATTAGTCCCTAGTCAGTTTAATTTTATTTTTTTTGAATTTTATTTTATCTATTTTTTATACAGCAGGTTCTTATTAGTTATCTATTTTATGAATATTAGTGTATATATGTCAATCCCAATCTCCCAATTCATCACACCACACCCCCACCCCGCCACTTTCCCCCCTTGGTGTCCATACATTTGTTCTCTACAGCTGTGTCTCTATTTCTGCCCTGCAAACTGGTTCATCTGTACCATTTTTCTAGGTTCCACATATCCTAGTCAGTTTTAGACATTGCAGACATCTCACAATCCGTCTTTCTTTTTGCCTGAAACACTATTTTCTGTTATTAAAGTAGATAAATCTTCCTTCTTTAGTTGGTATTCTCCTGATATATCTTCTTTTGTCCTTTGATTTTCAACATTTTCTTTTAAAGAGCATGAAACTAGATTCTCTCTCTCTCTCTCTTTTAGGCAGTCTGTCTCTAGCTTTGAAATGGTGAGAGTACTCCACTTTCTGATAAACCTAGATTTATGTCCACTTCCTTTTATTGTGCTCCTATTTACCATAATGTTTCTAGTTTGTTTGTTTTTGCCTTTTATTCTCCTCTTTTCCTGCCCTCTTTTGGTTGACTAGGTTTCTACTTTTTACACTCTTCTGCTTTGGAAGGTATGCATTCAATGTCTTTACACTGAATGATTACCCATACATTTTAACTTAATGTTTGACTTAAGAAAGACTAAAGTTAATTAATTATTCCACTCTCCTCCCAAGCAAGCCAAGGACTTAAGATTTTAACTCCAAATTTCCCTGCCAATTCTCCATATTATTGGTATGTCTTATTCTACTTCCATCTTTTCTGCCCTCCATAAATCATTATTATTTTTGTCTATTCACAATCAATAATTACTACCATTCTGTATCATCTTTTTCTGTGTTTGATTTCTTGCTTTATGAATTTCATCCTTTTGTAGTTTATTTTAGTAGGACTCACGATTAGTAAATTCTCTACCTTTGTTTGAAAATCTCTATTTGTCCTCTTGAATTATCATTTAGTTATAACATTTGAATTTGGTGGTAATTTTCTTTCAGCATATTGAAAAGTATTCCATTATTTTCTAGTATATCTATTTATTTTGAGAAGACTGTTATTGGTCTAATTATTGAGTCTTATGTGTAATCTATAATGTTGCTCTAGTAGCTCTTAAAGTTCTTCTGTCTTTACTGTTCTGCAGTTCCAGTATGATATGTATAGGTGTACTTTTTTGTAAATTCCTGTCAGAACTTACTGTGCTTTTTTATTTTGAGGTACCATATGTCTTATTAATTCTGGAAATTCTCTGTCATTTTTTCAGTATTGACTATCACCTATTCATTCTTTCCTTGGGGACTCATTTCAGACTTATATTGGACTTTATTTTTACTGTTTTCATGTCTCTTAAGCTGCCTTTTAGAGTTTCCACTATTTTTGTTTTTGTTTTGTTTTTTTACTCACAAAACTATACTTTATTCAGATCTCATTAGCTTTTCTCTTTTTCTGTCCCAGGATCCCATCCAGGACACCATACCACATTTGGTTATCAGGTCTCCTTAGGCTCCTCTTGGCTGTGACAGTTCTCAGACATTCAGACATTCCTTGTTTGGAGGAGTACTGGTCAGGTATTTTGTAGAATGCTCCCCAGTTTCGGTTCGTCCATGATTTTCTCATGGTTAGACTGAGGTTATGTTTTTTGGGAAGGCCACAGAGATAAACCGCCCTTCTCACCACATTAGTTAAAGGGTACATATTTTCAAGATGACTTATCACTGATAATGCTAACCTTGGTCACTTGGCCAAGGCAGTGCTTGCCAGGTTTCTCCTCTGTGGAGTGTCACAGTTTCTACTTCTTTATTCCTCTGTGCTGCATTCAGGTGACTTCTTCAACCCTATCTTCCACTTACTAATTATCATTTTGTGCAGATGTCATTAAGTTAAGGACTTCAAATTGGGAAATTATCTAATCTGTTAATTAACCAATCATTGTATCTAATCTGCTATTTCACCATTTGCTGAATTGTTACTTTCTGTATGTATAGAATTCCCATTTGTTTCTCAAATCTGCCTGTTCCTTTTTCACAGCATTTGTTCTTTCCTGGTGTTTTCTATTTCTTCTTACACTTCTTTAAACATTTCAATGTATTTTTATAGTCTCTTTCAAAATGTTCCATTATCTTAAAATCTTGAGGTGCTAATCTTCCTCACTGAATATATGTACTGCCTGTGGCTTATGGTGGGTCATTTCCTGTATAACTGTTTATCGTAAGCTCCTGTTCCACGGACATTGTCTTCTCTTGGGGATTCCAGTTGGTCTGGACTGTAGAAGTATCCCTCCAGAGTGGTTTTGCTCTTGTGTCTACCAGATGACAAAGAGTTGTCACCAGCCCGGAATGAATTTCTTATCCTAATTTATATGCTTAGAGATTCCCATACTGTGTGGATAGTATGCATTCTGCTTCCAAGTCCATGTGGCATGGACTTGGTGTTTTGATTTCTCAGCGGAATTATTTTACCCAGAGGTCCTGTTAGAGATATACCTCTAACCTGTAACAGGGTGGTGGGCAAAGTTTTACGGGTTCCTTTCTGAGCAAGGGACCCAGTTTCATGCGTGAGTCTTCGTGCCAGCTCCCCATGTCATCTTTGGTGCCTGTAGGATTACTAATACCCAATCTGCAACAGGAGTTTCTTGAGGGTTTCTTTATACACAGCTTCCCCTCAACCCCTGCTGGTACAGTCATTGTTCGGGTGTCCAACTCATTCATCGTTTCTTGCCCCTGAAGATTTCACTTTCTTTCTTGCAAGTTCAGCTCTGCATTTAAATATTTGATGGTGTTCTATTTTATGCAGTAACTCTAGGTATTTGTAGTAGGAGGGTCCCATGTTTTGTAAACCTGTCATATGGATGAAAACCACAATTCACTATAGTTCTTTATGACCCATCTTATCCCAACTAACCAGAGCCTTTGGAAGACAGGGACCTTGCCTGATTCATGGTTGTATTCCCCATGCAGCGGCTAAATAGCAGAAGCATGAAGGTTGCATGTTAGAGTTCAGAGTATGCGGTCCCAGATGTATTGAGCAGAACCCAGTTCTGTTTCTACCTTCTCCTCCCTCACAAAACCCAGTTCTTTCCCCTCTTATTTGACACATTTTATAACTTTGCATCTATTTGTGCATCTGCCCACTGTTTACATCTCTCATGAGGGCATGGCCCATTCTGTTTTGTTCATCATTGTACCTCCAACGGTTGATGGTAGGTGATCAATAATTACATGTTGCATGAATAAATGAACAAATGAATGCATCTCAGGCAGCTGTACTGACACCATTCCTAGCCTCAGAGTTCTAAAACCCCTGCTGTTTATGACATCAGCAGAGTCCTGCCTTGCAAACAGTGGGTCACCAACTGACTCAACACTCACCAAAATGACTGTGTGAAAGCCAACCCAGGGATGTCATCACATCCTCCCAAGTATAAAACTCCAGGCTCAGGACCAGACCCCAGGCAGCCCTTAGCAGATTCTGTCCCAGACTCTGCCCTCACCACCTCCCCCTGAGGCCCATTCTTCCTAACATGGCACGGAGCTTATCAGGTACACTCACTCCCCTAAGATGTTTGGCCAACCCTTAGGGCTGGATTCCCAAACTCTGAGCCAGTCCCTGGGAGTGGGGCACCAGAAGAGCAGAGAGGCCTTCCTGGACAGAAACACTTCTCAATCTTCCCAGAAAAGAAAATGTTCCATAGTTTTGCCTCTCTTTAAGAGTTAAAGCATTGTTATCTGACTTCACCTCCATCACTGAGGAGCCATAAGACTCCAGTGAAATAATAGATGTAATAACGCAGTGACAACAGTGATGGGCACAGGAGTGGTCCTTATAGACAATCCCGTCCCCTGGCTGCCCTCCTGGCCGTACCTCTGGTGCATCCTCAGGGACCTGGAGATCAGCCTCCTCCCACCTTACGTCTCACTTCATAGACCACAACGACAGATCTCATGGCACCAGGCAAAGGTGGGTGTCACCGCAGACTTCAGGGCTTTTAATTGGTAGTTTTTTCTAATTATAAATGCAGGACATGTTTATTGTAGAAATATGGAAAACATAGAACATCACAAAGAAGAAGAAACGATTTATAGGATCCCACTCAGAGCACTATCTCTGTTTAGGTATACCCTCTTTAAGTCTCGTGACTTTTAAAAATCTGGATCATCTCTTCATACAGTTGTCCATCCTGCCGCCTCTGCTTAACATTATAGAACGAACCCTTCCCTCAAGTTGTAACTTTTCGCAATAAAACTTTAAAACATGTCTTGTAAATATCTCATAGATGGATGTCCCATGATTCATTTATTGCCTTGCCAATAACTAGCTATACGAGTCATTTCCTCATTACAAGTTTCTGAACAGACGAGTTAAATGATAAAACGTTGTTCAGCAGACTGGGTTTCCATTTATTTGCTCAGGAAGGTTTTCTAAGCCACTTGGTCGCTGTTCCCACCCCACGCCGGGTCCCTGGTCTCAACGCTTGTGTGCTGTGGGTGAGACAACGTGCCACAAGAGAGGAAGACTGAGGAAGAAGGACTTTCCGGGCCACCAGTGTCAGATTTGGTTCAGGAAAATAAAACAATAAATAGGAACAAGCAGCCCTGCTGTGTCTGTGAGTATGGGCACGGAAGTAGCAGAGTCCTGGCTCGGCTGGTTGGGGTTTGTGGTGGGAAATGGAGAGCAGCCACAGAGGACAGGGTCTTAAGACAGAGTGCCCGAATTGCAGCTCTGTCACTGTGTGACGTGGCAGTGTCCACAAGCTGCCTGCCACTTTCCTCCACTACACAACATGGACAACATGCACCTCGTGGCACAGAGAGTGTTTCTGAAAGGACCTGCCCTTGTTATTTCACTAAATTTGGCACACGTGGGTGCCCCCATCAAAGCATTTGCATTCACAACTAAATATCCACATATCCCCTTACGCTTTATCACACAGATGTGGCCTAGTAAAACGCGTCCGCCTTTGTGATGATCGCTCAGAAAATCATAACTGCTGCTAAACATGTGTTGGTGCCGAGGGTGGGGATTCTAAATATTTGTGACTTTAAGGTAAACCAATACAGGCTTGACTAACACCTGTCCCCACTCCTTGTTAACTGTACGTGTTATGTATTAAATTCACATGTTGACTCCGTGGGCCTGTGCTTTTCCGGGACACAGAGGGAGGAGGCTGGAGCGGCAGCGAGCCCGAGAGGAAATGAAGCGGCAGCCACAGGGCCCTGAGGCTCACTTCCCAAGTCAGTGACAAGGTCCAGGGCTGGAGACAGTCTGCTAGACAAGGCCGGTTCTACCTCCCTTGGGCTCGGCCAGTCTGCGTGGGTGGGATGTGGGCGTTACAGCCTGGGGCACAGGCGGGGGTCCACAGGAATGTTCCCACTGGCATTAGGCCAGACGCCCTCCGTAAGGGTCTCTGTCAGGCCCCCTAATGATCAAGTCAGGGACTCTGGTCCTTGTCTACTTGCTCCAGAGAGATGTCGCCCAGCTGGAGGCCGGGGAGTGGACCCAGTGACCTGTCCAGGGCTCTTGCTGGACTCTCCATGAAAATTCCAAGTCAGGGAGAAGCGAGAGCTGGGGTGAGAAGAGAGAAAGATGGGGGTAAGACGGAAGAGTGTGAGAGCTGGGGCGGGAGCAGGCCTTGGGCTCCTGAGAGCATAACAAACTGCGGGGTCCCAATCATGGGAAGGTCTCTGCTGGTTCCAGGAAACCCCGGGCCCACCAGCCTCCCTAAAGCCTGAGGTCCCCTCGTGAGTGATAACCAGAGCCAGCGAGGAAACCTTTGTGATCTGGGACAACAAGGGTCGGAGGGTCACATGTGCCCCTCAGCAACACCCACCTTCAGAGCCTGGCCTGGCTTTTAGAGGAGGGTAGCCCAGGACACGTGGCTTTCTGTTTCAACCTAGTTAGAGGACTTGTGGGAGAGGTGAGACTGCTTTCTGCCAGAAGCAATGAGGAGAGTGGCCAGGAAGAGGGGGCTCTGCTAGCTTCACTCTGGGGGGTATACAATTCTGAAATTCAGTAATTCTATAAGTGAGGGGCACCATGTTTCTGTAGCTCAGTTTTATCATTATTCGTATGGATTCTATACAGTAAGAGGTTAAAAATGCTGCACAAATCACAACGGGCAATGAAGGCAGGGCCAGGCGGGAGAACTTCCATGTACTAACAAGAGGCAGAAGTGGGCCCTGCCGCTTGGTTTCTCCCTGGAAGCCTCCAGTTCCTTCCTGTCATGAGTCCTTGAGGCTTATTTCCATTGTTGGGCACCATCCCTGGCTCTCCATGGGCACCTCCCCTGCCCCACAGTCAGTGGGTGGAAGTCCATTCTTGTAAAACGGCAGTGGGGTGACCAACTTATCCCAATCTGCCTAGAAGTCTTCAGTTTTAAAACGGAAAGTCCTATGTCCCAGGAACCCCCTCGGTCCTGGGCAAATCGAGGCAGTGGGTCACACTGAGAAGCAGGGCCCTACGGGCCATTGTTTCTTGGAAACGTGGGTGTCTCTTCGAGAGCTGAGTGCAAACAGCGAAGCCTGGGGAAGAGCCTCCCACCGCAAACATGCAGTAAAGGCTCACGAGTGAGCGAGGCCCAGGCTCCGACATCCACACTCAGCTCCCCACCACTTCCCTCAAATGCACTGTGAATCAAAGGCAAAGTAGCACAGTTTCAGAAGGGCCTGGAGCACAGGCAGGAAGGACATGTAAAACAGACTGAGAATGTGGTCAGTTTAATTCCATCCTGAAATCTCTCTGGCAGCCAGTCGTGCAGGACAAGTGTGGCTCCGGCAGCCTGACGTCCTCCCCCTCCCCTCTGCCACTGTCCCCTTTCCCCAGGCCAACAGGGGCCTCACTGCGTTCTCTAGCCGGCTCCTCTCCTGCAGTGTCCCACGGGCTCAGCCCAGGAACTGTCTGCTATTCACACCCCACACCTGTCCCACTTACATTTCCTAGGTTCCCTCTATGCCCAACAAGCTGGCTGGGTTAGAAAAACTAATTCTGACTTGAGGCCTGCTGTGTTGTTTCCCAAACTCCACCTGGGGTCACATCTGGCAGACGTGAGCTAGACATGGCATAGCTTCCTGGAGCATCAGTGTTACTCCAAGATTTGGGGGGAAATACAACATATTGTTTGGAAGCATGTAGATATATTGTGGAGGAAAATATAAAATACACTTGATTCTAGGACGAAACATAAAATTCTACAGAAATGTAATATCCATGATTAGTTAAACCACATTTCCCGACACCACCCTTCATCCCCTTGTCCTACTCCATTATGGAGACCGGTCACTCCCTTCTAGAATTCAGGGCATCTTGGTGGGCAGATTGACAACCACTAGCTCGCTATACCCTCCCTGGTGCCCTCTGCATTTTAACTGAGGCCTTCTGTGCTCTAGGCCAGCATCTCTCAAGGGTGTTCGATGGAACATCTTTCAGAACATAAATAGGTATGGCTGATGTTTGGGTAAACAAAATAAAACTTGTCATCAGATTCCTATAGGACTTGGTGCACACTAAATGATAAAGAAAGGGTTAGTTTGCCCATATTTATAGAGGCAGTGGTCATCCCTGTGGGGGTCAGTGCCAATGCTGACCAGACTGAGTGTCCCACAGGTCACAAGTCCTGGGGTTACTGCGCCGGCTGGTGCCTTCTCCCCAAGCCACAGCCTCCATAGCATCTCCACCCAACAAGGCAACGAGGCTGGGAAGACAGCTCTGGGAGACAGCTGCTCGCTGGATAGGATCATCCCATCCATCCAGTCCACAGTGTAGTCTGAGACTCCTGGCCTTGGGTTCATCCTTCACCCCGATCAAATTTAATCCATCCCAGGGAATCAAGGTCCATGAAACCAAGAGAGCTGGGATTGATTGCAGACAACCGGGCCAGCCGCACCCTCCTCTTTTGCCAGGTTTCAGAGCAGGTCTCCTGGCAAAGCTCAGACCCAGCTGGCCCTGCTCCTGGTCTCATCTCAATCAGCAACTTAGCATGAGATGGGAATCTGAGAACCTGAAAGGACCTCAGAGATCACTGCGCTCAGGCCCCAAGGTTCACAGACGAAAGAATCCAGAACTGAGAGGCATTCTGGGGCCATGGGAAGAAAGGGGCTGGGAGTGAGATGACCCTGGTGGGAATTCCTGCTTTGCCATTGACTGGATATGTGGTCTTGGATGTGCCTCGATTTCAAGTATGAAATGGAGATGCTGATACCTCCCTTGCAGGACTGGCATTACGCATAGAAAAAGCTTAAGAACTTAGATTGAAAAATCAAATTCAAGGGAAAAGACAACCATTCAGCTAAGGCCAGAAGAAAAGCTGGAAACATGTAAATATGTAAGATCCCATCCACCTACTAAAAGCAAGCTTTAAATCTGTCCTTAAATCTTCCTAAAAGGCAAAGTAGAAGAGAAACTGAATGGGTTATAAGGTTTGGTAATCATTCCATTGCAGAATGAAAATCAAGTTTTACCTGATATCAAGACTTGCTATTTAGCTACTGTAATCAAGACACTGTGGTACTGGCAGAGAGATATACACATACATCAATGAAGCATGATAGAAAACCCAGCATGGACCCACCCAAGTATGGCCAACTGATGTTCAACAAAGATACAAAGGTAATTCAATAGAGAAAGGAGAGTCTTGTCAACAAATGGTGCAGGAACAATTGCATAACCACAGGCAAAACAATGAACCTTTACCTAAACCTCACATCTCTACAAAAATTAACTCAAAATGGATTATAGATTTAAATGCAAAATTATAAAACTTTTAGAAGAAAACAGAGGATTTCTCCTTCAGGAGTTAGGATTTGGTGAAGAGTTTTTAGACATGACAATAAAAGCAGTATCCAGAAAATTAAAAATTGATAAATTGGACTTTATCACAATCAAAACCTTTTTCTCTGTGAAAGATTCTGTTAAGAGGATGAAAACATAAGCTATAGACTGGGAGAAAATATTTGCAAACCACATGCCCAACAAAGGACTTGTATCTCACATATATAAAGAACTCTCAAAACAACAATTTAAAAATCCAATTAGAAAATGGAGGGACTTCCCTGGTGGCGCAGTGGTTAAGAATCCTCCTGCCAGTGTAGGGGACATGGGTTCGATCCCTGGTCCGGGAAGAACCCACATGTCATGGAGCAACTAAGCCCGTGAGCCACAACAACTGAGCCCCCATGCCACAACTACTGAAGCCCGCACGCCTAGAGCCCGTGCTCCGCAACAAGAGAAGCCATCGCAAGGTGAAGCCTGCGCACTGCAACGATGAATAGCCCCAGCCCCCTGCAACTAGAGAAAGCCTGAGCGTAGCAACAAAGACCCAATGCAGCCAAAAATAATAAAGAAAAGAAGGAAGAAAGAAAGAGAGAGAGAGAGAGAAAGAGAGAGAAAGAAAGAAAGAAAGAAAAAGAAAGAAAGAAAAAGGAAAAGAAAAATGGACAAAATATATGAACAGATGTTTCAGTGAAGAGCATATACACATGGCAAGTGAGCACATGAAAAGATGTTCAACATCACCAGCCATTAGGGAAATGCAAATTAAGACCATGATGAGATCTCACTACACACCAATTCGAATAACTAAAATACTCTACTTCCAGTTCCCTGAGACCTTGCACAGGTCACCTCCCCTCCTGGGCCCATTTCTTTAACTGGAGGAGGTTCCTTCCGGTGTTTACATTCTATTGTTGCATAAAAATGGGGTCCTCTGGTTTATTTTCACCAGAGGCAGTGCCTCTCTGTAGGGTTGGAATTCTTAAAAAAAAAAAAAAAAAAGATAGCTAAAATAAAAAGCAGTAACACTAAATGCTGGCCAGGATGTAGAGAAACTGAATTTCTCATAGCTTGCTGGTGCAAATGTAAAATGTTATGGCCACTCTGGAAAACAGTTTGGCAGTTTCTTTTAAAAATCAACGTGCAACTACCATATGACCTAGCAAAGGCACTCCTGGGCATTCACCCCAGAGAAATGAGAGTTTATGTCCACACAACCTATACATGATTGTTCATAGCAGCTTTATTTGTAATAGCCCCAAACAGGAAACAACCCAAAGGTCCTTCAATAGGTGAATGGCCGGAGAAATCACGATACATCCATGCCATGGAATAGTACTCAGCAATAAAAAGGAACAAAGGGCTTCCCTGGTGGCGCAGTGGTTGAGAGTCCGCCTGCCGATGCAGGGGACACGGGTTCGTGCCCTGGTCCGGGAGGATCCCACATGCCGCGGAGCGGCTGGGCCCGTGAGCCATGGCCGCTGCACCTGCGCGTCCAGAGCCTGTGCTCTGCAACGGGAGAGGCCACAACAGTGAGAGGCCCACGTACCCCCCCAAAAAAGGAACAAACTATTGATACATGGAACAGCTTGGGTCGATCTCAAGGGCATTATGCTTAATGAAAAAAGCCAGTCTCAAAAGGTCACACACATATTTCATGACTCCATTTATATAATGTTCTCAAAATGATAAAATTACTGTGCTAGAGAACATGTCAAGGATAGGAGTCAGAAGGAGACCTTTGTGGAGATGGGATAGTTCTGTCTTGAAGCAGTGGGGTGGTGTCTCCCTGAATCTGTACACATGATCGAATGGCCTGGAACTATACTCACACATCATGGCAATGTCAATTTCCTGCTTTTGGTATTACACTGTAATTATGTAAGATGAAATCCTTGGGAGGAACTGGGTAAACACAGGACCTCTCAGCACTGTTTTTCCTATGCATCTATAATTATTTCAAAATAAATCCCTCTGCCACTTGTTCTGTGGCAGCACAGGTCACGAATTCATCACCAGGAGACACGAGGAAAGCTAGGAAGGGCTTTGAGCATAGTTATAGGAGGAAAGGGTCTAAGTGACCTTTGACCACCACCCCACCCATTCCCATGGTTCTCCCTCCCCACCCCCCAAACCATCCCCCAAAACTGCCTCCCCAACACACACACACAAGCAGGGCAAGGTGGGCCTCTCAGGGGACAGACACCCTGGAGATCATAATATATGCTGTCCCCAATGTCAGAGAAATACATCCTGGGGAGGGAGGAGCATATCTTAATCCACCAGGTTGATGAAGGAATTCTTTTGGCCCAGAGGGTTCTCTTCAGAGTGTCTCCCCAAGCATGGATTGCAGGTTGCTGGGATATAGCACTTTCCTCTGGAAACTGAGAAGTTAAGTCCAAACTGCTGCCCCATGATTGGGAGTCAGAGGCCTCAGGACGTTACAGACACAGGCCAGGACAAAGCACCTCTCCCTCATTCGGGGGCCTCCCTCCCAGGTCACAGGTCACAGGTCACCAGGGCCACCCAGGCCAAGCTGTGAGACTCGTCTATCCCTTTCTTCCCACTGTTCTTCCCCAGCCTTCCATCCACCGACTGGATATCCATTATTTCCCTACACTGGGGCCCTGGGTGTGTTTAAGTTCCCAAACTTTGGGCAGCAATTACCAATCGACCACTCCTTCTATAAGACAACCTCAGTTTGGCCCCAAAAGTTTCATTTTCAGAAGAAACAGATCTCTTTGAGGCTGCCAGGTTAAGTTAGCCAAAAGGCTCCCCGCTAACTCCCCCACCCCTGCCCCATAATTGCTGAATGAACCTGTTTTTAATTTAGAGCTTTGGAGTACTGGATGCCAAACTGCTCCCTCTAACCATGACTGGCGAGCAGGTCCTCTAGTTCTTAAGAATGCTGTAACCCAGAGGCAATTGAGACTGTCTCTAGATTAACACGATTGTATTGACTCCTGCAGAAGGAAGTACCAAAAACTCAGCCTGAGCCTGAGAGTCACCAGGCTCGAGATGAGGTCGGGAGGAGTGAAAGGGTCTGAGCCTGTTACTGCTTACGCGGATCTGTGCTGCAGCCATGGCAGTGGTCCCTGGTCACGGCTGAGATGTGTGTGTCACCAGGGCCTGGAGAAAGCCCTGACCACTCGGAACAAGCACATCTGAGGAATCTCCACGCGCTAACGCTGAGCTGACCAGTGCCGTGCGACAGAGAGGGCCAGGCGCACAGGGGTTAGGGGTTCTGACCTGGAGGCTCACGTTCCTGGTTCCTCTACACTCCACTCTTTCTGGTTATGTATCCAAGCCCAAAGGACCAGCCTCACTAAGCCTTGTTTTCCTCATCATTAATGGGGACAGTAACAGCATCCAGTTGACAGAGCTGTAATGAGGACTGCATATGGGTAAGATATTTCCATAGTTCCCAGTAAATTCAGACAGATCTGTTGCTGTTCGCTACTATTGCTATTTTTGGATATTATTATTAACTGTAGTTTTTCTTAACTATTAACTATGTCTCATAGAATGAGGCGTAATTGGTGGAATAATCGATCCTAAATGACGTTTGAATTCACAGTCTTGTTTGTTGAGGCGAGAACTGTCCTCACAATGATGCCAATCCCAGAAAGCCCAGTATGGTTTACAAAGCCATTTCCTCTGCCTCATTCCACATAATCCTTATGAAGGCCTTCTCTACCCTGCCTCCGGGAGGAGGGAACTGTTCATGTTACCCAGTTTTTTTTTCACATAAGGACTCCGAGGCTCAGGGATACTTCCCTGTGTTACCTAGTTAGTAAGGGGATGGCATGGGGCTTGGATCTGAGTCCCCTGGCTTCATCTTCTTTCCCTAAACCATGTGGTATGTGGCGTTTTGCAGGAATGTCATAAAGCCTATTGGTTAGTCTGTCCCAACAACAAGGAACCTAGAAAAATGATGGGTCCTCAGGTTGGGTGTCCTGTGTTCCTCCCATGTTACACATGTCACGACATGTGCAGTCCATACCCCCCTGGCAGGGTGCATGGCAGCCACCAAACCTCTCACTGGGAGAAGGAAATCTCTCATCAAATAGCAAAGCCCCCAGAAGCCAGCCCTACCCCCTGGAAGAAATGACTTCAGGGAGTTTAACTAATGGAATTCCAGCCCCCAGATGTGCCTTGAGATATCCAGTCTCCTACCTGGTTTCAGGCGGATAAGTGAAGCTAAGTGGAAGTTGCTCCTAACTCTGGTCTTAGAATTACTATGGATCAACGGAGGCAATGATTAAAGGAATCTGGTTTTTAGAGTTCAGAAAAACTCCTAACTGGTATGAGCCTTCCGGAGGCCAATTGGCCTGGGCCCAGGCCTCAGGCACATGTGGCTATATCATCAGCATGTGATACATTATCTTATTTTTATAGATCTTCAAAGAAACTGCTGCCATAAACTCATTTATTTTAGGGACTCAGGGCGGGTCTAAATGGATCAGTCTCGTTTGGCGTTACCCTCGCTGTCAGCTGTCCCTCCTGCTCCCAACCCTAAGAGTGGTGAAAACAGAGAGAGTTGCCCCCACCCTGGCTCCCTCCTGGGCCTCTCTCTTTTCAGACCACCCAACTGTTGCCCCTGCCCTTTCCTCCCAATTCCTAATTTATAAACCCCAAGTTTTCCACAATTCTCTGCTGAAACTTCTCTAAACTCCTTTAAATGATGGAACCAAAACCACACACAGTGTTCTCATCAGGGTCTGGCCAAAGGTGAGGAGATTTGAGGATTATTTTAAACTATCTCAAAATTTCTATGTGTTATTTATGTCCAACCATGGAATCAATTCAACCTTTATTTAGTGTGGTGTGGGGAACGAGCAGAAGCAGGAGTGGGGAGCCCAGCTCTACTGCTAACAATATGAGTAAGTACATAGATGGGCTCCACTGTGACCTCCAGATCCTTTTCTGTTGGACACACATAACTGGCCCACAGAGACCCCCATCCTCCATTTGTATGTTCTGGGTTCCCCTTAATTGCGCCACTGGAGGCATTACCTAGCCCCATCTGATTGTGTGCTTGCCAGAAACAACCTCTCTGCACCATAATTCCCACCCTGACCCCAAGGAGCCTGTGACCTGGGCTTTACAACCTCCCACATCCTCACCACCGGAGGTGCATTCCTCAGTTGCTTCTGCCCTGCCAGAAGAGGCAAAAAAGCCCGAGTGTGGATTCAACCATTCCAGTCCTCTTGGACCTGTGATGGGGTGGAAAGCATTCCTGACCCCCTGGGGGGTCCTCACCACACTACTGCCTACACCCCTTCACCTACTCCCCATAACTTGCCAGGCACCTGCCTAGAATTTACGGAATAGACTGCGAAAGCCGCTGCTTTCCTGGGGCCAGTTCCGGACCAGGAAAGCTGGTCCAAGAGCTGCAGTGTTGGTTGCCAGCCTCGAGGGAATTCTCAGCATTGCAGGCAGCAGCCCGTTCAGGTAGCAGAGCTCACGCACTGCCGCCCTTGGGGAAGACGAAAGCCTAGCGGAGAACAGCCCTTCTGCCAGCCACCCAGGATGAGATGGGCTCTGATATTCATCTCAGAGGGACCCCAGCCTGTCCCCTACAAGGTGCCGGACACGGGCAACTCCAAGCCCATTCCCTTAACGAAGTAACTGCCCACAGGAGCCCAAAAAGGTGCCCCGGAGATATTCTTTTTCAAAGAACAGAACAATTCCCTCGGCTAGTGCCAGGACTATCTGAATAGATAGTTGGCCCAATAAGCAAGTACTTTCATCGCCCTGTTTCCTACCCTGACGAGGGCGTGTGAGCACGCGCGCGAGCACATACTCGCACAAACACATGCACACACGCACACACGCCCAGCACGCGCTTCCCTGGCCAGGTGCCTCCTCGCCGGCGGCGCGGGGCCCGCGGGGATGCGTCCCGGAGCGTGACACCGACGGATGGACGGCGGGGGAGGGAGCCCGCCCGGAGGGAGCCCGCCCCCCCAGCGCCTCCCGAGCGGCCGCAGCACTGACGCCGGGACCCCGCCGAAGGTGCACCCGGCGCGGCTCGGGCCAGGACGTCCCGGGTTCTCCGCTCACCTTAACGTTGCTGAAGATAGAGCGGGGACAGCGGCCGGCTCGGCCCGCAGAGGCGCCGCTGCCCTGGCGCGCGCCGGGCTCGGGTAGGAGCCCCATGGTGGCTGCAGCGCGGGGCCCGGGGCGGGAGGCCGGGCGAGCGGGGCCGGGACGCCTGGGCTGCGGCGGGCGGCCGGCGAGTGGCGGTTGCGGCGTTGGTGGCCGGAGGAGGCACGCGGCGCGGCCGGAGGAGACTGAGCGCGAGGGTGCGCGCCCAGAAGTTTTATAAGTGGCCGCCGCCGCCACCGCCGATGATGAAACGCGCGCTCCCTCCTCCCTCTTTCCCTCGGGTGTCAAGGGCGCTGCGAGCCCCCGCCCCGCCGCCGCCCCCTCAGACAGGTGTGACGCGGTGGCCGGCTGCGCTTGACCTCGTTCCGGCCGGAGTTGTCTCCGCGCCCGCAGCCCTGCAGGGACCCGCGAGGCTCGACCGCCCCAGGAGAAGGTCCCGCCCGCTGGAGGGTGGGGGCGGGAGGTGGCGGGCCCCGGGAGGGGGAAGTCTGAGGGAGGGGGCGGGAGGCTGCTGAGTGGGGTGGGGGGGGCGCCCGGGGCGCTGACGGGGCAGGGTGAATGCCGCGGGCCCGCAGACTGCAGGGGCCCGGACAAGGGATCGGCAGGGCTGCGGGGGCCGGAGGAGACTGGCGGAGGAGCGAGGGGCGCCGGGGGGGCCAGCGGGAGCCAGGGGCGTCGGAGAGGCGCCGACGCTTGTGAAGGGAAGCGGAGCCTCCGCGCCCCTCCCGACGCGCTCAGGAAGGTTTACGGAGTCGGTTTCTGCTTGTTTGCACTCGTCCAAAACCTGGGCTCTCAGTTCCGGTGATGGCTCTGAGACTTGCCGAGGCTCTGTTTGCGTCCAGGACTGATTTATATTTAAACTGCTCTTTGCGCTGTAGAGGGGCCTGGTAACAAAGGTGGAGAGGTGGGGGCCGCCCCGGGCTGGGCCTGGACTCTCTGGACGGGAGCCAAGGTAAACTGGAGGTGCTGTCGAGTGTCAACATGGCTGTGCCTGGCCTGGAGTGTTGAGGGGAGGCGGGGGAGGTCGTGGACAAATGGGATGCACCCACTGATCTCCTTTTCAGGGCTGGAATAGAACAAACGCTTACTTTTTTTTCCCCAAGATCTTTTCCACCAGGAGAGGTAGTGCAGAAAAGAGAAAGAAGGTGACACTTTCACGAGAAGGGTAAGAAGGGTCTGCCCAAAGCAGCTGCAGTAAGGAATCCAGTTCTGGGGGTATTTTTCTAACTCCCTAATTCCTGTAGTTATCTGCAGAACCAACCTCTTCAAGACCCCACCCTCACATCCTCCTCCTAGCTATTCCTAGGAAAAGATGCCCCTCAACTCCCAGGAAGATTTGGCTAAGACAGGGGCCACAGGACAGATGGACCATGTAGGTTTCTTACTTCTACCCAAGGCCTGATGCCTTTCTGGGCCTGGTCTGGGCTGTCCGATGTCCAGGGGCTTCTCCTTTCTACCTGTGGCCCAGGACCCTGGACACAACAACACACAGTGCTGGAGGAAAAGCCGCTGGACAGTGGGTGGCCTTGGGCCACTTTACTCACCCACAGATCGAGGGGCATCAGCGAGGCTTTCCAGAGCCCTGCAGCAGCCCCAGATCCAGAGTAGGCATGAAACTCTGGTCACCAGTAAGCCGTCTCAGAGAACTTGCAACACAAGAACGGCCTTCCCCACAGAGCACTCAATGTGTGCTGGGCGCTGGGCTGTAGCAGCCATGATGGACTGTGCCAGGCATTCTGCTGGCACCCCCAGGCACGATGCCACAGAACCCCAGCATTAGCCCAACGGTTATCAGCACTGTCACAATCTGGATTTTACGGATGATGATGAGGTCAACCAAAAAGAGTGACTGGAAGTCATACCCCCAGTAAGCGATGCAGCTGGAACCTGAACCCTGCTTTCCTAACTCCAAAGCCCAGACTTGCAGCACTATGCCCTTTGAAAAGCTATCTATCCCAGCAGCCCCATCTCACAAGTGAAACCAAGCAGAGACCAGAGAAGGCCCAGGCCAAGGTCATGGTCACATTAGGGCCACCATGACTGGAGCCTCTTCCTCAAACCTTGAGTGAGTCCTTGCCATGGTCCTCTGACAGAATCCTAGGCAGGGTCGGCCTCTCTAGCCCTCACCTTGTCCTGATCCATTCATCTTGCCTCTGCCCACTGTCAGGACTAGCATCATCTTTAAAGAAAAGGTCTATTCAGAAATGCCCACAGATGGTTATCTGCCATCATCTGCCTTTTCTATGGGGGAGTGCAGCTAAATGTAATGGAGACCCAGCTGAAGTTGGGGCCTCAATGAGATTTATTTGTCTTTCATAAGAAGCCACTAGTAGGTAGTCTAGGGGTCATGACCTAGGTCCCTTCAAGATTCCTTAGTGTGTGACTCCCGTCCTTATGGCTGGCTCATCATCACAAGATGGCTGTTCCACCGCCAGCCTCCTCTCCTAATTCCAGGGAGGAAGTGGAAGACAGAAAACAGGAAGGGGCCGTGAGCACATCAGGGAAGCAAATCTCTCCTGTGCACGCTCAGCTACCTTTCCTTAAGGCTTGTTGGCCCAAACTGGGTCACATGGTCACCCATTAGAAGGCGGCTAAGAATTGTAGTTAATACTCTAGCTGCTTCCTTTCAGCGTCTACACATAGGGTAACCCATTTCCCTCAAAGAACACCCCCAGGGTCTGTTTCTAAGACTCTTCCCAGATCCTTTGATTTCAGCAAATACTTTTTAGCACTAGAAAAACAAAGCACAAAGACAGTTCCTTGTGAACTCTATGAACTCAGGGTGGGCAGTGAGGAGAGGAAGCATCAGTGTGACCTAGGAAAAGAGCTGTTGTGCACATCTGCTGTGGGAACACAGAAGAGGGGTCCTAACTCGTCCTGGGGCAGCAGGGAGGTTTCCTGGAGGAAATGACTTTCAAGCTGAGCCCTAGGGACTGCCAGGATTGGGAGGATTAAGGTGAAGGAAGGTAAATCTGCTCCATGATTTCAGTCTGGCTGGAGCATGAGACCTGGGGACCGTGGGAAGTGTGCGGTGAAGAGGTTGGGACACGAGCGGCATGCAGTGAAGTGTAGGTCTTATCCCCAACATAATGGACAGCCTTTAAAGGCTTCTGAACAGGGGGTGACGTGGGCTGTTCGGCATTTTACATGGGCCTTTCTGGCAGCGGGGTCACAGTGCAGTGGGGCAGTCTAGAAGGCATCTCAGGAGCTCTGCGGGGATGACTCCCAGGGTCTGACTTGGGCAGCCTGCATCAGTGACACCAACTACTGGCAGAGGGGACCAGAAGGGGCAGCAGCAACTGGGGGAATGCGATGCGTCCTCCTAGGTTCCTTTTGAGTTCAGATGGCCTGGAGCACATGCAGGCAAGGCGTCCAGCAGGCAGACTGGTACAGGGGTCCAGTGCTCAGGGCGGACGCTGAGCTAGAGATTGTGGCCTGGACATCCGCATGGAGGCAGTGGGTAAGCCTCAAGAAAGGATGAGTCTCCTGGTGAGAATGTGTTGGAGAAACAGGTCCAGGACCAGCCACAGCAACATCCAGGTCACGCAGGGGATGGAGCCAGCAAAGGAGACAGAGGGGAAGAGTCCAGCATGGAGGGAAGTAAACCCGAGAGTGCATGTCCACATGTTGATATAGCCCCGGGGTAGTGTTTCAAGGAGGAGGAGGTCAGGAGCATGCCTAGGATGGTGAGGAGGGAAGATAAGACCCAAGGATGGCCATCGGGCTGGCTATAGGCTGGCACCGAGGACCTTGGCAAGTATTGCCGGTGAGTGATGTGAGCAGAAGCCAGACTACGTGGGCTGAGGGGGAGCTGGAAGGGAGAAAGTGCCAACGGAGGCCGGCAGAACTTGCCCCAGGAGTGCAGAGGGAAGAAGAAAGATAAAGGAGCTGAGCAGCTTCTCATCTCAGCCCTGAAACCTCCTGCTTTCTCTCCGCTTGAAACTGGAGCAGTTACATGTCCCGCCTCCAGGCTTTTGTTCATGCTGTTCCTCCTGCCCTGCTGACTGCCTCATAGCACTGGGCTTCTACCCTTCAAGGGCAGCTCCTGTTACTGCCTATTCTGGGCCCCCATAAAAACAATAGAACCTGTCACATACAGTATCCCGTGTCGCTCACAAAACTAGAGGTCATTATGCCCATTTCACAGATGAATAAACTGAGGCTTGGGGCTCTTCCCCAACACATACCATGTGTTCCTGCCTTTATTTTCACAGGTTCCAGTGGAGACAATACATGTGTTGCTGAGGGCACAGACCCCAAAGTCAGACATAGATGCCACTACCCTTCACAAGCTGCGTTACCTTAGTTGGCCTGCTTAACCTCTCAGCTTCTCTGTGCCCATCCTGGGGCTGTTATAAGTGTGTGAGGTGGTGCCGAGAGTTCCTGGTGCTGGTGTGGGAGCTGCCGGTGCCTGGTGGTTGGTGGAATTGATGGTGTTCTCTTGCTCCAGATCAGCTGTGAGCTCCTTGAGACAACGGTTCTGTGTTCATTCTCTTTGCATCCCCCATTTGGCCGAGCACATCCCGTTGCTTTAAAATGTTTATTTAATGGAACTGAGCTGAAATGAAGTCCAAAAAGACCCAGTGACTGGGAAAGGCCTCATTGCTCCTGAGGCCTCCAAGCCCTTGCTGTCTCTGTCAACCCCCTACTGCCTGCATTCCGGGCCCCTCCCTTCTGCCCCCTGGAGGCCTCCCTCATCAGCCTTGTCGTCACTGGAGGCTGGCCAGGGGCCCCTCGGTATGTTTATCAGTCCCCGAGCCACACCCAACACTCCTGCAGCCACTAATGGGGGTCTGTTGACAATTTGGACACAACTACGATCTTGCATTAACTCTGCCCACCTAGCTCCTTGTGTGCCAAGTTGGGGGGGGTTGTGGTGAGGGGGGCCCAACGACCACCCCATCACCAAGGTGGAGGGCACCCCTGCAGCCAAGTGCTCCACCACGTTGTCAGTGACACTGGTGGGGAGGCCCGGTCCCCTGTGAGCCGCCCTGGCCACTAGTTTATATTTTTATTGGACAAACATGCAGTGTTGACAGTCCTTGCCCCGTGCTGGCACAATGCTGATTCATTTAATCCTCAAAACAGCCCAATAAGAGGGATTACTTTTATTAGTGCCATTTTATATTTGGAGAAACTGAGGCACTGAGAGGTTAAAATAACTTGCTCAAGTCCACACAGCTAGGAGGTAGCAGAGCCAGGATTCAAACCCCGGCCTCTCGGTATAAAGTCCCAGCTCCTGGGGGCCTCCGCTCGCAGCGTTCGGGCAGGACAAGTGTAGTCCCCCACTGGATGGACCTTCAGGGGTCCGAAGCCACCTTGGGCCTCACCCATCCCTGCCCCCTCAGAACCTCCGCTGCCAGCAACACACCCAGCCCAGAGTGCTCTCCCTGAGTGGGGGTCTGAGCACAGCCCAGGGCCTCCGGGACCCTTCTAGATCCAGCTCTGAGGGCCCTCCATCCCTCTCCCCTCTACCTGGCACCTTCCCTCCTGCAGCACCTGCTGCACGCCATTCTCTCGGCCACTGGGCCCCTCCCGGGGTTGACCTAGCTCCCCACTCCCCATGAGAAAATGCAGCAAAGAGAGGAAGGGGCAGGGGTCCCGCTCCTGGGACCCCAGCTGCGTCGCATGTTACCTGGGGTACACCAGTGCTCGTTCAGGGTGGGGCACACAGATGGGATGTTTGCTTTCTTCCGGGAAGGGCTTCTCAAGGCCTTGGTGTCCTGTTCCAGCTCTAGGTCTCACCCAGTGCAGGTCGCTCACTGCTATGGCAGGAGATGCAGCAGGCGCAGGAAAAAGAGAGACCACAACAGGGCTGGCCCTGCACCCCTCCCTGTGAGCGAGGAGCCCAGCCAGGCCCCATCCTCTGTGCTCCATCAACCCGGGTTCAGGTTGTCCCCAAGCGGTGTTATCATAGCCCGTCCTCCTGCGTGATCACGAGCCAGCCTCCCTGCAGGGCTCGGACTTCACCGTCCTGATCCTGCTGGGGGTCATGCCACACACTGTCACGAGCATCTAGAGTGCCTTTGGCCCCTGAGGGCCTGGGGCCCGTGGATCCTGTTGTTTGGATGTTACCAAGTAACCAGAAAACCAATGCTTTGTCTCTTTGCCATGACGCTTGTTTTTGAACTGTTTGTTAATCTTTATATTATAGTCTTTCAAAACTAATGTAACTGTGTTTGAACTCTACTCCACCCATCATCCCACACCACTGTTAAAACTTTACTCAGGTTTCTACTTTTCCCGTTTCTTTCCAATAAGCATGTTTCTACTTAGAAAGATCACAGTATAGCATTTAGCTCTTACTTTTTACAATAAGCATTTTTCCACGTTGACAGGGGCTTGTCACCATCTCTTTGAATGGCTGAGTGGGCAACCAGGAGTTATTTAAGCCCTCCGCTGCTGTTGAATGTTGGGGGTGTCTCTAACTTTTGTCTTTTACACACAGGGACTTGATGGATAACTTTTTGCAGAAAGCTCTTTGCCTTTGGACTGCTGGCCAGCAGTGTAATTCAAACACCTCTAGATATTTTCCTCTGTGATATTCAAAATCATTCCTCCTGCTGCATTTCTACCCCTTAGGTCTTGTCTCCTCACCAGTGACACCCCTCCTGGCCCCTGTAGAGGAAAGCCAGCACCCCAGGGGAATGGCCTGACTTGCTACTGTAAAGTCCACCCAGGCCCTGGGAACCTCCTAGGGTCTTTCTTGTCTCCAGTAGCCCAGACAAAGCCCTGGAACTCAGAGAGCCAACTCAGGGCTGATCCCCAGATGCCAGGTGGTGTGGCTGCCTTGATCTGACACTCTGTCCCCCATCCCCAGTTCTGGAGAAGGAACTGTAGGCACCTTGTGTGGGCACCTTCCCGGAGAGAGCTGACTCCTCACCTGTATAGTCAAGGCATTGGGCTCCATGGTCCAAAGAGGGACCTCTTGTTCTCCCAGCTCTGTCAGCTTACTGGCTGTATCACCTAAGACAAGTTGCTCAACCTGTCTGTGCAGCGCTCGCTTTCTCCGAGCTGCGTGGGGAGTGAGCAGCTCCGTGGTGGTCACCATATTGTTACCCTTGTTGTTTTCTCCTAAGCCAGCAGTGCTCCCTCCTAGGCCCTGATCCCTCCTCAGTTGTTCCCTGCTTTCCCCTTCGGAGGCTTCCTTTCTCCAGAAACATCTCCCCAGAGACTTCTGCTCAATGGAGCCTGGGAGACACTTAATCCAGCCCCCTCTGTGGAAGCTGAGCCTGGGTGGGGGCTGTCACCTGTCACCCCAGGCCAGAGGTGGTTGAAGGCATGAGGGGCCCAAGCCTGCCCATCCCTAAGGAAGCGTAACTGGAGCCCCATCCTCCCCTAATGTTGGGGATGGAGTTGGGGGTCCAGCAGGGGAACTGCAGGATTAGGCCTCCTTCCAGGCCCCGTGGTCTCTCCTCCCCGTCGTGTCCCCTCTGTGTGCACTGGGAGAGGCCAAGCGTCCCAGTCCCAGCCCTGGAATTCCACACCCTCGCCTGGGAGCCCAAGGCCTGGGCTCTGTCGTGGCTGCAGTGTGAGGGTGTGCGCGCGCACACACACACACACACACACACACACACACACGTGTTTCCTGCTCAGAGGTACCCATCCTTTCCTCACCCTGCCCTCTCCTTGAATCTTCACACCTGTCCACAGCAGGGTCACCCCACGGAAGCCCCAACGAGGACACGCACTGCGCACCTTTTCCATTTCCGAAAGTTCCCACTTGGCCTGGACGACGTCCCTCTGGGGCACCTGGATCCTACTCTGCTCCCTGTCTGTCGGGCTGTGGGTCGAGGTCTGGCCTCGCGCTCCCACTGGTCCCGCCTCGCTTCTGGAAGGAATTTGCTCTTTCGTCAGTCTTGCTTCTTCACCCATATCTCCTCCTCCTGTGTTTATCCAGGTCTGTGGCCTCCTCACCGGAAAGGCCTCCAGTTCCCTGTTTCCTTCCCTCCCACCCTCCACAGCTCCCAAGGGTATTCTGGGGCCTGCTTCTGTCTCCTTCGAGGAGAGGGAGTGGGCCCTGCCTGGCTGTGCACACACCCTCCGGCGCTGTTTGGACTGACCCCATATCAGGTGGATTGTGAACCTTTGGGGCAGGGACCAAGTGTAAACATGTGCGCAGACAGCAGGATGTCACCCGGGGGACAGAGCAGGAGCCCGACTGTCACTCGGGTGGGAGCAGCTCGTGGGGACACGCTTATCACACAGACCTCACTTCCCAACTGGACAGAGCTTGGCCTTCCCAGCTCCCGGGCCTGACCTGACGGCACCAGTGCTTCCTCTGACAGCTACCCGTTCTGCTGCTCTGCCCTCTGCCTGCCCACGCTCTGCCAGGAAGCATCAGCTCTGCGTTCTCAGCGGTACACTTTGGGGCCTCCAAAGCTCCGTGGGGTCCTTCCCCTGCGCTGGGGTCCCTAACACACCCTGGGCCCTGGGCCCTGTTCCCCGTGCGCTGAGTCACCTGATGAGGTCACTGGGAGTCAGGCCTCCTCCCTGTTCATGGGTCACCAGGAGCGATCGCCTAGGGGTGTGGCCCCATTGCTGGGAATTCGGGAAGAGAATGTTGACTGCTTCTGTGCGCAGCCAGCTGGGGAGGAGGTGGGGGCGGGTGACCGGGCAGGATTTGAACCCAAGGCTGGGGAGTCCACAGCTCCCTCACACTGGGGTGTGGTGGGGACTCCTGCTCTGAGAGCCTCCCTCTAGCCACAGTAGTAGGAATGATGGCCAGAGAAGTGGGCATCTCCGGCTGGCCCCTCCCCAGATCTGTCCCACTTCTGGTGGAAGCACCCGACCTTCCTTTGGGGTACCCCCTCCCCACTCTCAGGTTATGAGGTTAGGTGGGTGGACCCTGCTGGGGCAGAGGGCATGGGGCCTGGCCCTCTACTGGAGCTGTCAGGACAGCATGTTCTCTCCTGGGGCTGCCAGCAGGGGGGGTGCCTCCCTCAGGGAGGGGTCTGGAGCATTCTGGGAGAATCTGTCCCAGGATGCAACCATTGAAGGAGCAGGAATGCAGGATGCATATGAATTTCACTGAGGTCACTGAGGCCTGTGACTGTGTCCTTCAGGCCCTGGGTCCCGCTGGACCTCAGCATCTGGACGCTGTGATTCTGTGAGCCAATTTAAGCTGTGTGGTGCTGGATTTCCTGTTGCTGGCATGTAAAAAGTGCTAATGAATCCAATAAACCAAGGTTTGGACAACACCAGGCAATTCACAGAGCAGCCTCAGAGCTAGGATCTCACTTAACCTGGGAGCTGCCTTGCGAGGCAGGTCTGGTTGCTACTACCCTTCTTTCAAAGAATGAGAACGAAGGCAAGAGGTGAGCGTGGCCTGGTACCTAGGTCTTCTGAACACAGACCTCGTCCTTCTGCTGGGTCTCAGGTGTCAAGGAGCCCTAATGCCATGCTGGAGTCGGGCCCTGGAGGTTGAAGACACAAGTGTGGAAGCCGGACTGCCCAGCACCTGGTGAGACGGCCGAGCTGCAGAGGCTCCGAAAACATGTGGAGAAACAGCTCCGTGGGTGTACACGGTCACTAAAATCATGCTCACGAAGAATCTGCGATAATAAGGAAAACGCTGTGTCATGATGTCAAATTAAAAATAGGACAAACTGGGGGCTCCCCTGGTGGCACAGTGGTTGGGAGTCCGCCTGCTGATGCATGGGACACGGGTTCGTGCCCCAGTCCGGGAAGATCCCACATGCTGCGGAGCGGCTGGGCCCGTGAGCCATGGCCGCTGAGCCTGCGCGTCTGGAGCCTGTGCTCTGCAACGAGAGAGGCCACAACAGTGAAAGGCCCGCGTACTGCAAAAAAAAAAGGACAAACTTATAGATTACACACACACACACACACACACACATATAATACTTACAATTATGTTTTTCAAAAAGCTTGTGCATAAAATTTTTTAAGACTAAAAGAAAATACAGCAAAATGTTAATAAAGATGATCTTTCCATGGTGGAAATGTGAACTTTTTAACTCATTTTTTCTACATCTTTCTCATTTCTATGATAAATTTACTTTACAATGAATCAAATATAAGCTTTATAAAAAACAAAAGAAAGAAGGAATCACTTGGTCACACAGCAATTTTCCATAAGTACCATTTTCAGAATTGAAACCAAACCGATCCCTTGTCTGGAAGGGCGTCGGGGAAGCTACTCCTGGTCCAGTCCTGCCGTAACCACTCTCCCCTGGTGCTCAGGTTCCAGTCAGTGAACGTGGCCGAAATTCACATGCATCCTGTTCCCTCCTGTGAGAGCTTGGCTACTCGGAGGGCTCACGTCACACCCCTGCTAGGCGGGGGCCCCCCTCATGGTGCACTCCAGCCCACAGCAGCCTGTTGGGAGCTCCGGGCATTGCCCCCCTTTCACTGGGGGGTAAACCGAAGTTCAGGGAGCCTAAAACTTTGCCCTCAGCCCTAGGGCTGGTGAGGGGCAGAACTGGAACTTGAACCGCAACCCGTCTGATTCCGAAGTCCACACCACTGGCCGTGCTGTGACGTGGCCTCTAGTCTAAAACCTTCCTGGGTCACTTGTTTATTTGTCCCTTTCACAAATAGTTGCTGAGCATCCGCTATGCCCATGACACAATTTTTACTCACAAAGGAGACTCGGAGGAAATCTGAGACAACTGCATACCCCAGCAGCTCATAATGCAGCCCAGCTGTCTCAAAGGAGAGCGTGTGCAGCCTGGTGGGGTTACAGGATCATCCTCTGGGCAGCGGTCTGAATACACCACAACTTCTATTATAGCTGTTTTCTGTCTAATAATTTTTCATTTCTGTTTTTAAGCATTTATAATATACATGATATACTGATATAGTGACATCCCTATAAAACATACGTGATAAATCTTTGATTGGCATATAATCTTGTTTATATGTTTATATACATGAAACTGTACATTGGGATGATCAGGAAAGGCTTGTGGAGAAGGTGGGAGCTGCACTGGGATGGGCTTTATCCAGGCAGAGTGAGAGAAAAGGGCATCAAAGGCAACACGAGAACATCACCAGCCACAGCCCCATGGGGAGGTGTCCGGCCTAACTCAGGGAGTGGGATTTCGGCTCGGAGCCTACAGAGCATTGGCTGGCCCTGCCCGCCTCTGGGCCCCCGTGTTTCAGCTTGTGTTCACCCAGTCCAGCAGCTAGGCTCCTACCCTGGCCCGGGACATGGCCCTGAACTCAAGGTCTTTGAAGCCAGATCCTCTGCCTCCTCCACCCCTAGACCCTCCATGCTTCCTACCAGACCCAACTGCTCCCACCGTCCCGCCCCTTCCAGCCCAGCCCACCTTGAACCCTGGGTCTGTGGTCCCCATCTCCCACCTCCTCAGCCTCTGCCTCTCTGCTCCCTCCACCTGCATCTCGAGGAACTGGCTGCCCTCAGGGCCCACCTCCCTGTGCCCTCCTGGGCAGAGCTGCACACCCTCCAACACCCAGGCCCAGGCAGTGGTTGCGGGGCTGGCTGGAGGCTTTCCCCTGGGCCCCAGAGGCCACTTCCAAGCCTCCTCTCTGTGAGCCCTGCCTCTTGCAAGGCTTGGAGTTCCAGCCCAGGCCCCCTCAGCCCCTCCTCATTTCTGTCTCCCAACCTTCCCCAGGCCCCTCTCCTCATTTTCCAAGGCCGTGACTCTGGCTCAGAGCTTTTCCTCTCGGCCTCCACATCACTGCCCCCGGGCAGCATGGATATCCACATGGACTGACCCCCAGCCCCCACCCCACACCCCACACCCTCAGTCCTTGACCTCCTCCACTTCGGAGGCCTTTCTCTCCCAGCAAAGGGGTCACCTGCAGCCACACGCGGGGTGCCTCGCTCCCCTGGGAGCTGCTCCACCCCCGGAACACCCACATTCTACTCCGGCTCATCACTCTGCACGCAGCCTCGCATTTCACAGAGTCGAGTCACACGGTGCTTTAATGCCTTCAGTTCTCCCATTTATCTGTCCCCACCTACTTTCACTTCCTTCCAGCCTAGAAACCAGAGAATTTCCGGCAAGGGCTGTCCCTCTTCTTGACCAAGAGTGACCAACCCTCAGGCTGTGCCCTGGGTCCATCCCCTTCTGCTTTCTTGGGCAGTAATTTGCTCCTTCAGATTTCCTCCCTCCCCACTGCAGCTTCAACTTTCTCTCATTTGTGAACCTCTTCCTTCAGCAGACTTGCTTCTCTTTCCATGTTTCCCCACATGAGTAACAGAGGAACCATTCACCCCTTGGCTTCCACTTGCCTCTGTCCTCTTTCTTTGTCCTCTTTTACGGTCAAGCTTCCTGAGATTGTCTCTGTTTTTCTCACCTACCACTGATGGCTCAACCCACTGCAAACTGGCCTGGGGATTTCTCCATCACAATGGACTGCTCGTGACAGGATCACCAGGGACCTTGTTAACTTATTCCCTGGACGTCTGGGTTCTTCTCCTGGCAGGCTCTCCGCAGCCGCAAACACGTGCTCGTGGAGGCTTTCTTCCAGCTTAGTCTGCACACCGCCCCCTCCTGCTTCCCCTGCCCCGACTCCGGCTGCCCTCAGGTTCTCTCCCAGCACCCTCATGGTATGTAGCCCTCAAACACCCATGGGAGAGGCCAAGAATTTGCATTTCTGACAAGTTCCTGGGTGCTGCTGCTGCGGCTGGTCCATGACCACGCTTTGAGAAGCACCGCTTTGGGGGAAAGTGCCTTGTCCTGAGCGCCTCAGTGAATAAAGCAGGCTCGTTACAAAGTGGGGCCCTGCCACCCAGACTGGGAGAAGGTTCTGGCTCCACGTGGGCTCTGCTTACAACAGTGAGGCCCTTGACCTTGGGTTGGACTGACTCCTCTCTTGGCTCAGTTTCCAACTTATTCTTGGTCCTCGTTGCTGTGGCTGGAGAGCAGGAAATAGGTATTAATGGTCATTACTGGTGCTAAAGGTGGAGGTAGAGAGCAGTGATGGCCATCCGAGGGTGCTCTGCCTGCCCTGGGGTTAGACTCACACCTTCCTTTCTTACCGCTGCATTTTATCTATGCCACATTCTTTGTGGTTTAAAGGCACACAAAGCTATGCTTCCTCAAAGACCTGAAAAAAGGTATCTAATAATTACATTCAGAATTATTACTCAGTTTCCTCTAAGGCCATGAGCTCCCTCCCCAGCACTCGCTTCTGGGCTGAGGGTCAGAGGACCCTCCACGCAGGGCAGATGCCCCCCTGAAGAGGAAACAGTGAACTTATTCCTGCTGTAGGAGCTCGCTCCCCAGGGGCTGAGCCTCACAGCTGCCTGGCTCCTTCCTCTCTGCCTCAGCAGCCTTCACTGTGAGCCCCTGCCAAGGGTCTGCCCTGTTTTCCACAGCCGGCGTGGACTGGCGGGCTGATGGTATCTGCACAGGAAGGAGGGCTGGCATGCTCGTGCTCATGAATGCACGAAGCCGCTGAGGCAGGGGTTGAGTTTCTTTGCATGAAGGCTAAGAGTGACACTTTCTTTGGTAAACACTGTAATAACATGGTACTCATTTCCTTACCGCGACCCAGATCTGACTCAATCATTCAAAACAGCCACACTTTAATACAGCCCGTGGAGCAGTGCCTGGATCCTTGCCTGGCACTCAAGAGATGCTTGATAAATATTTGTTGAGTGAATGAATGCGTTCACTCCAGTATAATCTGTCCATTCCAAGAGATCTGAAGTGATCCTGGCTACTCTTATCTAAACTGAGTTATTCCTGTTTCTTTTTTTTTTTTAACATCTTTATTGGAGTGTAATTACTTTACAATCGTGTGTTAGTTTCTGCTTTATAACAAAGTGAATCAGTTATACATATACATATATCCCCATATCTCCTCCCTCTTGCGTCTCCCTCCCACTCTCCCTATCCCACCCCTCTAGGTGGTCACAAAGCTCCGAGCTAATCTCCCACTAGCTATGCGGCTGCTTCCCACTGGCTATCCATTTTACATTTGGTAGTGTATATATGTCCATGCCACTCTCTCACTTCTTCCCAGCTTACCCTTCCCTCTCCCTGTGTCCTCAAGTCCATTCCCTACGTCTGCGTCTTTATTCAGGTTCCTGCCCCTAGGTTCTTCAGAACCTTTTTTTTTTTTAATTCCATATATATGTGTTAGCATACGGTATTTCTTTTTCTCTTTCTGACTTACTTCACTCTGTATGATAGACTCTAGGTCCATCCACCTCACTACAAATAACTCAGTTTTGTTTCTTTTTATGGCTGAGTAATATTCCATTGTATATATGTGCCACATCTTCTTTATTCAGTCATCTGTCTATGGACACTTAGGTTGCTTCCATATCCTGGCTATTGTAAATAGAGCTGCAATGAACATTGTGATATATGACTCTTTTTGAATTATGGTTTTCTCAGGGTATATGCCCAGTAGTGGGATTGCTGGGTCGTATGGTAGTTCTATTTTTAGTTTTTTAAGGAACCTCTATACTGTTCTCCATAGTGACTGTATCAATTTACTTTCCCACCAACAGTGCAAGAGGGTTCCCTTTTCTCCACACCCTCTCCAGCATTTATCGTTTGTAGATATTTTGATGAAGGCCATTTTGACTGGTGTCAGGTAATACCTCATTGTAGTTTTGATTTGCATTTCTCTAATGATTAGTGATGTTGAGCATCCTTTCATGTGTTTGTTGGCAATCTGTATATCTTCTTTGAAGAAATGTCTATTTAGGTCTTCTGCCCATTTTTGGATTGGGTTTTTTTGATATTGAGCTGCATGAGCTGTTTGTAAATTTTGGAGATTAATCCTTTGTCAGTTGCTTCATTTGCAAATATTTCCTCCCATTCTGAGGGTTGTCTTTTCGTCTTGTTAATGTTTTCCTTTGCTGTGCAAAAGCTTTTAAATTTCATTAGGTCCCACTTGTTTATTTTTGTTTTTATTTCCATTTCTCTAGGAGGTGAGTCAGAAAGGATCTTGCTGTGTTTTGTGTCATAGAGTGTTCTATGTTTTCCTCTAAGAGTTTGATAGTGTCTGGCCTTACATTTAGGTCTTTAATACATTTTGAGTTTATTTTTGTGTATGGTGTTAGGGAGTGTTCTAATTTCATTCTTTTACATGTAGCTGTCCAGTTTTCCCAGCACCACTTATTGAAGAGGCTGTCTTTTCTCCATTGTATATTCTTGCCTCCTTTATCAAAATTAAGGTGACTGTGTGTGGGTTTCTCTGGACTTTCTATCCTGTTCCATTGATTTATATTTCTGTTTTTGTGCCAGTACCATACTGTCTTGATTACTGTAGCTTTGTAGTATAGTCTGCAGTCCAGGAGCCTGATTCCTCCAGCTCCGTTTTTCTTTCTCAAGATTGCTTTTGTTATTCGGGGTCTTTTGTGTTTCCATACAAATTGTGAAATTTTTTGTTCTAGTTCTGTAAAAAATGCCATTGGTAGTTTGATAGGGATTGCATTGAATCTGTAGATTGCTTTGGGTTGTATAGTCATTTTCACAATGTTGATTCTTCCAATCCAAGAACATGGTATATCTCTCCATCTGTTGGTATCATCTTTAATTTCTTTCATCAGTGTCTTATAGTTTTCTACATACAGGTCTTCTGTCTCCTTAGGTGGGTTTACTCCTAAGTATTTTATTCTTTTTGTTGCAGTGGTAAATGGGAGTGACTCCTTAATTTCTCTTTCAGATTTTTCATCACTAGTGTAGAGGAATGTAAGAGATTTCTGTGCATTAATTTTGATCATTTCAATAGATGCAGAAAAAGCTTTCAAAAAAATTCAACACCCATTTATTATAAAACCTTCCAGGAAGAAGACATAGAGGGAACTTACCTCAACATAATAAAGGTCATATATGACAAACCCACAGCCAACATCATTCTCATTGGAGAAAAACTGAAACCATTTCCTCTAAGATCAGGAACAAGACAAGGTTGTCCACTCTCACCACTATTATTCAACATAGTTTTGGAAGTTTTAGCCACAGCAATCAGAGAAGAAAAAGAAATAAAAGGAATCTAAATTGGAAAAGAAGAAGTAAAGCTGTCACTGTTTGCAGATGACATGATACTATACATAGAGAATCCTAAAGATGCTACCAGAAAACTACTAGAGCTAATCAGTGAATTTGGTAAGAGTAGCAGGATACAAAATTAATGGACAGAAATCTCTTGCATTTCCTGTTTCTTTTAATCCTTCCCTTTTTAAAGTTCTCAGATGAAGCAGAAAACAAATCCTCTTTCATCCTGCCAGGAAACATGGAACAGTCATATGCAACCAACGCACACATGAAAATTCCTAGCCACGGGCTTCCTCTGCACTCAGCCAACCCAGCCTTCCCTCCATGGGCCCCACCCCAGAGGGAGCCCCGGGTCACCTTCTGATGACCCCCCAGTGGGATGTAAGGGCTGCCTCCCCTTCTCTGGAGATCTAAAGCTCCAGGAATCTGTAAGGGCAGGTGTCGCCTGGTGACTGTGCTGGTGTCCCTCCCCTTGTAGATTCCTCGTGACATGATGTCCCTCGTTCCCAGGCCTCAGGAGATCTGGGGCCTCAAAAGAGGACTAAAGAACAAAGAAGAGCCAGGGATGTGAGGCAGGGGTCAATGAAAGGCAAATGAAAGATGTTTTTAAAGAATTGATTTTGTCGCCAACTTGTAAAATAAACTTGCTTTTTGGAGCCAAGAGTTGGGAAGATTGCACCCGGCTCTGCTTCTTTTCATGCCCAGTTTCTCTTCTTGATTGGGCTCTCAATGCCAGAACCTCACCAATGCAGGCATAGCCCTCCCCTGTAAGGAAGTCACAGTCTTACTGGGCAGACATAGCCATCTTCATCCAAACGGCCATGCAGGGCTTCCCTGGTGGCGCAGTTGTTAAGAGTCTGCCTGCTGATGCAGGGGACATGGGTTCGTGCCCCGGTCCGGGAAGATCCCACATGCCGTGGAGCGGCTGGGCCCATGAGCCATGGCCGCTGAGCCTGTGCGTCCGGAGCCTGTGCTCCGCAGCGGGAGAGGCCACAACAGTGAGAGGCCCGCGTACCGCAAAAAAAAAAACAACAAAAAAAAACGGCCATGCAATGTGACCAGGTGGCAGAGGTTAAAGAAATCACTCTACAGCGTGTCATGGTATCATAAATGGTTATTGGTGAATTTAGTGTCATATTTTTCTAGTTTTGAACGAATTAGAAAAAAATTCATAACCATTTACAAAAATGCTAAAGTTTGTGTAGCTAAACTCATGTCAAGTACCCCCTACCGAAAGTGGTCCTTTCTTTGGGCAGTGTTGCCCCAGGCCCCCAGCCTCAGAAGACTCCCCGTGTGCCGCTCCAGCAGATGACTGTTGTCCCCCGAGGCCAGCCAGGCAGGCAGGGCGCCTGCTGGATGGGGTTGGGCAGCGCTGCCCAGCTGGGCCATGTGGCCCAAAGTCAGAGCCCCAGGTTTCCCTCTCTGGGCTTGGATGCCTGACTTGTTGGAGCAGAGCCCCTGGAGAAGAGGGAGCAGGAAGTCCGTTCATCAGTCAGCCGAGGCCGGGGTCTGCCTCCCTCCCATCCTGGCCCTTTGCCTCCACAAACAAAAAGCAATGCAGCTCCTCTCTCTCCCATTCCTTCTGTCAACATCTGGTGCAGTTCGTGACGTGGCATCTTCAGGGGAACCACGACGAGAAGAAATAGGAGTCAACTTGCCAGCGATTTCAGCCCAGACTGATGTCGAGGGAAATGTGGCTACCACCCCCTTGAAGCTGAGGAGTGGGCAGAAACCCAGTCCTTGACCCCTCCCAGGGCTGACTGGGGCATGGGCACCTCCCTAGAACCCTGTGCTGTGATGCGGGGCAGAGTGTGTTTCAGATGTTGTCTTTTAGAGCAATCATCCCAAAGTGTTTCACAAGCATATGAGTAAACACATCAGCCTAAAGGGTGATACTTTACAGGAAAAATTAATAAGCTTAGCTAAGTTTTCAAATACTGGATATTTTTCAATAAATGTTGATTCCATTTGCATATCTCCAATCCACAAGTATTATTAAGAAGATGTATTATTGAAGATGAAGAATAGAGAAACCTTATTTACTATTTAACTTACAGATGCATACAGTGGTATCATTAACCTGGATAACATCCAGCTCTGAGCTCACGTGGGAATCAGTCACAGTGTCTTTCGCGCCTGAGTGCGAAATGTTGAGCTGAGGGCTCTTGTCATGCTGCCTTTTTCCTTTCTAAAAATGTGTTCGAGCTGCTATAACAAAACACCATAGCCTGGGTGGCTTATAAGCAACAGATATTTACTTCTCATACTTCTGGAGTCTGGAAGTCCAAGATCAAGGCATCAGCAGATTCCTGGTTCATGGACAGCATCTTCTCGCTGTGTCCTCATGGGTGGAAGGGGCAAGGGAGCTCTCTGGGATCCTTTTTATAAGGGCACTAATCCCATTCTTGAGGGCTCCACCCTCATGACCGCATCGCCTCCTAAAGGCCCTACCTCCAAATATCATCACCTTGGGGGTTAGGTTTCAACATATGAATTTGGGGGACACAAGCATTCAGCCTATAGCAATGCACCAAGAAAAGGAAGAAAAGCAAGAGACATGGTGAAAGCATAAACTCAGAGCACTATGCAGCTGGTGACCACTGCAAAAACTGATGCGCTGGAGTGACCTCTGGGGGGATGAGGGTCTGGGTATCAGTAAGATTGTCTAGAGGCTATATGCACTTTCTAGAACCCAAGAGAGGGGCATTATGCCAGGAGCGGCCTGGGCCGGCCCACACACGTAGATCATTGACAAACCTCAGTTCTTTACTGTCAGTTACAAGCTGCTTGCAGAGCCTCTGACACTGGATGGCACGCGCCAGTGGATGTAGGTGCCAAGTTAGGGTCCCCAGATAAAATGCCGGATGCCCAGTTCAATTTGAATTTCCAACAAACAACAATTTTTTTTTAGTATAAGTATGTCCCAAATACTGCATGGGACAAGCTTATACTAAAATATTATTTGTTGTTTACTGGAAATTCACATTGAACTTGGTGCCCTTTATTTTTACTCACGAAATCTAGCAGCTAGCTACACTGGGTGACTGACGGCCTTTCCGGACCAAGTCAGGGTGCTGTTGACAAGCATCCACCTGGCCAGACCTCCCCAGACACTCAGGTCTGGGCTGTGCCCTGGTCAGATGACAGCAAAGCCACTCTTGAGTGACCTCCTAGAGAATGGGGCCATTGAATCCATTCCACAAGCGAGGGTCCTCATCCTACATTTCATCTCAGACACAGGTCAGTGGGGTAAAAATAAACAAGAGCCAAATCTAACGTGAAGACTGTGGGTGAAACTGAATCTAGATACTTTATATCAAACGTGTCACTGTTTCTTTTTCTGAGGTCACAGATGCCAAAAGTTTAATGGGAGGAGGACTTAAAAGAGAGTTCTCTCTATGAACTTTTTCTGTGAATTGGGAAAAGACTACCATTATCTTATTTGAAATGCAGAACGTACCTATTCCCGCCTGAGAAATGTCAAGGATCCACCAGGACACAGCTTGTTAACAGACTTGCAGCACAGACAGACACCTCGGAAGCAATGGGAGAGGGATCCAGGAAAGCAAGCCTCGGGCAGAGCTGAACAATTTCACAGGGACCAGGAGAGGCGCAGCCGGCCTGAAGGCAAGCGGTGTTCTGGGGGAAGCGGTGTTGCCTAAGGATGCACAGTATCTGTGGGGGCACACGGAGGCCTGGGGGCTATGTGTGTTTGTGGTGTTGTCATTGTTGGGGGCACTCTGGAGAATGCAGAGCCCAGATGACTGGCCATCAGAGCCCCAGGCCCTGGGAGGGCAATGCGCCAGGGCAAGTCAGGCATAGCCCAAGTGGGAGGGGGCATGGGAAGCTGAGGGTTGCTAACCCAGAGAGAAATCTGGGTCTGCTCATGGCCTGCCCTGCCACACAGAAGGGACCCTTCTAGGAGTAGGGGGGACCTGTCTGAAGGGTTGGAGACTAGAGCTGAGAAGCCCAAGTTTATTACCCTGGGAGAAGTCTTGGGGGGACCCCACGGCCTGTCGGGTGAGTGTGGCCCGAGTGGGAGTGGGCAGGGCCTGCCTGGCTCCTGACCGGGCAGGAGGGGACAGTGAGGTCCATGACAAATTGGCCACACAGAGGGAGGCACCCTGCGTGGCCTGGGGAAACAGGTGTAGGGAGCCACGCTGTCTGATTTAGACTGTTAGCACATGGGTCAGGGGGTTAGATCCTGCCTTTGCCTGCTGTTGGCCCATCGACGAGGTGTCTCCCACCAATGCCAGGCCTGACAGCTGGGTCGGGTCCCAGCTCCGGCACCATGTCTGTGTTACTTTGGACAAACCATGCCTCCTCTTGGGAGCTGTTTTCTCAGCAGCACAAAGAGGCCCGTTCCATGTGCTCTGGGAAGTCACAGCCTCTCTCATCGGGTGGGCCGTGTTGGCCCAGCACAGCCATTGGCATGGACCAAGCAGGTTCTGAGCCCGCGGCCTCCACGCAGCATGGCCTGCCTTGGCACCGGAGCCGGGCACCCACAGCCAGGGCTTCCCCACCTTTCTCGGTGTTTCATCAAGGGAGTCTGAAAGTGAAAACAACAGAAAGAAAAGTGAAACCAGCCTCCCCTCCCTGGGGGAAGGGCAAAGCAGCAGCAGCCCAAGTCGCACAGGTAAAGGTCACTCTGTGTCCCTTGAAATGAAAACCCAGAGAAACCTTTGGGACCTACTCATTCCTGTCTTCCATCAGCAGTTCCTGTACGGCTCTGGTTCCTGGGACACAGCAGGCCCCGTAGAGGCTCTCATCACAGCTTGTCAGCCAGGTGACCTGCTTGCTGCACCCCACACCCCCATCCTGCGCCGGGGCCATCTGAGCCGCTGAAGACAAAGGGTCATCTCCCCACGCGCCGGCCACACACAGAGTCACACACACGCCTGGACACGCACGGCCGCCTGTGCACGGGGCCGCACTCACACCTGTGCACACGACCCAACCTCAGCTACCCCTGCAGCTGTCCCCAGACACAAGCTTGCACGCACCCATCCTGGCATGAGCACGCTCACGTGCATGGACACAGGACACCCTGTACTCTGGCACGGCCACCCTTCTTATGTGTGCTCACAACCAGTGCACACACACACACAGACAGGGGCACGGACTCTCTGCCGATGACCATCAAGCCCTTGGGGCTGCCGTTCCTCTGCTGGATGAAGCAGGGACACCAGCTCTCTCCCTCCACTGCCGTCCTGGCATGGTCTCCACCTCCTTCCTGAGCTCGACCAACAGGGCAGGGCCCCATAAATGCATTTCGATCTGTTTGCACTGACCCAAAGGGCACTTGAGACCCAGCCCTTCAAAGACCAAGCCACCACCTACCAGCTGCTTTTCCCCACACATTTAACATGAAGCGCTGGAGGAACTTGCAACCTGGCCCCCTGGGCTCTTGGGCAAGTCGATATGGTTCTGTTTATTTCCACGTTAGAGAGACTCTTCCAAACTGCCAGAAACACAGACACTCCAGTTGGTTGGAGTGATGGCTGTTTTTTGGAAAGGAAGACAGGAAGGACAGAGAGAGATACAAAGGAAGGACAGAGAGAGATACACAGGCAGGACCTCGGCAGTTGTCCTGAAGTCAGGACGTGGGTTTGGGTTTAACTCTAAGAACAGTGAGCATTTGTTGAGCGTCTGCCCCGCCTGGGTGCCGGCACGACCCCCAGACACCCAACGTGCGTTATCACATGATGCTCACAGCAGTCTTATGGAATAATTCCCATCACTGGCCATTTGAGGATGGTGAGGCTGAGAAGGTCTGTGACTTGCCTGCAGTCCTACAGCTAGTAAGTGCAGGGCTGGGAGGCAAGCCCACACTGTCAGGGACCCATCCATGTGCCCAGGAGACCCCCTCATCCTGCCGCTCCCAGAAGCTGGCGTCTGTGACTCTTGCCCTGGTGGATCTGCCTTTCTCTCATGATGACTTCCCCACACCTCTGCGTGTCTGTCTGTCTGTCTCTCTGCTTCTCACTCTGTGTGTCCCGATTTAAAAACTCCCTGAGAGGGGACCCTCAGTGTCAGGCAGATTCCAGCTGGTGGGAAACAACCTGAAAGCAAAGCCAGCAAAGCACTGGCCAGACTGGGCCCACGCTCCAGCTCCTTCCTTTCCCACAGCGAGCAGCTGCCTTGGGGCAGGGCCCTCAGCTGTGGTCAGGACAGCCAGTCACTCTCGGAGCCCCTGGGGATGGGGCAGAGGCTCCACCGACCACAGATTGTCCAGTGTGGTTTCAAATGCTATGACTGGAAATCTTTCCTGAACATATTTCTTGTTTTCCTGACTTCGTAAGATTCATCTAGTAAGCATAATTGAACATCTACAAAAATTAGTCAGGATTTTATGATTCCTGGGACATCCTTCTGCATTCCAACGGCATCAGACAGCCGAAGCGGAGGGTACGGAGAGCTAACGTGTGGTGGTAACCAGGAAACTCCCTAAACGTCTTTTTAAATATTCCTGATGGGTTATTTGCCTTCATGTTAATATAGAGGCCACAACGAGGAGGAAATTCCCTGGCAGTGGGTTCAACGAGCTTAGGCGACGTTGTAGTATCCGCTGCAAATGCAGGCAGGCCCCCTGGGAGAGGCGGCTTCCTTCCCCCAGGACCTTCCAGCCCAGGCTGCAGAGGGCCGCCCGCACGGAGGGGCCTCTGGGCACACCTACACGTGAGGGGCCCCCGGCCAGCTCCTCGGTCATCTGCCTTCCCAGGAGCTCCCCCCGCTGACAGAGAACAGAGGTGGGGCCTCCGGTCCCTCAGCCCCGTAACACCCGCAAACACAGGCTGCTGCTCCATCCTTGGAACTGTCAGGAAAAGCCCATTTCAATTTGGTCCTTTGCGCAGTTAGATTACAGGCCACAGACCTCAACGTCAGCGTGTGGTCCAGCTTCTGTTAGAAAACATCCATATTTGCGGAGGAGCTTGAAGGAAGAAGCAAAAGCCCCGTACCCTTCACTGGAAATAACTGAGTGGGAGGGAGGATTCACACCCAAAGCTACAGTCTGATTTCTGGACCCCGTCCAATGTCACACAGAATTGCCTGTGGATCCGAAACCCTGCGTGCCAGCAGCTACCTCGGAGGCAAGGCTTTTACAGGACAGCCGGCTCCTTGGAGGCTGTGCCCCGTGCTGACCAAGGGGGACTGACCTTTGGAGTCTCCTTCAGCCCAGGTGGCAGTCGGGCGCAAGGCCGTGGGGCTGGAATTCGGACTTCTCTCCCCACGGGCCTGGGTGTGGGCAGCCTGGGTGTAGGGAATGTTGGCCTGGCCTGCAGTCTCCTGTTTTCCTAGGTCAGGAGCCAGTCAGATGAGGAGATGGCCTCAGACCACGTGTTGCAGTGTGACAATTACACGACAGTAGACTAAGGCACACAGTTACACCTCGATTTTTTAAAGGGGTGTGTGTGGGTGTCCTTGTTTTGCCAAGAAAAACCTTGTTTTTTCCCCCCTTACTCTGCAGAAGAAATAAGATACATTCCACCATGGTTTCACAGGACTCCTAGCCCAGCACCTGACTTGGAAACTCTTCCAAGAGGGTCCACGTTCATAATGTTGATATGTGGGTCTCAGTGCCTTGATCTTTTTAGCCTGCATTACTGACAGAAGCAGTTTAAAGGGGTGTGTAAACTGAAAGGGGGACAGGGTGGGAGGTTCTGGGGGGGCAAGTGGACCCACCATAGGCCACAACTAAACAAATCTGGTGCAGGAGAGGAGGGTCTGGAGATGAGCTGCCCCAGCGGAAGTGACCCCTGAGAGGAGTGAGGGCCATCCTCGGGCAGCCCCCCAGAACCCCACACTCTCACGGGAGGGATCTGCACTACCACTGCCCAGAGGCAATTCCTCCACACGAGCAGATATCCCAACCCTGAGAGCCCAGCACCCCAGACAGGGCCTCGGAGCACATGAGGGACGAGGCAGGTGGGCACGGGGCCCTGGGTGTGCGCCAGCCCTTTCCAGAGAGAACAGACTCCTCTCCTCGGAAAAAGGTGAGCAGAGGCTGCACTTTCCATCCCAGTCAATGTGACCAGGACCCTCCCAGACACCCGCTCCTCGTGGAACCTCAGCAAGGTGTGTTCCTGAGGGTCTTTGTGCAGAGACGGCCCCCACGGTGCCAAGTGGACTCCTCTTGAATTACTGGGTATTTCACTGAGGGACACAAATGGACAGCTCCAGGACCGAGGGAGGCAGGGTGTGAACGCAGGACCCCGGGGGACTGGTGTTGGGGTCAGTATGTGTGTCTGGGGAGGGGTTTCTGAGCAGGAGAGGAGGCGAGCGCTCAGTTCCTGGACTTCCTAACATTCCGTGATCTCATCCAGACCTACTCTCTCAGCTTCCTAGGGCTGCTGTAACTACAGTTCTGCAGTCCAGCAGGCTAGGGGGCTTATGCAAAAGAATCTTATTGTCTCACAGTTCTGGAGGCTGGAAATCCAAGGTCAAGGTGTCAGCAGGGTTGTTCCCTCTGAGGCTTCTCTCCTTGACTGGTAGATGGCCGTCTTCTCCCTGCGTCTTCACATCGCCTTCCCTCCATGTGTGTCCATGTCCAAAATTCCTCCTCTTATAAGGCACCAGCCACATAGGATTAGATGACCTTAAGGACCTCTTTTAATTTAATTATCTCTTTACAGACCTTACTTCCAAGTGTGGTCAGGGCTTCAACATGTGAATTTGGGAGGACGCACTCCAGCCCGTAACGCCTGACAAAGCAGCAAGCTTCTTAACTCAGATGGCAGCTGGGCACCCCACCCACAGGGCAGTCCTACATTGCCCACAAGGTATTTCACATGTGCTTTCTCCTTCAATCCCTATAATCCCCCTGGAGTCAACAGAGAAGGCAACTTTGTCTCATTTCACAGATGAGCAAACAGAGGTCCTGAGAGGTGAAGTCGGTGGCCCTGAGCCCCCTGCCAGGAAGTGAACTTTCTGGGCTGAGTCTGGGCCCCTCAACTTCTCGGCACTGTTCCTTCAAACTCACTGCTCCAGGGACCAGCACATTTCCCTCCAAGGAAGGAAGAAAGTATTTTCTCTGAGAAGAGCTTCACACCTGAGTCAAGTTCGCAGGCACCCAGTCTGCTCGTCCTATTTAACGTCCCAGAGCTTCACCTCGTAACATTTATTTGCTAAATAAAGTCACTTCTCCCTGCAGTTGGCTCTCATGTGGCCGCCGTGGGCCAGGCACTCTGCAAGGCCCCTCGTGCATTATATCAAAGTATAAATCATACTTCACAGATGAGAAAATGAAGACTTAAGGAGGTAACACTGAACAGCTAGTCAGCGCTGGAGGGGGGCACTGAGTCCAGATCAGGTCGATTCACAAGCCCATGTCTTTCTAGGGTAGTGACCTCAGCAAAGTCAGTCATTCAGCCAGTGTTCATTAGGGGCCTGCTCTATGCCAGGCACGTTCAAGGTGCTGTTCTAGCTGCTTGGTGTTCATCCGTTTACAGAGGAGACACTGACCACTGGCCTTATGGAGTTAGAGTTTTCCAGAGGGAGACAAACAATAAGCATAATAAATAAGTAAATGTGTTATATGTTGGAAAGTGGTAAATGCTGTGGAAGCAAGAAAGGCAGCAGGGTGGGGGTGATCAGGAATGCTGGGCTGGGTAAGGCCAGTTGCAGTATTGAACGGGGTGTGCAGGGAAAGCGTCTGAAGCACAGACTGGAGGGAAAGTAGTTAGACCGTGAGGATGCCTGGAAACGAAGGCTCCAGGCAGAGAACAAGCGCAAAGGCCCTGGGCCAGGAGGGTGCCTGGTGCGTTGTAGGGACAGCAAGGCGGCTCTGTGTCCGGGTGGGCAGGGAGGAGGGTGCAGGAGGGGAAATCAGAGCAGAACAGGGCCAGCTGGGTTGGGCTCACAGCCAGTGCCAGGACCTGGGCTTGGCTCTCAGAAGTGGGACCTCTGCAGAGCTAGTGGGATCCCTGCTGCTGTGTTGAGGACAGACGGCGAGGGAACAGAGAGGAAGCAGAGACACCAGTTAAGAGGCTTCTGAGATAATCCACACAGTGGCTTGGACAAGGTGGTACTGATGCCGAAAGTGCCAGATTCTGCTGCTGTTGCTGCTGTTTCTCCCTCTCCCCATCTCCTCCTCTTCCGCCTTCTTTTTGGAAAGTCTGTGGAACGCAGCTGACTGCATTGCAGTCCTGGTGTCTCCAGTGAGCAGCTCTGAGGCCAGAGAAAGCTGCTTCAACACTCAGAAAATCAGTTTTCTCCTTTAGAAAATGGGGTAAAACGGGGTTAACGATGCCAGCCTCCCAGGGCAGTGGGAGAATCACCTGTGGATGGATGGATGTGGGGCGCTTAGCAGGTAACAGATGCTCAGTCCCAGCTGGCTCTGTCCAGGCCCCTCTAACTCCAGGGCCTGAAACCTGCCTCAGATTGTGGGGCTCTGAGCCCTCGTCCCCCTGCCCCAAATGGGAACCCTCCATACGTGTGGCTCACAGATGGATGCAGCCCTTTGTGAGGCCCCAAAGGCAGAGCCCGTTGTCATGGGGGAACCAGCTTAGAGAGGCCCAGGGACCCAGGGATGAGCTTCATGTCTTCTGACCCTCAGGGGAGGGAGCTGTGGGCGAGCACTGGATTAGGAGTCCAGTAACCTGCATTTCTTTTCTTTTCTTAAAACTTGAGATATAATTGACACATAACATTACATTAGTTTCAGGTATACAACATAATATTTGTATTATGTTGCAAATGGTCACCACAGTAAGTCTAGTTAATAGCAACCTGCATTTCTGCATCAACTCTGCCAGGTTCTAGCTCAGTGTACTTGAGAGACAACGTCCTTCTGGGCCTCAGTTTCCCCATCTGTCAAATGGGTTGACAAAGATCTCCGTGCTTCTCTCCAGCTTTCTGGAGGTTTTCTGAGCCTGAGGGAGCCCAGACAGTTGTGGAGTTGTGGAGTTACTCACTTCCTTATTTTCCTACATGACTTGGCCCTATTTCCTGGCATCCACCTATCCCCAGCCAATTACTTGGTCGGATCCATTTCTGCAGGAAGGGCTGGTGAGCCAAGCTGGGATCAGGAAAATGCTGGGACAAACCTGGGCTACACAGCCTAACGCCCTCCCCTCAAGATAGGCGCCGCCTCTAAGGAGCTGTGTGGATGGGGGGTCATGGAGATCCAGGTGGAAGGTCTCTTAGGTTCCCATCTTACAGCTGGGGAAGCTGAGGCTAACAGAGGGTAAGGGAATTGTCCAGGGTCTCACAGAGGTCACTGGAAACATCTGTTTTTTTGTTTGTTTTTTTAAATAAACAACAAACAGCTTTATTAAGGTATAAGTGGCATCCATTAAACTTCACATGAAGTGCACAGTTGGATGAGTTCTGACACACATACACCCCCATCAACCCAGCTCCACAATCAAGATCCTTAACATTCCCATCGCCTCCAGAAGTTTCCTCATGACCCTTTGTCCTGTCTCCCTCACCGACACTCCAGGCAACCTCAGGTCTGCTTTCTGTCCCTTTGAGTTTTTGCATCTATTTTAAGGGAGTGCTGACAGGGCTGGTGGGCAGGCTGGGTGTGGCCTGGGAGAGAAAGACAGCGGTGCCACCAGGACTGTGGCCTGAGGACTGGAAGGCTGGAGCCACCGTCCTTTGAGGTGAGGAGGGGGAGCTACCCAAGCTCAGCTTTGGGCACGAGGCGGGCTGTCCAGTCATCCCCGTGTGGAGAAGGGTCAGGGGTGGTCAGCCACAGGAGCCCTGAGTTCTAGAGTCTGGGCTGGAGACTGGCAGAGGACTGGAAGCCAGGGACTGCCAGACCTCCAAGGAGCTAGTGTAGGCGATGGCTGGGCCCTGGCCTCCCACTAAGTGGTTGGTCAGGGCCGGCTCTGTAGAAAAGGTCTGCTTCCCTCCAGGGGTCAGGCCTCCCCGAGCCCTGGAAAGGGGGCCCTCCAAGGGCAGAGTGTCGTTCAGTTTGCCCGGTGCCCGCACAGGGCCTGGTCCCTGGGAAGAGCTTGGAACACGTTTGTGGAACAACTGGGCTAGGAGGGCAAGGAAAACTCTCTTCACCTCTGCAATGTTTGCAGGAACCATTTCTTCACAGAGCGTGAGTCACAAGAGCGGGATCTGTGACCCTTTACTGGAGGGCGTGTACCCAGACGACGACAACCGCTTCCCGTGGGCCTCACCTCTGGCCGGAATTTTTGCAGAAAAGGAAAAAGCAAGATGACATTTGACTCACCTTTCGCTAACATTCCCTCAGCTGACCTCCCAATAACCCCATCAGTTAGGTCCCTACTTCACAGATGAGGAAAGTGGGGCTCCAGAAAGAAGATGGGACCAGATCTGAACCCGCTGTCTCTGAATCCACTGCCACCTTGGTGACCCTTGGTGGCATGAAAATTTGAGCAGATCTGCCTTTGGCCATCCCCAGCTGAGCACTGCCCCATTTCCAGGGCTCTGCTCTCTCTGCAAACCTATTGCAAGACATTTTGTCCTGTTTGGACTAGCCACCCGATCTCCCTGCCCAGCCTCACACATTGACACTCCATCCTAGCCTTTCATTGTGAGCCCACACTCCCCAACCCTGCCCTGTCCTCAAGGACCTTCTCTGGGCCATGCATAACTTCTCACACCCCAGGTGTGTGCAGGGCCTCATGGCAGTACCTTCTGGAAACCCCAATCCTGCTAGAACATTCAACTTACCCGATAAACACAGTTGGGCAGCTCCCACAGTGTCTGGTCTGGCACACAAGAGGCAGTTAATAGCAACCTGCATTTCTGTCCTAGGACAGAAATTTCTGTCCTAGGACAGATGTCCTAGCCATCCTGTGCCTGGAGAGGGGAAGTCAGTGGGTCAACCTCAGGTCATTAACTTTGACCATGAAGCATGCTCTGAAGGAAAAGGTTAGGGCATGGGACAGAGGGACCAGCCATCCCAGGGTCCACAAAGGTGTTCCGGGGAAGGGAGGGGAGAGCTGGGGCTGAAGGATGAGTAGAAGTCGCCAGGGGAAGATGGAGGAGGGAGGGGGCCGGGCTGTGAGGGACAGAGAAGGCCTCTGTGCCTCAAGGGGGGACACCAGGCAGGGTGACTGGGGATGTCCCGATGGGAGGCGGGACCAGAAGCAGTGTGTCTTATCCACCAGAAGACACACACACCCTTCCCTCAGGTGGCTCGGTGGCTGGGGCCCAGGCACTGGGAGTGGGCAGGGGCCTGGGGCCTCATGGCACCCTTGGAGAGGGAGGCTCCCAGGTCAGTTCCTGCTCAGCAGAGGCCAAGCAGCTCCAAGAGCTTTGCCCAGCAGAGAGGGGGGTGCCAGTCTCCACACCCTGTCCATTGCCGGCTCCATGCAGCCCAGGAGGGCTGGGCCTTCCATCTGCTGAGTTTTCTGACTGAGGCGGAAAGGCCAAACCCTGGAATGTGCTGACCTCTGCCTCCTGCAACGCCCAGGAGCTAAGGCCCATTCTTCCCAGTGCCAGAGCCCTGCTGAAGCCAAGGGTGGGCACAGCCCAGCATGGGGCAGGGCCAGGCAGGAGGGGTATTTCCACTAGGATGGTTCCCAGAAGGGCCTTGGCTCCCCAGGGCCTGCTTCACCATCCCCAGCATCCTCCTCTAGTGAGGAGAGGAAGGCCCCTGAGGCCAGGGTCAGCACAGCACGCCGCAGACGCCACAGACCAGTACTGGCTCAGTGCTTCCTGGGCAGGGCCCTGCCGGAGCCCTTGAAGCTGGCAGCCCTGGATCGCCTTTCAGGAAACTTCACAGTTGGTTTTGGAAACCACTCCCTTCGCATAGGAACGGAGGTATGGCCTGTGCTGGGAGGGAAGTCACCGGAGGCTGGAAGGGGCAAGGGGCTGCAAGGCAGGGCCTGGGTGTGGGGAGAACACCAACCTCCGAGGAAGCCCACCCTCACCCTCCGCAAGCCTCAGTGGCCTTATCCGTGAAATAGAACCCACAGTTGCTCTGCCAATGCCAGAGAAAGGGTTTGAGGTCACAGGAAGCTGTACGGTGCTTTCCAAGTGTGAGGTGAGGCTCTTATCAGGCTTGGGTCACCCTAGCGGAGGTCGCTGGAGCAGAGAAGCTGCTAAGCTGGGGTTTTCTTTTGCCTGAGGGCACAGCGGGACCCACAGAATGAGGGGACAGGCAAGGTCTGAAAACTCTCAGAGTCCTTGATTCTGAAATACAGAGCCCTGGGAGCCCAGATGAACTGAGCTCCGAACTCTCCTGGCAGGCCCCTGGTCAGGTTTGCCGTGTTTTGCTTTGTGGCGAGTCCTGGCCTGTGGTCAGTGGTCCCCCATATCCAAGGCAGATTTTCGAGGAGTGAGCCCCGAAAGTGGCTCCCGATTTTGCAGGAGGGAGAACAAACCGATTCCAGGGAAGGACTATTTTTTCCTGAACGTTAAAGACAGCTGTTGTTTCTGCTGCCTGCAGGGGTGCCCCCAACCCTGTCATCCCCAGAGTGGCCGGGTCCTAGACCCTTGGGACCTGGGAAAGACACTCTCCTCCATCCTTCCCTCCCAACCCCCCCTCTCACTTCCAATCAGCAGCTCTTCTGCTGGGATTCTCCGCCTTGGACTCGCTCCCGGGAATTTCTGGAAGCATCAAATGGTACAAACAGATTGTTTTCATTATGATTATTCTGTGTTTAACCTCCTGGCCCTGTGTCACCAAGAACTGAGGGCTCTTTCTTAGAATTGCATGGAGTGAGAGGCCTTTCTTTCCTCTGCTCACCCCCTGAATCAGTCTTATTTCTCTTCCCTCAATTCTGGATTTCTCCTGACTGGATCCAGTCCTCTGCACGCCCGCCCACAATCCTGCAGTCTTTGTCTGATGAAGCCTTGGGGTCTCAGGGCAGCAGACAGGCCCCAGTGACCCTGCCCTCCCGCCCGACCTGCACCATCATCATGTCCTGGCCTCTCTCTGTGGCTGCTTCCCAACGTGAAACCAGCGTCTTTGAACCTTCCTCCAAAAGGCTTGGGGGATCCGCCAACATTTGGTCTGAATGTTTTTAATATGAAAATTTTCCTATTCCTCAAAATTGTAATGAAAACAACACACCCACACAAATGTGTTACATACAAATTTTAGTACATTGAAAACTACCAACACATTAACTTGGGCTGCTGCAGGAATGTGTTTTTTGTGTAGATCTCAGAACAAAACTCTTATTTAATTAAAGGTGGTCCTAGGAGCAGCAAGATTTAATTAAAGGTGGTCCTAGGAGCCACAAGAGAGCTGATAAAAGCAAATGAGCAAAACAAAGAAAACAATGACACTTTTAACAATTGCAAATACTTCTCACTGTGAAACAGGATTTTTTGATCTTGCGCAATCAAAGTAGATGGCAGTGGTTCTCACCTGGGGCGATATTACTCCCCAAAGGACACCTGCCAAGATCTGGAGACTTGTTTGGTTTTCACATCCAACGGGTAGAGGCTAGGGATGCTGGCAAACATCCTACAGGGCACAGGACAGCCCCACAGCAAAGAACAGGCTGAAGAATTCTGATATAGGGGGAGGTGTTGGATGCCCAGGTTGGCATGAGACTCTGATTGATTTCTGTAACCCTGGATTTCAGGTGGCTCTTTTCATCAAAATGGCCTTACTGTTCTCATCAGTTGGCTTAATAAGTAAACACTACAGATAGGAAGGCATCAGATAAAGTTTTGCTTAATAAAACACTGTTTCCATGGGGTTCCAGGTAAGATTCTTTAAATAGAAAAATCTGTAGCTACGAAAGCCCGTGTCCAGCTGGGCTGGTTTCTGCTCATCGCACACCCGACAGCCTGACTCTCCCGCCTCTGGACGTCACAGGCTCACCTCCCTTCCCCAAGTCCTGTGGTCGGGAGTGTCTGTCTGGACACCGCCCGGAGTGGCCCCCAGTCTTCCCATTCACCTTTGAAGGCTCCTCCCAGCTTCCCATGCCCACTGCCCCCCCCCCCAGGAGCCTCACTGGGGGATGGGGGTGCTTGGGCTGGTGCTCAGAGACACGTTCATCATCCACAGCCTCCAAGGCTAAGGGACGTTTCCCAAGTGCCGTCCCTTCCAACACAGGGCAGGTTCCCCGGGAGTCATCGACAGCGTCCACCTGCACCGCTGGGAGCCTCACCTGGGCGGCCAGGTGCCAGGCTGACGGTGCAGCAGCCCCTCCCTCAACGATCCATGCTCTTTGCTCACTGGCGCCTCCCCAGGCACCTGCAACATGTCAGGCCCTGTGAGGGCTCAAAGTTCACCCCACCAAAGGTCACGATCCTCCATTGTAGGGAAGGGCTTTGTAAGTCCAAGCCCCCAAAGGTAGGTGTCTCAGCCCAGTACTGTTAGCGTCCCAGCAGAAGTCACTTCTATACTCTTGCCCACGCAGGGAACACTAGAGAACATGACTGGGTCGAGGCAGTGGTAGGGTGGTGGGCTTAGCTCATGGTCAGGGACTTCGCCTTAGTCATCCTTGAACCCCCCAGAGCAGGCCTGTGAGTGTTTGCAAGGCCCTGTGCTATGGTGACAGGATGGCTGAAGCCCCACCCACTGTGCGCTGGACCCCCTGCCCTGACCACGGGCCTCTGTCACCATGCGGGCTCTCAAGTTGGGCCGCGAGGGCTCCCACCCTGGCCCCACCACTCCCAGCTTGTGTGACCCCGAGCACACTGCCTCATCTTGCCGAGCTTAGGTTTCCCCGACTGTAAGACAGCACAACAGTGTCATCTACTTCATTTGGCAGTTGTGAGGATCAGACGGTATAATCCACGCGAAGCGCTTAGAACGGTGCCAGGCATACATCGGCGTTAGCCACCACCACCATTATTCCTGCAGAGTCCTGCAGCCTGCAGGTCAGAACTGGCCACTGGGGGAACCCCTGTTTGCCTCCCAACTGCTGGGTCCCTGTCTTGCTTCACAGCCCGGCCCTGACATGGTTTCTTCATGGAGGAGCAGAAAGCACCCCTACCATGTGGGGAGCAGCCTCTTGGGAGGCACTGCTGCATGGCCAGAACAAAGCCTCAAGCGGCAGTGTCCAGAGACGCAGACACTTGAGGATCTTTCCGTCCCCAAACTTACAGACGCAGAGACCCACAAAGCACCCCCCCACTTCCTCACCGAAAGCCAGAGTCTGCTGGGAGGATGGGGGTGCTCCAGGCTCAGTCATGACCTCTGTCTTTGTGGAAGAGCCTCCTTGGAGAAGCTATTCAACTTTCAGAGACCTTGTGGGAGGGGAGTGGGTGTTCCACCAGGACACCAAGGGAAAAGGGCGTTGTTTACATTTCCTCGGACTCTATTGTTTCAAAGGACACAGCATGGCCATTTCCCATAACAATGGCGGGATGGAGTCAGAATTCCTCGCGTCTTGCAGTTGAGGCCAGGCTGGCTGGGTGGTTTGTTTATAACAAAAGTCATTGGGCTTCCCTGGTGGCGCAGTGGTTGAGAGTCCCCCTGCCGATGCATGGGACATGGGTTCGTGCCCCAGTCCGGGAAGATCCCACATGCCGCGGAGCGGCTGAACCCGTGAGCCATGGCCGCTGAGCCTGTGCGTCCGGAGCCTGTGCTCCGCAACGTGAGAGGCCCGCGTACCGCAAAAAAAAAAAGTCATTATTTTACCAAAACTATTTACTAAAAACTATCTTCCTGCATCAAATTTGAGAATTTTGGTCTAAATGTGACAAGTGGGTTTACTTGCTACAGATGGTTTTCCTGCAAAGACTGGCCAGGCTTGGTTAGGCTGTTGAAGTGAAAACAGTGGTCCTGCAGGCACCCTACGTACAGGGAGGCTTGCAGAGCAGCTGCCCTGCACCGTGGGCCCGAAGGGGAGCAAGGCTTTGTCTTTCTCATGCCTGTGTGTCTAACCACCACAAGTTACGGGCCTTGAGAAGAAACGGAAGCCCATTCAGTGATGAGTCAGATGGCGAGGTTGAGGGGGTATCCTAGGTCTGTCCTGGACACCTCAGTACCTTCCCCATCTCCACCTTCCAGGGGCTCAAGGCAAAAACTGGTGCCTCTATCCCCACCACAACTCCTGCTGGCCCTTCCTTCAGCATCTGTCCAGAGCTGGACCACCTCTCATCACCTCCACAGCGACCACCCCGGGCCCAAGCACTATCTTCTCCTACCTGGGTCGTTGCTGTGGCCTCCTCCCTGGTCTCCCTGCTTCTGCCTTTGCCCCTCTACAGCCTACCAGCTGGAGAAGCATCATTTTTAAATGTAAGTCCGAAGTTGTCACTCTTCTAGAATGTTCCAGAGTCCAGAGGACCCTTCCCAGCTCACATGGAGCCAAATCCAAAGTCTTTTCTGTGGCCTGTACAATCTGCTCCCACCCCACCCCCAGCACACTCATCTTGGTCCCCTCGCTCAACCCTCCCAAGCACACTGGGCCCTCGTTCTCCCCTGAACAGCCCCTGCACAGCCCAGCTGTTCCCTCTGTTCCCACAGAGCCTCCCTCACTTCCTTCGAGTCCCTGCTCAGGTATCCCCTCATCCCTGACCATCTGGACAACTGCCAGTGTCCACCCTACTGCACACCCTGGTCTCCTCTACTATTTGCTTCATAGCACTGCTGACACCTTAGCTGCTGTCTGCTCATCACTTACTTGTTCATCATTGGTCTCCCTCCCTAGAGCATCAGCTCCTCAGGAGCAGGAAGTGGTGGTATTCACGGCTCCATCCCCACTGCCCAGCCGCCCATGGCAGGAGCTCGAATAACTCTTGTTGAATAAATGGTGATTAAATGAGTGAATGCCGAGGGCAGCCCCAGACAGCCGTGATTCCTCTACTCTGCCCATAGCTGACGGAGCCGGGGACTGCTAATCCCCAGGTGGGCCAGCAACCAGGCAAGTCAGGAGGAGAAAGCTCAGTCCTTCTGCATGGTGGGGACTTGTGGGCCAAGCCCTCATCCATCTCCAGCTCCCTCTTTCTCAGGAGTTTAGAGAAGATTAGCCAGGAGATAGCAAGAAAGGGAAGTTACCTGCCAAGGGTTCCCAGTCGCAGAAACAGTGGCTCCCCATGGAAAGACCGCGGGTGCACAGATGAGGCCCCAGGTTGTCACAGACCTCTGGCTCCAGGTGCCACTGGGAGCCCGCAGGCCTGGGTGAAGAGCTGTTCCTTCCACACATATAATATTACATCACTGGTGTGGGTGTTAGGTTGGGGAGCAGGGTCAGGGAGGGCTACTCTGTGTAAGCGTTAGGGTTCAGCACAGTTCTGTGAGAGACAGAGGAATGCCTTTGGTGGCCTTTGGCTGGTCCGGCCGGCCAGGGAAATCATTCCAGAGAAGGAGGGCCAGAGAGCACACTCTCAACTTCCACAGGCGATCATGAACTTGGGAGAATATTCCAGGTAGAAGAAACAAAATACAATAAGAAATAACAAAACTGTTTCCTGAGCAGGGGCAGAGAAGCTGGAAAACAATCCTCTAGATTGGCTAATGTGTGGGATTCATGGCTGATGTGTGGGATTCATGCTGGGGGTGGGGGTGAGGGGTCAGGAAGAGGTGATCAAATGTTTCTCCAGCACCTGCTGTGTGCCAGGCCCTGTGCTCAGTGCAAGAAGACGAACCAGGCCCGATTCTCCCCACCCTATCACACCCTGCACAAGGCAGTGGGTGTCAGAGATATGTGTGCAGCCAGCATCACATACACACACACACATGCTTATGCACGTACACAAGGCACTTCCACACACACATACATGGAGAAGACATACTTGGATGACAGCTTACTCAGCGGCCCTTGTCAAGTCTCTAAAAGGATTTCTCCCAACAGAAAACAGGCAGTGGCACTAGAAGATCCACAGGGCAACTCACAGGCTGCACCCAGCTCCCCTCCTGCAGCCTCCTGGAGGCCAGCCTCCCACCCCGAAACAAATCCCTTCAAGTGGCCCTTATTCCTTCCAACAAAAGCACCCAACTCCTTCCTCCCATCAGAAACGTTGAGAATCTAAGGTGTCATCAGTGGGAAAAATCAGGGTGCGGAACAGCGTGTGAGTAGGTGGATTCCACTTGTGATGTTAAAAGTCGCCGTAATCATGGATGTGTGGGTTAGCTCTGCGGGGGAAACAAAGATCCTGGCAGCATGGGGGTGGGGGGCTGGAGTGGGAAGGAGAGAGATTTCGTTTTCACTGGGTTTTATAACGCATTTTGAATTTTGTATCAGGTTTATGCATTACTTAATCAAAATAAGAAACTAATTCATAACATTTAAAAAAATGCCCTGGATCTGAGGAGTCAGACTATCTCACAAGCAAGTCTCCAAGCATGGTGGCCCACAGGCCTTCCTCACCACTGGGTGCCGGCCAAGTGCTGTGGGCCCTGGCACACCATGGACTCTGGCCAACTCGTACACAGAGCGCCCAGGCTGGAAGGCACGTGGAAGCCCTCAGGCAGGGGGCCTGGAGAGCCAGGTGGCGTCTGAGCTGCTCCCACCGTGGCAGCCCGAGGAGGCTCAAGTCCAGACGTTTGCTCAGCCCTCGAATGGCTCTGTTGGAGAATCGTGGTCCCAGGAGAGGAATTCCCATTGGCCAGTCCTCAGTCTGGTGCCCCCGCTCAGCTGCATCAGAGCAATAATGGGAAGGGCCTGGGGCTGGGAGTGGACATCCTGCCCATGCCTGGGATAAACCTGCCAGGGCTGGCCACAGTGGGGAAGCTTCACTCACTCCACTGGGTGCTGCAGGGTGCCAGGCCACCTCAACTGGCAGAACATCCCCCACGGGGGTGATGGAGCACAGCACACTTGAAACTCCAGGGTGGAACGTGGTGGTGGACAGTCAGATCGAAGGAAGCACAGATTCAGTGACCAGCCACAGGAGACGGTTGCATCCCCACTGACAGAGTGCCCTGTGAGAGAAACGAATTGGGTCTTGAAGAACTGCTAAGCTATTCTGAACATGAAGTTACAATTTCAGAGGCAATTAATGGGATTCGGTTGTGTGACTCACATTATAAGCCCATCAGGGTTAAACCTCCAGTGGCTGGCGTGCCACACCCTGGGCCTGTTTCTTGGCAGGAACTGGAGAGCTGATCACCCGCGATGCTCCCGGGGAGCATGTCAGAAGTGGGTTGAGAGAGTCAGCCGCCCGAGAATGTCAGAGGTGGGTCGGTGGATCCCAGCACAGTCCCGAACCTTCTGGCTGAGTGGCTTACTTCTTGGCAATCTTGCGGTGCCCTGCAGTCTATGGAAGGACATTTCTCTTTCATGAAAATATTGAAATAATTGGAGCTGAGTGATCCAAGTCTGGCCTGAAAACCCCTGCCATGAGTCCTGAAGCTGAGGCTGTCAAACACCAGTGTTCTCATTCGCTTGGTCAGTATTAAACAATGACTTCCTCCCATGAATAGGAATGATTAAATTCATTTTCCTGGGATTGCTTTTTATTACATGAATATCTGTATTTTGGAATAGTTAATAGGCTAACTATACGCCTAACTATTGTTATCAATAAGATATCAACCATTCTGTGATGGCCAAGGGGCTTTTCAGTTATGGTCGACACCAAAAAGCCAAAGGCCTTATGAAAAATTATTCCTGGTCACAGACTTGGAGAAAGGAACCAAGCACCCCCAACTTCCCTTGGCATCAGCCGTTCAAGACGAAGGCTCCATTTTAACTTCAAAACATTTCTTCTGGTCCCTTCTGTGAGAAGAGCTTGTTTTGTTCTGCCATGTATTCTGCCTGTCTTCAACCTCTGGCAGAGGTCCCTGGGGTCCTCAACCCAGGCCTGTTTCCCCAAGAGGGTGACCAACTGCCCCAGTTTATGTGGGACTGAGGAGGTTCCCAGGGCATGGGACTTTCAGAACAAAAACTAGAAAAGTCCGGGGCAAACCAGGACAAGTTGCTTAACCTAGTTCCCTATCACTCAGTCCCATCATAGCTGCTTTCTCCAATCTGATCCACAAGGACAGGGAGGGACAGTGTGGTCTTGGCAAGAATAAGTCAACTCCCAATAATTTCTCCCTCATGGTGGTCCACCTGCTCCAGACTCTGTCCCAAGAGCTTTTCATGTATTACCTCATCTCACACTTTCCATAAATACTTTCCCCAGGAATCCTAGAGAGGTTAAATGGCTCATCCAAAGTCACCTGACAATAGGTGGAGAGGCAGGAACGGGGACACAGGTCTACCTGACATCAAAGCCTCACCCTTCACCTGGGAACAACATGCATATAAACCAAACACTCATTCTACAGTTTCTTACACCACTTGTCTTTTAAAACTTTCCTCGGGAAACCCTAAAAGATTTCTGAAACACTTTGTACTGTCTCAAAATTTAACTCTACAGTATTTTAGTATAAGTCTAAATTGCTCTAAATATATATAATTTTTGATATATTGTAAATATTAAATAAAGTGTCACACACTCTTTAAAATGTATGCCGTGATGGGAATGGAAAATAGCACAAACTCTAAAAAGGGGAATTTGGTAATACCTAGCAAAATCACATGAGTGTTTACCCCTTTACTCATCAACCCTACTTCTAGGAATCTATCCCAAAGATACACTAGCAAAAAATACAAAATGACATATTGTAAGACTGAATCACTGTTTATAACAGCAAAAGTCTGGAAATCCACAATTCCTGCAATCAGGGACTGATTTAATAAACCACAGCATGTCAATACAATGGAGTTCCATGCAGCTATGAAAAGGAATGAGGAGAATTTCTGTATACATTTTTGGTATAATAGGACATGTATTGTTCTATGAAAAAAAGGCAAGGTGTAGAATCATGTGTACAGTATACTACATTTTTATATAAGGGCTGGGGAAATATATGTATATACACATTCATATTTGTCTATATTTTAAGACAAAACAACAACAGTTGAAGAGGAGATAAAAATGGTATCCTGCATGGAGAGGGAGTGTAAAGGATTTAGGGGAAGAGACTGGAAGCTGAATTTCTCTGAATTTACCTAACTTTATAGCTTTGACTTTGGAATCATGTACATGTTTTACAGAATAATTAAAGAAAATTAAATCAAATGAACCTAAGTGGCTATCAAGTTGGTGGCTTAACCATACAGAGAATTATTAAAGTGACATTAAAATACAGTAATTTGGCTGAATATTAAATCTTAATCTTAAATAGGAATCTTAAATTGCTTAGTTGCTTAGTTCAGTAATCATACTGTGGTGATAATATTAGTAATATTATTTTGAAACTATTGTATATTAGGATAAAATAAATAATTTTGTTAGTGTTAATAAGAATCAAAATTTTCAGCATAAGAGAAAGGAGATACAAATACAAAATTTTAAATGTTAAGTCAAATTCTATAATCTTAAAGTTTAATCTGAAATATTAATATTGACTCATAATTTATTTTTATGACTCATAATTTATTTTTATGTTAGACAACAAATACCTATTTCCTAGCTCTGCCTTCTGAAAAGACCTGGAATTAATGACTCATCCAGTAGAAATGAGCACTCCTAACACCCAGATTATGGTCTCTAAATACCATCTCCCAATAAAAGGCTTCTGGGAGAAATGTCCAGAGGCTGAAGCAGGAAATTTACAAGGTGAGCCTGTAATACCTTGTTAAACTAGAAAGAAAGGATGCTACCCAAGACTATTAGGGTCATGTCAGAAGATCACAGGAGTGAAGTCTTAGATAGACATGAAAAAATTTGAGCAGATAGACATGGAACAATTTGAGCATCAAAATGAATAATGACTGCAATGAAATTTTACATCAAATATGCTTAAAATAACTGAGTCCATACATAATAACACAGACACAAAAATACTGACTCAGATCATGGGCCCAGAGCACCCTTGCATGTCTTTTATGGGTAGGCAAGGGATGCAAGCCCCTGGCCACTCGTTGCCCAGACCATTTATCAGGGTTATGTTAGCAGAGAACAACCTTGGGGGATGAGCAATATCTCCCTCCAGGACAAATGTGACTCCTCATCCTCTAAGCTAAGTGTGTCTCATTGCAATGCAACCGCACTGCATGTATGGCATCCACCTGGGCTGCTCTGTCTCACCCCATGGGACCTGGAAGACAAGGGGACTGACACTTACATGAAACCATGTTGCTTGCTGTGACGTGAATAAAAGACCTTTGTTTCTGACCCAGGAGTTGCGTGTTTTCAGCTGACATCCATGAGACTGTGGCAGCTAACTTGATGGCTCTTTGTAAGTAAAGATCCCAGACAGACACTCATCCAAATCACTGGTCACCTTTAGAAGTTATAAGGACACCAGCTGAAAATTAGTAAAAAGCAATCATTTATTGCAAAACCGGCACAAACTATACTTCAGGGTAACTAAATAGTTGACGTAGGAAAGTTCTTTATAGAAGGATCTTAGCTAATAAATTCAAAAGGGGTGGATAGAATTTGAAAATCACCATTTTGCACACCCGAATGTAATAATGAATCTAAGCAATGTTCATTAATGACAGTCCTTTAAAACCACTAGCTAGAATGTTGATGAAAAACTCTGCAGGGCAACCCTCACACAAACAAAGACAACAGGCGTTTATGTGACTTTTGCTGCAATAAAATGAGAACAAAATCACACCATCTATGATGTGTTCTTATAGAAAATCACCTATGAATCTGATTAAACCTCCAGACCTAACTACCATTCACAGGAAAGAGAGTGAACAGAGAAACCTATGAATGACACCAAGAGGGTGCAATCAACAAAGTCCAGAATATGGGAAACTCTATATAGTACAGATGCCTTGGTTTCTTCAATAAATAAAAGACCAGGAAAAAACAAAAAGAGAGAGGCAGAACTGCTAGATATTACAGGAGACTTAAGAGATGTCAACTAAATGCAATCACTTTGCGAACTGTTTGAATCCTGATTTAAACAAACCATCTCTAAAAAGACATTAATGAGACAACTGAGGAATTTAAACATGATGGAATATTTAATGATATTAAGGAATAATTGTTAACTTATTGTGTCACAATAGTATGTGGTTATGTTTTTGAAGGAGTCCTTACTTCTCAGAAACTGAAATACACACAGATGAAATGATATGTCTGGAATTTACTTTAAAATAATCCAGTGGCCCAGAGGCCGGGGAAGAAGTGGGAGTGGGGTTTGGAGATGAAACAAGACCCATCATATGTTAATTATTAAAGCAGGTCATGGGCACATGGGGATTTGTTTTAATATTTTCTTTACTTTTGTGATTGAAAATTTCCATAGTAAAAAAGTATTTTTAAGCAAAATGGTACTATTTCTTCTTAAATAATGTAACTAAAATCCAAATACACAAAAGTTATGTGTTTGATGGAATTAGAACAGTACATCAAATCTGAGAAGAAGAAATTAATCTACTGAAGCAAAGCTGATTTTCTAAAAATTGTGGGCATTCCATCCTAAACAACATTTGGGAATATTTTGTCCCACTCCCACACCTAAGTAGACAGCCTGCTTTTACTTTTCTTTCTAGAAATTATTAGCATAAAGAGAAGGTAAAAATACTATCAATCATGTGAAAGACATTAGAGTTTTGGATACTAAAAGGGGACTGATATACTTGAAAAGATTGGAACCTACTGGACTGGGGGTAAGCGGGAGTATGCTGGCTCAGATGCTGTCCTGGCTTCCTCTGCCCCAGCCTCCCACACCATCCCCGAATCCACTAGGTCTCCCCACTCTGCACCATAAGCCTGCTATTTGGCCCTCCTGGGTACAGTTTGCTCAGGTTGACCCTCCCCTCTTCTCTCTCTTTCTTTGCCCATCTCTCTCTAGCTCTTATGTCGGAGCCTGCCACCATATGTGACATATATGGGAAGGGGTAGGTGACTGGCCCTGCCATAAATCTGCCCACAGGGAGGGGGACCCAGTCCTCCCAGACTTCAGGGAAGGGCCATGATCTTTGACCCCCTCCTCCCCATGGGCCCTCCCCTCCATCCTCACTTTTCCACCTCTGGGTCTCCAGATAGGCCTTCCTTCACTGCCTCTCCAGGGAGGCGGCCTCCTGTGTATCATTCCCAGGCCCAGCAGCAAACCCACATCAGCTCCTGCAATGTGCTGGCCTCCTGGAGAAGCTGGCCAGGCGGGGACCCCCTGAGCCGTCGCAGTCATTAGCAGGCTGCTGCCCATGATGAGACGAGGTGCACATGGAATGAGAGGGGACAGAGTGGAGGATCAGCACAGGACAGCACACGGTAGAAGGAAAAGGATGGCTTAGATGCCCCCCAAGAGGGCACATCTGCAATGCTCAAAGAAGGAGAAGGTGAGTCCAAAGATGATCAGCAGATAGTCAGCAGGCACTCATTCGGGGTGGGGGTGGGGGGACCGTGGGCTAATGAGAAGGAGGGACAGCCAGGGGGAAGGAAGGCAGTCAGTTACTGAGTCATTCATTCCGAAAATGGATTTAGTGAGAGCCCCTGGCTGTGCTGCAGTGCCTGAGACAGAGTCCTCCAAGAGAAGGTTCCCTATTCAGAAGATATCACAGAGCTTGTGCCTGAGGGACCACTATCAGAGCTCAGGGCTGGGGGCCCTCATCAGGGTTCAGAACCTGGGGGACCCTCATCAGAGCTCAGGACTCCTCAGGGCTGGCCCTAATGCTCCATGGCTTGCTGGAAGCCACCTGTCAGAGTCTCAGTGTTTCCACACCTTCTTGATAATAGGGCCATAGACCCTCTCCAGGCACTCAAATCTTGTTGAGAAAGTTTGGCTGGAAGTACAGTGAGATCAGGCCAGGCGAGAAGAAACGAAGGGACTCCCCAGGGCTCTGGCCTGAGGCCAGAAGCTGGCCAGTGTGCCCCTGCAGAGAGGAGGAACCATCAGACAGGAAGTCCCTCCAGATGAGGGGCTGGGAGTGAGAAGGTTGTCAGAGCTCTCTCTGGAGGGGCTCTGATGTCCCTGACACCCCTCAGTATCCCCACTCCCACCCCGGGGCGGTGGCACGGGCAGGGAGGCTGTGGTCCAAGGAGCATCAAGTCCCCAGAGCAGAATCCCTGTGAGTCCAGCTACCCTGATGTATCTACTAAGAGGCACTGAGAATCCCCGCCATAGCTCTGACCACCCACTTCTGGGTTCTCTAGGGCAGAGGGGGACATAGGCCTGGAGTCAGACTGGAGGACAGGTAGGCCACAAGCAGGAACATTTGATCTGACTGGCAAATGTGCACAGACTTGTCTTACAGTGGCCCTGCCAGCGCTCACCTGCCCCCCCTGCGTCCTGCACACACTCTGTCACGGCCACTCAGCTGTCTGTCATCTGTGAGGGCGTGTCGCTGTGTCTCCCCGACTCAGCGGCAGAGCCAAACTTACCACAGAGGAGTGAGGGACAGAGCTGAAAAGAGGAAGAGAAGAATGGATGATGTCTGTGGCCCTGGGGGCCCTCCAGGAAGCGTCCTACTCCTTTGGACCTTGGCTCTGTGACTGCAGAAGGGAATGGCACTCAGCCAAGCCCAGAGGACTGCAAAGTCAGACTTCCAGGGAAAGAATTTCAAAGCACTCAAGTTACTCAGTCCTTGAGGGAGAGGCTAGTCAGGGACTGGGATCCGCTTTCCCGGGAAATGCACAGCCTCTGCCCAGATGTGTGAAGAGCCGGGCTCTCCAGATGGCCCAGCCAGCCTGAGTGTGTGTCCAGTGTCGGCTCAGGCCCCGCACCACCACTGGATTCCAGTTCAGAACCTCCTGTGGGGTCAGTGAGCCTGAGCTTGAGGGTGAAGAGCAGCAGGAATTTGCACCGTCCTAACCAGAGGTCCTCACCGGGGGCTGCAAATCAGGGTCACCTGGGGCGGGGGAGATTTCTAAAAAGAGTAATATTTCTATCCCACTCCAGACCACCCCAGAGTCTCTAGGGTGGGCCCAGATCAGGGGATTACAACGTGCAGCCAGGACAGTGAGCTCCTGGCCCATCTCCTGACATGTGAAGGTGGGGATGGGAGGGTGACCCTCCAGCCACAGAGCATCTCAGCGAACTGACTTAAACTCTGCCGTCACCTCTCCTGGACCATGCATCAGTGTCCTGCTAACTAGCCCTTATTCGCAAGAGAAAACACAGACTGCTTGGCCTGGCACCCGGCCGAGTGCCCACCATCCAGAAAACAACCTTGAGCGATACGGTGTGTGTCACAGGGGTGCTGCTGGGTCTGCAGCTCCTGACGGCGTCAGAGAAAGGGAGAAAGACTGCAGGGGTAAGAACATGGGCTTATGGTCAGCTGGGTTTCAAATCAGATCCTGCGACCTTGGAAAAGTAACCTCTCTGAGCCTCTTTTTCCTAAAATGAGGGCGGAAATTCTGACTGACTCAGATTTAAGGTGAAGCATTTAACGAAGAGACCCCAACTGGCACCCAGGAAGGGCTTGATACAAGGAACTGTCGTAGCATCAACGTGGGCCTTAACGTGTGACCTGCTGCAAAGGGGAACCATCTTTGGGGAGGGGTGTCAGTAGTCTGTCTGTCTCCCTGTGACTGGCCAACAAGAGTGCTGGTTCCTGCTGGGCAGGCTTTGAAGGAGGTAGAGTCCAGCCCCAGAGTTTAGTTCGTCATGAGAACGCCCTGCCCAAGACCACCCTGGAGGCTGAGTAGGAAGTCTGCTGGAGTGAGCTGAAGTTTGGGGGCAGTTCCAGAACCCACTGAGTCACAGCCCTGGCTTCTGCAATACTCGGATGCCTGGAGGCTGGAAGAAAGACACCACAAATGTCACTTGCCCATTGCTCAGGAATGTCAGAGGGCATGAAGGTAAATCCAAAATTCTGTGGGATTACAGAACCCCCTCCTTCCCTTGTGCTGGGGTTGAGAGAAGCACAACTCTGGGCTAGGCTTCCAGCCAAGGATGCTGACTCACACAGGATGACCAGGTGACATTTGTGCAGGTGTGGTAAGAAGTGGGTGACCGTGCTCAGCTTACCAAAACTGCTGGAAAGAAAATCCTCTGAGTCCCATCCCTAAAGAAATCAATGAAGATTGGTCTAACTTCTATGCCTGAGAAATGGGACTGTGACCTTCCCAGGAAACCTTCCCTGATTGCCTGCTACACCCCAAGTCTACCCTCGTCCAAGTTCCTGTTACTCCAATGTTTGCTCCATTGGCTATTTGCATGTCTGCCTCCCCACTGGATGGCAAGCCCTGTGAGGCAGGCCTGTGTCTCGTTCATCACTGTACCCCTGGCACCCAGCACAAGGCTCCTTCCAGTACAGCCTATGAGGCCCCAAACATGGAGTAAGAACATTCAAACACCAGGCTGGACCCTGGTCTCCAGATGGCACAAGCAGACACCCTGCCCCCTCCAAAGCCAAGGAGGCTGCTGCTGAACCACTCTGACCTCAGGACCACCTAGACTTGACACACAGCTCATCAAGAAATCAGCCAACTTGGCTGCTGGGCAGGCCAACCTCGCTGGGGTCTCCCCAGCCTCCCCAGCTTGCTAGTGTAGCCTTTTAGAATGGGCCTTGTGCCCAGTGCCCCTTCGAGACTGACCTGTGTGCAGTGGCGAGGCCCTGTTATCTCAGGGAGGGAACAGGAGCTTGGGCTGGGCAAGAACACACTTCCTGGAGGGCAGGGCAACCTCACAATGGGAGAGGGCAGCTACCCTCACCTGCCCCCCAACAACTCACACAGCTTCCTGTAGTCTACTCCCCGCAGAAGGGGGTGTCTGAGCTGTGAGGTGCGGGATTTCATAGAGCCTCCTCAGCCTGGACTAGCAGGCTATTGGGAGGTCTTTGACTTTTACTCTGAGTGAAATGAGAACCACTGCAAGGTTTTGAACTAGAAAGAGATAAGCTCTAACTTATCTGTTCACAGGATCCATCTGGCTGCTGTGATGAGAATAGACTGAAGGGGGACAGGGCTGGAAGTGTGAGACCGCCTAGGGAGCTATTTGATACTGACATTCAGTGTGCACTTCCAGTGAGCCAAGGCTTAATCCTCACAACAACAAAAACCCACTATGAAGTTGGTATAATTATAATCACACTCTTTATAAATCAAGATATTGAGTCAAAGATGTTCGGTAACTGCCCAAGTATACAGCCAGTAACGGGTAAAGTCAAGATTTGAACCCAGGCTTTCCGGCTTTAGAGTCCACACTTTTAACCAGCTTGCATTTCAAAGAAAGAATCAATATGACCTAATAATGACAGGATGTGGGAACCCAAGAAAGAAACCAAGAATGATCCTAAGATGCTTGTCTTACCACTTCTAATCGACATAATATTAGAGGTACTTGCCTGGGTGATGATGTAAGAAAAAGAAGTAAATGACTAAAATTTAGAAAGGAAGAAGTAATACTGTCTTTATTTGCAGACAACATGCTCTTATATGTTGAAAAGCCTAAGGAATCCACCCCCAAAATTACTAGAAGCAATAAAAGAATTTAGAAAGAGTGCAGAATACAAGGTCAATATAAAAAAAATCTATTTTATTTCTGTTTACCAGCAATGAATAATTGGAAATGAAATTTTTAAATACCAATTACAATGGCATCAAAAACATGAAATACTTAGAGACCAATTTAACACAGTATGTACAAGTTCTGCTCACTAAAAATTACAAAATATTATCAAGAGAAACCAAAGAAAACCTAAAGAAACAAAGAGACATACCATGTTCATGGTTTGGGAGACTCTACATTGTTAAGATGTCAATTCTACCCCAGTGTGAGTTATAAATTCAATACTATCTCAATTAAAATTCCAGTGGGCTTTTCTCATAGAAATAGAAAAACTGATGCTAAAATTAATATGGAAATGTTAAGGATAAAAAAATAGCCAAAATAATCTTGAAAGAGAAAAACAAATTTGAAGAACTTATACTAGATTTTCAGATATACTGGAAAGCTACAGTAATCAGTAAAGTGTTATATAGGTATAAGATCCATGGAACAGATTAGAGAGCCCAGAAATAAACACAAACATATATGGGCAATTGATAGTCAACAAAGATGCCAAGGTAGTTCAGTAGGAAAAAGGGTATCATCTTTTCAACAAATGATGCAGGAACCACTGAATATCTGTAAAGGAAAAAAAAAGGAACCCCAATTCTTACCTCACGTCATACACAAAAATCAATTTGAAGTGGAGCATTTACTTGAATCTAAAAGTCAAAACTATACAATTTCTAGAAGAAAATATAGGAGTAAATCTTTGTGAACTTGGGACAGGCAAAGATTTCTTAGACAAGACACATAAGGCTTAAAAGAAGCGATCACTTAGATTTTATCAAAATTAAAAACTTCCATTCTTCAAAAGATACTGTTGAGAAAATGAAAACACAAGCCACAAACCAGGAGAAAATATTCACAATACAAATATTATACAAGAGATTTGTATCTAGAATATATAAAGACGTCTCAACTCAATAATTAGATGACAAACAACTCAATTTTTTTTTAATGGGTAAAAGATTTAAACATACTTTATAAAAGAAAATGTATGAGTGACCAATAAACCACATGAAAGAATTCTCAGAGCATTAGTAATCAGGGAAATATGGATTAAAACCACAATGACAAATCATTGCACATCCAGTGATTCAATAGAATGGTTTAAATTTAAAAACTGATAATACCAGACGTTGGCAACAATGTGAAACAACTAGAACTTCCATACATTGTTCAGACATCGTGGGAGTGTAAAAGGGTACAACTGTTTTGCAGTTTCTTATAAAGTAAACACATACTTGCCATGTGACTTAGCAATTCCACTCCTAGGTTTTGAGAGAAATGAAAACTTATGTTCATGAAAAGACTTGTACACAAATATAAATTTATAACAGCCTTATTCACAATAGGCCCTAAACTGGAAAGAACTCAGGTATCCCTCAGTAGATGAACGGGTAAACACAAGGTAGTATAGGCACACCATGGAATATTACCCAGCCGTAAAAATGAACCAAATCCCTAAAACATTATGCTGAGCAAAGGAAGCCAGACACAGAAGAATACATACTGTAAGATTTCATTTGTATGGAATCCTAGAAAAGGTGAAACTAATCTATAGTGACAGAAAGTAGATCAGCAGTTGCCTGGGGCTGGGGTGGGCTGGGATTGGCTGAAACGACCTGAAGGAACTTCCTAGGGGTGATGCACATGTTCTATATGTTGATTTGGATCGTGGCTACTCAGGTGGACACATTTATTAAAAATCCATCCGAGGGTACACTAAAACGGGTACATCTTATTGTATGCAAATTTATAGTATCTAAAAAATGCCCTAGGGAGGGGGAAGGGTAAGATGGGATGAAGTGAGAGAGTGGCATGGACATATATACACTACCAAACATAAAATAGATAGCTAGCGGGAAGCAGCCGCATAGCACAGGGAGATCAGCTCGTTACTTTGTGACCACCTAGAAGGGTGGGATAGGGAGGGTGGGAGGGAGACGCAAGAGGGAAGAGATATGGGGATATATGTATATGTATAGCTGATTCACTTTGTTATACAGCAGAAACTAACACACCATTGTAAAGCAATTATACTCCAATAAAGGTGTTAAAAATTTTTTAATAAAAATAAAAATTAAAAATGTCCTATAAAGTTGATTTTAAAAAATTAAGAGAGAATAGGAGGAGAACTAGAGACAGTGGGTATAGGGTGGGGGGAAGTTCTTTGTGGCTGGTGAAAAGCCCAGTGCTTGGAATATAATAAATTGTCAATAATTTTTTTAATAAATGAAGAGGGGCTGGAGAAGGAAGGAGCAGCAGGAGATGATACTGGGGAGAGAGAGAGATTCCCCCAGAGACAGGGCGCTCAGGAAAACAAGGTAGCAGTGTGGCTGCTACCAGCCCTGGCTTGGGGTCCCTTGGCCACCCACCAGCTCTCTGCCCTTCCTAGACCAATGTCTCCACGAAAGGGAATGCTGATAGGGCTGACTGCAGGGATGAGGTCCTGGCGAGATCATTCCATGTGCTTAAGGCTTGAGCACACCCCTGGCCTCAATCGGTATTAGATGTTATTATACTAACAACAAAGATGTCCCACAGAGATCTGCTGGCCCCCTTTCTGCTCTGGACGTGACCTAATGAGCGCATATGTGTCCCTGGCTTCTGCCTCCCTGCTCTGCTCTTCCTGACATTCTCGGGCAGCTCTCAGCCCTGGGTGAGAAGGTGTTGTCTTTCTGTGGCTGCTCCACAGACAGGGAGGGAGGATGCCTGTCTAGAGTGTCTGGTGGTCCTCGAGGAGGTCGGCAGATAAGCTCCTGAGGTACTCTCCGCTGCTATGCTTCTCCCGGAATGTCTGCAATCCTTCAGATGGGATTGGATAACACACGGGACTTCTTCTTTGGGTATATTGTTTGTCCCAACATCAGAGGCCTCTCTGGACACAGGAGCCCCAGACTTCTGTCCCTTGCTCTGCGAAACCACAAGGATGATTTTTTTTGTCCACAGAGATAACAGTGGGACGATGAATAACAATGGGGCGTGCTCCCCATCTAGGTCTGTACCCAAATAGCAGGAGGAGGTAGAGGTCATGGAAGCATCGAGCTGGGAGGAAACACAGGAGCTGCCCTGCATTTTCCAAGTGTGGTATGTGGAATCGCTGTAGGTAGAATAGGATACACCTGTTATCCTAAAACTTATCTTTTGATTTTTATGGACACTTTCTTTTTTTTAAAAATTAACTAGCTAATTTATTTTTGGATGCATTGGGTCTTCGTTGCTGTGTGCAGGCTTTCTCTAGTGGTGGCGAGCGGGGGCTACTCTTCCTTGCAGTGCGCGGGCTTCTCACTACAGTGGCTTCTCTTGTTGCGGAGCACAGGCTCTAGGTGTGTGGGCTTCAGTAGTTGTGGCGCATGGGTTTAGTTGCTCTGCGGCACGTGGGACCTTCCCGGACCAGGGCTTGAACCCGTGTCCCCTGCATTGGCAGGCGGATTCTTAACCACTGCGCCACCAGGGAAGTCCCTATGGACACTTTCTATTTATGTCAATTTTTCCACTCATAATTAAGTATACATGGAGTTTCCTTTTCAAATCATTGCACTTAAGTTTTCATTTTAATAGGTCTTTAATAGGTTTTTAAAGAAGAGTGTTGAGCAAATAACAGATGATTCTATGCAAATATAGCAAAAAACACAGATAACATGCAAATGACTGAAATCTACAGAACATTGATAGACCAACTCCCCATCTGTCAGATGGGAAGCAGAGGCTTCCGGAGGTTGCACAAAAGTCTTGTTTTGGTTTTTTTTTTGGCGGGACGCGGGCCTCTCACTGATGTGGCCTCTCCCATTGAGGAGCACAGGCTCCGGATGCGCAGGCCTAGCGGCCATGGCTCACGGGCCTATCCTCTCCGCGGCATGTGGGATCTTCCTGGACTGGGGCACGAACCCGTGTCCCCTGCATCGGCAGGCGGACTCTCAACCACTGCGCCACCAGGGAAGCCCCACAAAAGTCTTAATAGCAAGATTCTTAGTGGTAAATCCAGAGGCATCTAGGAGCCCTGATCCAGAGGTAGTAGTCAAAGAGGGCAGGGTGGGCAGTGCTGAGCTGATCAGGGCTGTAGGAGGGGCCCAGACCCAGCAGACACTGTGGATTTCAGGGCTCCCTCCAAGACCCCCAGAGCATTCCCAGGGTTATGGAAACCTTACCCTTGGCGCCTTGAGCTGCTTTCTAGTGAGCACAAAAGAAAAAGACACTCACCCTCATGCTTCTCTCTGTTTAGTCACCAACCCTGACATTGCTCAGCCAAACCCTAGGCTGACAGGAGCAAGGCGAGGAGTTCCTTGTCCTGCATGCTGGGAGCCCACCGCTTGCCCAGCATTAGGGTCTTTGTGTTAGTGGACCAACACCAACTGCAGAACACTTGTGTCCCTAACCCAGGCAGACACTTACTCGTGGAGTCCTCCTAACACCCGCAGGAGGTGGGCCCCATGGCCATCTGCCTTTCAGAGATAGGGAAACCGAGTCTCAGAAATGTTCAGAGCTGGTACAAAGACCAAAAGGTGGCAGAGCAGGGAACTGAACCAAGTGCTGAGGTTAAATGCTGTTCCCCACCACCCCTCCCATGGCATCTTGGAGCCTTGAGTTCAGTGCAACCAGGGCCATTCCCTGTAAGATGCCAGACACCCTCTGCAGCCTCTTACTGGCGTCCCCTAGGGCCAATCCAGCTTGATGAAGTGTTTGCTGCACCCACTTATCCAAGGGCTGGGAGCTGATCCCGCTTTTACAAATAAGAAAACTGAGGCTCAGAATGATGAAGGGATTAGTGCAGGGTAACACACATGGTGAGACCTGGGAATCGAAGCCAGTGAAGAAAGCTTTCCCTCCAATCTCCGGAGTCCCTAGGAGAAGGGAGACCCTTGCTCAGAGAGGGTGATCACAGGTTGGAGAGAGAAGCAGTGCCCCATTTGAGGTACCCACTCTCTGCTGCCTAAGTGTCTGAGGCCCAGCATCCTGGAGAACCACCCCAGGTAAACCGCACTCTTCTGGGCTCACCTTCTAAAGGATCTCAAGTCCTGGAAAAAATAGCATCCCCAGGCAGGGGGCCTCTGAAGACAGTAAGATCTCTCAAGCCACTGCAGGGTCCACCCAGGAAGAAGGTCGTTTCCATGAGGCAGGAAAGAGGGCTGCCTGGGGGCAGCCCAGGCCTGGGTTTGAATTCCATCTGAGACCTTCACCCACTATGTGTCCATAGCCACGTTAAACGACCCCGCTTTGCCCATCTACCTACCTATAGTATATGGATAATAATGTCAAATTCAGACGGTAGCTATAAAATATGCAACACCTCTGGCACAGTGCCTAGAATATAGCATGTGCTCAATAAATCAACAATAAATAAACAATAAATAAATAAATAAATAAATAAATAAATCAACAATAATAGCAGTCACTGCAGTAATAATAGCAGTAATAATAGCAGTCACTGCAGTGATTGCACAATTGTGCAACTTTTTTGCTTTCACAAATTCTTGATCCTTAACCTTCATTCAATCCTAATTGGTATTCTGTCTCTGAACAATCCTTTTTTTTTTTTTTTGGCTCTATATCTTTGCTTATACTTTATCGCTTCCTGAAACACCATCTCCTTCCCTTTCTATATGCCTAAATTTTATCCATCATTCATGGCACAGCTCTTCATGGATCTTCCTTGTAAAAGAAGCACAGCTGGAGGGAAGAAATCAATAGTCAGGCAGGGTATGAAAGACCAAGAACCATGGCCCAAAGCTCTGGAAGAATCTGAGACCTGGGGTTGAAGTATCTGTTCAACTACCTTCAACTCACCACCCATCCAGTTCCCTCCCTCCCACCCAGTCACCTAGAGACCCAGCCACTTACATCTTACCCTCCCACCTGTTCCCTTGCCACCTGTATCTGCTCTCTAACAAACAGTGCCAAATTGCATCTGTCCTTTGTTCTCTTTTCCCTTTCTTTGGCCTTCTTTTGGATCAACTTAGAATGTTTTTCATGTCCTTCTCCTTTATTGGCTTATAAGCAATAACTCCATGCTGTTTTAGTTGTTACTTTAGAGTTTACAGTATACATATAAAATTTGTCATCGTCTACTTTCAAGTGATGTTATACCATTCCATGTACAGAAAAGACCTTACAATAATATATTTACATTTTCCCCCTTTAGGTCTTTGTGCTATTGCTGTCATACATTTTATTTCTCTATGTGTTTTTTTTTTTTTTTTTTTTTTTTTGCGGTACACGGGCCTCTCACTGTTGTGGCCTCTCCCATTGCGGAGCACAGGCTCCGGACGTGCAGGCTCAGCGGCCATGGCTCACGGGCCTAGCGCTCCGTGGCACGTGGGATCTTCCCGGACCGGGGCACGAACCCATGTCCCCTGCATCGGCAGGCGGACTCTCAACCACTGCGCCACCAGGGAAGCCCTCTATGTGTTTTTCTTTAGATGTTGGGGTTAGGAGTTTGTTAATTAATTTATTTATTTTTGCTGTGTTGGGTCTTCGTTTCTGTGTGAGGGCTTTCTCCACTTGTGGCAAGCGGGGGCCACTCTTCATCATGGTGCGCGGGCCTCTCACTATCGCAGCCTCTCTTGTTGCGGAGCACAGGCTCCAGATGCGCAGGCTCAGTAGCTGTGGCACATGGGCTTAGTTGCTCCACGGCATGTGGGATCTTCCCAGACCAGGGCTCGAACCAGTGTCCCCTGCAATGGCAGGCGGATTCTTAACCACTGCGCCACCAGGGAAGCCCAGGACTTCTTTTGGTATTCCTTGTAGTGCAGATCTGTTGGTGATGAGTTCCTTTTTGATCTTTATACCTAAAGAGGTCTTTATTTCACCATTTTTGAAAGGTATTTTTACTAGGTAAAAAATTCTGGGGTGACAATTCTTACATTTCAGTACTTTAAAAGTTTGATAGGCTATTTCTGATTTACGTTTCTTCCAACAAAAAATCTATGGTCTTTTCCTATAGCTACTTTTAAGATTTTCTCTTGTTTTGAGCAATTTGATTATATCTTGTACCTTGGTATAATTTTATTATTCCTTGTGCATGGGATTCACTGAGTTTCTTAAGTATCTGGATTTATAGTTTTTACTAATGTGTCCATTAGTTCTTCAAAAAATTTCTTTTGATAGAACTACCACGTGATCCAGCCATCCTACTTCCAGGTATATAACCAAAGGAGATGAAAACACAATCTTGAAGAGATATCTGCAGTCCCACATTCATTGCAGCACTATTCACAATAGGCAAGATGTGGAAACAACCTAAGTGAATGGATAAAGAAGAATACAGAGCACACACACACACACTGGAATATTATTCAGCTATGAGAAAGAAGGAAATTCTGCCATTTGCAACAACATGGATGGACCTTGGGGCATTATGCTAAGTGAAATAAGTCAGATGGAGAAAGACAAATACTGTGTGAGCTCACTCATATGCAGAATCTAAAGAAGCTAAACTCACAGAAAAAAAAGTAGAATGGCAGTTACCAGGGACTAGGGGGGTAGGGGAAATGGGGAGATATTGGTCAGTGAGTACAAACTTTCAGTTATAAGATGAATAAATTCTGGGGATTTAATGTACAGCATGGTGATTATTGTTAACAATACTGTATTTTTACAATAATACTGTGCATTTGAAAGTTGCTAAGAGAGTAAATCTTAAATGTTCTCACCACAAAGAAGAAATGGTAATTATGTAATGTGATAAAGGTGTTACCTAATGATATGGTGGTAATCATTTTGCAATATGTAGGTGTGTCAAATCAACACATTATACACCTTAAACTTACACAATGTTATGTGTCAGCAATACCTCAAAGCTGGAAAAAAATTTTTCACCTCCTCTCCTTCAGGGACTTTAGGATGCTTGAAGTTGTCCTACAGCCCACTGATGTTTTGTTTGTTTATTTGTAGTATTTTTCCTTTTTGTGTTTCATTTTGGGTAGTTTCTATTGCTCTGTCTTCAAATTCACTAATCTTCTCTTCCACAATATCTAATCTACCATTTGTAGCATCCAGTGTATTTTTTAAAAATCTCAGACATTATAGTTTACTTGTCTATAAGTTCAATTTGAGTATTCTTTATATTTTCTATGTCTCTACTTAACAGTTCAGTCTTTCATCTATCTTTCTGAACATATGGATTATAGTTCTAATAACTGTGTTAAGGTCCCAACCTACTATAATGATGATAACTTCTATAGAATCTACCATCTGTAGAATCTATCATCTATATTCTTTCTGGGTCAGTTTCTAATGATTGATTTTTCTCTTCATTATGGATCATACATTTCTGCTTCATTGGATGTCTGGCAATCTTTGAATGTATGCCAGACATTTAAAATTTTACCTTGTTTTGTGCTATTTGTTTCTGTATTCCTATAAATATGCTTGACTCTTGTTATGAGACATGATTAAGTTACTTAGAGCCAGTTTAATTCTTTCAGATATTGTTTTTAAGCTTTTTCAGATAGGGCCAGAGTAGTGTTTATCTTAGTAGAGGGGCTAAATTTTCCCCACTAGTGAGGCAAACTCATCTGATAACTTGTGAATTACATAATTTTCCTCTGGATGTTGAAAACAGACATATGTCTGTCCCTGTGTGAGCTACAGGGATTTTTCCTCTGATCTTTTTTGGGCAATACTTTCTTAGGCCTTGTGAAATTTTCTCATATTCATACACTGGCCAGTACTCAGGTGAATACTGCAGGAACCTTCTACAGATTTCTAGACTTCTCTCTCTGTGCAACTCTTCCTCTCTGATGATTTGCCCTGCAAACTCAAGCCATCTGGGCCTTCCAAATCCAACTTTTCAACATAAGGAGACCACTAAGCTCTCCCTGGTTTTCTTTCTAAGAATTAAGCTGGGACCGTCACAGGGTTCACCTCATTTTCTTCCCATTTTTCAAGAATCATTGTTCTTCATTGCTTAATATGTAATGTCTTAAAAATACTGTTTCATATATTTGTCCAGATTTTTAGTTATTTTGGGTGGAAATAAATCTGGTCCATTAATCCATCTTGGTCAAAATTGGAAGTTGTAAATGTTCACCTTTTGATAGTGAACATGTTTAGTCCATTGTGCTTGTTTCATTGAAACTTGCTGCAAATACCTTGGCTGCTGACAGATGAGAGATGACCCCAGGATGTTCTGTACATGGAGGAATGTGGGGTCCAGGCTCACCTCCCACTGTGCTGCCACTGCCATTCTGATGATTGTTTTAAGTATTAAACAGTTAGAGCCAGTTTTTGTCCAGGCTGTTGTAGCTTACAAAATTTAATTCCTTCAAACACTGGGTTGCTAATCTACTTGCTTTCAGTTCCATTTATTAATCATAACTAAGGTTTTTTCCTGGTCATAGTTCTCAAATCCTGAAGTGCTTTCCCACCCCTCTCCTTTGCCTCTCTCTCAATGTAAAGGCAGCTACCTTGAGCCTATCCAGCTTGAACAGAAAAGACCAAAATTTAAAATTTTCCCTGAGGGCTTTATTCAGCTGATAAGTTTTACTGAGCCTTTATTGCTCAAAGCTTTAAAACTACTATCTCTTACTATTTGGGCCTTCAAAATACTTGCCTTTCCCTTCTTTCAAGGTGCCAAATTTCTGGAATCTCCCAATTTCCTTTCATTTCAACATTTACACTGGCTGAGTCTTTCCTGAATGCACATCGTCTTTGCAATACCCTGCCATCAAGGCCAATAATATCCACACATGTTAATACTCTACTTCCCATCTTTTTCCTTGGTACTGATGACTCATTAGGCACGGGATCTTCCTCCCACATTTCAAAAAATGATGATTTTATCAAATATTTTTTCTCTAACAACATGGATCTCTATTTCTCCAGCCCCCGGCATAGCTTCCTCACTGCTTACCACCACTGCTATGCTAATGTCACATACTGTAGGATTTAATTTCAGCAAGACTCCACTTTCTTTACCAATTACTGTATCAGTCAGAATGGACTAACAACTATAACAAACCTAAATCTCAGTGGATTAATACAAAGACTTTTTCCTCCCTCACACAAACAAAGTGAATGTTCCTGGTTGGCTGTCCCTTCCATCTTATGGATCCTCCATCATCTTGCAGCCTTCTTCTGGGTCCTCTGTATTCAGATAGCTGCCTTATAGATAATGAGAGCAGCCAAGATCCTCATGGTATATCGTAGGAGCGGAACCAAGAAGTTGAATTCCATTGATCAGAACTAATCACATGGCCCCATCCAGAGGCAGGGGACACTGGGAAATGTAGTCTTCCTGTGTGCCTAGAAGAAAAAGTAAATGACTTCACAACACTGTCCAAGTGCTTACCTTTACATCCGCTCATCTACCATGAACCCACCAAGAACAAAATGAGAATATCAACAAAGAGAAAGAAAGTATTAAAAAAAAAAAAAACAGAAATTCTTGAACTGAAAAATACATTAACTGAACTGAAAACTAATGAGGGGTTCAACAACAGGCAGAAAAAAAATCAGCCTGAAGAAAGGTCATTTAAAATCGTCAAGTCAGAGGAGAAACAAAAGGAAAAAACTGAATGAAGAAAAATGAAGAGAGCTAAGGAACTTATGGGACAGTATCAAGTGGACCAACATACACATTGTATGAATCCCAGAGGGAAAAGACAAAGTGAAAGGGGCAGAGAATTTACTTGAAGAAATAATAACTAAAAATTTCCCAACTCTAAGGAAAGAAATAGACACACAGATTCAAGAAACTCAAAAAACTCCAAAGAGAACCACAATGCGACATTATAATCAAACTGTCTAATGTCAAAGACAGAGAGAGAATCTTAGATTCAGCAAAAGAGAATCACAAACAAGGGAGCCTCCATAAGATTTTCAGTGAATTTCTCAACAGAAACTTTGCAGGTCAAAATGAAGTGGGATGATATATTCAAATTGCTGAAAGAAAAAACTGTTGGCCAAGGATACTATATCTGGCCAAACTGTCCTTCAAAAAATGAAGGAGAAATTAAGACTTTCCCAGATGAACAGAAGCTGAGAGAGCTTATTACCACTAGAACTGCTCTAGAAGAAATGCTAAAGAGACTTCTTCAAATTGAAACAAAAGAATGTTAGCAACATGAAGCCATTTTTAAATATAATAATCTTGCCTTTGCACAGCAAAGGAAACCATCAGCAAAATGAAAAGACAACCTAAAGAATAGGAGAAAATATTTGCTAATGATATGACCAATAAGTGGTTAATATCCAAAACATATAAACAGCTCATACAACTCAATATCAAAAGAATCCAAACAACCAGATTAAAAAATGGGCAGAAGACCAAAGAACGAGAGATGATTAACAGGTACATGGAAAGTTGCTCAACATCGTTAATCATCAGAGAAATGAAAATCAAAACTACAATGTGATATCAGCTCACACCTGTCTACTTGATAGCTATCATCAAAAAGACCACAGACAACAAATGTTGGCAAGGTTGTGGAGAAAAAGGAAATGCTGTTCATAGCAGCATTATTCACAATTGCCAAGATATAGAAACAACCTTAAGTGTCCATCAACAGATGAATGGATAAAGAAGATATGGTATGTATATATACAATAGAATACTACTCAGTCATAAAAAGAATGAAAATTTGCCATTTGCAACAACATGGATGGACTTGGAGGGCATTATGCTAAGTGAAATAAGTCAGACAGAGAAAGACAAATATGTATAATATCACTTATATGTGGAATCTAAAAAATACAACAAACTAGTGAATATAACAAAAAAGAATCAGACTCACATATAGAGAGAACAAACTAGTGCTTATCAGTAGGGAGAGGGAAAGGGGAGGGGTAAGATAGAGGAGGGGGACTAAGAGGTACAAACTATTATGCATAAAATAAATAAGCTACAAGGATACATTATATAACACAGGGGATATAGTCAATATTTTATAATAACTATAAATGGAGTATAAACTTAAAAAATTATGAATCACTATGCTGTACATCTGTAACTTATATAATACTGTACATCAACAATATCTCGATTCTTTTTAAAGTAAAAAAGAAAGAAAAATGTAAAAAAAAAAGATCTCCAGTAATAGTAAATACATGAATAAATATAGTAATCTTGATGCAGGGAACTTATATACACATGTGACAAAAAGCATTTTTTAAACCAAAAACCTATGTTCTGGGAATACAATGTAATTTGAGACATGAATAATATAAAATAGAGGAAGTGGGGAGCTGTAATGGAGTAGAGATTTTTGTATGCAACTGAAGTAAAATTGTTATCAGTTTAAAATAGAATGTTATATTTTTAGGAGGCTTTATGCAATTGCAATGGCATCCACAAAGAAAACATCCATAGAACATACACAAAGGGAAATGAGAAAGGAACCAAAGTATATTACTACAAGAGAAAAATAAAGAAATACAAAGGAAGAAAGGAAGAAAGGAAAGGAGGGACAAAAAAGCTACAAGACACACAGAAAACAGTTAACAAAATGGTAACAGTAAGTCCTTCCCTCTCATTAGTTATTTTAAATGTAAATAGATAAACTCAACCAAAAAACATAGATTGGCTGAATGGATTTTAAAAACAAAATCAACAAAAGGGTGTCTCTAAGTGACTTACTTTAGATCTCAGGACACATTATAGACTGAAGGTGAAAGGATGGAAAGATACTCTACAAATGGTAACCAAAAGAGAGAAGGAGTACTAATATCAAAAATAAAAATATACTTTAAATCAAAAACTGTTATAAGAGATAATTCACCAAGAAGATATAACAATTATAAATATTTATGCACCCAACCTCAGAGCTCCTAAATATATGAAACAAACTGCAGAGTTGAAGGGAGAAATAGACAGCAACACAATAATAGCTGAAGACTTCAACACCCCTATTTTCAATAATGAATAGAACAAACAGAGAGAAGATCAGTAAGAAAATAGAGAACCTGAACTTGAACAATATAGCAATTGGACCTAATAGAGCACTCCACCTAATAACAACAGAATATACATTCTTCTCAAGTGCACTTGGAACATTTTCTATGACAGACCATGTGTCAGGCCATAAAACAAGTCTTAACAAATTCAAGATTGAAATTATACAAAGTATCTTTTCTGATTACAAATGGAATGAAATTGGAAATCAAAAGCACATGAGAAACAGAAAAATTCATGAATATGTGAAAATTAAACAGCACACCCTTAAACTACCAATGCACCAAAGAATAAATCACAACAGAAATTAGAGATAAATGAAAATTAAAATACAATATACCAGCACTTATGGGATACAATGAAAGCACTGCTAAGAGGGAATTTTATAGCTGTAAATGTGTACATTAAAAAAGAAGATCTCAATTTAACATTTTAAATTTACACCTACAGAAACTAGGGGTAAAAAACTAAACCCAAAACTAGCAGAAGCAAGGAAATATAAAGATGAGAGAAGAGAAAAATGAAATAGAGAATAGAAAAACAATAGAAAAAAAATCAATAAAATTGAGATAAATTTTTGAAAGATTGATAAAATTGACAAAATCTTAGCTAGATTAACTAATAATAAAAGAGAATGCTCAAATAACTAAAATCAGAAATGAAAGAGGAGATATTACAAATGGTGCCACAGAAATAAAAACAGTTCATTTTTTATATAAAAAAGAATACTATGAACAATTGTATACATAAATTGGAAGAAATGGATTTATTTCTTGAAACACACAACATACCAAGTCTGAATCATAAAGAAGCAGAAAATATGAGCAGACTAATAATGAGTAAGGAGATTGAATAAGTAATCAAAAAGCTGCCATTGCTGAGAAGAGGGAGAGGGTGTAACCATATGTAATAAAACCAGCTCAGACCTGACTCTCAGGGCTCCTCCTCCAGCATCTTGGGATCTGACACTGACCCAACAGGGCAGTGACAGACACTGAGAATAGGAGAACTAGACACTGATTCATATCTGGCTCTGGCTTTAGCCCCTCCATCTCCAGCCCCACCTCCCGCCATCACACTTTTTGACTTCAGACACAAAGCTATAAAACAATGGAACAGAATAGAGAGCCCATAAATAAATCCAAGCACTTAATGGTCAATTAATCTATGACAAAGGAGGAAAGAATATACAATAGAGAAAAGACAGTCTCTTCAATAAGTGGTGCTGGGAAAACTGGACAGCTAAATGTAAAAGAATGAAATTAGAAAATTTTCTCATAACACATATAAAAATAAACTCAAAATGGATTAAAGATCTAAATGTAAGACCAGAAACCATAAAAATCCTAGAAGAAAACATAGGCAGAACACTCTTTGACATAGATTGTAGCAATATATTTTTGGATCTGTCTCCTCAGGCAAAGGAAACAAAAGAAAAAATGAACAAATGGATTCTAGTTAAACTTAAAAGCTTTTGTACAGCAAAGGAAACCATCAACAAAATGAAAAGGCAATCTACTGAAGGGGAGAAAATATTTGAAAATGATATGTCTGATAGGGGTTAATCCAAAATATATGAACAGCTCGTATAACTCAATATCAAAAAAACACCAAAAAACCCAATAAAAAATTGGGCAGAAGACCTGAATAGACATTTTTCCAGAGAAGACAGACAGATGGTCAACAGGCACATGAAAAGATGCTCAACATGGCTAATCACCATAGAAATGAAAATCAAAACCACAATGTGATATCACCTCACACCTGTTTATTTGATGGCTGTAATCAAAAAGACCACAGATAACAAATGTTGGCAAGGATGTGGAGGCAAAGGAACCCTAGTACACTGTTGGTGGGAAGGTTAATGGTGTAGCTGCTATGGAAAACAATATGCAGATTCCTCAAAAAATGAAAAATAGAACTACCATATGACCAAGCAATTCCACTCACGGATATATATCCGAAGAAAATGAAAACACTAATTCAAAGAGACACATGCACCCCAATGTTTATAGCAGCTTATTTACCATAGCCAAGATAAGGAAGAAACCTAAGTGTCCATCAACAGATGAATGGATACAGAAGAAGATATAAATATTCCAATATATACATATATATGTATTCCGTATATATATATGTATTTATCAGAATACTACTCAGCCATAATAAAGAAAGTTTTGCTTTTTGCAACATGGAGGCTATTATGCTTAGTGAAATGTCAGATGGAGAAAGACAAATACCATACAATTTAACTTATATATGTAATATAAAAAATAAACAAATAAATAAATACACTGAAACAGAAATAGATTTACAGATACAGCGAAAAAATTAATGGTTCCCAGTGGGAGAGGAAAGTGGGGAGAGACAAGATAGAGGAAAGGAAATATGAGGTATAAACTACTATGTATAAAATAAATAAGCTACAAGGATATATTGTACAACACAGGGAATATAGCCAATATTATATAAAACCATTAAATGGAGTTTAATCTATAAAAATACTGAATCACTATGCTATACACCTGAAAATAATATAGTACTGTAAATCAACTATACTTCAATAAAAAAAGAAAATTAAGAAAACAAATCCATTTACAATGGCATCAAAAAGAATCATATCTAGTAATAAACCTAACCAGAGAGATGAAAGATTTGTACACTGTAAAATACAAAACATTGTGAAAAAAATTAAAGAAGATACAAATAAATGGAAAGGCATCCCTTGTTCATGGGTTTGTAGTACTTAAAGTGATCTACAGATTCAACGTGATCACTATCAAAATCTCAGTGACATTCTTTGTAGACTTAGAAAAATACATCCTAAAATTCATATGGTACTCCAAGAGACCCTGAATAGCCAAACAATTTTGAAAAAGAGAAACAAATTTGGAGGTCTCATATTTCCTGATTTCAAAACATATAACAAAGGTACAGTAATCAAAACAGTGTGATACTGGCAAAAAAACCAACACATAAATCAATGAATAGAATAGAGATCCCAGAAATAAATACTCACATATATGGTCAAGTGATCTTCAACAAGAATGTCAAGACCAGTGAGTAAGGAAATTATAGTCTTTTCAACAGATAGTAGTAGGAAAACTGAATATCCCCATGGAAAAGAATGAAATTGAACCCTTACTTTACACCATATACAAAAATTTACTCAAAGTGGATGAAAGACCTAAGTGTAAGACTTAAAACTATAAAAGTCTCAGAAGAAAACATTAGGGAAAATCTTTATGATATTGGGCTGAATGTTTTCTTAGATATGACACCAAAAGCATAGGCAACAAAAGCAAAAATAGACATATGGGATTACCTCAAGGTTTAAAACTTTGGTGCATCAAAGGACATCATCAACAGAGTAAAAAGAGAACATAAAGAATGGAAGAAAACATTTGCAAGTCATATATGTGATGAGGGTCTAGTGTTCAGAATATAAAAAGAAGTCCTACAACTCAACAAGAAAAAAATATAATGACCCAATTAAAAACGGGCAAAGAGGGCGTCCCTGGTGGCGCAGTGGTTGAGAGTCCGCCTGCCGATCCAGGGGACATGGGTTCATGCCCCAGTCTGGGAAGATCCCACATGCTGCGGAGCGGCTGGGCCCATGAGCCATGGCCGCTGAGCCTGCACATCCGGAGCCTGTGCTCCACAATGGGAGAGGCCACAGCAGTGAGAGGCCTGTGTACCGCAAAAAAAAAATAATAATAATAAATAAATAAAATTAAAAAAAAAATAAAAACGGGCAAAGAATTTGAATAGACATTTCTCCAAAGATGATATATCATGGCCAAAAAGCATATGAAAAGATGCTCAACATCACTAATCATCATAAAAATGCAAAGCAACACCACAGTGAAATACCACCTCAGAGCCACTAGGATGACAATTACTAAAAACAAAAAGAAAGAAGTAGAAAATAACAAGTATTAGCAAGGATGCATAGAAATTGGCACTCTTGTGCACCATTAGTGGATTTGTAAAGTGGTATAACATATGGAAAACAGTATGAAGTTTCTTCAAAATATTAAAAATAGAACTGCCATACGATCTAGCAATCCCTCTTCTGGGTATATATCCAAAATAATTGAAACCAGGGTGTTGAAGAGATTTTTTCACACCCATGTTTATAGAAGCACTGTTCACAATAGTCAAGAAGTGGAAGCAATCCACATGTCCATTGATGGATGAATGGGAAAACAAAGTGTGGTGCATGCATACATACAATGTTATTCAGCCTTAAAAAGGGAGAAAGTCCTGTCAACATGTACAACATGGATGAATCTTGAGGACATTATGCTAAGTGAAATAAGTCATCACAAAATGACAAATACTGTATGATTCCACTTATATGAGGTATCTAAATTAGTCAAATTCATAGAAACAAGAAGTAGAGTGGTGGTTACTAGAGGCTGAAGAGAGAGGGAAAGAGGAGTTGTTTAATGGGTATAGAGTTTCAGATTTGCAAGATGATAAAATTCTGGAGATCTATTTCACAATATGTTAATATACTTAATAGTACTGAAATGTACACTTAAAAATGGTTAAGAGGGGGCTTCTCTGGTGGCGCAAGTGGTTGAGAGTCCACCTGCCGATGCAGGGGACACGGGTTCATGCCCTAGTCTGGGAAGATCCCACATGCCGTGGAGCGGCTGGGCCCGTGAGCCATGGCCGCTGAGCCTGCGCGTCCGGAGCCTGTGCTCCGCAGCGGGAGAGGCCACAGCAGTGAGAGGCCCGCGTACCGCAAAAAAATATATATATATTAGTTAAGAGGGCAAATTTTACATTAAGTGTGTCTTTTTTTTTTTTTTTTTTTTTTGCGGTACGTGGGCCTCTCACTGCTGTGGCCTCTCCCGCTGCGGAGCACAGGCTCCGGACGCGCAGGCTCAGCGGCCATGGCTCACGGGCCCAGCCGCTCCACGGCATGTGGGATCTTCCCAGACTAGGGCATGAACCCGTGTCCCCTGCATCGGCAGGTGGACTCTCAACCACTTGCGCCACCAGAGAAGCCCCCGTTAAGTGGGTCTTTTAAAATCACTATTTAAAAAATATGTGTAGGAATAAATAAAAATGAGACCACTAAATTTCAAACCCTGTGATTTGTAGCCAAACACATACTCAGAGAAAAACTTATAGCCTTAAATGCATTTATGAGAAAGAAAGGTTAAAAATTAATGAAATAAGTTTTAAACTCAATAAGTTCAACAAACAAACATATTAAAAACTATAGACCAAAGATAATAGAAGAAACATGTCAAAGTCAATAAAAAAAAATTTAAAACAGAAGTGATCAATATAACTAAAAACTGGTTATTTGAAAAATTCAATAAAAAAGACAAATCTTTGGCAAGTGTGATCAAGAGAAGAGCATGACAAAAAAAACAGTTTAGAAACCCCCCCAATATTGAGAACATGAAATAAGACATAATTTTTGGAGAAGAATATTTTTCAATTATGAAAGAATTTCCATATACCAGATTCTTTTCTCACAGGTTATTACAAAATATTGGGTATAGTTCCCTGTGCTATACAGTAGGTCATTGTTTGTTATCCATTTCATATATAATAGTGTGTATATGTTAATCCCAAACTCCTAATTTACCCCTCCCTCCTCTTTCCCCTTTGGTAATCATAAATTTGTTTCGTATGTCTGTGGGTCTGTTTCTGTTTTGTATATAAGTTCATTTGTATGATTTTTTTTTTTTAGATTCCGCATATAAGCAATATCATATGATATTTGTCTTTCTCTGTCTGGCTTAATTCACTTAGTATGATAACCTCTAGGTCTATCCATGTTGCTGCAATGGCATTATTTCATTCTTTTTTATAGCTGAGTAATATTCCACTGTATACCACATCTTCTTTATCCATTCCTCTGTCGATAGACATTTAGGTTGCTTCCATGTCTTGGCTATTGTAAGTAGTGCTGCTATGAACATTGGGTGCATGTATATTTTAGAATTACGGTTTTCTCCAGATAAACGCCCAGGTGTGGGATTGCAGGATCATATGGTAGCTCTATTTTAGTTTTTTAAGGAACTTCCATACTGTTCTCCATAGTGGCTGTACCGATTTGCATTGCCACCAACAGTATAGGAGGGTTCCTTTTTCTCTACATCCTCTCCAGTATTTATTTGTAGACCTTTTGATGAGGGCCATTCTGACCAGTGTGGCCACTGTAGTTTTGATTTGCATTTCTCTAATAATTAGCGATATTGAGCATATTTTCATGTGTCTCTTGGCCATCTATATGTCTTCTTTGGAGAAATGTCTATTTAGATCTTCTGCCCATTTTTTATTAGATTTTTTTTTTTAATATTGAGCTGTATGAGTTGTTTGTACACTTTGGAGTTTAATTCCTCATCAGTCTCATCGTTTGCAAATATTTTCTCCCATTCTGTATGTTATCTTTTCATTTTGTTTATGGTTTCCTTTGCTGTGCAAAAGCTTTTAAGTTTAATTAGGCCCCATTTGTTTAATTTTGTTTTTATTTTCATTACTCTAGAAGATAGATCCAAAAGATATTGTCACGATTTATGTCAAAAAGTGTTCTGCCTATGTTTTCTTCTAGGAGTTATATAGTATCTGGTCTTCCATTTAGGTCTTTAATCCATTTTGAGTTTATTTTTCTGTATGGTGTTAGGGAGTGTTCTAATTTCATTCTTTTACATGTAGCTGTCCAGTTTTCCCAGCACCACTTATTGAAGAGACTGTCTTTTCTCTATTGTATACTCTTGCCTTCTTTGTCATAGATTAATTGACCATAGATAGATGCATGGGTTTATTTCTGGGGGAAACCTGAATTTATGGATGAGTTTCTTGGAAAATATTTGAGTGAGGATTACACAACATATATAATTGTCAATATTCATTAAAATAAACACTTAAGACTTGTGCATTTTGTTGCATATAAATTATAACTTAATTTTAAAACATAAATAATAAAAATTGTTTATCCTTCAATGATTTCCCTCTACATAAAGCACTAGGATCATATACTGTGCACAGGAAATCTATCAGACTTTCAAAGAACAGATGACAATAGCTATGAGCCTAAAAACTTGTAGACAATTTCTCAATATAACTCTGAAACCAAAAAGTGGCAAGTGTAGTACAATGAAATGAGAGTAGAGAGTAGAGTAGCTGCACTTATAAAGTTACATTTAACTTTTATAATTATTAGAAAATCAAATCTGGATCATATCAAAAGAACAATATGTTATAACCAAATAGAGTTACCTCAGAAACGTATAGTTGGTTCAACATTAGATAATTTAAAAATAAAATTACTATATTAACAGATTAAGAAGAAAGGGAAAATGACCTTCTTAATTGATGCTATAAAAGCATTCTTTTAAAGTATCTCTCAGAAAGCTACAGAAGACATCAGAGTAAGTGATGAAACACTGGAAGTATTTTCATTAATGTAAAATAACAAGGCAACTGCAAATATTGAAGATTGTCCTAAAGGCTTTTTCCAAGGGAGAAAAAACAAATAACATATAAACCCAGAAAAAATATAAACAGACAAAATTGTCTAACTCTTGGTAATATACTCAAATACATAGAAAATTTTATAACATACCAATTGATAAATTGCCAGAACAAGTAAGAGAGTATAGCAAGTAACTTTCTTTTACCAGCAAAAAACATTTTAAAACTATAATTGAAAAATTCCCATTCATTTTTTCAAAAGTCTATAAAACTTCTATTTCTACTTTTCTAATGTGTAATAATAATAACTTTGAATTGTGAAAGACATATATGAAGCAAATTACAAAATTTTGGAAGACATACAAATAATAGATTATAGTTGGAAAATATACTGTGATAGTGGATGGGATGACTGTTAACATGTCAATTCACTAAGATGTAATTATTAACTGAAATTACAATAGAAACATTTAAAGGGATTTTATGAGAGATTCCAAAATTCATCTGAAAGAGAGAATTTCAAGAATATAGAAGATGATTTGAAAAGACAAGAAAAAAGTGATAAGTGAGGAATGTGGCCTTTAATATAACAAAGCATACTGAAAAGCTATAATAATTATAACTGTATGGTGTTGATTCAGGTATAAACAAGTAGATAATTAAACAGAATAGAGAATACAGAATGAAAACTATGGATGCATAGGAATTAAATATATTGAAAGTTGCATTGCAAAAGAGTGTTTGAAAGTATAGAATATTCAATCAACGATTTGGGAACAATGAACTATATAATGTGGAAGTGGAAACAAAGTTGCCTTATCCCTTCACAAATATGAACTCATCTGTAAAATTACTAGGAGAAAATTTAGGCTAATATGTTTATTATAATTAGCAGATAAGAAGGAGTTCTTAAGACATATTTTTTTAATTGCAAATGGAAAAAAACAAATGAATTTGATTATATAAAAACAAAGGAGAAAAAATTAGTGATAGACTGGAGGAAAATGTTTACACAAAACATATCAGCTAATAAATAATATCCAGAATATATAGTGAACTACAGTGAAAAGAAGAGACAGAAGAGAAAAGCCACCTGCCTAGAAAAAGGGCAAAGGCTATAAATTGACAATTTCCAGGAAAGGATATACAGATGGGCCTAAAACTTTAAGGGAGGGACCCTTACGCTTTTGTCAGAGTTATCTGTAGTCAAAAGAGCACCCCAAGAGAGTGAGGCAAACCCGCATTGCTCTTTTTTTTCCTCTATCGTTCTGCCACTTGGCCCAAGACATGGCTGCAGTTGTGGGAAGTGGGATAACTAGAGCTCCAGCTTTAGTTTTCTAGCCAGAGGACCACAATAGGGAGCCACAGGGAAATAAAAAGTATGCGGAAGTTTGCAGAGAAGAGGGAGCTTGGGAGAACAAACCCATGAACTTGTTTATGAAATCCTGGTCTCACCTCTGAATTGTGCATGCATAGATCTAATTCTATACAGCATACCAAAGGTTTTGAGAACTAAACTAAGAGATAGACTGCTTTCCAGGACCCAGACTGACCACTAGGTGGCATACATGCAGGACAGATCTGAATAGCACTGCAAAGGCTTGAAAATGGAACTTATTTAAAACCACAAATGACAGAAGGCTGATTGGAGTTTGCAGCCAGAACTGAAGTGAGTTGATTGCCTCTAGAAACAAAATTTCAACATTTTATATAGAATTTAAACAAGACCCAGTATCCCATAACATAATAATCACAATGGCCAGGATGCAATCCAAAATTACCTGGCATACAAAAAACTAGGAAAACCTCAACTCTCATGGGAAAAGACAATCAACAGATGCAAACATCAACATGACATAAATATTGAGATTATCTGATAAAGACTTTAAAGCAGCTATTATAAAATAAGGATGAAACTGTTTAAATGAATAGAAAGATAGAAAGTCTTAACAAAGAAATAGAAGCTATAAAGAAGAACCACGTGGAAATTTTAAAACTAATACAATAACTGAAACAAAAACCTCATTGGATGGACTTTTAGTAATAGAATGGAGATGACAGAGGAAAAAGTTGTGAATCTGAAGATAGATCAGAAGAAATTATCCAATCTAAACAACAGAGAGAAAAAGATTGGGGGGGAAAAAATGGACAGGGCCTGAGAAGCCTGTGGGACAATATGAAACTGTCAAACTTTTTTGTCAACACGGTTGCAGAAGGAGAAGAGAAAAAGTGTAGTGTAGAAAAAAAAATACATGAAGAAAAAAGGCTAAAAAACTTCCCAAATTTGGTGAAAAATATAAGCTTATAGAGTCAAGAAGTTAAATTAACTCCAAAGATAATAAACCCAGAGAAATTCATGCTAGACACTTCATAATTAAACTGCTGAAAAATAAAGAGAAGGGAAAAAATCTTGAAAGCAGGAAGAATAAAAAAAACAATGATGAATCGTTTCTTCTAGAAGAACAAAGAGTCAAATGACTATGGATTTCTTATCAGAAACCGAAGAGGCCAGAAGGAAGTGGAACAACAGTTTGAAAGTGCTGGGGAAAAAAAAAAAGTGTTCTGATTATGGTAGTGGTTATAAAAATCTATACCTGTTTCAAAACTCATAGAACTATATACTAAAAACAGTCAAATTTTCATATGTTAAACAACAAAAACAAGTTGCAAAAAAAAATTACAATTCAGGAGTAGACTTCATCAATTAAAGCTTACTTCTACACAGAAGTAGTTTCTTTGCAGCTTCTTCATTTGCACTCTCAGCTACCCAGATGGTTAAAGTTACCAAGTATGTTAGATGTTCTTAAAGCCACTAAAACAGCCTCTGCTTGCACTACAGTTAGGCACTTCTGCAGAATTTTTAGCTTTTTTTTTTAAGGTCTTCACATCACACTAAGGCTTTGTCTTTAATTATAAGAAAGCTTGCCTCTCATGGCTTCAAAACACTAACATGCTGGAGAAAATCACATGCAAACTAGCAGAGTTTCTGAGTTATGCTGACATCATTATTTATCAATCATGTGTGAGCTAATCATTAAAGAAACATTGTAATGGAACAGACTGCATTTGATAACAATGGGAAAATATTACACGAAATTAAAGTGTTCTAAGGTCATTTTTGCCAAAGAGGTAAGTAAAGGTATTGACTAATACTGATCTTTGGTAAATCAGAGATGAATGTTATAATTTTCTGAGTAAATACTAAAAGAATGAAAATAGAGTGTATACTTAGTATACTTAGAAGCTAATTGAGGGGAAATGAAATTATTAAAATATATACCTACTCAAAAATAAGAAAAGAAAGGAGAGAAAAGTATGAGACCTATGAGACAAACAGTAAGTACATGGATTTGAATTAAGTTGAAATATACTAGTAATTAATTATCTAACTACATAAAATCAAAACAAAAGTGATGTTATTTATAAGCTATATGTTATAAAGAAGCAGGAAGGTTTAAAGTAAAAAGGAGGAAGAAAATATATCATGTAAATATTAACTAAAAGAAAGCTGGCTTAGCCAATTTAACATATCTCTACCTGTAACTGATAGAAAAAGTATACTAAAATCAGCAATATTTTTGAGCTCATTTGAGCAATGCTATTAAGAAACTTGACCTACGGATACATTGTTGTACCAGACAACTTATGGATACATGTCCATTGCAAGCACATGTGGAACATTTAGAAAAATTTACCATAAAGCTATAAAACAAATTTGAAAAGAATGAAAACACATAGAGCATGTTCTGTGACCACTATGCCATTACTCTAGAAATTGGCAACAACAAAAAAGATAACTAGAAAATTTTTGTATATTTTGATATTAGTGAATACACTCTTAAATAACCAGTGGGTTAAGGAATCGTAATGGAAATCAGAAGGTATTTTGAACTGAATAATAATGAAAATGGTAAATAACAAAACTCATGTGATCCAGGGACTTCCCTAGTGGCACAGTGGTTGGGAATCTGCCTGCCAATGCAGGGGACACCAGTTCGATCCCTGGTCCAGGAAGATCCCACATGCCGCAGATCAACTAAGCCCATGTGCCACAACTACTGAGTCTGCACTCTAGAGCCCACGAGCCACAGCTACTGAAGCCCACACATCTACAGCCCATGCTCCACAAGAGAAGTCACTGCAATGAGAAGCCCACACACCACAATGAAGAGTAGCTCCCGCTCGCTGCAACTAGAGAAAGCCCACACACAGCAATGAAAAACCAACACAGCCAAAAATATATTTTTAAAAAACTCATGTGATACAGCTGAAGCAATATTTAGAAGAAAAGGTAGTGGCTGTAATGCATATATTAGAAAAGAAAAAACACTTAAAATAAATATTTGAATGTAGAGAAAATGCAAAACAAATCCAAATAAATGCAGAGGAATAAAGGAATTTATGAAATAGAGATGCAATAGAGAGGATCAGCAAAGTTAGAAGTTTATTATTTGAAAAGATTTTGAAAATTGAACTCTGATAAGACCCATCATTAAAAGAAGAAGGCACAGTATCCAATATCATGAATTAAAAAAGTGAAATAACTACCAACACTATGGACATTAAAAGTATAACAAAATAATTTTGTAAATATTATGTATACATTTGAAATTTATAGGGAAGTTGCTAGGGAAAATATAACTCAAGGATGATAGAAAACTAAATATTCATAGGCTTCCAAAGAAATTGAATCAGTAGTCAAAGATCTGGTCACAAAGAGAATTCCAGATCCAAGTCACTTCAACAGTGTCCACAATTAATCAAGAAATAAATAATTGCAACCATACGTGAACTCTCCCAGGGAATAGAAAAGAAGGAATATCCCCAATCCATTTTTCCTTTTGGGGGTTGGCATCAAAACCCTGATCCCATAATCTGACAAAGAAAATATAAGACCAGAAAATTAGAAACTATTATCACTCATGAACATAGATTTTAAAAATCATTTTAAAAAATGCTATTATATCAGATATTGTACAGAAAGATACAAAAAGAATGCTACATCATCATCAAGTTGCATCATTCAAGTAATACAAGACTGGTATATTATTAGAAAATCAATCAATCAATTAGTTTGCCACATAACAGATTAAAGACTGTGAGGTCCATCAATACATTTTGTATTGTGTTGTTGTGATGGTTGCACAACAATATAAAGTATTAGAATTAATAAGAGAGTTTAGTGCATTTGCTGGGTACAAATTCAATATAAAAAATCAATTATAGTCCTTCAGCAAGGTTACTGGATACAATGTCAACATACAAGAATCAACTGTATTTCTATATACTTGCAATAAACAATCTGAAAATGAAATTAAGAAAACAATTCAATATACAATACCATCAGAAAGAATAAATACTTAGGAATAAAGATACTTAAGAATAAATTTGACAAAATAAGTGCAAGACTTGTACACAGAAAACTACAAAACATTGTTGAAAGAAATTAAAGAAGCTTTGGAAAGTCATCCCATGTTCATGGATTGGAAGACTTATTGTTCAGATGGCAATACTCCCTAAATTGACCTACAGATTCAATGCAATCCTAATCAAAATCCTAGTCGGGCTTTTTTCTTTCTTTTTTTTCAGAAATGACAAGCTGGTCCTAAAATTCATGTGGAAATATAAGGGACCCAGAATATCCAAAACAATCTCAAAAAAGAAGAACAAAGTTGGAGGACTTAAACTTTCTGATTCCAAAACTTACTACAAAGCTACAGTAATCAAGACAGTGTGGTGCTGGCATAAGGATAGGCATATGGAACAATGGAATAGACTTGAGAGTCCGAAATAAACCCTAACATTTATAGTCTCTACATATTTACCTATTCTGGACATTTCATATAAATGAAATCATATAACATGTGGTCTTCTGTGACTGGCTTCTGTCACTTAGCACAATGTTTTCATGGTTCATACTTGTTGTAGCATATATCAGTATTGCATTCCTTTTTATAGCTGAATAATATTTTGTTGTATGGATATACCACATTTTGTCTATCCAGTCATCATATGATGGACATTTGGGTTATTTGCACTTTGGAATATTATGTAGAGAGTTTAGAAGTCATCACCCTCATTCTCGCACAAGAAAAAAGCTAAACGAACTGGAAATCAACAACTTTTTTTAGATCCACAGAGAACTGACATCATAGGGCAACCTGTTTCCCTGAAAACTAGAGAAACAGATGAATACACAGAACCATATCTTACCAGGAGAATCCCAGGACCAGAAGCTTGCAGCTGGAGCCAGTACTGATAGGAACACAAACTATAATTGACAAATTGCTGGAAGCTCAGCATAGACAAGCTTGAGAGCAAAAAACTCTGGAGGGGACAGTCGTGGGGATTCCCAACACCTTTTTACTTCCAGGAGCCCCTCTGCGTCTCATGTGAAGATTGGAGAAGGTTCCCCTTTTGCTTCTGGCAGAGGAGGGAGAGAGTAACCAATTTAGAATATGCCCAGAGCTCTCTGTTCTCCTTAACATTGCCTGCCCTCAAGAGAAACTATTTTACCATAGCCTGACTGACTTGAGTTTTGCCCAAGACTAACCAATCTGAGGAAAGGAAAATATTCAACTCCAGTCCCCTATAGCCTTCCTGTCTCACTTAAGGGGTGAGGGAGCTGAGAAGCACTTATGATACTCAGGGACACAGGCCTACTAAAAGACTGAGATCCAATCATAGTACCATAGAGTGCGTCCCCTACCCCACACCTCACCTCCACGTCTACAGAACTCCTGTACAACAACAGGGGATTACTTATAGCTAAAAGGTTGCAAACCTCAGGTCCTATTTAAGAAGGAGTCTCTCAGGAAACTTAATGACAAAGGGCAGACAAAAACAAGAACACTAAAAGAAATTTTAGCCTCCAACACCACAGCTACAGCAAGTAGTAAACACATCCTAATTCCTAGACGGATAAATATAAAACCTCACACTAATGCCCTATTCGTTCATTTTACTCAATATATCACGTCCAGCTTTCAACAAAAAATTCCAAGGCATGCTAAAAGGCAAAAAACAACAACAAACAAACATCAAAACATCCAATCTGAAGAGACAAAGTATCAGAGCCAGACTCAAATATGGCAGAGATTTTGGAATTATCAGACTAGGAATTTAAAATAACTATGATTAATACACTGGGGGCTTTAATGGGAAAAAAAAATGGACAGCATGTAGAAACATGGGTACTTTGAACAAGTGGGACTACAGGGAGTATAAGCAGAAAATACCTTTATTCCTGCCCCTAGTAAAATTTCCAGCAGGTTCCATGGCTTTCTGATCACTCTTGAATAATAAAAATCTTCCAGTCTCAAGAATCCTATAGTTAATATGACTAGTCCAGTGCAACAATCAAATCCTTCTCTCTTCACTGTCAGCCTCTCCTGCACTGCCTGGCAAACATTGCTGGTCTGGAAGTGCTTGTGGAATGGATTCTCTGAGCCTCAGTTTCCTGATCTGTAAAATAGAGGTATTTTACACTGCACTGCTTACCTCTCAGGGTTGAGGTGTACAATAAGGGCAATAAAGTGGCAGAGCATGTCACTTTCTGAATGTGTGACCCTCTGGTGTGTCTCTAGAACTCTGCATACGATGCTCTTTCTGACCAGGAAGACTCCTCCCAAATCCACTTCTCCTGACCAGCTCTACTCTTCCTCAAGGCTTGGCTCCTGGGAAGCCTTCCTGACACCTTCGGCTGAATTTGGGGCCCCTCCCTCACATTGCCCTCTCTTGGAGATTGATAGCACTGTTTGTGCTTGTGTGTTCTTATTGTCCTCTAAGATCCACCACCACAGTCTGCAGTGGTGTTTGTTGAATAAACAGAAAGAGAGCAGAAGGGAGGAGTGTAATAGTCCTTGATAAGTGGCGATAAGAACTTAGCAATATGAGGTTGGTATTATTGGCAATAAATGAGAGAGGGGAGAGGCAGGTGAGGAATGAAAGCAGGAAGAGGGAAGAGGCAGGGTAGGAGAGAAAGGAGAGTGAGGACCAGAGACAGAGCAGCTACCCAGACTCACAGGCTTCTTGTGAGAGTGTAGGGGGCAAAGGGAGTGAGGCCAGCTCTTCCCAATCTGCTACAGAGCAGCTGGAGGAAAGAGGAGGGAGCAGGGTTAGGAGGCTGGTCAGCTTCTCTCTCCCTGCTCCCTGCTCTCCCTCTTGTTCACTGTGGCCCAGCCCTTCTGTGGGTGGCCTATAGGCAGGTGGTGGTGGTGGGGATTCAGAATAAGACTGTCTCCAAAGAACTTCTCCCAATTTCTTTTTCCTTGCTCTTCCCTTGTATTCTTGAAATGGAACATTCCTTGGACATTTTCTTTATAAGTTCTGCATGTGGTGGTCTGTCTCAGACTTGGTGGAATCTGATTGTCTATCACATCGGTGACTCAGACAAACTGAAGAGTCCCATTTTAACATTGCTTACACTAGTTTAAAAAATGGCAAAAGGAAATAAAAGGTACAGCACTAAGAACGGGAGAGGGGGCCACCAGAAGAGTTTGAAGAAAATCGGATGGGACCATCCTCATGGGCAGGGCAGAGGAAGCAGCCACAGAGGTAGATGCCTAGAAAGTAAGAACCACTGCTCACGGGGGCCTGGGAAGACTCTGTTGTCAGAAGGTACAGGCACAGAGGGCAGGAGACAGTGGGGAGGAGAAATCATGGCGAGTCTTAGGCCCACCTGGAAAGAATTGTGTCCGAGAGAACATCCACCCTATGCTTGCCTCTGTCTTGAGTCAGCACAACAGTAGGCCAAGATGGCACCCACCCAGGCCTAACCAGAGGGTGCCCTATAAAAGAAACAGGATTTGGGGGGAAGCCTGGGCTTCCTCGTGCCAGTGCTGCCATCCCAAGAAAAGACTTCCCCATTTTGGGGGGGGCTGGGAGAGAAGTAGTCCTGGTCATGACCTCTAAATGGAATCTTGCCAGTCAACATGCTCAAGGCTCCAACTTGGAGGAGAGGGCTGTTGAAAAACTAGATCCTATGCTGGTAGAGAAGACCAGTAAGAGCCACCTATATTAAAACACAAATCCTTCATTCACAGATATAAATGGATAGCCAAGGATCCCCAGACCTTTGAGTAAAACCAACGACCCATAAAAAAGAACCAAGATAAACAAACAGAGCTATGAACCCAGGAGAAACAGGGATAGTGTGGGGAATAGGAAATAACATTAAAAAAAAATCTACTTAGTATCCTCAGTGAAGTTTTAGGAGGTTTTTCTTTCATAGACAAAGGAAAAAAATCATCCAAAAATTGAAAACAATAAAAATGTCCATGAAAATTAAAAATGTAATTGTCAAACTAAAAAAATGCAAAGTGAAAGAAATACCTGAGAACAGTAGTTCTCAAAATGTGATAACCAGCCACCAGCATCAGTATCACCAGGGAACTTTTTAACATGAAAGTTTCTGGGTTCCAGTCCAGACTTACTAAATCAGAAACTGGGGGTGGGGCCCAGCAATCTGTATTTTCACAAGCCTTCCAGGAGATTGGGGTGCACCTCAAGTTTGATAACCACTGAGACCTAAAACATAGAACAAAAAGACGAAGAGGTGAGAAACATGAGAGAAAAATTAAAAGATCTAGAGAATCAATGCAGGAAGAGTTATAGAAAGGGAAAACAGACTTCTGGGGAGTACACAATCAAATACATAATTTCAGAAATTGTCCTTGAACTACAGAAAGATACAAATCTTTAGATTTAAGAGTCTCCAGGGTTTTATACCCTCAGAATTGCTGGGAAGTTTAGAGCTAGTACATGCAAAGAATCTCTAAAGAATCATGTAAAGAATCTCATGCCACAAAGCAAACACTCAGTAACTGTTACTCCCTTCTCACTCCTTGGGTGCTTGGCGTGTACCCTTCCAGACTTCTCTCTACACCTTTATAGAGTCCTGCTTGTAGTTTATTTTTTTCATAAAGTTCATCTTACTGTACATAGTGTTTTGCAACTTCGTTTTTTACATTTAACAAACAAGATGTTCTCCCAGGTCAGTTCCTCCAGATTTACTTTAATTACTAGGTAGTATCCATACTTCACCTGCCTCTTGTTGATAAGTTTGTGTCTATTTTTGCTACAGTTATAAATAATGCCCTACTAAGTTTCAGGTCTACCAACAGTATGTGAAGGTACCAAATTCCTTCACCATCAACACTTGATATTAAAAGTGAGTTTAATTCTTGATACATGTTATTAAAAAGAAAAGATCTGGGCTTCCCTGGTGGTGCAGTGGTTGAGAGTCCGCCTGCCGATGCAGGCGACACGGGTTCATGCCCCGGTCTGGGAAGATCCCACGTGCCGCGGAGCGGCTGGGCCCGTGAGCCATGGCCGCTGAGCCTGCACGTCTGGAGCCTGTGCTCCGCAATGGGAGAGGCCACAACAGTGAGAGGCCCGCGTACCGCAAAAAAAAAAAAAGAAAAGAAAAGATCCTCTTGCTGCATTGCACTGCATCTCCCTGACTTCAGGGGAGGTGACCTCTTTCTTGTGTTTGTTGAACATATTTATGTTCGCCTCTGTAAATTTTACATTCATACCCTTTGTCTAGTTTTTTCATATCAGGTTGTTTATCTTTATTGTTTTATATAGTCTGAAAATTAATTTTTTTCTATTGTATTTTTAACACATTTAAATTTGTAGCATAAGGTTGTTTAATATTAACTTCTGAGAAGGTTGTAAGATGACTTTCTAATTTAATTTTTCTCCAAATAGATAATTTTTCAAAACCAGCATTTGAATAGTTTCCTTATCTTAAGAAAATATGGTTTAAATCATTCCCCCAGGGACTTCCCTAGTGGTGCAGTGGTTAAGAATCCACCTGCCAGTGCAGGGGACACAGGTTCAAGCCCTGGCCCAGGAAGATCCCACGTGCCACGGAGCAACTAAGTCTGTGTGCCACAACTACTGAGGCTGCGCTCTAGAGCCCATGAGCCATAACTACTGAGCCCATGTGCCACAACTACTGAAGCCTTCACACCTAGAGCCCATGCTCCTCAACAAGAGAAGCCATCGCAATGAGAAGCCTGTGCAGCACAACGAAGAGTAGCCCCCGCTAGCCGCAACTAGAGAAAGCCCACATATAACAACGAAGACCCAACACAGCCAAAAATTAAAAAAAAAAAATTCATAAAAATAAAAATCATTCCCCCATTTTCACACGTAAATGTGCCCAATTCTGGCCTCTCTATTCTGTTCCAGTGATACATTTTTCAAATCCTTAATAATCTACACCCCCCCAACCATCATCACTACTACCAATCATCATCATTGTCTATGTTTTTCAAAATATTCTTATCTATTCTTGAACATTTTTTCTTCCAGATAAATTTTAGAATAAGCCTGCTAAGTTCATTTTATTTTACATTCACTTACTACTTTTTCAACATTCTTCCTTTGTATAGATCCAAGTTCCCAACTTATATTATTTTCCTTCCCTCTAGAGAACTTCCTTTAACATTTCCTGTAAAAAAAAAAAAGTCTACTGGCAACAAATTCCCTCAATTTTTGTTTGTCAGAGAAAGTCTTTATTTCGCTTTCACTTATGAAGGAAATTTTGCAGGGTAAAGAATTCTAGGTTGGTGAGTATTTTTTCTCCCTACATCTTAATTTCACTCCACAGTCTTCTTGTTTGCATGTTTTGTCAGGTGAAGTCAGATGTTAATTCTTACCTTTGTTCCTCTGTAGGTAAGGTGTTTTTTCCCTCTGGCTTCTTTCAGAATTCTTTTATTTTTGATTTGCTGTAGATTGAAAATGATATGCCTAGTCTTTCTTCCCTCCTTCCTTCCTGCTTTCCTTCCCTTCCTCCCTCCCTCCCTTCCTCTCTTCCTTCCCTCCCTCCTTCCTTCCTCCCTCCCTTCCTTCCTTTATTTCCTTCTTTCTTTTTTGGCATTCATCCTGCGTGATGTTCTCTGAGCTCCTTCCTAGATCTGTGGCTTGTCTGACACTAACTTAGAAAATTTTCCAGTAATTACTGTCTCAAGCATATCTGTGTTCCTTTCTTTCTTCTCCTTCTGGTACTCCCATTACATGTATGCTACACATTTTGTGTTGTCTCACAGACCTTGAATATTCTGCTCTTTTTTGATTGTTTGTTTTGTCTTTTAGTCTTTGTTCTATTTGCTTTTCAGTTTTGGAGGTTTGTATTCAGATATCTTCTAGCTCAGATTCTTTCCTCAGTTGTTCCTGTCTACTAATAAGCTCATCAAAGGAATTCTTCATTTCTGTCATGCTTCTGATCTCTAGCATTTCTTCCTCTGCTTACACTGCTCATCTGTTTTTTGTTTTTCTTGTTTTTTGTTTTTTGCGGTACGCGGGCCTCTCACTGTTGTGGCCTCTCCCGTTGCGGAGCACAGTCTCCGGACGCGCAGGCTCAGTGGCCATGGCTCACGGGCCCAGCTGCTCCGCGGCATGTGGGATCCTCCCAGACCGGGGCACGAACCTGTGTCGCCTGCATCGGCAGGCGGACTCTCAACCACTGCACCACCAGGGAAGCCCCTGCTCATCTGTCTTTGCATGCTGACTACTCTATCCATTAGTGCCCTTAGCACATTAATCACAGTTGTTTTAAATTTGTCGTCTGATAATTCGAATATCCCTCCCACGTCCAGTTCTGATGTTTGCTGTCTTTTCAAATTGTTTTTTGCCTTTTAGTATACCTTGTAATTTTTCTCTTGAAATACCCCACTCTAGTCAGCTCTAGCCTTCCACCTGGCAGAAGGGAAATTCCCAACTCTAGCCCCCTCTAGCCATTCTGTCCCACTGGAATTCCTCCCACGTTCATTCAAAAAGTGCTCATTTATAACTGTATTGAACCTATTAGCTAATTGGGGAAGAACTGACATGTTTATAATTTCGCATCTCTGTATCCAGGAACATGTTTGACATCTCCATTAATTCAGGGTTCCTTTTTAAAAAGTTCAATAACTTCAGTAATGTTTGATAGGTTTTTATAAGTCTTGCACATTTTTGACCTGTTTATTCCTAAGCATATTATATAGCTGTTTTTAAAGTTATTTTTTATAAAATCCTTTAAAAAAATCAGGTAACCTTATTGGGTATTGTTGGCTTCTTGGAATGCTAATGGTTTTAGTAAGTTATTCTTTACTAGGCCTCTTTCCTTTGTTTTTTGTTGCTTTTGCTTTTTTATTAGTTCCAATAGTTTGTCTGATAGCTTTATTAGTTTTAATTGTCAGTTGAGTCTCCTGCATTTTCTAGGTACATAATGAAATAATCTGGAAATAATTACAATTTTTGTCATCCTTCCTGCGCCACCACCTGCCCCCCCGCCCTGTATTATTTCTTATTCATGTCTTACTGTCCCATGAGATTTTGACAAATAAGGCCAGGCAGAACATGCAGTCACAATCCAAATTTATGGACCACATGCGAAAAGAATCCACTGCAAATGAAAGTCAGCAAAAGCATGAACAGCTTCAAATTTCTAAGAACTTCAAGAAATGGAATTAATAGATCCAGATTATTAAAAAGGAATGTGTACAATAATTAAAGAAACAAAAGGTGCAATGAAAAACATAAGCAACTACTTAGGTAAAAGGAGATATATTTTTACAAGAATAAAAGAGACCTTTTAGAAATGAAAAATACAGACACTGAATTTTAAAACCCAAATTCCATTAAAGAGCAGAAGAACCACAACTGGAAAAAAAAAAATAAAGAATTGGTGAATCAGAAGCTAGGTTACAAAAAGCTATGAATGCAGTACAGAAAGAATGCAGTACAGAAAGTTAAAATGAAGAAAAATATTAAAGAGAGGTTAAGAGACATGGAAGGTAGGAAGAGGCAACATTAGACTTCAAAATATTTGTTTCTCCCTCTTATTGTTAAAGATTAATTAACCCCACACTATACTCTACTCCTATATACACACTTGGCATTTCCTCCCAGAGAACAGGAAGTTAATCAAATGCTTAATGTAGCAAGTACACTTGCACAAAAATATATTTTCCTTAGATCTTGGAAAATAATTTCAAGGCTGCTTCCTGGTATTCTGTGCCTAGATGAGAAAGTATATTTGTAACAAAGGTACTGTGCACTTTCTAACTTTGCTGCATAAAATTTTTTGAAAATAAATCAAGGAACCTAATTCTTGGGGCAAGAAGGAGTGAGGGAAGACATTTGTCATGAAGTCACCATGGCAGTTCCTGATGCCTCCCTTCCATGGTAGGTCAGCCAACAGTGTCAGCTCTTCAGAATGACATTCTAAGTGATGTTTGTGCTGGCGAATTAGAGCAGGGAGTCGATGATGTCTAGGTCATGGGTCATTTCCTTAGTGGCTCACGGCCACAGGCAGCAGCCCAACCCCAGTAGGCGCCTTGTGGTCTCAGGTCTGGGTCCAGAGGTCAGGGTTGTTGGGCTGAAGTTGTTATCACTACTAGAAAAGCAACTCCAGTAACTCTAGCTGGATCATGTACATGCTTAAATACAGGTTGAGTGAATGCATAAACATATGAGCCAGCACTATGCTATGCTGTGGGAAAGGCACCCCATCAGTTGGTCTCATGTAAAAACTTCCTACACACGGACATCTCACCCTGTAGATCAGCATTAAGGATTAAGTCCATCCTTCTCTCTCTTTTTTTTCAGGAGTGTGTGTCTTAGAAAACAACCTTGTCTCTGGCGTACGTTTCTCCAGGGTTTTTGAATACATTTAGATTTTTTTTCTGCCAGTAGGAACTCTTGGAATAATGAATTCCATATGTGTATATTTCTCAGTGGGAAGTGGGATGATTACCTTTATTTGGTCAGTAAAATTACTCTTTGCTCCAAGAAATCATAATATTTCATAAGTCCTAAGTGCTGGAAGAAGTTGCAGAGGAGAGGGTGGACTGGTCCTTCATTGCTTAGGGAGCTTACAATGTTAACAGACTCCAAAATACACGTCTTTGATGTGCACGTGAAGCTATGCATCCATACTTGTTGAAGGAAAACATTTCTCATGCCAGTTTTTCAGAATGCTTGAGTGATTTTCAAAAAAGGAAAAAGAAGGTAACTCTGGTAACCAGGGTAGCACTGGGAAGAAAATGGGAACAGGAGACCCAAACAAGTTGTTATTGCCAAACACTGGGGGAGGGAGCAGAGAGCATAGGAGAGGTTGGCCTACAGGCAAGACTCTCAGGAGGATGGGGGGCTGGAGAGAGCTTGTCAGAGAGACCCAAAATTCTGCTCCTGGATGACTCAGTAAGAACCACAACAGAAGGAGTGAAGGTAGCTCCCTGGGGAGGCCCTGATGGAGGACTGAAAATGGAGAGGATGAGTTTTGTGTTGTCTGTGTTGGGTTTGAGGTAGCTGTGTGACATCCAGGTGGGGATGTCCAGGAAGAGATATTCAAAAAGGCCTGGACCAGAGCCCCAGGTGTGGAGGTGCTGGGCACAGAGCAGGAATCTGAGCATAGATGGAACACCTTAGGGACATGATGGAGAACGAAGACTGGGGTAGGAGCCTCAGGAAGCCCTCACATTTGGGGGGATGGGGGAGAAAGAAGTCTGTGTAGAAGGTAAGAGGAAGAAAAAACCCAGGAGAGAAGCACTGAAGGAAGAGAGGGTCTCAAGCAGGGGGATGTGGTTGGTAGGGCCAGGAGGAGGAGGACTGAGGACACTGAATCTGGTCGCCTTGGGAATCTTGGGACCTGCAGAGGAAGGCATCCCAGAGAGTAAGGACACTAGTCCCAGGTCAGGGTGCTGACACCCGAGGAAGCCAAGAGATGCCCCAGGGGTGCTTGAGCCCTCCTCTTCCAGGCAGTGCGATGGTACCAGGCAGGGGATACTGAATGGAGAGTGGAGGGAAGTCCTGGATCGAGGAGGGACCACCAGAGACAGGAAAATCACAGGGAATGAAGACCACCCTGGGAGTGGATCCAGGGTGGGAGGGGACATTAGTGTTGGCAAGAAGGAGAGATGAGAAGAGTCTTTTGAGAGAGGGGAGGGGTGTCCCAGGAACACGAGATGGACTTTTTCAAGAAAGAAAGAGGAGCCACTGACTGGGGCCGAGTCAGAGAGGGGGTAGGGGAGGGAGGGGCCAGCATGGGGGAGAGGGCTAAGGTGAGGACGAGGGGGACAGGAAGGGCCAGAGTGAGGGACAGGACAGTGACGACAGTCTGTGGAATACCAGCTGGACAGACCACAGCACAAAGTGACTCGCGACAAAGAACAGCTGGGCTTCTGAGAGGGCCCCTGGCCTGGCCTGCAGCTCAGCAAAGGAGCCCGAGGTCTTGCTGGGGCCAGCCTTCCTTCTTCCTGAGCCCCAGGGACCTCGAGGCCTCCAGGTGACCACCCAGACAGTGGTGGCTTCTTTTCTGGGAACACTCCCCAGCCCAAGAAGTCCTCTGTCTAGTATCACCACCCTGGCCTTGCTCTGTTTCCTGTGGTTTCCTCCCTTCACCCGCAGCTTCCAGGGGAGGGAGGTGATACTTCCTGTGCAATTCCTTCTGGAATTCCTGCCCAGGCTTCTGAGGTCTGCAGCTGTTCTGGAGAATCTGTGCAGCTGTACCACACTCATCCACTGTGATGGTTCAGACGGGCCTTTGGTCAGGAGGGTCCCCCGTCACAGGATGGCTCAGGCAGCTGTGAGGAGAGTGGCCTGGAGTCAGGGAGGCTGGAGGGTAGCTTGGTTAGGAAGGGCTTGAGGTGTCCGGGCAGGAGCGATGGAGGCCTGGACCAGAGTGCTGGTGACGCGGTGAAGAGAAGTGGAGGTGCAGGGATGCGTTTTAGAAGTAGGGGATTGAGCAAGGGGCTGAGAGAAAGAGGGGAACTAAGCCTGGTCTCTCAGACCAAGGGACACTGAACGCTGTCACCTGAACAGCAGACTTCCCAGTAAGCCATGTACTCAGTGAGCGTGTGATGGCCCAGAGGGTTTTCTCCAAGCCTGGGAAATCTCCGCAAAGACAGCAGGTGTCTGTTTTCCTGAGACGGGGCAGAGGGTGGGCAGGGCCTCCGGATGGGAGCGTGAGAGGGGCCGCTTCTCCTGCCCAGCCTCTGCAGGGACTTCCCCGAAAGGTTCAGGGTCAAACCTGAAGCTCCTGGGGGAGGTCCAGCCTCGTGGGGCCACCTCAGGCCTGACCCCCCAACTTCTCCCCAGCTCCTGCCCTGGGTGCAACCACGGTAGTGTGGGCCAGGAGGCCAGGCCAGACTGCTCTCACCATCCTGAGAAGTCCCCCTTGACCCAATGTGATGCAGCTTTCCACAAGATGGACATTTTTGGTTTTTATCTCTGGGAAATGGAGTATTTGTTTTCCAACAAACAAATTCTTGGATAGAAAGAACTGGATTTGCAAAGAAAAGTTTTAATAAAAATGGGGGGAGCAAGGGGAGAAGGGCAGCCAGACGGCTTCCAGCTGATGCCACAAACGATTTCCTTACTGTCAGGTTGAGGCTCAGCCTCAGGGTGTGTGCAAAGCTGCAGTCATACCCGGGGACCAAAGTGGTCTGAGCCACTGGGTTTGGGGGGCTGGGGGGGTGGGGAGCAGAAGTTCACAGACACAGGCTCTCCTCACACCAATTAGAAAACCAAACTCCAGGACGGAAGTGATGGCCACTCAGATGAACAAGGGCCGCGCATGTGCACGTAATCCACACACAAACCCTAGCAGCATTCTGATCCCACAGACAGTGGCTCGAGCCGCTCCCCCTTAGAACGGGGGCCACTGCCCCTCCAGGGGCCACCCCATGTCTCTCGAGATGCCCTCTCCAAGTGTTTAGGCTTCGCAGGTTTTTACCAGGCCCTCGAGGAAGGCTCTCTGGGGCTGGAACCCTGGGGGTGCCCACAGTTTCAGAGCCTTTCCTCCCATACTCATTGTACCATAAGTGGCTGGTTACACACCCTAAGCCCCCTCTTCTGTCCTCCTCTGCTACCCCCACTAGACTGTGAGAACAGGGTGGCTTCCTAGCCTTCTCCATTCCCAGGGCCTGGCAGAGCTTCTCAGTGTTCTAGTTGAATAAACAGACCAACGACCAAATACTCAACCAGCTGATCGAATCCCTTTGGTACAACATAAATTTATTCCTGAGTGGTGAGGACAAACAGCCAAATTGTATCTCCCTAAAAACCCCTCCTATACGCAAGGCCTGGCAGGAAGATAAAGCCATGATGGGGTGCCTCGTGTCCACACGTCACAGCCACAGCACTGAATGCAGCATAGGAAGCAGCTGGGCAAGCTCTAGATCTGCTCATTCTGCTTTCCTGCACATGACTGATCCGCTGATGGTAGGTAATACACAGGTTAGCTATGCTCTGGTATGAAAGGATGAGATGAGCTGGGCCAGTGAGATGGCCTGTCTCAGAAATTTGATATGAATATAAGCAAAGAAACGGCCGGTTAGTTGCAGATACGTAGTGTGTACATAGAGGATTAGGAAGGCCAAACTGGCCGTATGTAAGCTTCAGTTACAAACTATAAATAAGCAGAGGAAGACGCTAGCTGGTACCCAGAGAGAAGCCAAGAGGAGGCTTTATAAGGCTAGGGATCAAGGACGGCCTCTCGGACAAGGGAAACAAAAGCACAAATAAACAAATGGAACTACATCAAACTAAAAAGCTTTTGCACAGCAAAGGAAACTATTAACAAAACAAAAAGGCAGCCTATAAATGGGAGAGGATATTTGTAAACCATATATATGATAAGGGGTTAATATCCCAAATATATAAATAACTCATACAAGTCAACATCAAAAAAAAATGACCCAATTACAAAATGGGCAGAGGACCTGAATAGAGTTGACATTTTCCAAAGGCATATAGATGGCCAACGTACACATGAAAAGATGCTCAACATCACTAATCATCAGGAAAATGTAAATCAAAACCACAATGAGATATCACCTCACACCTGTCAGAATGGCTATTATAAAGACCACAAATAAGTTTTGGCAAGGATGTGGAGAAAAGGGAAACTGTCATGCACTATTGGTGGGAATGTAAATTGGTGTAGCAGTCACTATGTAAAAGAGTATGAAGTTTCCTCAAAAAAATTAAAAATAGAACTACCATCCAAACCAGCAATTCCACTTCTGGTATTTTTCCAAAGAAAAGGAAAACACTAACCTGAAAACATATACGCATCCCTATGTTCACTGCAGCATTATTCACAATAGCCACAATATGGAAACAATTGAAATGTCCATCCATAGATGGACAGATAAAGAAGATGTGGTGTACACACACACACACACACACACACACACACAAACACATGAATATTACTCAGCCATAAAAAAGAATGAAATCTTGCCATTTGCAACAATATAGATTAAGTGAAATAATTCAGACAAAGATAAATGCTGTATAATTTCACTTATATGTGGAATCTAAAAAACAAAAGAACAAACAAAACAGAAACAGACTACAGAGAACAAACAGGTGGTTGCCAGAAGGGAGGGGGAGGGGGGATAGTGGAAAAAGAAAAGGTAACTATGTGAGGTGATGAATGCTAATTAGCTTAACTGTAGTGATCATTTCAAAATGTATATTTATATGAAACCATCACGTTGTACACCTTAAATATATACAACTTTTGTCAATTACACCTCAATAAAGCTGCAAAAAGAGTTTAAAAATTAAATTTTAAAAGGACAGTCTCTTGGGAGAGACGACATGCATGGTGGTTTCTGCAGGTGAGGGGTTACCTGGATGGATGGAAAGTGGGGGTATGGTGCAGCACTTACAGGAAGGGAGATTACGTGTGAAGGCACAAAAGGGATGTGTGTCTAAGAACCACTGGCTTCGTGAGTGAGTAGAGAGCAAGGGAGGGGAAGAAGGTGTGTGTGAGGGGGACAGCAGGGCCACATGGTGGAGGGAACTGTGTGCTACGGTGGCAAGTCTGGCCCCTGCAGGGAACGTTGAATACGCTCCGGGAAGACCTCACCTCTGGACACCTCCGTCTCACCGTGTCGCCCTCCCAAACCCACGGCTCCACCATCTCCCAGGACTAGGCCACCTCTAGACCCAACGCCAGATCACACTCTACCCACAAACTACTGACCCTTTTCATCTCACATCTATGCTGCAACCTCTTAGACACAAGGCTCCAGGCCTTCAATATTCTGGTCTAACTACCTTGCCCAGCTGGAGCTCACAGCTGACCATCTGAACTACATCTTACCAACACCCTAAACTCTCTTGCACTGCCTTCCTCACACCTGTCCAGAAAACCCACAATCCTCCATCAACCCCCCAGTCAGCCTTCTCTCCTGTGGCGGGCTCCTAGCTGGGCCCCAGATCTATTCTCCTCTTCTTCCACAACACTAGAGTTTTAGTTGGTGACATGGCTGCCCAGCTAGACCCATTTCCCAGACTTCTTTGCAGCCGGGTGCCTAAGTTCCCACCAATGGAATGTGAGCAGAAGTGATGTGTACAACTTCCCTCTCTCTTACCTAAGAGGAAATTATTTGCTTTCCACTTCTGCTCCTACCGCCTTTCAGGAGCTGGAACACTGATGTGTAGAGCCCAGCTCTGGCCATGCAGCCACAGTCTGTGGATGGTGGAACAAGATGGAAGGGCCCGAGGACCCTGAGCGGTCCTGAAAAATGAGGCACTCCACCCTCCTCCCTTTGCACTGTAACATGAGAGAGAAATAAACATTTATCATATTTAACCCACTCCTTGTTACAGCAGATTCTACTACTGTCAAATGTGTGGAGAAAAATGCCGTAACCCATCAGGGCAGTCCCATCTTCAGGCCTCAGCTGAGGTCCACCTGCACTTGATCCTGATCAGCTCCCTTGCAAATTTCCCCTAGTCAAAGCTTCCAACTCTCATGTTTATCAAGCCCTCATCCAACCTCTCACTCTCAACAATCCTGTCTTATGGCACAACAAATGTGGAGACCACCAAGCAGGGTCTCCCACCATGTTCTACACACCACTGTGGTCCTCTCCCCTTAACTCAATGGTTGGTGTCCTTTTCTCCGTGCTCTGATTAGACTCCTTGGATTAAATTCACAGCTCCACTACATACTACCTGTGCAACCCACCTCAGCTTTCCCTTCCTCAACTGCAAAATGGAGGTGACAATACTACTTAACAGGATTGTGAGGACTCAATGAGATAATGCATGAAGAGCAACTAGCACAATGCCTGACACATAGTCAGCAATGGGCACCTGCCACTAACATCACTGAAACAAATGTGACCACATCACTACCTGATGGAGGCCTTCCACTGAATCTCCGTCACCTACAGAACATAGTCTAAACCTCTCAGTATGTTAGGCCCTTTGTGACACATCTGCCGTTTACCCCTGGCACGTTCTCTCTTGCTACTCTCTGCCTTGAACACTATGTTCTAATACCAAACTGCCCACAGATCTAAAAAACAAAACAAAAACCCATTCACTGATTAGACAGATATATATTAAAGTGCCCACTTTTGGAGCATTAGTGACTACTCCAATAAATTAATTCCCCTTCCTGGAAAAAACCACCCACCTCCCTAAAAATCATCATGAGAAAAAGCCTATTTTTCATCCTGTGTCTGGGAAGTGATACTGAATTCAGTTTCCTAAAACAAAAGTTAGGTTACCCTTCTTTCAGCTTTAAAATGCGATGCTATGCTAAGATGGTTATGGGGAAAAAAGCAATCTTTATATCTACTTTTAAATCTTATTGTTTAATGCACGTGAAATGTTGTATCCCATGGAAAGGGAAGGAGGTTCCTTTCAGAGGGACATTTGACACATGAGCCAGATGGTGAGGCTGGCAACAGGATGTTGAAGAGTAGGAAGACGGCCAAGGTGGCCAGCAAGGACAGTGGAGATGGGGGCAGGGCCTCAGGGCAGAGCCAGTCCCAGATTTTCACAAAGCGCGTAGCACCTGGCTGCGGTCTCCTGTCTCTTCCTCTTCCTGCCTTCCCAGAACAGGCAAGAAGGACCCTAGGGAGTACTTTCCACGAGACAAGAGTCTGCTTAGCTGACCAAGAATGCCTGTCAGGTCAAATAAAGCTGCCCTCCTTTCAGTCAGGTCACATGTGGGTCTTTCTAAGGGGAAAAAAAGAGCAAAGGCCAGAGGGACGCTGCCTAGAGATCCCAACACAAAACTTAAACACAGGTTTATCAGGACATTGCACTTCCTGACGAAGAGATTACGGTCAAGTCAAACCCATTCTGGCCTGAGCGAGTCAGAGTTAGAGGAACTTCATTCAGAATATGAACTCTAGTACTTTTCTGGGGCCAGGGCCTATGACCAATTCCTCCTCAAGTCTACCAGAGTGTCCAGAATGTCCTGTTCTCTGAGTTATGGAGACAACATCTAAGGTGTTCCTTAGATATATAGTAAGTAATGCTATCACCAAATAGTTCCAATTCAAAATTAACAAACCTTACATGAATGCAAAGAGTCTTTAAAAAGGCATATAAAATATAGTCCAGTAGATTCATGTGATATTTCATTAAATGAATAAACAAATGTTTAAGATCTTTTAATAAGAATATTTATGGAGACAGATAGCTAATCTCTAGCTTACTTCCAAAGGCCCTAGGTAGTCAGACCATGAAGCTAGAGGAAAGGCACCTGGTGGGAGATACCACAGGCCAAACACCGAGGAGAACAAAAATATCCCTGCAAGGCCAAATCTATAAAGTGGTGGCAGAATTATGGACTCGTGGAAAACAGTAGGGCCGAGGCCAAAGTACCAGCGATCAGGATGGTATAGTAGGGTTTTCTGGACATAGAGGCTAAAATGTTACCTAGTAATACCTACCAGGATTTCTCCTCAAATAATGGCAGTACTTACCAACCTGAAAACTAGCTGACTGGGCACTCTCTACATTGGCAAAGACTTCATAACCACTGCACTTCCTCTCATACTGACAATACTCTGAAGCAGTGATATACTGCTAAAGGAGGCCAGATACCAGTCCCTTACCCCATTTCTGCACAGGGGCAGACATTGCTAGTTGCCCACCAACAGCCATCCCTATTTTCCTACCAATGGAAGCCAAATTTTGTTCAAGGTAAGAATGTGCTCAACTAAAAAGTTTCCTCAAATGTGCACAAACTGATGAATGAATAGTGTGTATATATATATATATATATATATATATATATATATATATCTCCATTACAATGGAAAATTTGGCAATAAAAAGGAATGAAACCCTGATACATGCTACAATATGAACCTCAAAAATGTTACGCTAAGTGAAAGCAGCTAGACATAAAAAGTCACATATTGTATGATACCATTTACATGAAAGGTCTAGGATAGGCAAATCCAGAGAGACAGAAAATGGATTTGTGGTTGCCGAGGGCAGGGGTGGGGATGGAATTAGGAGTGACTGCTAATGGGCATGGGGTTGCTTTCTTTTTGTGTTGGTAAAAATGAATTCAATCGTGGTGATGATTGCACAACTCTATGAATATACTGAAAATCAGAGCTGTACACTTTAAATGGGTGACACGTGAATCAAATCTCAATAAAGCTGTTTAAAAAAATCCAACAAAACCAGTTTCCCAAGATGCTGGACTGCTTGGGGTACCCATGTGCTACAGTTCTGTCCAGTAAGGTGTTGGTGGAAGTATACTATGAGAAAGTTGTCTCCTCAAAAAAGACTCAAGTAACTCGTGTCTTTTGCTTTTCATCTTTTTCTCATCTTCTTGCCTACTAGAAGTCTAGGCCCTGGGGGTCCCCTTAGAACAAAAACATGTTAAAGATGACAGGGCAGCAAAAATGGAGGTAGCGGGTAATGGATGATATCCTGGGATCACAGCACGAGCCCTGGTTTGTCTCTCTCTGGAATTGTTATGCGAGAGAAATAAACCTGTATTTCATTAAGTGATTATAGTGGTATTTCTATCACTTGCAGCCAAAGGCTATCCCTAATGATGCACGCCTATCTAACATCAGCCTGGGCTGATTCCTGGAGCCAAGAAGGAAAAGGAAAAAAAAAGTAGACTCAGAAAGACACAAAAAGTTGATTCCAAATGTAACATTCAGACACCATGGAGTCAGCGTCAATTTTTTTGTTTAAAGGGTAAATAGTTATTTTATTTTCAAACTATATATGTTTTTCCCAATTTTTGTATACTGCCAAGGGAGTGCTTACCCCTCTCTAAAAACAAATCGCTAAAAAATGCTTTAGTTTTAAAACACTGATGAACCAAATACGAGCAAATGCATATTATTATTATTATTGGAGGGCCTGGTTCTTTATTTCAAAAAGACATTTATCAATGTTCAGTATCAAAACAGTTACACTATTGGTTTTTCTTTCTCCCAGTCGGCCCCCAAAGAGACGACACCAAAGGAGAGTACATTTAAAGTCAATTTTGCTGAAGGATGCACACCTAACTGACCTCACCGAAACCTCACCAAAAAGGGGGGATCGGGTAGGGAAAGAAACTTTAAAAGACCAGCACACTGCCAGCCCCAAAGAAGCAAAGTTTCAAAATAATATAAAATTTAAAATCACTTGTACATAAGCTATTCAAGATTTCTCCAGCACTGACACAATGTACAATGAGATGGCACTTTTAGAGACAGCAGCTTCAGACCCAGAAAAGGGTGATGAGTTTCATATGGCTAAATCAGCGGTAAAACATAATTTTCTTTCCTTTCTTTCAAGGAGGCGGGAGAGCAAATAAGTGGTCACCTCAAAATAAGGGGCACATGATCCATTCTGTGGGTGGTGGGGAAAGGGGTAGAGCTGGGACAAGGATTTCGTCTCAGAGGTCTCACCATCTTAATTTCGTTTGGTCACTTCTGATGGAAAAAAAAAAAAAGTTGCCCCAAAATACTGTAAAGCTGAAAATCTGAACAGTGGTTTTTTTTTGTTTTTGTTTTGTTTTGGCTAACTCATTCTGCAATCACCTTTCTGGTTTGGCGGGGGACTTTTTGCAGAGCAATGAGGCTTCCCAAAATGGAGTCCTTCTCTGGGCTGTTTGGCTCTCAGGAAGGCAGGCCCATACCTTTTTCCCTCCTCTATGGAGAGGGCGATATGTATTAAGCTGAAAAGTTACCTTCCAAAAGTGAGAAAGGGATTAGACTGCTGCTTCAGAACTATGGAAGTATCTGGAATGTTTTACAAATGGCTGCTACACCAACAACAAAAAAGATAATTACAAAATGCATACATCACAGCATGCTTTTGAAGACACTTAGCATTGTGCTCCGTTCCCTTAAACGTTGTTCCCAAAGGTGCTCAGCCTCTAGCCCAAATGGAATCTCTGGGGAGAGGCAGAGACAGTTGGGCGAAAAGGACACAGGGGTAGGGGTGGGAGACGTGGCAAAAGGAGAAAGCAGCTTTCCAGTTAAAGCTCAGCCCTCAGCTTAAAGGTCAGCTTCAGGCAGGCTGGCCTCAGCGGTCGGGGTCAGAGGGAGGGGCAGCGCAGGGCGGGACTAGGGCGCTCTACATCTCATCCAGGTCAAGCAGAGTCCGGTCCAGCATCCTTTGTGTACAGAGGTGCTCCTCTTTGGTGCATATCAGTTCATCTTCCAAATCACCGTCTTTTCCAGCTTGGCTACCGATCTCTCAGCACACTCAGCACGGGTCTCTGCCTCCTTGAGTTTATCAGTAAGAATCTTTCTCTCTTCCTCATATGTCTTCTTTTTGAGAGTACTTTTCTTCAGCAGCACTCAGACACTTCAGCTTCTGGTCCATCAGTCTGACCTGCTCATCCGTCTCTCAGCAACCGGACTCTGCCAGCTCAGCTCGCTCCTCTGTGCCTTCCAAGTCTCCCTCAATAATCACCAACCTAAGAGCCACCTCTTCATACTCTTCTGCAATGTGCTTAGCTTCTTTGAGTTGGATTTCCTGGAGCTCCATTTTTATTTCCTCTTTTAAGCCTCGGTTTTCAGTAACCTTCATGTCTCTCTCGCTGTCAGCAGCAGCTTTCTCGGCTTCCTCCATCATTTTCAGGGCAGCGGCCAGGTGCTCTTGAGCGCAGTCCAGCTCTTCAACCAGCTGGACCCTATGGTTCAAGGAGGCCGCCTCAGCCTGTTCCCGGGCCGCCTTTCTCCTACACTTCCGCAGGGGGCGCTCGGCCCTCTCCCCCCGCGTCCCTGGCCTGCTTGCTGCAGAAGCGGGGTCTTGCGCTTCACCACCTCGGTGGTGGTGATCCCGGCCATGGTGCCGCCCGGCCCCTGCTCGCCTTCGGGTTCCTGCCTCCTCTGCCCGGAGCTGCGGTCGCTTCTCCGCCAATGGCATATTATTATTTGCTCAAAGAGGAATCCTTTAAACTATAATCGATTCCCCATTTTTTTTTTTAAATACGTTTCTAACATCTGTTCTTTGAAGGGTTAGAAGACATCTCCCATTAAACCCTTTAGGCCTGGTCAGCCTTAATCCTTAAAGAACAGCACTCTGAGAGAGAAAACAAAGGCCCAGAGTTTCAGTTTACTTATATATAAAATGTATGTTCTCAGTACACTTATGCATGATGTTCATGTGTCCCAGAGGATTAAGTTCAATGTTATTCTGAACTATTAAGGGCAAAAATGAACGTAGAAACAAAAATTATTAACAAGCAACTGTTTATGTTTTTCTTTTCTAGCCCCATAAATTATATCACCTCCTTTTTATCGTATGGGTGGGGGTGCAGGGCATGGGAGAGTAACACCTGGAAAAGAATCTTCCACTCAAGTCAATGAATTACTTCATTTGAGATGATTATTTCATGTACAACTCCAAATAAAGTTGACCTTATAGAAGTATGAAACAGAATTTGCAATCAGGCTAATTGTTTCTGCGACCAAAGAAAGAAGGGAAAATGAAGTATCAATGAAAAGGTGGCTGGGGGTGGGGCTGGGGGTTGCTTAAGCCAGCAATGGGGTGGGATATGGTCTTCCCTACCAATCTGTCTCCTTTTATTTCATGCTTTATTGGTTTATATTACATAAAACTTAAACCCTTTAAATTTGAATATAAATACCACATTATAATAGAACACAGTACTTTAAATGAGATGTTTTACAGTTACCATTTTTTTTAAAGCCTAACTGCTCTCATGTGCAAATTTAGGTGTTTTTACTTACCAATTCACTAAATATTCAGCCCTAAAATATGTCAAGCACTAAGTAAGCAGTGGAGATTCAACCTGAGTGAAACACAAGTTCCTATCCTCAAGAAATATAAACAGCCAAGTGGTAAAAATAAGCCCCCATCTTAGCTTTGCCAGAATGTAAACCCAGGGAACAAGGCTGAAAAGCAACTATGGCAGAGCCTGGAGGAGCGGGGTGAGGTGTCAGGGGAGTCTCTTGGGCACTGGGCAGTCTGGAGTAGAGTGTGGCACAGGCATAGGAAAGGACACATGAAATAGCACCACGCTCAGGCAGGAAAGTGGTAAGCTGGTGAAGCAGGAGGGGACACAGCAGAGATGAGTGGAGGCTGTGTACACCTAGGTACTCTGAACTCCACTCTGCAGGCTCTGGTAAGGGGCTGAACGGTTCTGAGCAGGGACAGCTCAGTTTTAGGAAGCATTACTCTGGCAGAGGCTGGTTGGGTGGGATACAGACCAAGGCCAGTCCAGCAGTTTCAGGGCAAGAGGCCAAAAGATGATGATGGTAAGCAAGACCATGGCAGGTCTCAGGTCCTAAGGAAGCAACCTCAACAAAGGCAGGTTTTCATATAATGGAAACGTTTAAAGTTCTGTGTACCACCTCCCTTCACCCTCGCATTTTCCCCCAATAAAAACATAACCTTTACCAAAACGAGAGGCTGGTGGCTAGAGCGGAGAGGCTTTCATGCTTGCAGATCAAATCACAAGAACGAAGAGTATTCCACACCCAAAGGGATTTTTCTCCCTCTGCTCGCTCATTCCCATCACCAGTGAAACATTTCCTGGAAAACAAACATGTCCCGTGCCTGCCCCCACAACCCCCCACCCCAATACTTCTTTGATCTCCTCTAGTTCTGTTCCATTTCCCTTCACAGCAAAACTTTCAAGTAGGGTCTCTACTGTCCCACCTAGTATTTACACTTCCACTTGCTCCAATCCCTACTGCTTCTGTCAATAATTGCATAATGCCAAATCCCATACAGGCTTCTTCTTCCACTTTGAAATGCTTTCTTTCCTTTTTTTCCTGTTTTTTTGTTGTTGCTTTTTCCAACTGTAGTGGTTTCTTCTCTTTTTCTGTTATTTATTCTTCCTTCACTAGATCATTAAAAGTTGGAGTTACCAGGACCCCGTCCCAAGACCTCCTCTCCATCTACACTGGCTCCCGAAGCAAGTTCATCCAATATCATGGCTTTAAATATGGTCTGTATGTTACACTCCTACATTTATATGTTCAATGAGATCTCCTCCCTGAGCTGCAGGTTCTCATCTATCTACTCAAAATCTCCACTTAGATGACCAATTGGCATCTCGAACATGGCTTACAACAAATTACTAATTCCCCCTGCTAAAGCAAAATCCTGTTCCTCCTAGTTTTTTTTTTTTCCATCTCAGTATACAGTTTGGCCATACAGCCAGACTATATGTTCAAGCTCCAAACCAACTAGTTATTCCTGATCACTCTCTTTCCTTCTCCACCCCACCCTCCAACATCCAATGGATCCAGGTCCAATCTGCCCCTCCCAATCTCCTGCACTACTCTAATTAGTCCAAAACCACTATCTTTGCTCTCCTAAACTATGCAACAGTTTCTTATAGTCTCATTGCCTCCACCCTTGCCTCCCTACAGTCTAATCTTCACAAAAATGTTGGCATAATCTGTAAACTGCAAATCAGATCACGTCACTCCCTTATTTAAAAACTCCTTGACAGCCGCATAGCACAAGGAGATCAGCTCGGTGCTTTGTGTCCACCTAGAGGGGTGGGATAGGGAGGGTGGGAGGGAGACACAAGAGGGAGGAGATATGGGGATATATGTATATGTATAACTGATTCTAACACACCATTGTAACTAAGAAACTAACCATTGTAACTAAGAAACTAATACACCATTGTAAAGCAATTATACTCCAATAAAGATGTTAAAAAATAAAATTAAATTAAAAAAAATTTTAAAACTCCTTGAATGAAATCCCACTGTACTTAGAATATAAATGTGTCCCATGGCTTACAACCACCCCCAACCCTGCTCCAATGTCTGTTCCTACATCTCCCAGACCTCTTCCCTAACTACATTCTAGCCACATTGGCCTCTGTTCTCTTCTTCCAGTGGCAGCAGCTGGAGGATGAACAGGAAGGGCTGACACTGGAGGCCAGCTCATTCCTGCTTTAATGCTTCTGCAATTATGTCCCTTCTGCCTGGATTTTCTCATAGGTGGCTTTTTGTTACTCAGATCTCAGCTCAAATGCCACCTGCTCAGAGAAGCCTGACTAAAGACATGTAAAGTTATTCTCTGATACCACTCTGTACTTTTTTTTTATAGCACTTACCAAAATCTTACTTATGTTCATTATCTGCTTCTTCTAACCAGAATGTGAGACCTAGAAAGGGAGGAACATCATGTCTTGTTCCCTGCATACCTTGAAGGCCAGATATACAGTTGGCGCTCAATAAATACATAATGAATGAATAACCCAATCCTCCTTACTTCTATAAATAAAATTTTCTTACAATGTGGGTGTTATGAGAAAGGAGAGAATAAAATAGAGCTCTTGGTCACTAGGGCCAGCTTATACCACATCAGTGCTTTGCTAATTTGCTTCTTTACTATAAAAAGTACATTTTCTACAAAATCTATTCAGTAATATTCACAAACCACTGGAAAAAGCCCAGCCATGGAAATCTCGTAACTGCTCTTTTCACTGAAGTCAGTGACTCCAAGTAGTTCTGCAAGAAAAATCTATTTAAAGTCTTAAACCACCTCTAAAACAAATATACATACATAAAATAAAACAGCTTACAAACAGAGATATGGTTAAAGGCACCACACATCCAAGCAAACTGAGAGCACCTCTTACTACATGGTAATTTGGGACAGAAGTCAATGACAGCACTTTTTTCTTTGAACCGATCTTGTGCACAGAACTGTGATATATAAAAAATGCACTAACCTGAACATATTAAAAAAATGCACTGAATGTTGGAAGGGATGCTAGAGCGGAACCACTCACTTCATGTGCATAATAATACATAATAAACGCTATAAATAAATATTTGTTGACTGAATGCCTTCTAAGATTGCAGGTTGTCAACCAAAACTTCTCTAACTTACAAAGTTCAAAGAGCTTTGAAAAAGCTGGCCCCTTAGGGGGCTGAGTATTTCATAAAACCAAAGAACCAGTGTTAATAAATGGCATACAGAAAGATCATGCTCTTGGCCTGCTTGTGACAGAGCACGTATCATGTGAGCCATTTTCCCAGATGTGCTGCTGATTCATAAAGCTCCTTTAAGAACAGCAAAAGCCTCCAACTGCTACGCATTCTCTCCTATGTACCTGTGAGAATGGGAGCAGAGGCAGGCACATGCATGCCTAGCTATTTAAGAGGTCCATTCAACTCTGCCTTAGGCCAACTCTAGCCAAGTATAAATATATACATACCCTGAATTTAACGGCTCTGGAGAAAAGTTTCAGTGCTGTAATACTTCCTTGTAATAATAATCTCAACTTTTTATTAGAACCTGGAGGCTGCGCAGAGTCAGCTGCACTCGTGTTAGGGCTTGGGAGTCTGAGTGAGACACCCATGAAATGAAACAGGGCTATCTAGCTGTTGTGTGTTCAAAGACTTACCAGACACAACCAATCATTCATTATGAACAATATTTTCAATACTGTCATAATATAAAACAAATCCTTTAATTTCTCAGGTGTTTTTAAAAAACCATTTTATACTTAAGCCAGCCTTGAAGATAGGTACAAAACCTACCTGTTTACATTTTTTTACTCAAAACAACTCAAGCACCCATTCTGTGCATGGCACTATTCTAGGTGCAATAAAAGGAATTCCTAACCTTAGAAAGAAGATTTCACTTTCTGGAATTGTGTTATCTCCTTTTCCAGAGAGTAAAAATAAATAAGATCGCCACTGTTCACTACTGACCTGTCCCAAACCCACTTCTGGCTCACAGAAATGCTAGGTTCTGCCAAAATTAAGATGTTTCAATGAACTCAGCTCCTACTTCCCCCAAAATAAGAAAGGAGAACTCCTTTTCATTAAAAAAATAAAGAACAATTCTCCATGGAAGGGCAGTTTCTAATAAGTATTTTTCTCTTTTTTCCCCTCTAGCTTTTCTTTCAGTGTTCCTCCTCCAATATTGCCTTTTCCTGTACAAGGCAAACCGACATCTTTTTCTGTTTTTCTTTTCCTAAGAAAAAGTACTGCATCTTGAAGACAAACCATTCCCAAGACTAGTGATAAATATTAAAACAAACAAACAAAAAACTTTAAAGGTGAATCACCTACATTACCTTGATGAAGTAAAAAAAATAAAAAGCAGTTGCACTAAGGTAGCTATTCCAAATACCTGTGTTTAAACAATTTTAAAAACTGTTTATTTATTTTGTAAGAATGTACCCCTAGTCCAAAGTTAACTATGTTTAAAAAAATTTTTGGCCAAAAAATTTACAAAAACATTTTCAGTTCAACCTAATGAAAGTGATATCTAGAAAATATTTGACATCATTAAGTCTGCCTTAGATAGTTCCGATTCTAAAGCATTCCTAAGGCACGGTGCTCTGGAAGACAAATGTGCTTCTGCGGCGTTGCGTGGCGTATGCGGCATCCGTGACCGGCTGCAAGTGAGCCCTGGCAGGCTCCTTCCTCCTGACGCTGGGGGACTGTGAGAGGAGTCAGACGTAGGCCCCCAGGGCTGCATGGAACTCTGTGAGACACTGGACTAGCTGCTGGAACTTGGGCCTCTCCTCCGGATCTAAGGCCCAGCAACAAGCCATCACAGCAAATCTGCAGAGTGACAAGACCAGAAAATTTGGCTAGTGATGATATAGTACTCCTAACCTTTTGGTCAATATGATACCAGTTATGTTGTCTATCTAAATGTGGGCGTGGAGAGGACGATATATTAAAAAAATCAATCAATATTACTATCTGTTGGCAGAGCTAAAATGAATTATCTGGATGATATCTGTGGATTTCAATTCTGCAACATGTCAAAATATATCAGCAAATAGAGATTGTATATAACTACCTAAAACATAGTCAAAATAATAACCTGTGTTATCCTGTACAGTTGACTCTTAAGCAACACAGGGGTGAGGGGTGCCGACTCTCTGCATAAAAATCTGTGCATAACTTATAGTTTAGCCCTCCGTATCCCCAGTTCCCCCTTATCCGCATATTCAACCAACCATGGACCATGTAGTACTGTAGTATTTATCACTGAAAAAAATCCACACGTAAGTGGACCCACATTGTTCAAGGGTCAACTGTATTTGAGTTCTGAAAGAAAGAACTTGGAAGAAGAGGAACCTTTAACTAAACTGTAAGAATCCTGGATCTACAGTAAAATCTGTGCAAAAGCTGCCACCTTGCCACAGTATAAAAACCTTCAGGGGGGCTTCCCTGGTGGCGCAGTGGTTGAGAGTCCGCCTGCCAATGCAGGGGACACGGGTTTGTGCCCCGGTCCGGGAAGATCCCACATGCCGCGGAGCGGCTGGGCCCATGAGCCGTGGCCGCTGAGCCTGCGCGTCCGGAGCCTGTGCTCCGCAACGGGAGAGGCCACAACAGTGAGAGGCCCGCATACCGCAAAAAAAAAAACAAAAAAAACCTTCAGGGGATACTGGAACTGAGACTCAATCACCCCTGAACAGCCTCCTGCCCACTCCGATCCCATTATATGGGAAGACTAGCTATGTGATAAAAGCAGGAAACAGGAACTATCCCACTCACCAGACCAGAACATCTTCCTTATACGTATATCAGTTCACACCAGCTGGCAAGGCACAAGAGAGATGAGAAAGGCTCTTTATAACTAAGGATGTCCTTAAGGCTCATCCTTAAGAAAGGCTTAAGGCTCCTGTGCAGGTCCTCACTCTACACAGGAAAACTGACAGTGTTCAGTGTTTTCTCACTATGTACATAAGTCTCTTGGATTAGATTAATCACTACAAATATGAGATGCAAAAAGTCCTAATGTCAAATGCTTTAAAAAGAATGAATGAGTCTGGCTGACTTTGTAGTTTCTCTACAGGAGTATAATTCAAGTCCAAAGAGGCATTATTCTCAAAAGGGAAGTCTCTGTACACGTATGGACACCTGTTCTTTTTCTTTTATCCAAATGTCGTAAATGGAGTGAAATCCATGTCTTCAAGCTCAGAAAAAACTTACAGTTCATCAGGACAGTTGATCGGCTGGGCTATTCGGTAACCGTCTTTCAGGTACGCGGCCATCTCAAACGGGTCGATGTCCACATAGGGTGTTTGGCCCAGAGTCATGAGCTCCCACAGCGTCACTCCAAAGGCCCACTGAGAAGAAGAACGGCAACACCGTGAGGGGATATTTAAAACAGCTGTCAGAGTGCTGCTGCCTGTGGCCAGGTAGGGACCAAAAATAGCAGATTGATCAACTTTTTTTGTGTGTGTGGCATGTGGGATCTTAGGCGTGGCATGTGGGATCTTAGTTCCCTGACCAGGGATCGAACCTGCACCCCCTGCATTGGAAGCGTGGAGTCCTAACCACTGGACCACCAGGGAAGTCCCAGCAGATCTATTAACTCTTAATGAAAGCAAAATGTTATTTATAAAAAGAAGTCTACCATACCCAGTTAGATTCTCTTGTTGGACAGAAAGGAACATTTTAATGAATGCATTCTTTAATGTGAATATCATTATTGTATATTCTAAGGTAATTAGAGCCATGGGAAAGAATTATTTTTACTGTTGATTACAAGCCCCACCACCCAAAACTGTTAATTATGTCTAAAATTTTCCTAATATGTAAATGTGTTAAATACCATAGCTAGTCAGCAGAGCTGAAAAGTGGAAAATGCAAATCATGTAAAATATAATGTCATGGATTTTTACTATGTTCAGATAATTTAAATTAACAGATGAAAGTATACTGGAAGAATATCTTCCAACCTTGCTTGGGTAAAATATGAGATTTATTTAAAATCAACATGTAAACTATTGGTAGGAGCAGAAATCATAAGCAGTGGCAACAGTGCTCAGTCATGGTCCAGCCAGGGCTCCTCAGTTTGCCTGTGGCTTCTGGACAGTGTGTGGACGGCAGGAATATGTCTCCACAAAGCTGCTGCCATGAGGCAGGACAAGACTCAGACTGGGGGCTCCCACTGATCTGCTGCCACGCGTGGGCCTTGAGGTCAGGAGAGCTGAAGGTGGATGAGGAGGAAGATACCTGTGTACCATGCTATCATGTTTATGAATACCTTCAAGTTGTAGACATTTTGTTTTCATTTTTCTTTCTTTTTCTCTTTTAACTTTCACAACGAACCTATGAGAATCACTGGTAGCCCAATTTTACAGATGAGGAAACAGAGAAATAACCTGCCCCAAAAAACACTTTTTATAAGTGAAGGGGGGAAAAAGGAAAGGGAAAAAGAGGAAAAAAACACAACAGGTCTGTTTATAAAATCTAAGCACAGTGCATCAAATTTTAAGTTATTTTGTTCAATAATAATGAAATACTATTCTAAAGTATACAGATTTTTTAAAGCCTTATATTTGTGAACAATAGTTTTATTTCTTATTATAATCTAGGCAAATAAGGAAACAGTGGAATGATATCTTAGAATATTTTTTAAAACTGTCAATGGAGAATTCTATACTAAGCCAAAATGTACTTGAAAAATGAAGACAAAATACAGTTTTTCAAACAAAAGCTGAGAGACTATGTCACTGGCAGACATACACTTCAAGACACGTTAGAGCAGTTCTTCATGTGGAAAGAAAAAACACCAATGGGAATTTGGATCTATACAAAAAATGAAGAGTGCTAAAAATATATGAACAAGAACTAGGTATTTTTTCCTCATTTAAAAATTTCCTTAGGGCTTCCCTGGTGGCGCAGTGGTTGAGAATCTGCCTGCCAATGCAGGGGACGCGGGTTCGAGCCCTGGTCTGGGAAGATCCCACATGCCGCGGAACAACTAGGCCCGTGAGCCACAAGTACTGAGCCTGCGCGTCCGGAGCCTGTGCTCCGCAACAAGAGAGGCCACGATAGTGAGAGGCCCGCGCACCGCGATGAAGAGTGGCCCCCGCTCACCGCAACTGGAGAAAGCCCTCACACAGAAACAAAGACCCAACACAGCCAAAAATAAAATATAAATTAATTAATTAAAAAAAATTCCTTAATAGACTGTTTAAAGCAAAATCCCATGCACTGTGGGGTTTATAATATAAATGGAAGTAAAATGTATGCCCATAATAGCATAAAGGATGGAAGGGGATGAGTGGAAATACTGTATTGGAAGCTGCTTATATTAAACATGAAGTGGCATAATATTCGAAAGTAGAAGGTGTACACTGTAAGCCCTAGAACAGGTTTCCCAACTTCAGCACTAGTGACACTGTGGACTGGATGAGTCTCTGTTGTGAGAGGCTGTCTTGTGCATGGCAGGATGTTTAGTTCAGCAGCATCCCTGGCCTCCACCTACTGGAGGCCCCAAGTTGTAATAACTGAAAATGTCTCCAGATATTGCCAAATGTCCCACACCCCCAGGAGGGAGGGTGCAAAACTGCCCCCAGTTGAGAAACCCTAAGCCAGACTGATGAAAGAAAATAAAAAGACACAAATAACCAATACGAGGAAGAAAAGAGGAAACATAATTACAGATCCTACAGACATCAAAAAATATTATAAGCAACTCAACTTTATGCCAATAAATTCAATAACTTAGATGAAATGAACAAATTCCTTGATATATATGTTACCAAAATAGATACAAGAACAAACAGAAAATCTATACAGCCCAATATTTCTTAGAGAAATTGAATTCAAAATTTAAAATCTTCCCACAAAGAAAACTCTGCATCCAATTTCACTGGATGAATTCTATCAAACTTGAAAGAAAAAAATACAATATTAGTTTCCTAATACAATGTTAGTTTCCTACGGCTGCCATAACAAAGTACCACAAACTAGGTGACTGTTTAAACAACAGAATTTGCCTCACAGCTCTGGAGGCTAGAAGTCCAAAATCAGGGTGTTGGCAGGGCTACACTCACTCTGAAACCCACAGGGGAGAATCCTTCCTTGCCTAATCCTACCTTCTGGTGCTTTGCCAGCAATCCTTGGTGTTCCTTGGTTTGCAGCTGTAGTACTTCAATCTCTGCCTCTGTTTTCACACAACATTCTCCCCTTGCATGCCAGTGTCTCTTCTTATAATGATATCAGTCATACTGGATTACGGTAGACACCTTAATTATGACTTCATCTTAACATTATATCTCTAATGACCCTGTTTCCAAAGGTCACATTCTGAGGTATAGGGGTTAGAACTTCAACCTATCTTTTGGGGGAACACAATTCAAACCACAGTACAATCCTACACAAACTCTTTCAGAAAACAGGGGAGGATGGAACACTTCTCGACTCATTTTTAGGCCAGCATTATCCTAAATACCAAAACCAAAGCATTTAGCTTTTTGGAACTTAATATCTTTTTTATTAATTGTTACCATTAAGGTAGAACAACGGCCATCCTTGAGGTCTGTGCTTTGGGAGGAGGGAAGAGACAGGGCTCAGATGCAGACGGATGTATATTTTTAAAATCTTCATAGAGACAGAGTCTACAGGAATTTCCCTAAACCTATTGGTTTAAGGGGAATCTTCTGTTCTGCTTAAAAATGGAAAAACGATTTCAAATTAATAAAAGTTAAAGGAAGGTGCCTGCTGACATACAGGTGTTTGTCTTTAAACTTTATATGAACTTTTAATAATGACAGTAATTAGTCATAGTAATGCTTAATTTTTAAAATAGTGTTGAGGGCTTCCCTGGTGGTGCAGAGGTTAAGAATCCGCCTGCCAATGCAGGGGACACGGGTTCGAGCCCTGGTCCAGGAAGATCCCACATGACGCAGAGCAACTAAGCCTGTGCGCCACAACTACTGAGCCTGCGCTCTAGAGCCTGCGAGCCACAACTACTGAAGCCCGCCTGCCTAGAGCCCATTCTCCGCAACAAGAGCAGACACTGCAATGAGGAGGCCGCGCACCTCAATAAAGAGTAGCCCCGCTGGCCGCAACTAGAGAAAGCCCGCGTGCAGCAACGAAGAATAAATAAAATCTTTATTTATTTATAAAGCACCAAAAAAATAAATTAATTAAATAAAAAATTTTTAAAAATAAATAAATAAAATAGTGTCCAATTGCCACAGGGAAGGTAGTTCACTACACAGATGGAACAGAGCCCAAAGAAGTGAAGCTAGTTGGAAGGGTGTTCCTACCCCTTATTTACAAGATAAGATGGGTCTGTTCTTATTCACTGATTGCGGTAGCAGCTTCGGGGAAGGAACAATCAATCCAAACTAGATTTTGGAGGAAGAAACAATAAGAACTGGTAAGAAGTGGATACTGCCACTTGATGAGTAACCCCATCCACTGACAAGGGATGTTCTAACAACTTCTGACTGTAAGACTTTCATAGTAATGTTGGTGGTATCTGAGACCTGGAGTGTACACAGGGACCATAACAGTACAAAATATATAAGATGACTTAAAAAAAATACTTCTTTCACATTGTTGTATCCACATTACCACTAAGCACCCATCTAAGTTTCTTATGTTACATATTGCAGCACTAAGAAACACCAAAAAAAGAACAATAAACCCAAAGGGAAAGTTCCAGTTTCATTTCCTTACAAGCCAACAACCAAAAAAAGTGATTAATTACATGTTGGCTCACCAACCCTCTAAAAAAAATCAAGACCAAACAGCACAAGGATAATTTGTGGAAAACTTGCTCTCTAAAGTCTTCTGATAACTGAACCATTTAAAATTTAGACAGACTTATTCTATAATTTCCTCTTGTTTGACGTCTTTGGAAAGGGGGCAATGAGAAGGTCAGGCTGTTTTTTCCAGAGTTTTATAAAACTTTTATAAAAGGCTCTTGCTACATCCATTTAAAGAACATGTAGAGAATAACAGTGTTCTTCTATTCATCTTATTTCTCTTCTCCCAACTTGTGTTATTTTACAGCTTCTTAATATATAGGATACAAATTTTTTTCTTCACTAACAACATATACAGATGTGACTTGTCAAAAAGTATATAATACTCGGGACTACCCTGGTGGCACAGTGGTTAAGAATCCACCTGCCAATGCAGGGGACACGAGTTCGATCCCTGGTCTGGGAAGATCCCACAAGCTGCGGAGCAGCTAAGCCTGTGTACAACTACTGAGCCTGTGCTCTAGAGCCTGCATGCCACAACTACTGAGCCTGTGCACCTAGAGCCCCCCTGCTCTGCAGCAAGAGAAGCCACCACAATGAGAAGCCCGCACACCACAACCAAGAGTAGCCCCCCACTTGCCACAACTACAGAAAGCCCGTGCACGGCAATGAAAGACTCAACGCAGCCAAAAATAAATGAATGAAAAATTTATTTATTTTTTAAAAAGTATATAGATCAGAGTGATGTGAGGTGAGAACTCCACCAACCCTAAAAGGTCTCTCCCCTAGAATCTCCAGAAAGGAACATAGCCCCGCTAGTACCTTGGATTTAGCCCAGGAAAAGTCCAAGCTACAGAAAGCCATGTGGATGAAAGTCTCTTGGTGCTCCAGCCAGGAGTCAGGGCTCTGCCTCTGAGGTAGGAGAGCCAACTTCAGGACACTGGTCAACAAGAGACCTCCCAGCTCCACATAATATCAAATGGCGAAAATCTCCCAGAGACCTCCATCTTAACACCAGCACCCAGCTTCACTCAACGACCAGCAAGCCACAGTGCTGGACAACCTATGCCAAACAACTAGCAAAACAGGAACACAACCCCACCCATTAGCAGAGAGGCTGCCTAAAATCATAATAAGGCCACAGACACCCCAAAACACACCACCAGACGTGAACCTGCCCACTACAGAGACACGATCCAGCCTCATCCACCACAACACAGGCACTAGTCCCCTACACCAGGAAGCCTACACAACACACTGAACCAACCTTAGCCACTGGAGACAGACATCAAAAACAGCGGGAACTACGAACCTGCAGTCTGCAAAAAGGAGACCCCAAACACAGTAAGATAAGCAAAATGAGAAGACAGAAAAACACACAGCAGATGAAGGAGCAAGATAAAAATGCGCCAGACCTAACAAATGAAGAGGAAATAGCCAGTCTACCTGAAAAACAATTCAGAATAATGATGGTAAGGATGATCCGAAATCTTGGAAATAGAATGCACAAAATGCAAGAATCAGTTAACAAGGACCTAGAAGAAATAAAAATGAAACAAGCAACGATAAACAACACAATAAATGAAATTAAAAGTACTCTAGATGGGATCAATAGCAGAATAACTGAGGCAGAAGAACGGATAAGTGACCTGGAAGATAAAATAGTGGAAATAACTACTGCAGAGCAGAATAAAGAAAAAAGAATGAAAAGAACTGAGGACAGTCTCAGAGACCTCTGGGACAACATTAAACGCACCAACATTCGAATTATAGGGGTTCCAGAAGAAGAAGAGAAAAAGAAAGGGACTGAGAAAATATTTGAAGAGATTATAGTTCAAAACTTCCCTAATATGGGAAAGGAAATAGTTAATCAAGTCCAGGAAGCACAGAGAGTCCCATACAAGATAAATACAAGGAGAAATACGCCAAGACACATATTAATCAAACTGTCAAAAATTAAATACAAAGAAAGCATATTAAAAGCAGCAAGGGAAAAACAATGAATAACACACAAGGGAATCCCCATAAGGTTAACAGCTGATCTCTCAGCAGAAACCCTACAATCCAGAAGGGAGTAACAGGACATAGTGAAAGTCATGAAGGAGAAAAACCTGCAGCCAAGACTACTCTACCCAGCAAGGATCTCATTCAGATTTGATGGAGAAGTTAAAACCTTTACAGACAAGCAAAAGCTGAGAGAGTTCAGCACCACCAAACCAGCTTTACAACAAATGCTAAAGGAACTTCTCTAGACAAGAAACACGAGAGAAGGAAAAGAACTATAATAACGAACCCAAAACAATTTAGAAAATGGGAATAGGAACATACATATCGATAATTACCTTAAATGCAAATGGACTAAATGCTCCCACCAAAAGACACAGATTGGCTGAATGGATGCAAAAACAAGACCCTTATATATGCTGTCTACAAGAGACCCACTTCAGACCTAGAGACATATACAGACTGAAAGTAAGGGGATGGAAAAAGATATTCCATGCAAATGGAAACCAAAAGAAAGCTGGAGTAGCAATTTTCATATCAGACAAAATAGACTTTAAAATAAGGACTATTAGAAGAGACAAAGAAGGACACTACATAATGATCAAGGGATCGATCCAAGAAGAAGATATAACAACTGTAAATATTTATGCACCCAACCTAGGAGCACCTCAATACATAAAGCAAATACTAACAGCCATAAAAGGGGAAATCGACAGTAACACATTCATAGTAGGGGACTTAAACACCCCACTTTCACCCACGGACAGATCATCCAAAATGAAAATAAATAAGGAAACACAAGCTTTAAATGATACATTTAAAAAGATGGACTTAATTGATATTTATAGGACACTCCATCCAAAAACAACAGAATACACATTTTTCTCAAGTGCTCATGGAACATTCTCCAGGATAGATCATATCTTGGGTCACAAATCAAGCCTTGGTAAATTTAAGAAAATTGAAATTGTATCAAGTATCTTTTCCGACCACAACACCATGAGACTAGATATCAATTACAGGAAAATATCTGTAACAAATACAAATACATGGAGGCTAAACAACACTACTTAATAATGAAGTGATCACTGAAGAAATCAAAGAGGAAATAAAAAAATACCTAGAAACAAATGACAATGGAGACACAATGACCCAAAACCTATGGGATGCAGCAAAAGCAGTTCTAAGGGGGAAGTTTATAGCTATACAAGTCCACCTTAAGAAGCAGGAAACATCTCTAATAAACAACCTAACCTTGCACCTCAAGCAATTAGAGAAAGAAAGAACAAAAAACCCCAAAGTTAGCAGAAGGAAAGAAATCATAAAAATCAGATCAGAAATAAATGAAAAAGAAATGAAGGAAACAATAGCAAAGATCAATAAAACTAAAAGCTGGTTCTTTGAGAAGATAAACAAAATAGATAAACCACTAGCCAGACTCATCAAGAAAAAAAGAGAGAAGACTCAAATCAATAGAATTAGAAATGAAAAAGGAGAAGTAACAACTGACACTGCAGAAATACAAAAGATCATGAGAGATTACTACAAGCAACTCTATGCCAATAAAATGGACAATCTGGAAGAAATGGACAAATTCTTAGAAATGCACAACCTGCCAAGACTGAAGCAGGAAGAAATAGAAAATATGAACAGACCAATCACAAGCACTGAAATGGAAACTGTGATTAAAAATCTTCCAACAAACAAAAGCCCAGGACCAGATGGCTTCACAGGCGAATTCTATCAAACATTTAGAGAAGAGCTAACACCTATCCTTCTCAAACTCTTCCAAAATATAGCAGAGGGAGGAACACTCCCAAATTCCTTCTACGAGGCCACCATCACCTTGATACCAAAACCAGACAAGGATGGCACAAAGAAAGGAAACTACAGGCCAATATCACTGATGAACATAGATGCAAAAATCCTCAACAAAATACTAGCAAACAGAATCCAGCAGCACATTAAAAGGATCATACACCATGATCAAGTGGGTTTACTCCAGGAATGCAAGGATTCTTCAATATACGCAAATCTATCAATGTGATAAACCATATTAACAAATTGAAGGAGAAAAACCATATGATCATCTCAATAGATGCAGAGAAAGCTTTTGACAAAATTCAACACCCATTTATGATAAAAACCCTGCAGAAAGTAGGCATAGAGGGAACTTTCCTCAACATAATAAAGGCCATATAGGACAAGCCCACAGCAAACATCATCCTCAATGGTGAAAAACTGAAAGCATTTCCACTAAGATCAGGAACAAGACAAGGTTGCCCACTCTCACCACTCTTAATCAACATAGTTTTGGAAGTTTTAGCCACAGCAATCAGAGAAGAAAAGGAAATAAAAGGAATCCAAATTGGAAAAGAAGAAGTAAAGCTGTCACTGTTTGCAGATGACATGATACTATACATAGAGAATCCTAAAGATGCTACCAGAAAACTACTAGAGCTAATCAATGAATTTGGTAAAGTAGCAGGATACAAAATTAATGCACAGAAATCTCTGGCATTCCTATATACTAATGATGAAAAATCTGAAAGTGAAATCAAGAAAACACTCCCATTTACCACTGCAACCAAAAGAATAAAATATCTAGGAATAAACCTACCTAAGGAGACAAAAGACCTGTATGCAGAAAATTATAAGACACTGATGAAAGAAATTAAAGATGATACAAATAGATGGAGAGATATACCATGTTCTTGGATAGGAAGAATCAACATTGTGAAAATGACTCTACTACCCAAAGCAATCTATAGAGTCAATGCAATCCCTATCAAACTACCACTGGCATTTTTCACAGAATTAGAACAAAAAATTTCGCAATTTGTATGGAAACACAAAAGACCCCGAATAGCCAAAGCAATCTTGAGAACGAAAAAAGGAGCTGGAGGAATCAGGCTCCCTGACTTCAGACTATACTACAAAGCTACAGTAATCAAGACAGTATGGTACTGACACAAAAACAGAAAGATAGATCAATGAAACAGGATACAAAGCCCAGAGATAAACCCACGCACATATGGACACCTTATCTTTGATAAAGGTGGCAGGAATGTACAGTGGAGAAAGGACAGCCTCTTCAATAAGTGGTGCTGGGAAAACTGAACAGGTACATGTAAAAGTATGAGATTAGATCACTCCCTAACACCATACACAAAAATAAGCTCAAAATGGATTAAAGACCTAAATGTAAGGCCAGAAACTATCAAACTCTTAGAGGAAAACATAGGCAGAACACTCTATGACATAAATCACAGCAAGATCCTTTTTGACCCACCTCCTAGAGTAATGGAAATAAAAACAAAAATAAACAAATGGGACCTAATGAAACTTCAAAGCTTTTGCACAGCAAAGGTACCATAAACAAGACCAAAAGACAACCCTCAGAATGGGAGAAAATATTTGCAAATGAAGCAACCGACAAAGGATTAAATCTCCAAAATTTACAAGCAGCTCATGCAGCTCAATAACAAAAAAACAAACAACCCAATCCAAAAATGGGCAGAAGACCTAAATAGACATTTCTCCAAAGAAGATATACAGACTGCCAACAAACACATGAAAGAATGCTCAACATCATTAATCATTAGAGAAATGCAAATCAAAACTACAATGAGATATCATCTCACACCAGTCAGAATGGCCATCATCAAAAAATCTAGAAACAATAAATGTTGGAGAGGGTGTGGAGAAAAGGGAACACTCTTGCACTGCTGGTGGGAATGTGAATTGGTTCAGCCACTATGGAGAACAGTATGGAGGTTCCTTAAAAAACTACAAATAGAACTACCATATGACCCAGCAATCCCACTACTGGGCATATACCCTGAGAAAACCAAAATTCAAAAAGAGTCACGTACCAAAATGTTCATTGCAGCTCTATTTACAATAGCCCAGAGATGGAAACAACCTAAGTGCCCATCATTGGATGAATGGATAAAGAAGATGTGGTACATATATACAATGGAATATTACTCAGCCATAAAAGGAAACGAAATTGAGCTATTTGTAATGAGGTGGATAGACCTAGAGTCTGTCATACAGAGTGAAGTAAGTCAGAAAGAAAAAGACAAATACTGTATGCTAACACATATATATGGAATTTAAGGAAAAAAAATGTCATGAAGAACCTAGGGGTAAGACAGGAATAAAGACGCAGACCTACTGGAGAACGGACTTGAGGTTATGGGGAGGGGGAAGGGTGAGCTGTGACAGGGCGAGAGAGAGTCATGGACATATACACACTAACAAACGTAGTAAGGTAGATAGCTAGTGGGAAGCAGCCGCATGGCACAGGGATATTGGCTCGGTGCTTTGTGACAGCCTGGAGGGGTGGGATAGGGAGGGTGGGAGGGAGGGAGACGCAAGAGGGAAGACATATGGGAACATATGTATATGTATAACTGATTCACTTTGTTATAAAGCAGAAACTAACACACTATTGTAAAGCAATTATACCTCAATAAAGATGTTAAAAAAAAGAAATAAAAAAAGGGAAAGAGAAAAAAAAGTATATAATAATTCTTTTTTACTCTTTGATGTAATATTCACTAATGTTGGGACTATTCAGAGATTTCCATTCTGTTACTTCAGGCTGACCTCAATATATTACATATGATGAAAAAAAATTTTGTTCAATTCTAAATGATCTCATCTGACCATAGCAAAAGCATAATCAAGTGTTTTATGGCTAGGCCTTTCTGTTAACACTGGAAACCTAACATCCCTTTCTCATATATGGAAATAGGTTCAGATGACCAAAGTGGAATTAACTTAATGTGGGACAAGTGCTTTCCAAGCTTGAGTAATACGAAAAATCACGAAAAATCTGGAGTGTTTGTTAAAATTACAGATTCCTTAGCCCCATCCTAGTAATTCTGAGGCCTGGAACTCAATATTTTTAAGAGTCCTAGCTGGGTCCTAAGATCCTGCAAACTTAGGAACTAGTCTTAGATGTGTTAGCAGTGGTGGTCAGACAGCAAAGACAGAAGACAGTTTTTATGTATTTTTATTGTAGTATGGCCAACATACAATAAACTGTTCGATTTGATATATTCTCACATATGTACACACCTCTGAAACAACTGCCACAATCAAGATAATGAACATATCACATATCCATCACTTCCCAAAGATTCTTACAGCTCTAATCCCTTCCTCCCAGTCCCCACTATCTCCAAATAACCATTAATCTGCTCTCTGCCACTAACATTAGTTTGCATTTTCTAGAATTTCACATAAATGGAATTATTAAAACTGTACATTTTGTCTAGCTTCTTTCACTCAGAATAACGATTCTGAGATTCATCCATGATATATTGACAGTTCATCCCTTTTCACTGCTGAACAGTAGTTCATTGTATGAATACAGCAGTTTACCCACTTACCTGTTGATGGACATTGAATTATTTCCAGGTTTAGCTACTAAAAATAAGGCTGCTATGAACATCTATGCCCAAGTATTGGTAAGGACATATGCTTTCATTTACCTAGGAGCAAAATGACTGGATATGGTATGTACATGTTTAACGTTTTAAGAAACTCCCACACTGGGAATTGTCCCTGGTGGTCCAGTGGTTAGGAATCTGCTTTCCAATGCAGGGGATGCAGGTTCGATTCCTGGTCAGGGAACACAGGCCATGGGGGAAATAAGCCCACATGCCCCAACTGCTGAGCCCACAGGCCTCAACTAGACAGCCCACACACCACAACTTTAGAGCCCACGTGCTGCAGTGAAGAGCCCTCGTGCCATAACTAGAGAGAAGCCCATGGGCCACAATGAAGATCCTGCGTGCCACAACTAAGACCCAACGCAGCCAAAAATAAATAAATTAAAAAAATTTATTAAGGATAAAATATCTCATACTTAAAAAAAAAAAGAAAGAAACAAACTGCAAAACTGTTTTCCGAAGTGTATGTACCATATTACATTACCATCAGCGGTATAAGAGAGCTACCGTTCTTCCATATCCTTGCAAAGACTTCAGTCTTCAATTTTAGCCATAGTAATGGGTGGGGAATGGTATTTTGTTGTGGTTTTAGTTTGCGTTTTCCTAATGATTAATGATGTTAATCATATTTTCATGTGCTTATTTTCCATTTATATATCTTCACTGGTGAAGTGTCTGTTGAAATATTTTGCCCATTTTTATATTGGGTTGCTTTTTTATTACAGCTTTTTTATTTACCCTGATATCTGAAAGTAGAGCATTCCTATGAAACCTTTTGTAAACAGAAATGCCATAAAGTGAGGCAGCAATTACTTTAGAACACATCTTACTAACACATGCACAATATAAATCGAGATAAATCACAGATGCTCACAAGCACAGTTCAAAGCCATGGTGGCTTGATACTGAGATGCTGAGTGTAGTGTCTGGGGAAGGAGCTTGGTGGGGCCACTCTCACTGCCTGGGGTGCAAGATGCCTCTATAATGGCTGCTACAAAACAAACACTTGAATGCTGTTTTTGCTTTTCACCTTTTTTTTTGTAAAACCAAAAATCTTCTTTCGATTTCTCTTGGTTTGTGAAAACAGGTACTAACATACGTCTTTCGTAAAAGCGAAGTGGCATAAAGCAAACTTTTGAAAAGTGGGGAATACCTGTACTGAATTTTTAGAGTTCTTTATATATTCTGCAAATATGTCCTTTACCAGATATATGACTTGCAAATATATCCTCTGAGTGTGACTTGTCTTCTCATTCTCTTAACACTATTTCAAAAAGTACAAGCTTCAAATTTTGATAAAGTCTAATTTGTTCTTTTACAGATCTTGAGTTGGTGTCTTGTCTAAGAAATCTTTGCTTATGGCAAAGCTCCAAAGATTTTCTTCTATTATTGTCTTCCAGAAGTTTTATAGTTTTAGGTCATGCACTTAGGTCTGTGACTTATTTTGAGTTAATTTTTGTACATGGAGCAAGGTATAAATTGAAGTTCATTTGTTTTGTAGCTGGATATCCAGTTGCTCCAGGACCATTTGTTTAAAAGAGAATCCTTTCTCCATTGACTTGCCTTTGCACTTTTGTTGCAAATTAGTTGTCCATACATATGTGGGTCAAATTTTACATACTCTATTCTGTTCCACTGATCTACCTATCTACCTTAATCCCAATACCACAACTATCTTGATTACTGTAATTTGAAATCAGACCCATAACTTTCTTTTTTCAAAGCTGTTTTGGCTATGGTTCTTTGCCTTTCCATATCAATTTTATCAATCTGTCAACTTCTACAAAAAAATAAAAATAAAAATTAAAAGCCTGCAAAGATTTTCTTCGGAAATGTGTTGAATCTATAGGTCAACTTGGAGAGAACTAACATCTCAATATTGAGTTTTCTGGCCAACAAACAAGGTACACCACTCCACTTATGTAGGACTTTAATTTCTCTCAACAGTGTTTCATAGCGTTTTCATCATATAGGTCTTTCACAATTTTTGTCATATTTATTCCTAAGAATTTCATATTTTATGATGCTTTTATGTTTTTAAAAAACTTTTAATTTCTGATTTTTATTAGTATGTAGAAATACAACTTACTTTTGTACATTGATCTTATATCCTGTAATCTTTCTAAACTCATTTATTAGTTCTAGTAGCTATTTTGTATATCACATTGGATTTTCTTCATAGACGATCAAGTTGCCCACAAATAAAGAGTTACTTTTTCCTATGCAATATTTTCTTACCTTTTATTTCCTTTTCTTGCCTTAGTGCACTGGCTAGAACCTTGAGAACAATACTGATGAGAGTGGGTGCCCTTGTCTTGTTACTGTTATTAGGTAAAAAGAATTCAGCCTTTTAGCATTAAGTATGATAACAGCTATAGGGTTTTGTTTTTGTTTTTGTAGATGCCCTTTATCAGACTGCTAGGAATTTTTACTAGAAATGAATTTTGGATTTTTTTCTAATACTTTTTCTGCATCTACTGAGATGATCATATGGTTTTTATTTTTTAATATGTAATACAGTAAACTGCACTGCTTGACTTTTCAAATGACTGAAAAAGCTTGTATTCTTGGGATAAAGCCTATGTGGTCATAATATTATTTTTAAATATATTCATGGGTTCTAAACTTCTGTTTAATTTTTGCATCTGTGATCATGAGTGATAATGATCTGTAGATCAGTTTCAAGGTAATGTTGACTTCACAGAATGAGTTAGAAAGTATTCTCTCCTCAACTTTCTGAAACTGTATAGAATTTTTATTATTTCTTCCTTAAATGTTTGAAGGCATTCGGCAGTGCCCTAGAGTTTAATCTAGACCTAAAATTTTCTTTTGGGGCAGGTTTTTAACTAAATATTAAATTTTGGGGGAATTACCTGGCAGTCCAGTGGTTAGGACTCCACACTCTCACTGCTGAGGGCCTGGCTTTAATCCCTGGTCGGGGAACTAAGATCTCACAAGCCACGCAGCAAGGCCAAAAAAACCCCAAAATTCAATTTTTATATGGCTATTCAGATTATCTACTCCTTGAGTGAGCTTTGAAAATTCTTATCTTCCAAAAAATTTGTCCATTTCACCTGTGTCTAAATTTATTGGGAAAAAGTTCATAATATTCTCTTACTATTAATACCTGTGAGAATCTTTAATGATATCACCTCTCTCATTCATTATATCGTTAATTTGCAACGTCTTTTTTTCCTGATTAGTCTGGCAAAAGATTCATCATTAATGATATTCTCAGAGTTAAGCACTGGTTTCACTTGATTTTTCTCCACTGTTTTTCTGTTTCATATTTCACTGACTTCCATCTAATCTTTATTATTTCCTTTCACCTACTTACTTGGGAGTTAAACTGCTCTTCTTCTAGTTTGTTAAGGTGAAAACTAAGGTCACTAATTTGAGACTTTTCTTCTTTTCTAATATTGATGTTTAATAGTATACATGTCGCCCTTGAGCAGCATCCCCCAAATTTTGAAATGTGTCTTTACTTTCATTCAATTCTAAGTACTTTATAATTTCCCTTTTGATTACTTCCTTGACACATGGGTTACTTGAATGTGTATTATTTAGTTTCTAAATATTTGAGGATTTTCTAGATTCCTTTTTGTTGTTGTTGTTTTAATTTATTTTTATTTTTGAGTGCATTGGGTCTTTGCTGCTGCTCGCGGGCTTTCTCTAGTTGTGGTGAGTGGGGGCTACTCTTCATTGCGGTGCGCGGACTTCTCGCTGTGTTGGCTTCTCTTGTTGCAGAGCACGGGCTTCAGTAGTTGTGGCTCATGGGCTCTAGAGCACAGGCTCAGTAGTTGTGGCACACGGGCTTAGTTGCTCCGTGGCATGTGGGATCTTCCCGGACCAGGGATTGAACCTGTGTCCCCTGCATTGGCAGGCGGATTCTTAACCACTATGCCAGCAGGGAAGTCCTAGATTCCTATTTTTGATTTCTAATTTAATTCCACTGTGTTCACAAAACCCTACTTTGTGTGAATTAAATCCTTTTAAATTTATTGACTTGATCATGATCCAGAATGTGGTCTACCTTAGTAAATATTCCATGTGAACCTGCAGATACGCATTCTGCTGTTGTTGAATGGTGTGTTCTATAACTGTTAACTAGATCAAGTTGGTTGGTACTGTCATTGAAATCTATATCCTTACTGATTTGCTGTCTATTTTACCAATTACTACACAAGGCACATAAAAATATGTTCAATTATCTTTTTAAACAATTTAAGTAATGAGAAAAAAAACCTGTATACATTTACCCATGCAGTTACCATTTCTGGTATTCTCTGTTCCTTCGTCAGACCCGTATTTCCATCTGGCTGGTTCCTAAAGGACTTCCTTTAACATTTCTTATAGTGCACATCTGCTAGTTATGAATTCTTTCAGCTTTTCTATTTCTGGAAAAGTCTTTATTTCCCCTTCAGTTTTTGAAAGATATTTTATCTGGATATAAAATTCTACATAAGTTTTTTCTTACAGTAGATGTTCAAGATGTTTAAAGATGTTGCTTCACTGTCTTCTCCCTTGCATGGCTTCCAGTGAGAAATTTTCCTGGTTCCTCTGTATATTAACATTCTTTTTTTTATGGCTGCTTTTAAGATTTTCTCTTTATCGCTAGTTTTGCGCAATTTGATTATAATGTGTAACGCATTAGTTTCTTCGTGCTTATTTTGTTTGGGGTTTGTTGAGCTCTTAGATCTGTGGATTTATAGTTTTAATCAAATTTGGAAACATTTCAGTTATTTCTTCATTATTCTTTTAGTCCCCCACTGCCCCGCATCTCCAATGCATGCTTTTGTGGACCCCGATTACAACTATATTCAGCAACTGAAGTTGTCCCATAGGTCAATGAGAGATCCTTCTTCAAGAATTTTCTGTACCTTCTCTCTCCCATCTCTTGCTTTATTCCCATCTCAGACAAGAGGTATACCTCCTCCTATGCCAAACTATACCTTTACATGGGCTTCTGAGCCCGTTCACCTATCATCTCTTGGACCTCCCCTCCAATAATCACAAGTCCATCTCTTTCTCCCCATTGCTTCCCTGCCTAAAAGCCACACCAAACAAACCCAGTAAAATAAAACACAACATTAACACAATAAAACCTCTCTTGATCCTGCCAACCCATCAAGCTACAATCCTTCCACTCCTTTTCATAGCTAAACTTCTTCAAAGTGTAATCTATTTATTGTCTCCACTTTCTCACCTCCCACAGAGCCCTTAACAACCATATCCATCTTTAATGATTTACTAAACCTGCCTGTTCAAAAGCCCTCAAAGATTTCCTCATCCTTTCTGACTACTGCAGATATATTTAGAGACTAGACTCTCCTTGAAACTATTTCCTTCCTTGGTTTCTAAGACACAGCATTCTCTGGATTCTCTTCTTACCTTTCTGTTTGATTCATTGTTCATCTTTCCTTTCTCACTAACTAAAGTAAATATTCCCTACATTTTCTCTTGGCTTTCTTCTCTCTTTATATTCGCCACCTCTGAGCTCAACAAACTCTCTTGTTTATTCTATCACACACTTTTACGAAGCTGATGTACAATTTCTAATATCCTGCTTCTATGTCTGTCCAGAATTCCAGATCTACATTCCACCCATCAGTATCCTGAACTTAACATGCCCCATAGCAAATCAATCATGTTTTCCCCTCAAACCAGACAGTCTACCTGTTGTCCTCAATTGTGTTGCATCTTTACAGTGCAAAGATTGCACTTAATGTTTTCAGAAACATGGGCCCTGGGCACAAAAGCAGAGTAGGTATCTATGCAATATATCTAATACTTAAGAGGGAGACCTTAGGCCACAAATGTCAATTAATAAATCATTTACTCATAAATAACAACTGTAGTCAAAAGAACACATGGGATCTCTGAATTGAAGTCTGTAGGAGTGAGACAAGGAGAAAAATGAGGATTCAACATGGAAACAGAGGGTAGAAGAGGACAGTGTGAGGCCCTCCAAGATTCTTTTACACAGTCACGTACACAGCTCTCTAAGGATAAGATTAACACTGCTACGTGCACACACACACACACACACACACACACACACACACACACAACTTTAATGCTGTAAATATGGAAAACCTTCTAAAGGAAAATAATTAAGTTAGAGTTCCCCACTGCCTGTTCTGGGAAAAATGACTTGTGCCAGAAAATATAAGGCAGCGTGTGATAGGTGCCATTATTAGGTAGATAAAGAATTCTTTATGGGTGTCATTAAGTAGATACAATTCTCTGGGATCCAAAGATGATCAAATTAAATGGCACAGAAGCACCTGGCGAGTTTGGACTCAGCAGGAATTTCGGATTGGCTTAAATGCAGAATATAAAGAAACGTACAGTAGAAAATATAAAACTGAAACATGAAGATAAGGAACAGAAGTTCTGAAAACCAAGGCGAAGGAGTTTGGATTTCTCTTTACCAATTCCTTTAATTAAGAGTTCACTCTGAAGATCAAAATATCATAGAGTAACATTCCAAGCAGTGGAAGCTTGAGTTTAATCGACTTTCATTAACATTAACTAAACAATTTTCACAAGTTTCCAAAACTAACACTATGCCATACTCGAGGTACAGGCTTTATTAGTATATACCCCTTTCTGAATATCCAATTTTTGAAGCTATACTATTCTAGGAATTTTCATTTTTCAGACACGTATTTTCCAGGCCTTTCCAATAACCACAGTGGAAATATGTATCTATAGAATTATGCTACTTTAAAAAAGCTTTACTGGATGCACAGTGGTGGGCCAAGCCCCTGGCACACTGAGTGGAGTCAAGGGCCAGGGGCCAGGATCCAATTAATAAATTCACACAAGTGACCTTTAAAGGGTTCTTTTTAACAATTCTTCAGTGTAAACTATCACCTAAAAATCTTAATAATCCTTTATACTTATCACTGTGGCTAATACTTTTCTATTCCAGCTAAACAAATGTACCCAAGTGTACAATGACTATATAGAAAGTGCATTTTGACTGCATCAGGTATCGAATTTAGTACATGCCTGCTAACTCAACTTCAAAAATCTGCAAACTTTAGGCACAGAGTGTCCTACGTGACTGAACAGAGACCAAATCTGTCCTAGGATCTAATACTGGATGCCTACCAAGCCATCACACATATCTGCTATATATGGTACTTTCCTCCACTGTATCAGATGCTTAGACATTGCTCTATCAGAACACTGGGGCTATTTGAAGGGGATATTAAATAGAATGATAAGGACAAGGCAGGAAAGGAAAGGAAGGGTATGTTCACAAGATCTCTTAAGGAAAATATCTATTCTCAAGGAGAGCCAAATACAGAAAATAAATTGAGTGCAACTACTTGATCACAAGACAGGAACTGTTCACTCTGAAAATATATTAACTGTTCCTAAAGTAAATCCATTTATTCCGCATTCCCAGGAAATATTAGGACTATTTCATAAAACTAAACAATATTTTCTTAATGTTAATAAAATTAAACTTTAAATCTTTATTTCCTAAAGTAATGTCTGAATGATTTTTTCACCTCTCCAGCTTTTTTCTAATGTCTTTTAATCAATTCATCTTAACATGAATATTTAAATAGTAAGTCTAAGATTGTTGATGTGTAAAATGTGCAACCATAATGGAAACAAATTAAATAATGGGACTCTAAGTATTATTCTAAAATTAATAATGAAGAAATGGAATAAAATAGAAAGTTTTCTATTCTTTTAAAAGTAATAAGCATTCTCTGAAAACTATAGCTCTCTCTGATACCACAGTAGTTCAGAAGACCACTCTTCATGGGCATATTATGAATGTGAGTTTCTCCTGCACAAGTCTTTTCAGGGTTGTGGCAGTGACTTTCCATGGCACTGGGCAAAGAGGAGTAATAAGAAGCACTCTGCAGCAAACAGAGTATCTGCATAACTACGGATTTCTCTCCTTCTTCTGGAGATAATCTCTAATGTTCACAAAAGAAATGTCAAGGAATACACTTTCATATGCCATGCACCCTAAAAACTGTTTGAATACCTTAAAGGATCTCCTCATTGCCATAAACCACACTGATAAGACTAACATGGAAATCATTTCCTTGACTTGTTTTTGTCCCAAGAAAATGCTTTGTAAACACAATGTAATACCATAAAGGCAAGAAAACCACCAAGAAAAAACTCTTAATTGTGTATTCCTGATTGCATTCAGTCTCTTAATAGAAGGTAGCCTCTTACAGAATTATGTTAGCTACTATAACTAGCTAAATAATTCAAAGAAGACATAAATCAAGAAATCTATTTTCAAATAAAGGAAAAGAAAGTCACCAAAGAAGATCTATGGCAGTACCACATCTGATGAAAGCAGAGTAAAAACAATATCCAGAAATTCTTAATAATGGCTATGATGATGTCATATCTTAGAATAATATTAGAGATTTATAACTAGTCAAATCTGGTTGTGCATATTTCCTAAGTTCAACAGTTAAAAGCTGATATTAACATTATAACAATCTTGACATAGTAAAATATTGAATCCTTCCAGTAAAAACTGTTAAAACACAACCCAGAAATGCAATGTATTATTTTTAAGACAGAAAACATTAATGTATTTCCAAATAAATCAGGGAGAATTTTTAACTATAAAGGAATGCAAAAATGTTAAGGGTCTTTTAAGGGCAGAGAAAATTTCCCTCCAAGGCAGTAATATCATTTGTTAGATGCTACATTAATAGCTAAAATATGTATTTTACATGTGTAGATATTCTGGGGGGAATGGGGTTACATTACTTATTTTGCATTTGACTCTGAATGAAGTTTTACAGCCCGAAAGTACAATATTAAATGTAACTTTTTAAAACCCCAATTTAATCCATAAAGGAAAAGTAGAAGCACAGCATAACGATTGTGTATACACAATTCAATACAAATGTTAAAAAGCAATTTAACGTGTGCTTCAACACAAGAATTCAAAAAATACTCAATCCCACAAAACAGAAAGGCAGGATTTTTACACTAAATAGCCCCATCACAGTCATAGGAAACAGAACAGTATTCCCATTCCTTTCAATCTCAATTATCCAAGGCAAAAGATATTTAGGGGAAAAATACATTTTAAAGGAAATGAATTTATAAGAATCTAAAGAAGAAAAATCTGAACATTTTAGGAGTTGACCATGTTAAACGTAAATCAATGTGGGTATTCTCACCATCACATTCTAAGTACAGCTCAGAAGAACTTGGGTCACACAGACACTTCAAGTAAGTTTATGCCGAGACATGCTAAAAGTGGTGATGATTTTAAAGTAATTCTCCTGTTAAGGCAAGTTCTTACACAAAATATGTGAACTGTTGCAAAATTTGTAAAATATCATAATTGTAAGAATAACTAATTCTAAGTATGATTTTGAAATATTTGCTTAACCAAGCCATATATCCTCTATATGGAATTTACCAGCTAATACAGCACAGTGTACCCAGCTGAAGAGATGCAGATCACATTGCTTAGAAATGTATTATTAACTATAGTCTCATTAGTTGAAGTGTATCATCTAATTTTCACTCTGGAGTTCCTGTGAAATATGTGATCATAAGTGTTATGAAAAATAATTCCTAAAAAAAATTTCCTATTACTGCTTAAATATACAATGGAATACTTATATAGAAATAAGCAAATACATTAGGTTAAGCATGCATATTTTGGGGGCTTCCACTGTGCAAGCTAACAGTACTACTGGCCATCTTGCATACCCCTCTGAAATATTACTTATCAATATTCCTTTTTCTAAGAGAATAATCAAACAATTCCCAATCTCCTTGAATTTACATGGCATCTTTGTATTATAGACTGCCATCTAAGAAACATCTTCTATTTCCTGCCCATTAGACTAGTTTTGGGTTCACCACAACTGCCACCTCATTTCTGTTAAGGCAACTATGCTATATTTCAATGAGTAATAAAACCATAAAATTTTAAAATCAACCATTAAAAAGAATATTAACATCCCAAAGAGATGAGTGAATTAATCTTTTAAATCAAATATGGAATGATATTTTCAAAGAAGATGTGAGGAAAATTTCTTCTACTTTTCTGCATTCAAAAATGTTCAGATGCAGGCTTTTCTACTAAAGGGGTGGATTTGAAAACCATGTAGCTCTAATTCAACTGATATTATGTTTTTGAACTATGTTCTAAAACCAAAGTTAAACTCAATTTTTTTCCCCATGAAAATGGCTTTGCTTAATGTAGAAACTGGTAAAGAATCCCACCTACAATTCAGAACTTCTGAATAAAGATTTGGCAACCTGAAAAACAAGCATCTGAGTATAACTGGTCCTTACTGTCATTCAATACAGCAGCTGTTTGCTAGCCTAAATCAAGCTCTGTTTTCCTTTTTTTTAAACATCATTTGAGAAAAATAAACATCAAAAACAAAAAAAGCAACCCCTCCTTCCCCCCAAAAGAAGTCCAGGTTCTCTTTAAATAACTATGAGAACTATGTAAGTTGCTTGGCGTATTTGTATTGCTTTACTTGGAATTTTAACTTCTTGACATTAATGTTAGAGAAATTTTATTTTATTATCACAGCTCTGGAAGAACAGACTAGGCCTAGTTTCCCACTGCTATACAAGCTGAACCCTCAGGGCTCTGTGTCTAAGAATCAGGATTTATTCCTCCCACCTCCACCCATTCTCCAAAAGGCCCCATGACTCTGGCTGGGAAAGACTGTGGCAACAAGTTTCCATCCACTATTAACTTTTGCAGCTGCTCCATGAAGCAGAAAACATCCTTCGCATCATCACTCATATCTATTCTGCCCATCTCACAAGTGTCAGATAAGCTTTTCTTTTTTCTTTTCAGAGAGTAGTTGATTTTAAATTAAGTTAAAACAAAGTATTTTGAAGATATGCATAATGAAAGACCTTCACTTACATGAAAAAAGGTTAAAAACTATATATGTAACTTGCTCATTTACATCAAGTGAGCACATTTCATCAAAACACGTGGTATGCAGAAAGGCATAATATATCAAATAGCTAACCTAGCTCCTGAAAAAGAAAAAAAAAATTAAATTAAAAGACTATAGGGCTTCCCTGGTGGCGCAGTGGTTGAGAGTCCGCCTGCCGATGCAGGGGACACGGGTTCGTGCCCCAGTCCGGGAGGATCCCACATGCCGCAGAGCGGCTGCGCCCGTGGGCCATGGCCGCTAAGCCTGCACGTCCGGAGCCTGTTGCTCCACAACGGGAGAGTCCACAACAGTGAGAGGCCCGCGTACCGCAAAAAAAAAGACTATAATAACAAGAGAGGGTTCCTCCCTTAACAAATCATTTCAAGGATTTTAAATTGGAAGATTAGTTTTTCAATAAGGAAATCTTAGGTAATTTCAATTACTGAGTATAGTGGATTGAATGGTGGCCCCAAAGATATGTCTACATTCTAATCCCCGAAACCTATAGATATTACCTTATATGACAAAAGATGTGATTAAGTTAAGGACCTTGAGAGTAGAAACATATCCTGGATTATGAGATAAATCCTAAATGCAATCATATGTATCACTGTAAGAGAGAGGTAGAGGGAGTTTCGAGAGACAGACACATGGAGGATAAGGTGGTATGAACATGGAGCAGAGAGATGCAGCCACAAGCCAAGGAGTGCCAAGAGCCACCAGAAGCTGGGAGAGGCAAGGATGGTTTCTCCCTTAAGGTCTCTGGAGGGAGCACGGCCCTGCCTACACCCTGATTTCAAACATGTGGCTTCCAGAATTCAACTGTGAGAGAATGAGCCTCTGCTGTTTTACCACCAAGGTTGCTGCAATCTGTTACAGCAGCCACAGGACACTAATACACTGAGGGAAATTGGTATTAAAAGAGTAGTCCTTAACCCACACAAAGTTAGTAAAAGGGAAACCCTATATTATAAATAAAATATATCACTGAGACACAAGATATAATGATATGGTAAGCCCAATTTCTATAGCTGAAACTTTGAAGCAAATTACTCTATAAAATTTTACATGTAACACTAACAGATATTGAGTGATACAGGGGGACCTTATAAGCAGAAGTTTTACCTAATCTCTAAATATTCAGCTATAATAATAAAGTGCATTAAGCAAGAGATAGGGAGATAAATTAATTTTCCAAATCAAACTAAAAAGTGGCAGAAATTAAAAACAATTAAAATGCCTACAAAATACACACGAGTAACTGTGGCTTCTGAAACTATACATCACTAAGTTGAAAGGATCCCACTATATGATCTGCTTGAATAGACAGAACCACCCAGAAACTGACAAAAAGGAAGAGAGTGACATCTGGGGAACTGTAAGTTACACAGGCCATAAAACTTGGAAGAGGTCATTTGAAAAAAAGAAAACAATAAATCTTTACTATCTGACAGCCACCTGGTCATTCTGAGACTGAAAAAACCTAACTTCAGGGCTTCCCTGGCAGCGCAGTGGTTGAGAGTCCGCCTGCCTATGCAGGGGACACGGGTTCGTGCCCCGGTCCGGGAAGATCCCACATGCCGCGGAGCGGCTGGGCCCGTGACCCATGGCCGCTGAGCCTGCGCATCCGGAGCCTGTGCTCCGCAACGGGAGAGGCCACAACAGTGAGAGGCCCGTGTACTGCAAAAAAAAAAAAAAAAAAAAACCTAACTTCAATATCATCACCTTTAAAACTGGGATAGTGTCTACCTATCTCATTACACACAGTGATGGGCCATGGTTTGGGTCACAGCTTATCTCCACAAACTAGCTGACAGTTAGAAAGCTAACTATACTTGCTTTCTGAATAAAAAACTTCGGGGAACAGTTATCAGATTAAAAAAATTGAAAAACGTTTTAAAAGCATTTGGAGCCTCCTCCATTCTGCTGATATCTGGGGGTCCCAGTACTTACCACATCACTAGCACTGGAGAATTCGTTATTAACCAGACTTTCAAGAGCCATCCACCGAACCGGCCTGTTTTCGTTGTCTCCCAGACAATGATAGTCCATAGGGAACAAGTCTCTGGAGAGGGCATTGTCTGTGATCTTAACTTGAAGTGTGTCATCAATGCTGAAAAGTAGATATGAACATCAAATACAATTGAATACTGAAAAAATATGGACCACAATCACTCATAAATACAACACAGTTCCCACTGTGACTCCTGGAGAGAACCCAAATTCAGGGAACACTAAATATCAAATGACAGTGACAAGCTCATGGCACCTACACACAGTTCCTAGCAGCCAGGTCTTTGTGGATGACTTCCCTTCTGGCCAGATAGCTCATTCCACAGGCAATCTGAATAGCCATGTGGACCAGGTCTTGTTGAGAAATTGCCTGTGGTAACAGAAAATGACAATGTCTGCAGTTAGCACAAAAACTTTGATGGTAGTTATTTTATTCCACAATCTTACTCCATCCCAAAATACACCTACACACTAAGTTTTAAAAAGCTACTTCTTGACCAAGAACATGTTCCCATAGCTTCCTATACTTATACCTACTACAGTCCTTATCATTCTGTACTGTAATTTACCATTTACTTCACTCTCATCTGTTAGGTGTATCTCCCCAACATCCAGCATATACAGTAGCAGCTAAATAAACATCTGTTCAATGAATGCTGAATTCTAAGGGTAATATTTCAAATGTTTATTATTCAATAACTTGTTCTTTTCTTTTACAATATTAAGCTTTTATTAGGAGGTTATCCCCCAGAGACCATTTTCAAACTAATGCTAGTTTACAGCTCTCTCTGATGTGCTCCTCTAGAGCTAATGTGCCAGGACTGTAGGTTGAGGAATGAAATTCTTCTCCAGGTGATGCTGGTGGGCTATGGCTGCCAACCACTTGCTGGAAACCCTGGCTACCAAATTATCACCGACAATCTACACCTCCAGCTACCACCAGCTTTTTTTTTGTTTTTTTTTTTTTTGTACAACATGGACCAAATGGCTCTGTAAGGTCTATATCCATTCCTAGAAGGGAGATCTGGTACAAGTACCTTCAAAGAGTTATGAGGAATATGACTGAGATGGTGTCACAGAGGGTTTGAGGTGATTATGAATAATAATGGTTATACATGGAAAACCTTCAGCATCAGCAGAGTGTAAGCCTCAAGACAGGAATCACAAACCATCTCTCTCTAAATCAATAGGTTAGCAATATCTTCTGGTTCAACCTTGAGTTTCTTTTTACAGACTTCTAAACAGTTTATATACAGGAATGTTAACATCTACCTTCAAAGATATTAGAAGCTACTGGTAAATAATTGGTATGTGGGCAAATATTTCTCACCTGTGGATTATTGGCCTCTACTAATTTGCACTGCCGTAAAAACAATTTAAGATTCCCCCAATTCATGTAAGGCAATATCACCATGGGCTTTTCTCCTTCTTCTATACAGACATGGGTAATAGGAAGAAGATTTCTATAAAATAATAAAAAATCAGGAGAAACACAAGTGAAATCTGAAACTTCAGGGGGTTATTTTTAACAAAAAGTAATAAAATAAAGATAACCTAAAACAAAACAAGAAAATCTCCAACTTACTTAAAAACATATAACCATTAAAAATGTAAAATTATAAATGCTCTTTTAGACTGGACTTTAATGTTTTCCACATACCCACTTTCTTGATAGGGAAAAATTATAAACTCAGAAGTTGTTTCCTGTGGACTAGATTCTCTTAAGACACACTCTAGCCACACTAAATCTCTACTCTAAAGGGTAATCAAAGGGACCTAAAAAATGAGTTGACCATGAGCATATGATAACAGCCCATTTGGTTCATTATCACGCTTAAAAAAGAAGAAAAAAAAAGGGGCCCCAACGCAAGTCTGCAGAAAAGAATATGATAATCAAGAGCTTGAAACTGTCACAAAAAGCCAAGAAGTTCTTAGCAGGTCACATGGGATTTCTAAATCCTAAATTTACCATTTACTGTCTGTGTGACCATCTCTCTTGGCCTTAGTTTCCATACCTCTAACATGGGGATCCCACCAGCCATACAATGTTGCGGTGATATACAAATAAGGCCAAGCATGCAGTAAAAAAAAATCTTGTTCCTTTTAAAATCTCCATGGCACACATACTTTCATCCTATTGCCTAATGACACCTCTTCCATTGGTACCTGGAAATAACTGTTAATTTTTCCCAAGGCTATGTAACTTTTTACATAATTACCTCATTTCCCCCACTAAGCTGAAAATTCCTAGATGGCAAAAACTAAAGTGAACTCCTTTTTTACACCCAATGCTTTGTATTCTGTGCCACAGAAATAAGCATTTAATAAATATTTGGTAAGTAACACCAAACAACAAGCTGAAAAACATTCCTCCTCCTTAACTTGGAAAATTCTGCCTCTAAGGATATTAATAAGGAAATATTATTAAACATATGAAAGCTATATGAACAAGGATAGTTAATGCAGTATTAATAGTAAAAGCTGCAAACAACAAGACTGTCCAAAAGTAAGGAAGTACAGCCAAATAATAGGATGGTATATAACAATTAAATAGTCACAAAGGGATGTTACAAGAATATGAGTAAAAGCTTACTTATAGGAAAGCAAGATACAAAATTCACATATGCTTGCAGGATAATTACAAGTATGGGGGCAAATACAACTCTGCACAGAAGTATGCCAAGAGTTGTTGTTTTTGAGTTGCGAGACTTTAGATCATTTCTACCTTGCTTTTCTGTATTTCTTAAATTGTCTCAATTGAGTATGTATCTCTTTTAAAACCACAGTCACACGATTCTGGCCTAACAGTGCAGAAGTGAAAGCTGTGGGGCCCCCCTCCTGCTGTGCAGGAGTTACTAACAGGGAAAGCACTGACCCTGAGGAGCCGGGAAAATGAGGACTCAGAGATCAGTAAACCTGTATGCGGCAACTTCTCTGTAAGGCTTCTGCTTGCCTTACAGCCCAAGAGTGGCAGTGATGATTAGTCCCACTTTACAGGCGAGGGAATCCATGAAGGTGGTAAGGGGTGAGGTAATTTGCCAAGGACAAACAGCCAGCACATAGTGGAAAAAATTCAAATCTTCATCTGATTCTAAAAACCTTATGTTTTCCACTGGATCACTGGACATTCCCTCCCAGGGCAGCAAGACAGAGTCTCTTTTCACACCGAGACCCACACATACTAAAATGACTACAGCAGGAGGATGGAGGGAGGGGGAACTGGAGGAAGGCAGTCAAAGGTACAAACTTCCAATTATAAATAAGTACTAGGGATGTACTGTACAACCTGACGACTATAGCTAACACTGCTGTGTGATATACAGGACAGTGGGTAAGAGAGTAAATCCCAAGAGCTCTCATCACAAGGAGAAAATTTTCTTTCTTCTTTCTTTCCCTTTTATTGTATCTATATGAAAACATGGATGTTAGCTGAACCTACCATGGTAATCATTTCACAATATATGTAAATCAAATCATCATGCTGTATGTTTTAAACTTATACATTGAGGTATCTCAATTATTTCTCAATAAAAGTGGGAAAAAATGACTACAGCAGGTGTGCACTCAGGTTTAACTGCCTACCATGATCTCAGGAGTAATATGAAGAGCTGCCCAATCTCTTTAACCCTCCCAAAATTATTTCTCTGCACCTTTCCTCATGACTGAAATTCACTGAGCAAAGTTAAAGGAATCTGACCGAAACACAGGAAGTTTGCTGGATGAGATCAAATCACTTATTCTATCACCAGAGGATTAAAAGCCCTCCGGGAGAAGTAACAAGCTGCATGAAAATATTTCAAAGAATAAATGGCTGCTCTTCATTCTGCCCAGTTTATAAAGGACAGGAAGATAAAGAGGAAGATATGGGATCCATAAGAAGAGCGGATGAGGCAGAAGCAGGTGCTATAGAGGAAAGGCAGGTTCTGCAGGGACTTGAGGCAAGAACTGGTCCAGTTCTCAGTCTTGCCGAGCGTGCCTGCAGAGTGAGAGCCATGAGGCATCCAGCAAAGTGCCCATCATCAGGCACCCTTGGGCCAATGGAGAGTCAAACTACAAGCAGAAATAGCTTGAGTACTTTTTATAAAGCATGTCTGATGGAATTTAAATAGATCAACAGCTATCTTTTATTTATACAGCTATTTTAACTTATAATAAAAATTATTCTAAAAAACTCCAGTGGAAAAAGGAATGAAAAGAAAGAATTTCAAGATGCTTTAAAATATTTCAACACTTTAAAACTCTTAATCACGGAATGTTAAAACAGGAAGTAAACATGATGAATTACATACCAAAACTAGTTTTTTAAAAAAGGTAAAATCAGAAACTAGGTGTCATTTCTTGCTGAGTGTATTGAGTTTGCTTGATAAATTCTATAATATGATCACTGAAGATCATTATTTCTTTTTTAATTTTTTTTGCGGTATGCGCGCCTCTCACTGTTGTGGCCTCTCCCGTTGCGGAGCACAGGCTCCGGACGCTCAGGCTCAATGGCCATGGGTCACGGGACAAGCCGCTCCGCGGCATGTGGGATCTTCCCGGACCGGGGCACAAACCTGTGTCCCCTGCATCGGCAGGCGGACTCCCAACCACTGCGCCACCAGGTAAGCCCATTATTTCATTTTTAACCCTCATGCCTAGCAGTGTTCCAAGTGCAAAATGGGCACTTAATGAATAAGAACGTATGCATACACAGAGCCATGAACAGTCTAGACATCAGGGGTCAAAAGAAATGTGTTATAGGCCCTAGTCCCCTTAAAAATGAAATAAATTGCTACAGTGAGTAGAAAGAACCATATACTTTCTACACATTGACAATGTGTTTTGCTCATTAAAAACCAGGAGTCCTGGTATCACTTTATGATGAGGAAGAACAATTAACCAGGATCAAACCATAACTTGCCTTTAGAAGACATTCCCTAATCACTGAACGTACAGTAACAAATAACCCTAATTCAGTATAAGTCATCCCATTCCACCACCTAAGTGTATCCTGGGGCTACTAATTCATCCTAGTTGGATGCTGGAAAATCCTATAGCTTAAAGCTGCCTGAGAAAATGCTGCAAATACTTGCTCTGAACATTTTTCAGCCAAAGCACCTTTGGGCTACTGTGGATATAAAACTGCTTCTTGAGAAAATCCTGGCTTTGTCTATATCCCTGCCACCCACTTCTGTGCTGATGTGGTACAGACCTTTCATCAAGGTAAGAATACTAGCTAAGTACGTAAGTACTAGGTTAACATTACATACTAGTATTAAACACTCTGGTTCTTCCTGCTAGGGTCAGCATAATAAATCAAGTACTCCGAACATTGTCAAAAAGGACATTCCCAATTGATCATTACCCAGTTCTTGCTTTGTTACTCAGAGGAAACAAAATGTGTGTGTGTTTTTTTTTTTTTTTAGAAAATATAGTCTAAAGGGTCAGTTATCTATCCATTCCTCTGCAAAGGACTTCTATTCTTGGAATGAATCAGTGAATCAGGTCAATGGAAGGTAACATTCTTAAATCACATGACTTTAACCCTTCAAAAGGACATCTTTAGTCCCTCATTACTGTGTGGTCAATTTTTTTCAAAGGTCTCTGGCTTTTTTATTTTCAATGAAACTAAAAAGTATATCTGTTCATTATCTTAATCAATGTCCCAAGTATATGATAAAGCTAATGACATCTGTCCCAGAATGTGAAACCAGAAAAAGTTTTCTCCCCAAGAAACATGTACATTTCCTTCCCTTCTAATACTGAGATGTATCAAACTTTGTTTCCTTCAGCCTTGCTTGCCCAGAAGCTAAGAGTTGTTCTATGTTCAATCACAGTAAAAATAATTGTCTCCTTAATGTTGGCTTATTTGTCTTCTTTTCCACCATCACAATGCCAAAAAACTCAAGTTCATTTTCATTACCATTTTATTGATCTTACTATAGCTGCCTTCTTTTTAGGTTCTCAAATTCTTTTGACTATGAACCAAAGTATAAATAAAATTCAAAAATAAAACTCTGCACAGTCATCTTATTTTTTGGCAGAACTCAAGTAACTGCTCAAAGTACACAGAAATTACAATGCATAATGCCTTTTGGACACATCACTTTCTTTTTTTTCCAGAAGTCCATAAATATCTTCCAACAATCATGGTCACCATTCCATTTTTTAAACATATGTGATCAAATTTTCAGTAGGCACACAAATTAAGCTGACTCTGTATAGTGCTTTAAAACAACAACAACAAAAACCTTGCCCAAATATTGATACTGCACATTGTGATACTATAATTATGCCCTTTTTGGCTCAGAAGATAGAATCTCTTATTATAGCTCTGTGAAAAGGACTGATATAAAGCTTTTAAAAAAAGTTCTTCATATACAGAACTGTAAGTATTTTTTAAAAATCATACTGCAAACTAATGATAAGAGACTGGTTAAATAAAATGTGGTGCATCCATTCAATGAACTACTATGTAGTCTTTTTAAATGTGGATGTGAATTTATAGTTACTTACATGAAAAGTTAGATACATTGTTTTGCCATATATCAAGAAGTGTGTTAACCTTGTTAAAGATAATGGTATTGTGATTATATAGAAAAATGTCCTCAACTTTTTGGAAAATGCATGCTGGAAATGCATTGAAAGTGCTAAGATATCCAATTTAGTTTAAAATATTTCCACACTTGCAAATATCTATCTATATCTAACTAAATAGATGATAGATACATAAACATGCACAGCAAAAAATGGCAAATGTTAACCACCAATGTATTCAGGAGGTGGGCTTACTGGTGTTTATTATTCTTTTCTTTGGTACTCTACATGTTCAACATTTCATAACAAATATTTTTTAGCATATGTATATCATTATCCTACTTTTTAAAGGGAAAGATGCACATAAATATAAACTCTTTCCTGAAAGCTCAGCTATAATTATCCAGATGTGGGCTTACATACTCTTCTTTATATTTTACTGTGTTTTAAAATTTTGTGCAATGAGCATGCATTTCACTTTTATATTCAGGAAAAAACAAATTAAGCTATTCCAGAAATGCTTTCTATTAACAGCACATTACAACATTCTTAAAAATGTAGCATACAATGCTACCATGCTTAACACAATGCTGGGTGGCTTCTCCTCTCACCTGTGATGAAGACCTCGTAGCTTACAACTTTCAGTGAGCATCATTGTCACCTGAATTTCAGAAGCTTGATCTACATAAAGAAAAAGACACTGTCATATATAGTATGATAATATTATACATATGACATCAATATTTTCTGGTATTAGTAAGTAACTATCTCTAACTGTATGGTAAATTTCATCAAAAGTTACAGGCAAATCTAAATAGGTCTAGCCTAAAATTCTATTGTAGTAGGTAGAGTCTCATTGACAAGGTCAACATTTACAGATGCCATTAAGGATAAGTTTGACTACGTAAAAATCAGAAACTAAGTAAGGTTCCAGAAACAAAGCAGACAAAGTAATAACAGACTGGAAAAATATCTGTAACACATAAGGCATATAAAGGGCTGATTTCGTCTTTTCCCCCCTTCTTTAAAGAACTCATACGATAAGAAAAAATCTGAAAAAGAGGCAAAGGATATAAACATATAGTTTACTAAAAAAACAACACAAATGACCAACAAAATTAAAAAAACGACTTTCTGCTTCATTCCTCAGTAAAGAAATGCAAATTAAACGAGGAGATGCCATTTTCCTCATCAGACTGGAAGAGACAAAAAAGTCAGCTACCTGTCAGTTTGGGCAAGAGTGTGAGGAAACAGGCTCATCCACAGTATCTTGGGTAGGTGGGGGAAACAACATCTAACAAAATTTTTAATACCTTTTACCATCATCAATCCCACTGCTAAGAGTCTACTCATAAAAGCTCATCTATATATAACATAACAAGAATACTGTTCAATTATAACAACAAAAAAACTCAAAACAACCAAAGACCAAAGTGCCCATCACAGAGAACTAGTTAAATTAGCACGTAAGAATAATATGCAGCTACCTTAAGAAAAAAAAGTCAGATTTACATGTACTGACAGAGGAAAATCTGCAAGACATATTAAATTTTAAAAGCAAGATGAAAAACTGTGTTTGTGCGATCAGTTATATTTCAAAATCAAATTTATTTGGAAAATTAGATATATTTGGCTGTGTTTTTCTTCTTACTCACAGAGGGAATCATAGGAAATTGTTTACGGTGGTTACTTTTAGAGATGCGAGAATTTACATTTTGCACCTTGCTGTCCTGTTTAAATTTTCTAACCTTACAAACATAGAATTAGAAAAAAATGACCACAGGAGTTCTGACTGGAGATTGTGGTGCATTTTATTGTTTTCTTCTTCTTACCTCTATGTGGTTAAACAAACAAAAAGAACTACTATTATATTGGTAGAAAAAGATTTAATTTTCATATAATAGCCCAAATTAGCATGATTATTCCATTTTATTTTTAGCTTCTGAACTCATGGTTTTTGGTCCAGGTAACAAACAGAACTAAAATTGGCTTTTAGTTCAATGTTTTTGAAATAAAACATGATAATGCAATTTACCAATATCTTTAGTGTGCACCTTCAAAAGAATTTGAAGCCATTAAATATTTGCACAAATCTACAAGGATGCCTTCTCTTATAGGGACCACTATTTTAATAAGTATAGAAGATTTTCTCCCCTGTCTGAAAAGAACATTTCCATTAAGTGAATAGTATATTTTCATTATAAAATTGAAAATGAGTTTTAATTTTTTTAATGGTTTTTAAATATCAAAAACAAAATTAACAGTATACCCTTAAAAATACTTTCAAAGAAGCCAATAATAGATTTGTATGCCAACAATTTAAAAAATAGTAACAATAATTTATAGATCTTCTGATCAATGCAGTACGAGGGAGAAGAAGATAGAAAGATGGGCAAAGCCAAGATCCAACTCCCAGCCCTACCTAGTAAAATGCTAAACCAACAGTAAAATCCAGACCTCTAAACTCAGGCACCATGATTATACACTCAATCCTTAAAAGTGGAGCTGTCAAAGCTGAGAAATAGTCAATTTCATTTACTTCCAAGACTAACCCGTGGAATCACTCCCTCTCTCATTACGTGATATTAGTGTTCCCTTTCCAGACCACTTCACTTAGTTAAAACTTTTGTAGGACTACAAAATGGGTAGACAAAAAGCCAAGGACTTGGAATACTTGCTACTTCTTTGAAAAAGCACTTTACCTCAATGTCTGCTGAAATAAACTCTAGTTGTTTAAAAACTGCTTAAAATTTAGGAACATTTAGTAAATGGCAGAATATGCCTTTTTACTCTTTCTGTAATCTAAATAAGTGTTAATAAAATTATGGCCAGAACTATTTGGGGACTGGAAGGATCTTTTTTTTTTGCGGTACGCAGGCCTCTCACTGCTGTGGCCTCTCCCGTTGCAGAGCACAGGCTCTGGACGCACAGGCTCAGTGGCCATGGCTCACGGGCCCAGCTGCTCCATGGCACGTGGGATCTTCCCGGACCGGGGCACGAACCCGCGTCCCCTGCATCAGCAGGCGGACTCTCAACCACTGCGCCACCAGGGAAGCCCTGGAAGGATCTTTTTACAACTGAAAACTAGTAATAGTTGGAGGTCTGTACCCATTTGGTAAGAGTTTACCTTCTTGTCAACTGGTACAGAGATCCAAGTAAAATGAAAGGTAATTTCAGGATGTGTCATTTTTTGCATAATTTTTTAAGTTTTTAACTTTGATAAGCATGTTCTATTAAGCCAGGGACACTTGAGCTGGATAATGAGCTAAGGAAACTTTGGAGAAAAAATAATTTTATACATTTAGTAAGAAAAAAATCATTTTCCTGGACACCTTACCCAGTCTGGGCCTAGTCTTATAATTTTAAATACTGAAAGGTCTATCTTTAAGATGTATACATTTGAAAAGAATACTATACAATAATTTATATTCTAAAAGTTACAAGAACAAAATGATTTTTACAAAACCCTACTTATTTCTAATTTGTAAAAAATTAGAAGCTATAAAAGAAAACAAGAACTTAATACAAATAACCTCAAATTAATTCATTTATTTCATGGAATTCAATTTCACAATATTCACTGTGTGAAATTCAGATTCCTAATTTCAATCTCTGGAAATTTATATTGGGATATCCGTTAAGTCTCTGTGAAAAATGATAACTTTTAAGAAGCCAAACTCCAATTTCCTGCTTATGCCTAAAAGCAAAGGTAGGGACTTCCCTAGTGGTGCAGTGGTTAAGACTCCACGCTCCCAATGCCGGGGGCCCGGGTTCGATTCCCATCAGGGAACTAGATCCCACATGCATGCCACAACTAAGAGTTCACATGCTATAACTTAGAGTTCGCATGCCGCAACTGAGGAGTTGGCGAGCTGCAACTAAGGAGCAGGTGAGCCACAACTAAGGAGCCCACCTGCTGCAACTAAGACCTGGTGCAACCAAATAAATAAATAAAATAAATATAAAAATAAATAAGTTAAAAAATAAAGGTAAAGTAACTGATCTTTTAAAAAATTTTTGCATTTTTAGCTCTACTTCTAATTGTATAGCATGTAACAAAGCATACATATTTGTGAAAGAACTTTGTCAACTCTACGTAGCTTCAATTAAAAAATAACATTCCAAAAGAATAAATCTCAAAGACACTCAATCATGTGGAGTTATCTAACAATTTTAAAGCAAATACCGTGGTCAGTACACTTCCTCTGTGTTTCCCACGCAAATCATGACCACATCTTGGCTAAGGACTCACTATGCTTTCTCTTGTTTCCATCTAGCTCAGAGAGAACATTATAATTACAGTGGTAAGACAGAGAAACAAGCAAGTGACTACAATTCAAAGGTACATGGAAAGAGAAATCTTATCTTGTGAAACAGTCCCAGTATCTGCATTGTGTTTTCTTATCACTATTATTTCCTTTCCCCCCATTTCCAATCCTAAATCAACCCAATTCTATACAGAAACCTCTTTTGTTAATTCAACATTCCTTCAGAACAAATTAATAATATCCCAGTTCTAAATTATCCATAGAATATTTACAAACCCCAGAAGAAATATTAGAAGTAAGGGGGAATGTTTCCTTTAAAAAATGGAGAAACTGTAACAAAAGGCAGACATTATTAAACTTAGGGCTCAAATTTTACATCTACCAAGAGTAATATGTAAAGTATCCTTCAAAACTAGTCAGAAAACCTAGTGGGACCAAACCTAAAATTCAATCTTTAGAAGTGTTTTGGGGTTAGGAGAAGTGAATGAATAAATTCATTTTATTAACTGTTAACTTACTTAACAGCAAGTTAAACCATCTGTTTAGAAAGAAGAAAGTGTGTGTTTATAGCATCCTTAAACAAGCAATTTTGCTAAATTAAAAGAAATCAAATACCAAAGTTTTTTTGTTAGATTAGTACAACCCAACTTTTTAGAAACAATAAACACAAACCTTTCATGCTTCCTAAGAATTCCTTTAACTAAATTTAGAAACATAAGTTCTTATAAATTAACTTTGTGAGCTTCACAAAATTGTCACCTCCTACTCATAAAACTGAATTTAATTTTGCCCTCAATTTCTGCATTTGGAATGCTAAATTTGTTTTTCCAAAATTAATAACTAGTTATTTCAACTTACATCAGACACTGTCAGACATTAAGCACTCTTTAAATTACATTTTCTCTCTTAAAATGAGCAAATAGACTTACCTAAGAATTATTGAAGCTTTTACAAAGCTTAAATATACAAATCAGTTATAAATCATTAAAATTCTAATATTATAAAAGGACTTGCTAATTTACCAGTATTAGGCAATAAGCCATATAAAAACGTTCTAGTATATGTTGATAGGGAATCTCTAACTGAAAATTTTATATAAATCAGTAAGTCAAATCAGTAAGTGAAAAATTAAGCATCACATTTCTCCAAAAGGAGAATATGTGAAAATAGGTATTCTGTTCATGAAAATATAAACTATCACTACCTTTTAGAAAACAATCTGGCAACAACTATCAATATTTTAAATGTAAACACCTCGTGGGGCAGCAATTCCAACTACAGCTATACCTGCAAAACTCTACCAAGAAATAATACACACACACACACACACACACACACACACACACACACACACACACAGCAAAAAAAAGGGAGGAGAGGGAGTGAGAGAAAGGCAAATAGCACCTATTCACATAAGGTTCAGTGGGTCTGGGGGTCATTTTTTTTCTTTATAAGTCCTCAGTATTGGGGGTGGAGGGGTGCTGAGATGGAGGGAAAACTACTATCAATGTTTTTTAAGAAGGAAAAACCAAAGAATTTTAACCTAGGAAAAACATAATATTAGATATAGCAAAAATGAAGTCAAGTGGATGCAGTTTATTTAGAAGCCTGAGTAATATCTAATAAATATATAATGTCTTAATTTATTAGCTTCTATGTTCTATACCTTAATGAAAACAACACAAATCTCCTAAAAGTTTAGATTGTATGAGCTAAATTAACATGGACTGATTAATGATTAAGGTCTGGCACACACTGAAAATCTGAAACAATTTTGCTGACATAAGCCACCTTAGACAGAAAAGCAGTATGGAAACAGAATGGGAAATAAAATCCTACCTTTAACTGTTTTTACAAATGCTTGTTTTTCCTTATTTGGATCTTTTTCATCTACTAAAATCCCATGGAAAATACGCCCAAAAGTACCTAAAAGGAAAAATAATAATTATTGAGATCATATGATAACATTCATAAAACTATAAGTACAAAACTTTCTGGCACAATACAACTTAAACATAACAAGGGAAAATGTGATCAACATTACTCCAGCCCTAGCATAAAAAGACTCAAATCTTTGTTTTTTAATGACTGTTAAAGGCTCTTTTTAACTACAAAATATCTTAACTTGCCTTTTGAAATACCAAATTTAAACTATATATGAGCATTCATTCTGAAATATCCTAAATAAACTAATGATATAGACAGGAGCACTGGAGCTCAGTAATGGGGTATCCGTAGAGACATTTATGAGTTTCTAGGCTTAGCCTCAGAGCAACGACAAAGGAGAAAAATGGACTCTCCTCATACATTCAAAAACACCAAAAAAATCTGCTTCCATTAATTACTATTTGCCACTGGAGACAGTTCAAGCCCCTCCCTTGGCTTTGACTGACCTACAAGTATCTCAACCAAACAGATGAATTCAGAATGACTCACATGCATCCAAAACATTCCAAACTGAGTTATGGAAGGGGGGGAAAAGGTAATTCTCTATTTAACAACTTGAAGAGCTCAATAAAGTATTTTATTATTAATTTCTGTCTTCTTCTTTCAGCATTCTCCCCAATCAATACCTTGAAACTCAAAAAAGAAAGCAAGGACCAGCAAGAGGGGGAAGGGCAGTGTCCTATCTCTCAAACACCTATCATGTGTTAGTTCATTTAATGAACATCAGTTCATCTAATCTTCATAACTGTCTAAGAGTAGACAACGGAGTCCAAATTTAGAGAAGAGGAAACTGGACATGGAAAACAGGAAATGATTTCCCCAAGGTCACATAGGTAATAAATTGTGGGACTGGGATTGGAAGTTGGGCATAACTCCAATCCCCATGCATGTGCCTTCTGCTAGAACCCATACACTTTCCATCACAGAGAGAATTACTTAGAATGCTTCAAAGAGTCCTGCTAGGTAGTGATCACCTTCAGACAAGAACTAAACAGAAAATATACTTTAAAGGTGACAAACACTAATAATCATGCCTTAATATACTTGAAAATCAACAATTGCACCAAAGCTGTCCATATTAAGGCAAATTGAAAATCTAAAGAAAGGGAAAATAAAAATCAGTGTTATAGAGGAAACAAATTGTGCACTGCTTTCTAGCCTTAAACTCAAAATGAGATGAAATTCTTAAATTCTGAAACAAAAAAATTTTTATACTACTAACATTTCTTCCTTGAAAACCTGATTTTGAGATAATAGATACCTTCTTGGAGTACATCTTTTAGAGTTATCCTCTCCCTGGATATTGCGATATCCTTCACCTTAGCTTTGGCCTCCAAAAGAGTGACACTTCTCAGGTCATTCTTCTCTATCCGCAAGGTAGGATAACCTGAGGAGCCAACAAAGCCAAACCAAGAAATATAAATACCCTTATTATGGCATCAGGGTCAACTAGTTCAGTTAGAACCTCAGGACTCAAGTCACAGGAATGAATGAATGTAAGAATCATAAATGGAAAAAGGCACACACACGAACAGGGAGAATTACTTATGAAGGCCATACTAAATTTTAAAGAAACACTTTCCCACCTATCCCAAAATCTTAAAATGCAGAATTAAAACAAGAAACACTAAAAATAATATTATATTGCCACCACTTCAACTGCTTTTCAGCCAAATGAAACAAGCTTTGATTCATGGAATTTAATGTAATCCCTCATATGGACTGCTTTTCTCTCCAAAGATTTTCTAATACAGTCTCCTAACAAAAAAAACCTTTTCAAATGAAGACATGTTTGTAAAAATATCTTTTCTAAAAAAACATATAATTGATTTAATCATTCTGGCATCCATACAGCCTAGTCATACCACTGTGAGATTCATATTTGTTTTTCAGTTCCCTAATTCCCATTCATTCTTAATATGATGACGGCAAAACAAAATTTCTGGCCATCAATTAAAATTCTCATTGCACAAAAAAAAAGTCAGAATAAAAGTTAGTGTTAGCAAGCAGAAATTGGAATGGTATCCCCACTGGAATAGTATTTTGGGGAAGAAAAATCCGTAAAGAATGGGTGGACTTGGACAACGGTCATCAGTGGCTGCTAGAAGAACTACATGAAAGGCTTTGGAAACCTTTATAATGGATGGATTAGGCTGACAAAACCTGATTCCACTGATCAGCACTTTGACCATGATATGTCTAGGTGTGTGTGCATATGTGAGCATTTATGAGTGCATTTATGAGTGTTTAATCCTTCCTGGAGTTCTCTGAGTTTCTTGCATCTGTGGACTGTTGTGTTTTGTTATTTTGGAAAACTCTTGGCTATTTTGTCTTCAAGTAATTTTTCCGCTCCTTTCTTCTTTTATTTATAGACAAATATATTTCCATTGGGTTTTCTTAAAAGCACTATTTGTTTTTATCATACATAAGAAATGAAGTATCTATCGCCTTAAGGTAATGTCTACAAAACAAATAAACTTCTTATTGGTGGTAAATAAAAAAATTTGTCAACAAATAAATGTACTTCCACTGACTTTTTAAAATGCATTTTGCTTTTAGCATATATAATAAATTACTATCTACCTCTTTAAGATTATATGCACCATCAAGAATTGACTCTAATGAGCAATTCTTGACAGCTAGACATTAAAAGCAATGATGTGTTTCTTATAAATAGTTTGGACTACTCTCACATCTATCATTATATTTCCTGAGGAACTTATGTCTTTCTTTCCTTGGTGGAGATGTTAACTGCTGTTATGATTTCTCTTAGATTTCTTTTAAGCTAGAGTGCCCCCTCCTTCCCTTTCGTTTTTCTTGCCACATCTTATTAAAGAAACTGCGTCAATTATCCTGGAGAATGTCCAGCATCTGCCTCTTCTAGTGTCATCTAACTTGTTTCCCTATCCCTGTATTTCTTGTAAACTGCAAGTCAGTTTTACAGCCTTGATTAGATCCAGGTTAACTCTTGGAGGGGGAGGGGAGACAAGAATACTCCATCTAGGAGCACAAAATACTAGCTGTCCTACTTTTAATGACGCTAAGTTTCAGTAGTGGATTCAGGCGGTGAAACTCTGATCCCTCAAATGGTAAAGTTCCCTACTTCCCTTTGTTTGTATAGTTTAAAACACTAACGAACTTTTCCTGAATCAAATATTTTATTAGGGGATGCAAGTATGATTTTCTAATTCTACCATTCCTTCCACATTTATTAGCTGGGATTTTTCTGTAAAAAAACATTTTCCTTCATAAACCAGCACTATCTGGTTACTGTGAAATAGTTCAGGTAGCCAGTTGTCAGAGTAAGGCATAATAATGTCTTAGTTAACTTGGTGTCTTAGTTAACTCCCATAATGACTGATTTTTCTAAAAAGTATCATTACGAACTTGTGGATTTTTACACATTTTTACATTTCACATTTACATCACTTCACCAATCCACTGCAGTCATTATTCTTTCTGATGCTCAATGGTCCCATTTTGGGGAGCTCTTGTCTTTAGTAGCTTCCTGGATTTTTGGCTCAGCAAATGTCCCAGGTTTATCTTACACATTCCCAACCCAGTCCTGGAATCATCCGTTTCTCCAAAGAATCCTGGTACTTCTTAATGAGAAACAGTACTGAAAGACCACAAGAGGGCACTGGGTGAAGAACAGATACTCCTTAATTTTAGTTTGCTAGAGAGTAAATGTCAGCCCAGGGGAGATAATAGTTAATTGCCTACAAGAACCTCATTAATCAATGGCACCACTGAGTTGAGCCCTGACTTGTAGTCCACTGTCTATCCTGATGATTGTGTAGTTTCTTATTTGTATGGTGACTGAGTCCTCATTATGTCTAAATTATACTCTAAGAATGATTATTTTCCCCCAAACATCTACATGTTACAGTATAAAAACTTTCATCAAAATCCTGTTCAAAAACAGGAAATCAGACCCCATTCTCAACTCTAATGGCAACTAGTTTCCCATCATGATCAGAAGACAATGTAACGTCCTAACCACAGCCCATGAGACCATCAAATAATTCATTAAAATCCAAGTCTCTGCCTTCATAGAGATCAGTGGCTTATTCTATCTAACTACCTGAAAATCCTCCTTCTGAATTTGTATAGAGATGGTTCAGCAGCCCTCTTAATATAATCTATAGAAACCTCCCCAAAACTAATTCTAGTCGTTAAACCTAAAATTTTAATACTCCAATTTTGGAATGTTTCATTCAATGCTCTAGAAAGCAAAAGTTAAAGCCTAATTCTGTACATGTTAGATACTATGTACACAGCATGGCACACGTAACTAACCACACAGGATCAAGGAAAGACAGAACATAGACAATATTAGTAAACCATCTTTAGAATTAAATTAACTCTTACTGGTGATAGGAGTTGCATTGTTGGGTGTGTCGGCTCTCAGATACTGAGTCGTCTGGGTAGATGGCTGAGACAGCCCTTGGGAACTACTGCTGGCACTGATGCTGCAAACAATTTTTAAGAGAGAAATACTTGGCAAGTCAGCTTCAATGAGAAATTTCCTTTTTCCATACATACAAAATGCATGTAGCCATTATAACCAGCTTAAAACCCTAACGGAGATCACAATAATGCATGGATCTCTATCACAAATGTTCCATATTGAAATTTTAATCTGCCTAATAACGTAGAGCTCTATTTTTTCCTTCCTTTCTATCTCCACAACCACCAGGCAAGTTCATCATATCACAGTCATTAACAAACGTGGTATTCCTCAGACACCATAGATAGCAGTCCTGAACCTCACAAAATGTTATGCTAGGGAACCATCTCTTAGGAAAAGAGCTCATGCCGCTCAATTAGATTGCTTTTAAGAAAAGGAGCATAAAGACAGGCCTCTTTTAATGATGGTCCAAAATCAAATGGCCTACAGATGATGGAGTATGAAAGCAAATCAAACGTGCCAACGTGCTCAAAGCTTGGGAAGGGACTTCCTACCTGGTTCAAATCTGTTTAATCATATACATTTTGCTGCTTCTACTTCCCCAATCCCACCTTTTTAGAATTTACAGAACTTATTAGAAATCTCTAGCACGGGAAGAATTCTATTATGCCATATTCTTTAAGTAATGAGGAGACCCAGAAAATGGTAGGTTCAAATAAATGTGAACCCCATACTCAAGATTACTACAGATAATGTCCTTTTGTCTTGTCAGTGGACGACGACCTTATCCCAGGGTCACCCTTGCACACATTCCAATTTCACCGCCTCAGCCCTTGTATTTTTGCAGCAGTGGAGAAGTGAAGCATAGAAATTCAGCATGAAGAGTGAAATCGCAGGCAGGATGTCATCCCCTCAAGAGGACGGTCTACTTTCCATGCCTCCCTTAGCTATAGAATCGGCAGAGTCCCATAAGAGGCTCCCAAATTTCCTAAATATGAAAATTGTTTAAATCACCAACCCCACAAAATAGTTCTGTATTTTCATAACCTAATGATTAAAAAAACACATAATGATAAAAAGCTGCTACTCAAAAATTGATCTATATAGGTCTACACATATAGTGGGTATGGGACAGTACAGTGAAGAGATGTAGAGCATAACCTTGAAATCAAAACTGCCAGCACCACCATTTATTAACTAGCTGTATGACCTTAGGCAAAATGCTTCTGGAGCCTCAAATTCCTCGTGGACAAAATAACCATAATACTACCTCCTGAAAAGGTTGCTAAAAGGATTACACAAAAAATATAATCCTTTTAGGGCAATGCCCTGCCCTCAAACATACACTTACAAGTTATTATTACTAATTATGCATATTATTACCAATATTATACATCCTTAATTCCTGGAACCACTAGGCACCTGTTTTTGGAGTTCTGAGTACATACTACTCAAAGACCACGTCGGAAATCAAATCTGTTAAAAGTCCAGGATTCAATAATGGGGAGAGGAGAGAAGCATTATCATCCTCAAAGAGGGGGGAAATAATAGAATACAATTTACTTACCCATAAAATGGGACTAAGAAAACCTACCTCCCAGGATTTTTGTGAGGCTCAAGTTGTATAATGTATGTGAAAGTATAATTCAAATATTACCTGCAACCAATGTACAGGTTGAATAAATATGCACAGACCCCAAATTATTTACTATTGTGCTTCTCTTCAGCAGCTCAACAGTAGGTGGCACTCTTGTACCACCTCAGAATTCCTGAAAAGCCTGGGCATACAAAGATGTTATGCGCTCATCCATATTTAGTGGTCCCTACAATAAGCACAGCACTAATATTAAGCGATCAGAACAAACCTTTGAAAGCCCAGACTTACTGTTATGAGAGAAGCACAGAGCAGTTGGGGATCGACCCCTGATACCTATTAAATTCAGTATCTACATAGCTACATCACATGAGGTAAAAAATGAAATAAAAATGTACACTTGCTAGCACTTAATAGTTTAACACCAGTCTAAATAAATTATCTCATTTGACTTTCATAAGCAAGTAAGCTTAGTTATGAAGACATTAACCTTGCTTTAGCGTTGAAGTTAGAACTTAGGGCAAAGATCATCATTTTCCTTCAGAACGCTTATTATGATTTATATTTCTCTATTTTTCTGTGGAATTCATTTATTTAATTATTCATTCAAAAACTATTTACTAAGTGTATACTAGATGCTAGATACTGTGCCAGGTGCTGGGGATACAGCAGTGAACATAAGAAACAAAGATCCCTACCCTCATGAAGCCTACATTCTAGCAGGGATTTTTGGTTTAATATCTATCTTGCCCAAGCAGACTGTAAACTCCACGAGGGCAGGAAAAGTACCTATTTGTTCACTCCTCCCTTCCCAGCACTTAAGCCAGGGCCTGGCACAAGAGGCCTCAAGTGGGCCCAACTCTTAGTGAGAGCTCAATTAACACTTACTGAATCAATCAATCCATAAACAGAGAAAAACACCCTTCCTTGGAATAGAAAGCTATAAACCACACAGAAGAGTTGCTGCTGACATGAGCTATTGATATATACTGAAAGAGGGAAAGAATTATTGCTCTAACAGAATGGTTTCCTTTCTCTCTCTACTCATTCCTCATTCAACAAATTCTTCATGCAACATTCATTCAGTGATACCTGTTAGACACTGAATAACGGGAATACAGAAATGAATAGGGGGAAATAAAAGGGACCCTGTCACCAGTAATGGCAAGGGTGATGGGGCAATGCAGATAATGGAAAATGAAGATATTGCCAAATAACAAGTTCATGTATCCCACAAAGGAGTGAACTCTCCTATAGTTGCAAGCTAACAGGGGAAGACTACAGTATAGACAGGGTGCAGATCAATCCCTCTGTGGAAGGACTTTACAAAAGCTCTGCATCTCCAGAATACACTCATCTGGCACAACACAGAGACTGAGAAGATGAGCTTATAGTGTCAGGAGAGGGAAAGTCACACACTTGGGCTCCAACTGCCCCTGGCATGAGCACACCTCAGGCAGTTTTATTCTCTGCCTCTAAATAAGCTCTGTGTATAAGAGGACTCTGGCTCCTGAGTGTCAGGAATGGAAGAACTCTGTACCATCCCTGTGCAAGCAATTCCATGGAGCCATGGGTCCCATCAAACCTCACAGGGCTGCTGTGAGGATTAAGAGGATTAATGGATGTAAAAGCACATGGAACAGTGCCTGGCATATAACAAGTGCTTTATACAAATACAGTACTGAGTTATTACAATACAGCTATTACAACAATAATGAGTCCCTCCTGTTGCTCGGCCCTGGTCCTAGAAGTGCAACCCTGAAAAAGTTATTTAATCTCTTCAAGCCTGTTTCTTTATCTTTAAAACAAGGACAGTACCATACCCATAAGTGGCTGTGAGTGTCAAATAAGATAATACATGTAAAGTGCTTGGTACAGTACTGGTAAATAGCACTCAATGAAATGGTAGCCATTGTTAACTCAGTGGCCCCAGCACAGAGGGAAGAAGCAGTGTCTCTTAAATGCTATTAGATCACTGGATGGGAACTTTCTAGTCACCACTATTAGCTTGCCTGGCATGTAATAAATAACAGCTAGTAGAATAGGAAAGAGATGAAGAAGAAATTAGTCCATCACTACCAACACACTGCAACTTTCTGAAAAGAAAAATCATAATAATGGCAATTACTATATGCCAGGCTTGTTCTAAGAGTTTACACTTTTATTTCACTAAAACTTCCCAACATGCCTACAAAGTATGTGCCATGATCATCTCTGCTTTAGACATGAGGAAAACTGAGACATAAAGCAGCTACAAAACTTCCTCTATCTGGGCCTGTAGCACAGACAGAATTCAGAGACGTGCTGGCTCCAGTCCATGCTCTTAACGACTAGGCTGTACTCTGAAAACAAGTGATGATGAAAGCTGCTTCTATTCAGGCAATGTCTGGGAACATTTGCCTGAAAACTAGAGAACTGGAACACCAATTCATGGGTGCTAACAAATTATTTCAGCAGCAAAGGTATAAGCCCCATGGATTCTGAAGTTCTTGCACAACTCTGATCTCTGTGGGTTCAGAGCCCCCCCCCCCCCGCCCACAAGCAAGCATTCAAGGAGAATGTGTTTATCAAGACAGACCACTAAATGCCATGCCTTCCAGTGACCTCTAACTCTGCCATATCCTCTCTGAGTCCCATCAAAATGTTCCTGTTACTTCACTCCCCCCTCAGTACTTTCTCTACAAAACCTGATTGTAAGTAACACAACCATATATACAAAACATACTCTGAAACACCCCACCCGTGAATTTCCCTTCTCACTCTGACCTCCTCCCTCTTCTTTCTCTACTCAGATAAAGAAAGGGTAACAGAGGGGACAGAGAGTAGTTAGGGGCAGGAATTAATCCAACCAGGATCCCCATCCCCTTGTGCTTTTGTTTCTGCCACACATATGCTTACCCGCTGTATGTATGGCACCATGTAGGACTGGGAAGTCAGCAGTAAGATGCACTGCTCCCTAACTGGGAAAAGCTTACATTCCAGCAGGAGAGACAAGTACACAAAAACTGATTTTAGAAGGAAAAAGTAAAATAATTGCTACCAAAAAGAGAGAGAGACAGAGAAACGGAGAGGGAATGAGAGAGAGACAAAGAGAGGAGGGAGAAATTGATGGTTGGGAGGCTTAAAAAAGAGTTCATAGAAGAGACGGCAATGGAGTTGAAATGTTAAGAATGGTTTGAACCAGTGGAAAATGCAGGTAGCCCTGTGGGCAAAGAAAGCATGAACAAAAGTCCTGGAGGGCAAAGTGTAGGGCAAAAGTGAGGAAAAAATAATCATTTAACTGGAGCGTGAAGTTAAGGATGAGAGACAAGGCAGGCTCATCTCCAGACCGTAAAGGAGGGTGCCTTGAAAGCCAAGTCACGAAGCTGAGAATGTCTTCAGTCAGCAACTGGGAATCACTGAGGAGGGAAACGAGAACTGTGCACTAGGAAAATAAACCTATGATTCCATCTTTACCTCTCACCCTATCCTGGCTATAACATCCTCCTGGTCATCTTGACTCACCCAGGCTGGGACGGGCACTTGTTTTATTCCCACACTATAATACACATACCACAATCATCAAATTTACAAACTTTTATAATATGGGTTAATGTCAAAGATTAAATACTTGAAGCCATGAAGTATATCATTACTTTTTTTTTATTCCTAGCACTTAGCATAACATCTAATCCAGTGTATCTCAAAGCCTACATATTAGACTCATCCAGAAAGCTCTAAGAAAAATACTGACGCTCAAACACCACCCTAGACCAATGACATCAGAATTTCTGGAAGGGGGTACCTAAGTTCTGATGTATTTTAAAAGCTTACCCATGACTCTAATGTGTGACCAGGTTGAGAACTAATGATTTAAATCATAGCAGGTTCTCAATAAATGTTAATAAATTGGATGGATGGATGGATGGATGGATGGATAGAAGGATGGATAGTGATGGAGGGACAAACTAGGAGGAAGAAACAGGGCTATTTCAAAAAGGTACTAAGACATCCCCTTCATGTCAAAGGGGATAGGGAAAAAATTGATCTCTACTACTTCTCCACCAACTAATAAACTAATTTCTGACTTCACAGATTTTTAAAAATAAAATTAGAGAAACACAAAGACAGTATTTTTTCAAGTATTTTTTCCCTTGGCTAGGGAAAGCCTCCCATCCTTCTTCCCCTGCACCACTGTGCACCAGTGGGCATGGGTGTGTGTGGGCTCCCATGTAAATGCAAACAACTGCTTTTATTTTTTTCCTTTCCCAAAATATATACGATACCTGTCATCCAGTTCAATCCTTTTCATACTATGAAGGTGCAAAACAGCTAATATTATTGCTACAAGAAATATTACTGCACAGCAAACCCCTACGCTGATATAAAATACACGTGTAGAAGTGGTTGGAGCTGCATGTACAGGATCATCTGAAATAAAAATGAACAGCACATTAAGCTTTTTAAACAAATATCATCAATTGCTTTGTGACCTAATATACACAATGAGTACCCTGTTTTTTGTAAAAGATTTTCATTTCATGTGTCCATTCTTTGATAAGATCAGTTACCAGTAGCATGTTGATGCAAATTCACACAATTTAAAAAGTGTTTTTGTTGTAGTAAAAGAGGGATTTTAAATAGAACTTTTGGTTAATGAGTAAAATTTACAAGTGGTATACATATAATAAAACATCTATAGCAGTGCTGTCCAATAGGGGAATGCTCTATGGGGTGCATTCCAATACAGCAGCCACTGGCCGCCTGTGGCTATTAAGCACTTGAAATGTAGCTAGTACAATGGAGGAACTGAAGTTTTAATTTTATTTCATTTCAATTAATTTAATGTTAAACAGCCACACGTGGCTAGTAATTACCATACTGGACAGCAAGCTCTACAGACCCTTCCTCAACAGTGACACCTGGTACGGAGAGATCAGACATCTTTGTTGCCGATGACCACTAACTCACAGGGGGAGGGATATACAGTAGAGCGACCCACAGGTAAAACAAACAAACCTTTCATCTTTTTCACTTTTGAGAGTAACAGAAATTATTTTGCTTATCTGTTTTTAAAGATAAAAGCAGGAAAACAAGACTATACTCATGAAATAAAATAACTGTCACCTTAATACTATGCAAAAAGAAAGAAAGCCTCAGCAATAGGGGAAATAATTCAAAGACACAGAGACACATGTATATACATACACACAGAAACAACTGAGAAAGAGACACAGAAACAAAGATCTGCATGATAAGAGCAAGCAGAATGGAAGACAGAGAAATAGAAACAGAACTGGTGTAACTGGAGATTCATGTAAGTTTTGATGAGTACTCACATCAGAATTCTAGTGAAGAATTTGGATTTTATCCTAATGATATAGGAAGTCACTGCAAGGCTTCAACCAAAGGAATGATACACGTGATCATACTTGAAAATAAAAGAAACAAAGATGACTCTGCATGCTGTATAAAGAATACTGTGGGGAGGAGCAAAAGCAGAAGCAGGAACAAATCAGGTTACTACAGCAGTCCAAGAAAGAGAGAGCAGTGGCTTGGACAAGAGTGTTATGGTGAAGGTGAGAAGTTCATGGATTGGGAAGCAGAGTCAACAGAGTTTGCTAATGGACTGAACTGGGGTAGAAAGAAAAAGAGGAAGCAAAGCTTTGGCTTGAAGAATGAGGTGGATAAGGTACCTTTACAAGCAGAAAAAAGAAGCAGGTTGGGGAAACAGAGAATCAAGAGTTTTGTTTTGTCCAAGAGTACCTAGTACACATCTACATGGAGATGTCAAATTGACAGAAATACAAATGTGGAGTTACGGGGATAGGTCAGGACAAAAGATAAAAGTCATAGCTTTCAAAAACTTAAAAATAAGATTGCTTTCTAAAAGTTAAACTTTGAATCAACAAATAATAAACCAGAACAGATCAATGCAGAGAGACCGAATGGCTTCTAGGGCAGCTAGACTTGACAGCAGCCTGAATGAAGGTATGACTTTCCTTAAGAATACCACAGGCCGTTCAACCTTGAAGGGGTGGGAAAGGAAGGTCCCAAAGGCTGATGTTGGCAGTATCCATCTCAGCACACTCCAAGGCAGAGGAGAGGGTACCGCTCTGCTGGGCAGGTCCCCAAATGCGCCCCGCCTGACTACCTCCAAATTCCAAGGCTTGTGTATGCACTCTTCCCATTCCCTCACTTTGACATTTCACCTGCCACCACCTAGTCACCCTTCAGGTCTCAGACGAGATGCCACCCTCCTCAGGAAGCTCACCCTCATTCCCAGAGGAGGTTGCTTGCCCCTCTCCTCAGGATTTCCAAAGCCCCTTGTGCTGGCCTCGTCACAGCCTGCCACAAGATACTGTTGTCACTGGTACTGCAACTCCATTTCCTCTGCTACATTAGAAACCCATGGGGGCTTACAGAGTCTGCTTTGTTCAGTTTAATCCTCTGCCTCGATCATACCACCTGGCACATCATAGCCTCTCAGTAAACGTTAGATGGATGAATACACAGAAAGGGAGCGGAGGAGAGAGGGAGCAATGAAGAGGCAGACAGAGACCAAGGATACGCAATACTGTATTCTGCTTGTCAGAAATAATAACCCTACTAGCATAAAAGAAACAGATAAAATCACCAGAATTTTACAAGTAAAGTTGGAGAGCAGCAATATTTTAAAAAATAGTTTTATTTTCTTCTCAAAGACAAATCCAAATGAAATATTTCTAAAAGGCAGACAAATCTCATATTATTTTACCTTCAAAAATGGTCTACTTTGAGACAACCAGATGCTTTGTGTCTCTTGAGGCGATAAAAAAGATAAAATAGGAAGCACATACTACCATCTATGAATTATTCTAGCCAAAAGAGTTGGTTCTCAACCTAACGAAGTACAAAATCTAACTACCAGTTTAGAAGAGAGAAAAACATGTTAAATGACAAAATGCAGATGTGGCAAATTCTATGCGACAAATGACCACAAAAATGCAGATGTGGAAAATTCTATGAGACAAATGACTCAATTTCTTCAACAAATAAATGACATTGAAGGGAAGGGGGTGGTTTCTGATTAATATAAAATACATGTCAACCAAATACAGTGTGTGTAGGCTTCATTTGGATCCTGATTCAGGGAAGAAACTATACAAAGACAATTTTGAGACAATCAGGTTAATTTGAACATGGACTAGCTATCAGAAGATATTAAGGAGTTAATTTTGTTACATGTGATAAATCAAATACAAGTAAATAGGTGCTGGGTGATTGTGGCTTTTTTGATGGCCTTTTAAAAAGTTACCTACCCTGAAACATTTATGGGGTGAAATGATATGATGCCTAGGATGTGCTTTAAAGTACTACTCTATCCTTCCCCACCCACGCACCCAACTGAAAAAGGAGGAAGGAATCAACGGTACAGGACTGGCAAATGTTGATCATTACTGAAGCAGGGTGATGGTCACATGGGGGTTCATCAAAACATTCTCTTGACTTCTGCATACTTGAAATTCCCTCCTCCGATTTTGTTTTAGTTTACTTCCATAAAAAGAAATCTAGTAACATTTTAAGATACTGCTATTAAATTCAGGAAGAGTAAGAGTTAATAATGTATTTATGTCAGAAAAGGAAAAAGAAGTCTAAGTTATACTACCTTACACAACCATTATCAAAAAATAAAAATCTCCTTCAAGTTTCTGCTCTGTAGGTTTAAACAATGTGGATATTTAAGCCTGTATTTTCACCTGGATGAAACTAGCTGAGGGTTACCCAGGCCATGAATTAGATTTTCTATCCTTCTGTTAAACAGATGAAGATCTTACACATATTTCACGTTCATACTTTAATTATGACCATTTGAAATGATGATATAAATTCTTGCTTATAAAAGTTTTTTAGATCACATGAAATATGTATGAATTTTGCTTTACAAAATTTTCAATATTCTAATAGTTTCATCTGAACATACCAATCTACAAAACATCACTGAAATAAGCAGCATGGTGTCATTTAATCTTTTGACAAACTGGAAACCACAAAACATCCAAGCTACACAAAACCATGTTCATTTGCAATCCATCATTTTTCACCCCTAATGATGGAAAAAGATAATACAGTAACACTTACAAATAGTTCTGCTAGTGTTTTTGTCCAAGGATGAAGTTTTTACTTCTTCAAGTTCTGAATTAAAAAGGAGATAAAAGATGCTTTAGAAATTCTTTCTTTTCCATGAAAATCCTTAAATACCAAATTATATTTTCTGAATTTTTTCTCACATAGCTTTATGTTCTAACAGAAGTCCCTGAACTAAGTAACAAGGTATTTGTTGCAAGATAATAAACATACAGATAGCTAGTAGGAAGAAGCTGCATAGCGCAGGGAGACCAGATCAGTGCTTTGTGACCACCTAGAGAGGTGGGATAGGGAGGGTGGGAGAGAGATGCAAGAGGGAGGGGATATGGGGATATATGTATACATACAGCTGATTCAGCTTGTTATACATCAGAAACTAACACAACATTGTAAAGCAATTATACTCCAATAAAGATGTTAAAAAATATATATATAATAAATGCTACATTACTATTCTGATAATCATCACTATATTCATCAATCAATAGTCTATGCCTATATTAGCCAATGGGTATAACTTACAGATAGATGCTCAATGAAAAAGGGTTTTTGTGGTCAAGAAGTCTGGGGAAAGCTACATACTATAACCTCTGTGTAGGTTCACAGTGCACATTAGCAGAGTGCAAAGGCTCTGAGGAGTTTGAGAGTAACAAAACCTGTCTGATCCAATAATTTACACCCTCATAAAGGAACATTTTCTTCCCAGTAACACCCATTAACATATACAGTACATGTATGTTTTCTGTGGCAGACAGTTTTCAAAATGTAGTAAGCTGGAAAATCATATAAATATATTAGGATCACATATTAAAGAGTCATGAATGTAAACTGGATGATTAGGGTGGCCAGAAGTATGACCACCAAATAAAAAGGGTGGTACTATATTAAACTTAAGTCTAAAACAGAATAGAAAATTACATCAACTGTTAATTTTCATGTACATATTAAAGAATGGAGAAGGTATGGGATTATTCTGAATATCGGCTAATCATTAACCTTAGTGGGCTCCACAGACCCCATCACACTTGACCAACATTCTGTCTTTAAGCACTAACAGGTGAAGCGCCGTGGTACAGGCAGCGCCACCTCCCTAGGGGCCAGGAACCACCTATTCTGCATTCCTCACTGACTGCCTATGCACGCTTAGGTGACCACTCCAGGTCCCAGTCTCCTCATATTATATAACGACTAGGTTGAACTAGTGTCTCTGAAGTCTTCTTTGGCTTTAAAATTACATGAAGGTATAACTGGATATGTAAGAACTGACAAATGTATCAAAACACCAAAGCAAACATGGGACTAACTTTTCATTTTAAAAATGTCCATTCTGACGAGATCACGCATTCAGGGTGGTGTGGCCATAGACTAAAAATGTCCATTCTGCATAAAGAAGTGCTGAAAATACATGTGCATGCACACACACACACACACACACATGCACACACACACCACACACATAATGGAACACCATTTAGCCATAAAAAATAAGGAAATCCTGCCATTTGCAACAACATGGATAGACTTTGAGGGTCTTATACTAAGTGAAATAAGTCAGACAGAGAAAGACTATGAGATATTCTATGATCTCACTTATATGTATATAGAATCTAAAGAATCAATTTTTTTTTTAATCGTAAGAAAAGAGATCAGATTTGTTATTATCAGAGGCAGGAGGGAGGAGGAACTGGAGGAGGTAGTCAAAAGGTACAAACTTCCAGTTATAAGATAAACACTAGGGATATAAAGTACAGCACGGTGTACTTTATATGTTATTTAACACAATATGTTAACTGTATGATATATGTGAGAGTTGTTAAGAAAGTAAATCCTAAGAGGTCTCATCACAAGGAAAAAATTTTTTTATTTTTTTGCTCTCTCTTTCTATTGTATCCATATGAAATGATGGATGCTAAGTAAATTTACTGTGATAATCATTTCACAATGTATGTAAATCAAACCATTATGCTGTACACCTTAAACTTATACAGTGATGTATGTTAATTATATCTCAATAAAACTGGGAAAAATATACATGGAGAGTAACTGCTTGCTTTATATTTACTCTAATTAAAAGATTAAATTAGAGCTTAAAAAATGCCCATTCTAATGCAGTACAGCTTTTTTACTGGCATGTTATCTGGACATTAGCCATTATAACTCATGTGCTGGCCTCAGGCGTTCTCATAACACTCAGCACTAACTTTGACTAGAAAATGTGTTAAGAGACAGTTTGCCAAAGAAGCCAAAGAAGCAAGAGCACGGGTTTGCAACCCAGCTCCACAACTTAGCTGTCCGGCCTTGGCAAGTTGGTTGGATTCTCTGAGCCTCAGCTTGCTCCTCAGAAAATGGAGATAATGAGAGAACCTACTGCCTAGGGCTGCTATAAGCATTAAATGGGTTTAATGTGTGTAAAGCACTTAGAACACAGTAAGCACTCAGCAAGTTTAGAGGGGTTTTCTTTAGCTTTTTTTTTCTCCTATCTTAGATACTAACCAGCTCTACCAATGTGACTTTGTAAATTCAGGTCACTTTAATCTCTCTGGAACTTAAAGTGAGTGGGTTGGACTAGATAACCTTTAAGGAGAATTCTAAAATTCTTTGATCTATGACCTAGCATGCTGAAGCTCTTTCACATCCACTGTAATTTCTTGAGCAACAGATTATTCAAAACCAAAAACTACCAACATGTATTAAGTACCCACATATGGTATTCTAAGTTTCAGGTGATTAGCTTCAATTAATCTAAAATCAACCAACCAACCAATCTCTTGAAACAGGTTATTATGCCATTTTACAGATGAAAAAGACTGAGACTTAGGTTAAGAAACCTGTTCCAATTATCCTGTCAAGAGCAGAGCTGTAATTCTAATGCAGGTCTTTCTGGCCCCAGGGCAATTCTTCTACATAATGGTAATTCATAAAGGAAACATAGTTAACACCCCATTACTCAGGGGTCCCTATCAAAATTACCTGATTTCTTTACCTCTTCAGCCACTAGTGCTATTTCACATTCCTAAAGGAAAACGTCCTTAGCAATTCTGATCAAAATTTTGAGAAAGCAGGAAGTAAGTGGGGCCTGAATGAGATTCCTGGCTACAAGCTATCTAGGTGATTATTTTGGAATTTCATCAGTCAGTGCTCTGTTTTCTCACTTGCAACTATAATCAAGATTTGATCACAAATCTGTAAAAAGATGACAAAATCTATTTTTGACCTTCTCACATCTATATAAAACACATACTTTGGTAAATAAATTCCTTACTTTTGTAGCACATTTTCCTTCGTTTAAAATTTAAGACTGTAAAGTTTTTTGAAGAATTTACTGTCAAGTTGAGCTGCATTAGTATCATAACCTCAGAATCTACTTTGCCAGTACAGGAAAGCTCGACCCGAAACACTGTTTAAAAAAGAAAAAATATTTTAATTTTCTAAAAATCAACATTAATGCCCATTGAATAATTTAGAATTTATTTATTTTTCAATAAAACTGCAAATAATACATTTACATAACATACTAAGAAGAAACTTTCAGAGAACTTATCTTTAGACTACACAGCTTTGGACATTAAGTACTTCATTCATTACAGATATAAAAGTTAGCATTAAAGAACAAACCAAGACATAAAGGAAGAGAATTATTTTCAAATTTGCTCATGATTTTTAATATATCAATTTGTCTCATAAGTTCTCTTATTATAATAAAGCTACAGAATCATAAGGCAAACCCTACTACCTCATCAGTCACAATCAACAGTAATAACAAAAATTACTTGATAAAAAAGGAAAGACAATTCACCACCAAAATGCAATTATGTATTATTCTTAATGAAGAGATTAAAAATAAACCTGTAAATGAAACTGATAAATTCTCAACTATGAATTAAAAAGAAAAAAAAAAAACCTTTCTAAACAGAAACTGGCTTTTAATCAATTAATGTAAGCAAAGGGATAACAGACTTTGGTGCACTTTTGTTTTTTTTTCAATCTTTCAGTTTAAGACTCTTTTTCTACAAATTTAGAATACATCATTCTACCATCTACATCAGCATATGAACAATATGGGCATTTTTAAATTTCTTTACTGGCCCATAAAAATTAGCCAGCCTTCCCATGTTTTCTTAAAGCTTGGATTAATGAATGTCACTAATAACAGTGAGTAAGACTGTCAAAAAAGTTCCATAACACTGGGGCTTATACTGTCAAGTTTAAAAATTTTTCGTTTTCTTTAAATCTCACATCTTCAGAAGCCTCTCTCAAAAGGCTGGCTCAAAAGTAGTTAAATTGGTGTAAATATGACACTTAAATGATTTACTCAGACATGTCCTGAGTGCTTATCCTGTTCCAGATGTTATGCTAGGCACCCAGGGTAGATAGCTGAAAAAGACAGCTCCTGCCCTCAGGGTGGCACAGGCTAGAGGGAGAAAGAAAGAATTACAAGATAATGTGATCAGTTCAAAACAGTTAAATACAGAAGAGTTAACAAATGGAGGGAGAGGAGGCAGGAAAAGGAGAGTACAGATTTTGAGTCTTGCAGAATATTTAGTATGAATAGAAATTCACAAGCAGGAAAGATGAAAAAATGGTTCCAAATACAGAGACCAGCTTGTGCAAAGGCATGGCTCTGAGAACTACATGTAGCATGGCACTGCTGGAACACTGGAGCAAATGCAGCAGTAAGGTTTAGACAGGCAGGCAGGGGCAGATGTAAACACAGCACACTGGCTGGGGAGTGTGCAATGTACTCAGCTGACTGGGGTGGGGGCACTGAGGGGCTTGATATCACATGGTCGGAAGTGAGTGTTCGGCAGTTATCAGGGCTGCAGTGTGGGAACTAACGGAAGAGAAACAAGACCAGACAAAGGGACCCAGCTGGGGGCCAACAATGCACATAAGGAGATAGAGAAGAGCTGAGTGCAGACAGTTCTGGAAGGGTTGGAAAAGAGGAAATGGTTTAAACAGTCCAAATAACCCCTATTTAAAAAAATTACTTTTCAAAGTACTTATGCATCTGATACCTACGTGTGTGCGTAGAATACTACATTATCAGTAGTTTAACTGTTCTTTGAGAGTACATGGGACACAGTTAAAAACAGTATGTTAAACTCTGTCACTGAGACTCACCTGATAAAGTGCGTGGAACTTCCCCCTGAGCAGAAATGTTGACCTGGGGCATGTCCATAGCCACAAAATTGTCTACTTGGAATCCCAGCTTATATTCAACCTGTAAAATGGAGAAATAAACAAACTGGATCCATCATAACAGAAAAGGCACCAACAGCTTGACCTCACTGATTTAGGTAATTAACTAATGAATGCATGAGCCTTTCATAAGAACAAATAATCTAGCTATTTTTTAAAAAGTCCAAATTGTCAGAAACAGTGCTAGGAATGTTCCTTTTGTTTTAAACAGTTGGAAGAAACCAAGCCAGGGAAGTTGAATATATGCAAAGTAGCTAGAGTGGGAATCCAGCTCAGCTGCGTCTGATTCTAAGACTTTTCCCCACCAGACTGCATTGCCTCTTACATGACCCATTAGATTACTGTCTTGGGGGTGTGTTTATTTTTTTCTTCCAGTTTTATTGAGATATAATTGACATATATCACTATATAAGTTTAAAACGGTTACAGCATAATGATTTGACTTACATAATGAAATGCTTATCACCATAAGTTTAGGGAACATCTATCATCTCATATAGATACAAAATTAAAGAAATAGAAAAAAAATTTTCCTTGTGATAAGAACTCTTAGAATTTACTCTCTTAACAATGTTCATATATAACATACAGCATTGTTAATTCTATTTATAAGGTTGTACATTATATCCCTAGCACTTATTTATCTTATAACTGGAAGTTTGTAGTACCTTTTCATTGCCTTCATCCAATTCCCCCTGCCCACCTCCTCTGGTAACCACAAATCTGATCTCTTTTTCTATGTGTTTCTTTGTATGTTTGTTTGTTTTTGAAGTATAAGTGACCTACAATGCTATATTAGTTCCATTTATGCAACAGTGATTTTTCTATACATTTCAAAATGATCACCAAAATAAGTCTAGTTACAATACATCACCACAAAGATATTGTTTAGTTATTGACTATACTGCCCACACTGTAAATTTCATATCCTTGACTCTTTTATTTTGCAACTGGAAGTCTGCACCTCTTAATCTCCCTCATCTATCTCTTTCGTCCCCCTCTACCCTAACTCCTCTGGTAACCACCTGCTTGTTCTCTGTATTTATGACTCGGTTTCTGTCTTGTTATGTTTGTGCATTTGTTCCTAGGAATTTTCAATTGGATAAAAATTCAATCCAGTAAGCCACCCTCTATTTCATGCTCAGAACAGTACCCCCACTCTCCTGTACAATCTGCCATCTAGGATTCAGAAATTCTGCTGAGGACTACAGCCACTGACAGAGAAGCCCTGGAGAGGCAGATAGATATGAAGAGCCAAGGGGCTGAGATGTATAATTTACAGACCATGACTAGTCACCAATGTCTTCTCTATTTGATAAAAGCCAAGCTCTGAGGGCCTGCATGTGACTGGGACAAAGGTCTATTCTACAGACCCACTCACGTCACAAGCAGATTCCAAGGTACAAATTTCTCATAGAATATCTAAGCCACATTCTCTAGTCCAGCTTTCACCACTGAGAAAGTTTATGTTTGGATGCCCATCTAACCTCTGGATCTATTTCTCAAGTGATTCAGAATCAGGAAAGGAAGAGGGGTGACTAGGAAGATGTCCTGGGAACACCAATATTCTCTATCAATACCTGGCCTACACAGGTGGCTCAATAGAACCAATCAGCATCAATCAATAAATATATCCTGTTGCTAGAGAGATGTTCATGAAAGAAAGAGTTCAAAGTGCAAAGCAATAGGTGAAATTCAGAATGGCTGCCACCTTCAAGACCTTCAGTGAGGCCTTATATTTCACACTACTCTTTGTCCTGCCCTTGGGGACTCAATAAGAATGGTACCCCTCTCCCATTCAGTGGTCACAAGGGCTTTTTGGTGGAGGCTGGGACTGGCAGAAGCCAAAGGGCAGTGGAAAACAGTAGTAGAAAAGAGGTCCAAGAAACCGTGCTTCAAGAAACTTAACTAGGAAGAATGTAATCAGGTAATGGTGGGGAGCAGGGCTGGGGATGGGTGGTGGGGTAGATTTCAAAGCCCTTCTTTCTTCTTTTTTCAATGGAAGATACTCAAATATGTTTATATGCTAATGAAAAAAGCCAACAAAAAAAGACTTAACAAAGAGGAAACAGGGAAAGAGTAATCTTCCAGATTATAAAAGAAAGGATGGACACCTGAGTATTAACTGGGTCAGGAGGTGTTTAAACCATGGATAAGAAGGGCTCAATCCAATGACTGTAACTCCCCCTCTGGGTTTCTCTTTTCACACGCTACTTGAAAGTCCCAGAACGCTGTAGGGAGTATGCAAATATTAAAGTATTGCTTTACAGTTAAGATAGGTATACAAACAATTGTTGAAGGCTGTATTCGGTAAGTGCCACGTTCACAACAAAGGGAATGTTCTTGCTGCTGCACATCAGTGACTTAGTGGCACCTTGGCTAGAAGTGTTCCCTCTCATCTTAGCAGGCCAAAATACCATCACTGCCACTAGGGGGTGAGAGAGAGCTGCAGCCCAGAAAGTCTGGGCCCAGAATGGGCAAGCTTTCCCAGCAACACTCATTGACTAACATTAAGAGAATGCATTGACTATATCCCTATACCCATGCTACCTCTAAACAGGGCAATACATGAAGGGCAAGTGCATGAAAAAAAAATTAAGCACAGTCAGCAAGAACTGGATTAGAACCATGAGACTGTGTGACCATTAGGTAAATTACTAACTTTTCCGAGTTTCAGTTTTTATAAAATGAGGCTAGTATAACCATGTTATGAAGATCAAATAAAATAATTAAGATGACACACCTGTCAGTCTGGCACAGGCCCCCTTTAATAAACGCAGACCCCAGTGGCATCAGCAATCATTCCAGAGTAGCTACCCTAGGCCCTGCTGCACTTCCCCGTAAGCACCAGCCTACTGACCCCAGAGATTCTGACACAAGCTTTCCTATGCCCTGCCAAGAACAATACTGCTGCCCTTCTGTTTTGTCCCCCATCTTGGGAACGCCACTATTCTAAACAGCCTCCCATACTCTCAGCCTCTTCACAAGTGTCTTCCCCACCTTCTCCCCCAGACTGGCTTTCCTAACCCTCAATCCTCAGGGCCTAGACAGTAGGGTCAGCATTCTTTCAGAATCATTAGGTCCTACACACCCCTTCCTCATGCAAAACCCCCTATACTCTGAAGCTCCCAACTTCTACTCATAACGGATATTTCTCACGCCAACATCATCAGTGACACACAGGGACTCTGCAGAGGCCTGGGCGCTTGGCTCACTCTGTCTCCTGCCATCTTCCTGATGGCTTCAATATTAACATTCAGTATTCCTATGTACTGAAGAATTGCCCCATAACCAAAACAAATGCAAAAATCCCACTCTATCAAAGATCCCATCATAACATCTGATTCCTATAAAACCGGTTCTTTGTCTACAACACTCTGATTCAACCAACATTTATGAAGCACATTTGTAAGCCAAGGGCTATGCTCATAGTTGGGATGCAATAGCCAGTAAAGCTATTTCCATCCTCTCCAGCCTAGCTAGTGACCTGGTTTCACTTTCCCACAGACTGTGCCCCAAAGAAGACTAGTTACCGACACAGTCGTATTGCCATCAGGACTCTGACCACCTCTCACTCTACTTCTGCTGCCCAGCACTGCTGGGGGAAATCACACCTGGAAGAGAAAGTTGCTACGACACAAAGATGATCCCCAGCTTCAGGGTAGGCCATTAATTCTGCTCAGCAATCCCTTCCCCACTCACCCCTCTCTCCCTAGTCTTCTCACTCCAAATCTCACAGGATCCACAGCTTCACCACCTGCTGCCCTCCCCACTTCCCTTCTCTCAGACAATGCTCTTGTCCCCTGCGGCTGGCACACAGGAACCCCCTTTCTGCCTTTCTTTTCAGCTCCAGGCAGATCTGTTTAGAACACTCAACCTTTGCGCACCAGTCCCAAGGAGAGATCTGTTCTCCTCTCCAAATGATAAACCCTTCTCTCCTAGTATACTAGTTCTAGCCCACTTCACCATTGATGGGATTTTGTATCATCAACTCATCTCTCTCACTCTCCTATATCTTCATTTTCTCCCATATGCCCAATTAACTACTAGACATATCTACCTAATAATCTTACAGCTCTCAAATGTGGCAGATTCAAAACCAAACTTATTATGCTTCCCCACACTTGCTGTCTCCTTTATTCTAGGTCTCAGTTATTGCAAGCAGAGGCACAGCTAGTCAGGGACCAGAACCCCTGGGGCAGCAGATAAAGCCAGCGGCAAACAGGGTCAAAGGCCTTATCTGCAGTGCTAAGGGCGGGAACAAGACTAGCTCTGGAGAGTCTCAGTGCAGCCAGGGGTTGGGGGCGGAGAAGGGCAGGAGGGAGAGAAGTAAGCTTGTGAGTGGAGCTGGGTAGAGTCAGGGGCATGGAGAGAGGTGGTGAACGGGCTGAGTAAGATTTCTGAAAAGCCCAAACCTTTGGCCAAGAGCAGCCTGGAACACTAAGAAGTGTGAAAGCACCATGCCTGTCCTTTGCTTCCTCCCGTTTTGATGCTCTCTGCCTAAACGTGAAAGGCATTCCAAAGCAGTTCTCTTCTCCCTCTGGAACCTTCAGAATATAAAATTTTAAATTGCAGTTTCTGGGGTTAGAAACTGCCCATTATTAAAGGCCAGTTTTTTCCTATTTTGGCATGTATCGCTCTGTATCGAATCTCACTTGCCAATGATCCTTTGAAGAAACAGATCTGCTCTAAAGCTAACATTTATAATCTACTGGAACAAAGGAAATCTGAACAGCAGTTGTTTATCAGAAAAAAGAATGAGCCAAAATACTTCAGAAAAGAAACTAGAGAAAATATAAATATTTGAATAAGCTAAGAAATAAACATTTTTGGTAATCTTCCCTTACTTGGAAACAAATGGCAATTGCAAAGAGGCAGCTGCTGAGTAAAGCCACTTCCTTTTGGAACACAGTACAGATTTAAAGTGAATACACTTGCCTACAGCCAAATAGGCTTTTAATTCCTCTGAAATTACCAGAAGTGCTGCATTTCTCATAGAAACCCCACTCTGCAGGCGATACAGCAGGCTGAGCCCCAGGGCTGCTGTAGGAACTCTGGACAAGTTCCCTGCAGACCCTCCTGACAATGATGAATTCCTGAAACTAGATATCAGCTATGGGATGGGAGTGAGTGGGGATTGTATTCTGCTACATTTTGGTATATTTTTGCCTTTCAGCTATCTAAAATATCTACTGACACTTAACAGATGCAGTTGCATGTTTTTTTCTGGATATTGGAGAATGTTCTGGAATACAGAAGAAACTAATTATTTCTTAAAGCCACCAGTAGTCTTTTTTTTTTTCTTTTTGAGTGTGTGGCCTTGTGAAAGACAAGCAACACCAGAGTTCTCATCCCATCTGGAAATGCAATTAACCCATCACATTTACCAACCACTCACTAAGGCAGTGTGACACAATGTCATGAATAAGACACAGCTCCAGCCTCTGAGAAGACCACAACCTGTTTGGCAAGATAAAACAGAATCACGTATACACTGGAGAACACTATTATCAAAAGCTCTGATGTGTTAAAACTAATGTTAAAATATCTACAATGTGAAGTGAAATACCAAGAAGCCTGGAGATCTCTGGAAGCAAATACCTCATCTTCTGGCAATTCTTAAAAAGCAAGAACTACAAAGTGCTGGAGCCTGGGAGCCATGGCCCTCCTTCTGAAAGTTCCTGATTGCATCCCAGAGCCAACATGATCAGGTGAAGAACTCTCCAACATGTCTCTCCTAGCCCCTTGCATGATTTTCCCATTTCAAAAAAATACACACACACACACCCAGATGCTTATCTATGCACAGACTATCTTTAGAAGGGGAGACTAGAATCAGGTAACAGTGGTTGCCAATGGAAGGGGAACTAGGTGGCTAGATTGCTTGGGGATGGTACTAGGAAGGTGTAGGGGATTTATTTTTCACTGTATACCCCTATGCCTTTTGCATTTTGTACCATATGCATAAATGAAATACTCAAAAGATTAACTTTTAGGGCTTCCCTGGTGGCGCAGTGGTTGAGTCCGCCTGCCGATGCAGGGGACACGGGTTAGTGCCCCGGTCCAGGAAGATCCCACATGCCGCGAGCGGCTACGCCCATGAGCCATGGCCGCTGAGACTGCGCATCCGGAGCCTGTGCTCCACAACGGGAGAGGCCACAACAGTGAGAGGCCCGCGTACGGCAAAAACAAAAACAAAAAAAAGATTAACTTTTAAAATAGACAAACTTCAATTAAACAACTGTGCTAAAATCACCGAAGAGATTATGACCTAAAACTGGAATTAGGAGCTGCAACGGAAGCTGAACCTGAAATTAGATTTAACGTACACACGTTCCTTAGTTTTTTACTATAAAACATTTTAAGATATAACATGATTAGCACTTTCCTCTAAATTCTTACACCTGCTACAGATGAACTGTGAGATAAGTTCAGCTATATATTCAAACTATGAATTCCATTCATTTTTCCAAATTTATAACTTTATTCAGAGTGAAATATCTGGAAAATCCCAGGTGTGCAACTAGTTTGTCAACTAGCTTGTCAAGTGTACCCAACCTATGTTTTCACATTTCTAGATATAGGAATCCACCACTCCTAAAGCAGCACATTCTAACTTTGAAAAGCTCTAACTGTTCAGAAGTTCCCCATTTGTTGAGCTGTGCCCTGTGGCTTCTACCTGTGCATCTCTTCCATAGTCAGTTAAGGAATACCTGTAACTAACTACCAGGTGCTACACCAGGCACAAGGGACTCAGAAAAGGACAAAAGAGGTGCCTACCCTTAACATGCTCAGCACCTTGGAAGGAGACAGACAAGAAAATCAACTACTAAAATATTCTTAGAGTATGATAAGGGCTATGAGGGAGGAAAGAGAAGGTCACTGTGGGTACAGAAAAGGGCACCTGACATAGATGAAATAGAGGTGACACCAAGTGTAAGTTTTGAGATAAAAAGAGTTAATGAGGTAAAGAATGAGGAAAGGGCATTTCTAGCAGAGCAAACAGCAGCAATGTGACAGGGTACAGGGCATTCCAGAAATTGCCAGACCCCCCCCCCCAAAAAAAAATGGCAGTAAACAATTAGCAGGAGGGCAGGCAGAAAAAGAAAAGGCAGGGATGAGATCATGAAGGCTCCCTAAGAAATAGAACTTTATTCTGATGGCAACCGAGAGCCCTAGGACAGCTTTGCGGGGGGTACAGCAAGAGGTCAGTCTAGAGGCAAGACCAGTTAGAAGACTATTTCTGTATCTAGTTAAGAAACAATGAAAGCCCAAACTAAGGATGAGGCATTAGTCTCGAGAGAGATAGGAAACGAATTTAAGGTGTAATTATGAGCGAGAATAATCTGGACTGGGAAGGTGAAGGAGGAGTCTAGGATCCCTTCTAGGCTTCTGGCCTCAACGTGTAAATAAATGTGATGGCCTCCAACAAGTCAGGGAGCTTCTGCCTTACGAGGACTAGCATACCAGCAAGAGCAGTCCAAATGTGCATTAATGATGGTATTTAATACCCGCCACAGAAGTAGTTTAGAAATGATGCTCTACAAGATAATATGAAGAACATGAAAGTACAAAAGAGCTATACCAAGGCTCCTGCTAATCCAAAACGTACCCATGCCAACACTGCTTCCCGTTCAAACATATATATTCATCTGAGCCCCTTCTTCTATCTGCTCTCCTCCACTCCAATTTCCTCCTTGTGACAGGCTCCTAAAACTCCTCAGGCACCCACTATCAGCAGTCAGACCCCTGAAACTCACTCCAAATGAAAAAAAAAAAAATTAGTGTATATTTTTAAAAATGAATGAAAATAGAATGTTTAATTCTGTTCAATTCTAACTGCCACATCCCACACTGCCTTTTTATTCATAAGTCACTACTCATACAGTTGCCCAGAAAATATTCTCATGGTATATCAGCATTTTTTTTCCCAAGTGGGCCCAGAAACAATCACATCCTATTCAAAGTCAGCAGCTTACCCAGAATAGAATCTCTACTATTTCATTAGATTTTTCACTATTTTAAAATATATGTATTTTTTGTTTTCGTATTCATCAACATTAAAGATAGGAAAAGTAACAAAGGACTAACCATCAATTTTTTGAAGAATATAAAAAGCTTCTCTGCCTGAAAGATTCACAGAAACGATGGATCTCAGAGTTGCAAAGGAACTTAAATTTTAAGACTGCCACTCCACAATGTTTAAATTCCTTCTACAGCACTACCACCAAATGGCTACCCAGTGCAGATCACCTCTTCCAGTGAGAGGAAACAATCACACTGGCTAAAAGTGAAACCTAGTTCTAAACACAGGTGCAAAAATTAGTGGTTGAAAGGGTGTTGCGTTATGGGATTTTAATATATAATTTCAAATTATTTCCCCACGATTACCTGTTCATTATAAAGGAGAGAACTTTACAGTGGAGAAACCTGGTGAACTGTGTGATCACAGTTAACATCAACAGTAAGGGGACAAATTGACATCGTGTGCACTGTGGAGGACAGCAATGCTGTAGTGCTACCACCAAGGAGACATTCCGGAATCTAACCATAAGGAAACCTCAGACAACTCAAAATGAGGGACAGTCCACTGGCCTGTATGTTCCTAAATGTCGAAGTCAAGAAACACAAAGAAAGGTGAAAAAAGGGCTATAAAGAACATGATTGGGATAACTGATGAAATATGAGTTCTGTAGATTAGATAATAGTATTGTTTTAATATTATGTTCCTAACCCTGTTCTTAGAAAATATACACTGATATATTTAGGAGTAAAGGGACACAATGCACGCAATTCACCTGCACACAGTTCAACGGAAAAAAGTATGTGTGCGTGAGTGTGGGGAGAATGAGCGAATGAATGATAAAGTAAGTAAATGGAGCAAACCAGTAACAATTAGTGAACCTGGGTAAAGGATACTCTTTGAGAATTCTTTGTACTGTTCTTATAATTTTCTCTATGTTTGAAATTATATCAAAATTAAAAGTTACCCGCCCCAAATAATAATGTCACACAATGTTATATAAGAATACTGAAAAATGTGATAGCTGTTTCATTGAAGAGTCCAGGTGTCTACCCATTCAAACTAACAGACCTTAGATTAAAATGTCTCAGGTGAACCTTTTCTGAATTACCTATATGATTTACGCTGGCACTTCAGTATATCCAAGTTACCATCTACCATATATTCTTAGTTCACATGAAATTTCTCTCTCTGTTTTTGCAGATTTCACCCTAAAGAGATCTATCCACTCCTAAAAGAACACCCCCCTATTTGGATACCCCAAGGCAATAATGTTGGACAGTTGAGGTGCTCTAGACAGCAAGGCACATATGCTTTACCCAGGATCCAAGCTAATTCAACTTTAATCACAGCATTCCTGCAGCTACGTTTTAATGCGTGTATGTGTGTACGTTTCTCTAATGTACATGTGAGTATATATAATAATGTGGATATATGCATATTTATATAATCATTTTTACTTATCTGACTGGCAAACAAATATACTTAAATATTTAGCATTAAATGGTGAACTGAAAGAAGCACTCTTATTCACTTTGTAAGGAATGTTGGCTTATTGGTACCATCTTAAGAGAGGGAAGGGAGAACGAATTTGGCGATATCAATCAAAATTTTAATCATGCACAGTCTCTGACCCAGTCATTTCACTTCCTGGTCACAACGTACTACTCAGAAATAATGCCAAAAGTACACAAAAATTTCTTAACAAATTAAGATGTTCTTAATGTATACATACATACTCATAAACATTCACACGCATACATATTTTTTGTTTCTATATTCATCAATAATAAAGTTAGAAACAGCAACAAAAGATGAACTACCAATTGTTTTTACCATGGATTTTGCCTGCCAAATGAAGTGAAGAAACTATTTGTAATAGTGAAAGGAAACATTGTTTGAAACAGTAAAATGCTATTAAAAATCCATGCATTGGGCTTCCCTGGTGGCGCAGTGGTTGAGAGTCTGCCTGCCGATGCAGGGGACATGGGTTTGTGCCCCGGTCCGGGAAGATCCCACATGCTGCGGAGCAGCTGGGCCCGTGAGCCATGGCCGCTGAGCCTGTGCGTCCGGAGCCTGTGCTCCGCAACGGGAGAGGCCACAACAGTGAGAGGCCCGCGTACCGCAAAAAAAAAAAAAAAAAAAAAATCCATGCATCAATGAGGCACTTAACAAATAACAATACATCGTACATCCATATGATATCATATTATAAAGCCATTAAAGAGACTGTGTTAAATCTGAAAGTAGAGAAATGGAAAGATGCCAAGACATAGTATTAGGTAGGGGGGAAACACTGTACAACACATGTGTTAGAAAATCCCCTTTTTGTTTAAAAAGGAAAAAGAAATGAGCTTTGAAGTATACCAAATTATAAACAATGATTACTTCTTGGTACAGAGGTACAAAGTCTTAACAGTTCTTAAAACAATTCTATAATATTTGAATTTTCCCAATAACTATTATTGTTTTCTAAGTAGACAAAAAAAGATCTATATTAAAGTGATCAAACTTAAATGACCTTCAACAAATATAAGGACAAATACCACTTTATAATAATTTTAAAATAAACTGTACAGTAGGTATTCTTATTTAGTAGCAAAAACTATTTTTATTTCCCAAATAAAACCCTACTCAGAAGCTTATATATAATGGTGCCAAAAGAAACTGAAGTTGATCGGGGGAGGTGGGCTCTACATTCAGCCTCTCACTCTCTGACCTAAGAGAAAACTTATCATGTTAGAGAAGCCCAGACAGTCAGAAGAAATGTGAAGAATTCAGCAACAAGCAAACCAGGCAAGAGGTTCGTCATAGTTACACACAGGTGCTTACGTCTGCTGTACCTGACTTTTACCACTTCTCCATAAATGGGAGAACTATATCCAATACCTCAAACATGTCTGAAACACCTAACTTACAAATTCCCCCACCCCTCACTCATATCACTTCATCATAACAGTAACAGCATAGTCATTAACAGGTCCAGCTGTCCCCTCTTCAAGCTAGAGCTACATCTCTATTTGAAAAGCTTGAAAAGATTTAAGTGTTCTGCCATAAGCTAGTCACATAAATGATGACTACCTTCATTTTCAAGGATTTGAGAAAGTCTACAGGACTAGGCTCAAGATTTAAAATAGAAATCTGAAAAGATCCAGTACTGCTACAGCCCACCACCCACTGACCCCCTTGTGTGGTTGGCAGCCCATTCCTCAGATACAGTCCTTGCCTCAGCCTCTGGGCCTGGGTGGTCCTGTCTTGGCATCTTTGGTTGACCGCTCTCTTACCTTGGACTTTGCATGCCAAGTGAAGTGCAGGAAATTTGTCTCGCTGGGTACTAACAGGTTAAAGGATAGGGCGTAGTGACTAATAAGATCATTTCTCACATAATAAAGTTCTGCATCAAGACCTAGAAAAAAAATAGGGAAAAAAATTAAACGCCCATAATACCCTCAAAAGCATTAACCATCAGTATTTCAAATACTGATTATTATAAAAATAACACTGATGTACAAATGCACATCACAAACATATCCCACATGTGCTGCCTTACAAAGTAGGAAAAACACAGGATTTCATCATCGCCAACAAGGATTAAGAAACTGAGACTCAGGACAATTAAGTGGTCCTCCAGCTAAGCACAGGGGTGCTGGAGCCACAACTCTGGGAGCCACGCTGTCTTCCGAGAACGACCAATATGATACACTTCCTTTTGGAAACAGACCTTCTCAGAGAAATGCCTACAAACAAAAGCCCCTTAACCCCACAAAACTGATGAGGATTTAGGAAGAGAGATGGGCACCTGGGTGAAAATATTAATGTGAACCAAGGCCTCAAGACCCCAGCCAGAGATGACCTCGGCTTCTGTCAGTACGACGCACTGGCTGCTTGGACGGCATGTTACCAAGGTACACTCACACCACTGCCACACAGACACATGTCCTCTTCCCAATCTGAACTACAAGGTGGAGAACACCATACTTCTCGTATTCTTGGGACAGTCCTCTGCACAAAGCAGATGCTCAGTAAACACTTGTTAGACAAGTTAGAACTGCAGATAAAAAGAGAAATAATCAAGATGCCTGAGAAATGTTGGAGATTTCAAATCTCACTCATTGCCATATCACTTTCTTGCCCAAGGTCACATCCAACCTCAAACACACATCACATTTCTCAATTTTGTGATACCCCTTCTTAAAATAAAAATTTTAAAGGCAAAATTTAATCACCATCTTGAGTGGAAAACCAGTAATTATTGTGAAAAAATACAAGGTAACCAAAAAAAAGAAATAATAAATCAATTAAAAGGAAAACAAAACATTACTAAATGCTAAATACTGTGGCCTACACCAAGGCAGTGAGCCTGAGCCCAGCTCATTGTTTACAAAAAGGGAGGAAGGGGATAATAGCAAGTATTTGAGAGAGGTAAAGAATCAGAGGTTTTCTCTATGATAACCCAAAAGAACTTTAAGAATGAAAGCAGGGAGTAAGTTCTCTCAATTGATTTACTGTTATTAAAAGTTGTGACCAGGTGTCCCTCTAGTAATGCATGACACATATTCCACACACAGGAGGGAAAAAGGTACAGGGGAGGCCAACTGAAATGCAAATTTCATACTTACTGAGCCTTATACCATGAGTCTAAAACACCTTGTGGTATACAAAGAGGTCAAGGTGAGGCTCTCACACCTCCTAAGATACAGATAGAGAAATGAATAACTCTGCTATAGGCATTTCTCCTGTAAAATTAGTTTTCTCATTTCTGAACTGAATCTAATACAATCATTAATTCAGAAATGAGATTTGAGGCTTACATAGGGGAAAGTTGCTGCACTGGTTGAGCAGCGCTGCTTTATTGATCCTATAGAGGAAACCAAATGCAATGAGAGAAAGTTAGAGGTCTTCTGCAAAAGGCTCTCCCTGCCAGCAGAACAAGAAGTGCTAGCAAACAATTGGGGAGGGAGGACTGGTGGGGCTGGAGAAAGGAGGGTAGGGGAAAGAAAGTAAGAAGGTGGGAGAGAGGTAGGAGGGAAATGCAACAAGAAAGCTGGGTACAAAGAAGGCCATCAGCAAACACAATAACTGTAAATAGCTTAAATTTTGCTTGTTTTTAAAAATTTTTTTTACTCTAGTCTAGATTGATGCTGTTCATAAGAGATATACAATACCTAGAACAAAATTTTAAAATATATGCCAGGTTAAAAGGGGGAGAAAAACAAAGAAGTAAATATGGCAATACTGACATGAGACAAATTAGAACTTAAGGTAGAAAGACTTTATATTAATAAATTCATTAATTAATATGAATTTATTAGTAAGAAAAAGTTCATATTCATAAAAACATAAGATACAGTAGTACAACTAACAAACGAGCTTCAAATATAGAAAGCCAAAAAAAAAAATCAATAAGAAATAAATCCACAGTCATAGTTGGAAACTAACATCCTTCAGAAAACAAAAGATCAAAACAGATAAAAATTTAGTGTGGACATATAATTTGAACAATGTAATTATGGGACATGAAACAAGGGAGGTTAATCATGAATTAGACCCATTACACTTTTTTTTTTTTTTTTGCGGTATGCGGGCCTCTCACTGTTGTGGCCTCTCCCGTTGCGGAGCACAGGCTCCGGACGCGCGGGCCCAGCCGCTCCGCGGCATGTGGGATCCTCCCGGACCAGGGCACGAACCCGAGTTCCCTGCATCGGCAGGCGGACTCTCAACCACTGCGCCACCAGGGAAGCCACCATTACACATTTTACAAAATGGATTCTAACTTGAAATAATGTAGGCTACCTTCTCTGATCAAATACCACAATATAGAAATTAACCATAAGGATAAAGTCAAAAGATGATTACTTGAAAAGATTAGTAGGGACTTCCCTGGTGGTCCAGTGGTTAAGAGTACGACGCGGACTTCCAATGCAGGAGACTCGGGTTTGATCCCCGGCTGGGGAACTAAGATCCCACACACTGCACGGTAACTAAGCCCGCGCCCAACAACTACAGAGCCCGTGTTCCCCAACTGCAGAGCCCACGTGCTCTGGAGCCCATGAGCCACAACTAGAGAGAAGCCGGCACACCGCAACGAAGAGGCTGCGCACCGCAACAAAGGATCCCGCATGCCACAACTGAGACCTGACGCAGCCATAAATAAATAAATAAATAGATAGATAAATAAGAAAAAAAGGAGACACAGACTAACAATATTTAGGAAGAGGCAACGTTACTACAAGTCCTATAGATGTTAAAAAAAGAATATTATGAACAACCTAATGACAATTTCAGTAATTTAGATAAGATAAAAAAAATCCTTGAATTTACCAAAACTGACAAGAAGAAATTAAAAATCCAAATAATTAAAAACCTTCCCTCAAAGCTCCAGGTCCAGATGAATTCTACCAAAACATTTAAGGAAGATATACTACCAATCTTGCACAAACTCTTTCAGAAAACAGTCAAAGAACTTCCTAACTCATTTTATGTTACACTGATATTAAAACCTGACTAAAACATCGTTAAGAAAATTAGACTGACTTCCCTCGTGAACACAGACACATTCTCTATCAAACATTAGCAAACTGAGTCCAGCAATATAGAAAAAGGTTAATACATCATGACCAAGTGTTTATAAAAGGTAAACCTTTAAAAATCAATATAATTAAACACATTAATGAATAAAAGGCAAAAACCCAGATCATCTCAACAGATGCAGAAAATGCATTTGGTAAAATTCAAAGCCTAATAATGATTAAAAAAAAACTGGGCAAACTAGGAAGAGAAGTAAATCTTCTCAGTCTGGTAAAGAGTATCTACAAAAACACTATAGCTAACATCATACTCAATGGTGAATTTAAATTCTTATTTCTAAGATCAGAAACAAGACAAGGATGTCCACTTCCAACACTTCTATTCAACCTTGCGCTGGAGGTCATAGCCAATTTATAAGACAAAAATTATAAAAGTTAGAGAGGATGAACTATAGCTCATTATTCACAGATGATAGGATTACATGTGCAGAGAAAACACTATGAAATCTATTATTAATAAAATACTACTAAAACCAATTCATGAATTTAGCAAAGCCTCAGAATACAAGGCCAATATTCAAAAAATTACTTGTATCTCTATATACTAGCAATAACTGGAAAATAAAATTTAAAAATCAATACCATAACATAAAAGAAAATAGTATCTAGAAATAATTCTAACTAAAGATAAGACCTCTTATCTTGAAACTACAGAACATGACAGAAAAATTAGAGATGACCTAAGTAAGTGGAGAGATACCATTCTCTTAGATAAGCCTCAACACTGTTAAGATGTCAAGTTTCTTAAATTGATCTATAGCTTTAAAGTAATCCTAATCAAAATCCTAACAGATTTTCTGAAGAAACAAATTAACTCTAAAATGAAATTTAAATGCCAAAATAATCTTGAAGAAAAAAGAAAAAGACAACGTTGGAAGACTCACACTACCTCATAGGTAATGTAAGGATTCCAGTTATCTTCCTATTTCACAACAGGATGAAGAACTAGAGTAATCAAGACAGTGTGGTATTGGTATAAGGATAGATATATCAATGGAACAAAACAGAATCCAAAACTAAACGCACAAGGGTCAATGGAATTTCAACAAAGGCACAATGGCAATTCAATTAAAGTGATGCTAAACCAAATGGATAAAGGTATGGGGGGAAAAATCTTGAGCCCTATCTTACATATCACATATTACAAAACCTGATCTGAAATTGATTACAGACCTAAATGTAAAGGCTAAAACTATAAAGCTTCTAGAAGAAAATGATTATTTTCACAACCTGGGTTAAGCAAAGATTTCTTGGACTGGCCACATAAACCACGAACCCAAAGAGAAAAAATTGATGAATTGGTCATCATTAAAATTTAAAACTTCTGCTCCTTAAAAGATACTAAGAAAATGAAATTCAAGTCACAAACTGGGAGAAAATATTCACACCTCATACACCTAAAAGGACTTGTTTCTAGAATAAAGATCTCTTATGAACCAAAACTAAAAAGACAACCCAATTAAATAAAATAGGCAAAAGATGTGAACATACATTTTGTAAGAAAAGATATGTAAATAGACAATGAGCATATGAAAAGGTGCTAAACATTATTAGTTATCAGCGAAATACAAACTAAAACCACAATGAGATACCATTTCCACTCGCAAGAATGACTAAATGTTGGCAAGGATGTGGAGCAACTGCAACTCTCACACATTGCTGGGAAGGTAAAAATGTTCAACTACTTTGGAAAACGGGCAGTTTCTTATAAAGTTAAGCATATGCCTACTCAGACCCAGTAATTACACTCCTAGGTAATTATCCAAAAGAAATAAAAACATATGATTCCACAAAAAAACTCGTATGTGAACATTGATAACACTTTTATTCAGAATAGCCAAAACTGGAAACAACACAAATGTCCATCAGCAGATGAATGAATAACCAATTGAGTATATTCATACAATGGAATACTACTCAGCAATGAAAATAAACTGTTGAGACTCTGTAACAAAAGGGATGAATCTCACAGACAATATGAGTCAAAGAAGCTGTACACAGAGTACATCCTATATGATTCCATTTATATAACGTTCTAGAGCAGGCAAAATTAATCTGTGGTGACAGAAATCAGATTAGTGTGGTTGCTTGGGAGGGGGTTGGGAGGGAGGTTGGTGAACTGATTACAAAGGGAACCTCCTGGGGTGATGGAAATGTTCTGCATCTAATGGGGGCGGTGGTTACATAGGTGTATGCATTTTTCAAAACTCGACCAACTGTATCTGCACGTTTCATTGTATGTAAAGTCTACCTAAATTTTTTTAAAGAGTCAAGTTTTTACCTCTCTTTTCCAGTCTTAAAAAGCTTGCATACCACAGAATGTTACTATCACCAACATAAAAAGTTTCAGAAAAAAAGAATTAATCTTAAGTGATCAACAACTTCCAAATTTAAATTTCAAGCATCATTCACAGGGAAATGAATTGTTCCTAATAAATAACAGTTATAAGGTTGTTACTGGTAGTAACAACGATGTGTAAATATTTAAATTTTCCAGACACAGTTCAAAGTGTCAAGAACATCTAGGAGTTCTGTAAATTCAACTCCACATAAAACTCCTTCCCAGTATCTTAGCTACCTCATTCACTGAGGATCCTGGAACCAGTTTATGAAATTTCTACACACCCTTATCCTGTGACTTATTATGGCAGACTCCCAAGGTACCTGAGACCAACCCACTCTCAACCCAACCTTCAATGATCCTTTTATTCCTCAACTCCAACAACCTTCATCCATACCAAAGCAACCCATTTCTATGGACAGTGACAATATATAAATTGCTCTACCTCCAAAATCTTACACTGTAATTATCTCAATAGTTAGTAGCTCCTCAGCTCCTTCCCTTTATTGTTACAACAGCTGTTCTGTGGGCTCATAATATCGCCAATGTCCATAATCCTCTTGTTTCTCCCATTTGATTATAGCAATTATTTCCTTATTTTCTTCTTACTGGCCTCAACGCCAATTACTGCAATTACTTTCTTACCAGTACCCTCAACTTTCTCCCACAGCCTATATCAAGACATGCATACCCTACCCTGAAAACAGCCAATCTTGAACTTGACTTGACACCCCTACTCCTTGTCTTCTCTGGTGCTATAACTGAATGCTGCATAATCCTGAATGAAGTCATTCCCACAAATGAGTCACTACAAAACCATGACTTCTATGCTCAACAAATAAAGTAATATACATAAGCTGTTGAAAGTTTGGAGCCCTGTGATCCATATCTTAATGACCACCAAAATAAACTGAAAATTTTAAATTCACTACCCTAGATTGAGGTATTGAAACAGTAATACAACTGTTAAACAGAGTTGCTGTTTTAGATTTTGAAAGCAATTTATTTTGAAATAGCCATTCTTTTTTTTTTCTTTTTTTTTTTTTTTTCTCTTGCAGTACGCGGGCCTCTCACCACTGTGCCACCACGAAAGCCCTGAAATAGCTATTCTTTATTAACTCAGGTAGTTATTCCTAGTTTGGAAGGGTTTGAATTTCTTCAAAGAAGCCATTTTAATGGTTCAAATTTAATGGTTCAAATTAGGTTCAAATTTTTACCTATCAAATTAGCAAATACAGTCTGTTCTGTCATAAGACAGGTTCCTGAACACCAATTAGCTTATAAGTGGTTAGTAAACAAAATAACAATACCAGTACAACACAGAAATTGTGTCAGTTTACATTTGAATTTTCCCAGGCAAGGGGGACTGGAATAGCAGGTAAAGAATTATAACTTTCAGTGGAAAAGGAAAAGACCCTTACTCAACTTAGCTACCACCAGGCAGGAGCCCTCTCAGCCCTATTTTAAGAAAACTAAAAATAAGCACCTGCACGCAGGGCTCTCTCCTCAGAGGAGCACCACCAGTCTCTGCATGGTTCCTGGACCTAGGAAGATGCACTTTCTCTTGTGTCCAACTCTATGGCAGCCCCAATGGCTTAGAAAGCTGCTCTCATCTGCACTATCTCAAAAACATGCAAGCCAGCGATTTCCACCCTATTATGTTTTAACATCTTTAATTCTCCTCTGAAGCAGCCTCAGCCACCCTAAGTAGTTTGACCAGGCTGTCCAAGTTATCTCATAAGGTACCAATTATGCTTTTGTTAGTAATTGGTTTGAAAACTGCAGAGGTCTTGAATGGTTTGCCCTTAACCTTATTCTTCCCATAAGTCCTGTTATTTTCAGTGACTTGGAAACCTTAAAGGTTTTTTTTTTTAATGTATTTGATGTTGTAACAGAAATGCTTATGTTCTTTAAATACAATACTGAATGTTAGGCAGTGTGCGGCAAGCAAGCAATTTGTGAACATATATCAGTATTTTATAAATATTTATACTCTGACCCACTAAGTCCAATTTGAAAAATTCATCCTAAGGAAACCAAATATAGATCCAAATGTTTATGTATAGATATTAATCAAAATAATATTTAAAATTGAAGAAAAGTAACAATATAAACTACCAGCAACAGAGCAGTAATCAATAAACTATAATATATCCAAAACAGAGAACAATAGTTTTCAACAACTTCTCTTTCTTTGGAGAAGGAGAGAGGTGGTACTCTAAGCCATTACACCCCTTCAGTCAAATCTCTCCTGTTCATCCATGTGACATATTGAGCTTCCCCTTTGAAGACAGGTTTTAATGGCTAAAAAAACAGTGAAAAAGACTATGAAGCCATGAACAGGACTGTTACAAATAAATTTTAATGAATTGAGTTTTGCTTAGAATGTTACATTAAATAAGAACAGGCAAGATACAAACTATATACAGCAAAATTTTAATAATGTCTGGCATCTATAATAGTTCCCTTGCATAAAACAGGTGTTCAATAAATATTTGTCTGGTGAATTAAATGTATATGCAACCCTCAGTGTTTACAGCAGCACTATTTACAACAGCCAAGACATGGAAGCAACCTAAATGTTCATCAACAGATGAATGGATAAAGAAGATGTGGTATATATATACAATGGAATATTACCCAGCCATAAAAAAGAATGAAATAATGCCATTTGCAGCAACATGGATGGACCCAGAGATTATCATATTAAGTGAAGTAAGCCAGACAAAGACAAATATTATATGATATCACTCATATGTGATACAAATGAACTTATTTACAAAACAAATAGACTCAGACATAGAAAACAAACTTATGGTTACCAAAGGGGATGGGGGTGGAGATAAATTAAGAATTTGGGATTAACATATACACACTACTATATATAAGATAAATAAACAACAAGGACCTATTGTATAGCATAGCAAACTACATTCAATATCTTGTAATAACCTATAATGGAAAAAGAATCTGAAAAAGAATACATATACATTCAGAATATATATTCAGTTATATATATAACTGAATCACTTTGCTATACACCTGAAACCAACACAACATTGTAAATTAACTATACTTCAATTTATAAAAAGGTTAAAAAAAAAGAGGACCTGCATTTAAAAAAACCCTGTACATGTATACGTACAATGTGTGTGTACCATTTCTCAAAAAAGAAAGGAAATACCAAAAAATATGAAGTGATTGATTATAAATGGTGGCTTATGGGTTATGCTTTTATTCTTTTCTTAAATTTCCTATGAAAGTTAAGTTAAACTGGGAAAAATAAAAATTAGTTTTCAAAAACATGTTTAAAGAAATATGCATACAGCTACAGCAATGCACTGAGCAAAAACCCAATTACTGCCTAGAGTAATCCATGAAGGCCAGTAAAAGCTAGAGAGAAAGCCCTCAAACAACAAATTTCAGTTTTAAAAAATCACACTGGTAAAGATAATATCTTTGATATATCAAGATTAACACTAGTAATAATAATTTACTAATGACTAAAACATCTTCCTTCAACTTTCCCTTAAAATACCCAACCAAAAGGTAAAATCTGGCAAAGTACTACGAACTGAAAAGCTCATAGTGAAAAGTTCAAAGCTCAGAAAGAACTTCACCATGCAACAGTGACAATGGGGCTGAAAGGAGAAGAAAATCCCTGGACTACGCATGCTCACTGTCTGAATAAGGATAACATGGGAAATCCTGAAGACGACAGAGAAGGCAATAAAGCTATAGGTTTCAGGGAAATCAGAAGCGGGCCAAGAATTACATTCCCAGACAGATTCTCATCATATGTGAAGACAACAGATTCTCAAAAAATACACCGATTATATATCCTTCCCCAAAAAAGCTACTCCAAAACATACTGAAAGGTTAATAACACTTTTATTTCTAACGTGAGGTAATCATTTTACACTGAGGTTTACATGATACATAATAATTCAAGTATAATCATCATGAATATAACTCTAAATGAAATGTAAGGAGTCCAAAAAATTCCCCAAATATTAGAAATGCAAAGAGAACCCAATGTAAGTAAAATCTTCCCAAAATAATAGAAATATGAAGAGAACCCAATGTAAGTATAATCATGGTACAAAACTATCAGTCTGATCTTAGCATGTTGATACGTGTATCTCCATCCATAATTAATACGGATGAGTGGACATGCAGACACACCAAGACCATACTCTAAAGGAAATTCAATTCTTTCAAAGCATCAATAAGAGATTTAGAAAAAGTGATCAGCTATAATGAAAAGCACAGTCAATTTCATAAAGTAGAAAATGTATAGGCCACAATCTGACCACAGGTAAGAAGACAGAGAGTGAGGGAAAACATAACATAATAGATTGTGAAGTACCATCTATATCAAAGAGTTACCCATGTTCTAAGATTTCAACTACATAAAGAAAAATGAGAACATGGAAAAAAATACTGGAAAGATATTTACCAAAGACTGCCAATGCACGGTTAAATAACATATACTTTTCTTCTTCTTTATGGTCCTGTACACTTTCCAAATGGCCCATCAGTATGTTTTTACTCTGATAATCAGGAAATAAAATTAATAAAATAAAAAGAATTTTAAACAAATTGATTTTTAGAAAAAGATGAAATCTGTAGAGACTATCATACATTTATTTCTGAATGTAATCTTTTTTCTTTCCTTCCCCATGACGCTCAAAACAATTTTTAAGTAAAAGTGAAAGACAATGAAGACAGAATCTAGATAATCTACTTCTTTCTAATTGCTTCTAATTATTAGTGTTTCAAATATGACAATAACAATTAAATGCAATCTCAAAGCAGGGGTAGTAGACAGCAAGGCTTATCATTGTCTGGGACTGGTGTGGTAGCCTCCACAGAGAAGCGGGCAGCGAGGAATGGTTAGAGAGGCAATGAGGGAAACAGTTTATTCAGCGATGCTATATTGAGCCAGCTGGGCACAAGACAGGAAAAGGGTAACTCTTTAAGAGACCAGGAAACAGAGCCTGGTAGAGGGGAGTGACTGAGAAAGTAGGTTGGGGTGTCCTGATCAGAACAAGGAAGTTCCAAGGGCTGAGAAAAGGACCAAGTCCAAAGTGTCCATTTCAATGAGTGCCTTATTTAGAAAAGAGACCTGAGAACCAGGACACCAGCATGGTCAAAGGAGTAACAGCTGAGGAAAAAAAAAAAATCACAGTAGATTTTAATATCCTTTGGGATAAAGGGAGGGAAATAATGAAAGCAAGTCAGGGTATAGTCACTGAGGATCATCTTGCAACTGAGTGGCTGCAACAACTCTAATGGGTCAAAGGTCATACAAGTATCAATAAACCTCAACAGACGAGGATGCTGAGTCAGTGTCCTGGGGCAAAACAATCAAAAATCAAAGTAAGAAAGAAAGGATATAATGCATGATAAAAGCTGGTCCCTTAATAAACAATCCAAAAAGGAAATTAAGAAAACAACTCCGTTTATAATAGCACGCAAAAGAATAAAATACCTAACAATAACTTTAAACAAGGAGATAAAAGGTTTATCCGCTGAAAACTACAAAACATTGCTAAAATTAAGGAAGACCTAAATAAATGGAAAGACATCCCATCTTCATGGATTGGAAGACTCACTATTACTAATGTTAAGGTCAAAATACTACCCAAATGGATATATCAGTGCAATCCCTATCAAAATTCTAACCCCTTTTTTTGCAGAAATGGAAAGGCAGATTCTCAAATTAATATGGAATTGCAAGTGGCCTCCAACAGCCTAAACAGTCTTGAAAAAGAACATAGTTGAGTCACACTTTCCAATTTCAAAACTTACCACAAAGCCACAGAAACCAAAACAGTGTGGTACTGGCATAGTGATAGACAGCTAAATTGATGAAACAGAACTGAGAGTGCACAAATAAGCCTATATATTCCTAGCCAACTGATTTTTTTAAAATAATTATTTATTTATTTATTTGGCTGCGCTAGGTTTCAGTTGTGGCACACAGGATCTTCAGTTGCGGCATCTTTAGTTGAGCCGTGTGGGATCTTTTTTTTTTTTTTTTTTAGTTGCGGCATGAAGGATCTAGCTCCCTGACCAGGGATTGAACCCCTGCATTGGGAGCGTGGAGCCTTAACCACTGGACCACCAGGCAAGTCCCTAGCCGACTGATTTCTGACAAGAGCGCCAAGACCACTTAATAGGGAAAGAACAGCCTCTTCAACAAATGGTGCTGGGACAACTGGATATCCACATGCAAAAAGAATGAAAATTAGACCCCTACCTCACACCATATACAAAAACTAATTCAAAATATATCAACAACATAAATATAAGACCTAAAACTATAAAACTCTTAGAAGAAAACAGGGATAAATTTTCATGACCTTGGATTTAGCAATGGATCCTTAGATATGTGACTAAAAGCAAGAGCAACAGAAGAAAACTAGATAAACTGGACTTCATAAAATTAGAACACTCCCTAACACCATACACAAAAATAAACTCAAAATGGATTAAAGACCTAAATGTAAGACCAGACACTGTAAAACTCTTAAAGGAAAGCATAGGAAGAACACTCTGTGACATAAATCACAGCAAGATCCTTTTTGACCCACCTCCTAGAGAAATGGAAATGAAAACAAAAGTAAACAAGTGGGACCTAATGAAACTTAAAAGCTTTTGCACAACGAAGGAAAACATTAACAAGACGAAAAGACAACCTTCAGAATGGGAGAAAATATTTGCAAACAAAGCAACGGACAAGGGATTAATCTCCAAAATTTACAAGCAGCTCATGCAGCTCAATATCAAAAAAACAAACAACCCAATCCAAAAATGGGAAGAAGAACTAAACAGACATTTCTCCACAGAAGATATACAGATTGCCAACAAACACATGAAAGGATGCTCAACATCACTAATCATTAGAGAAATGCAAATCTACAATGAGGTATCACCTCACACCAGTCAGAATGGCCATCATCAAAAAATCTACAAACAATAAATGCTGAAGAGGGTATGGAGAAAAGGGAACCCTCTTACACTGTTGGTGGGAATGTAAATTGATACAGCCACTATAGAGAACAGTATGGAGGTTCCTTAAAAAACTAAAAATAGAACTACCATATGCCCCAGCAATCCCACTACTCGGCATATACCCTGAGAAAACCATAATTCAAAGAGTCATGTATAACAATGTTCATTGCAGCTCTATTTACAATAGCCAGGACATGGAAGCAACCTCAGTATCCATCGACAGATGAATGGATAAAGAACATGTGGCACATATATACAATGGAATATTACTCAGCCATAAAAAGAAACGAAATTGAGTTATTTGTAGTGAGGTGGATGGACCTAGAGTCTGTCATACAGAGTGAAGTAAGTCAGAAAGAGAAAAACAAATACCACATGCTAACACACATATATGGAATCTAAAAAACAAAAAAGAAAATGGTTATGAAGAACCTAGGGGCTGGACAGGAATAAAGACGCAGACCTACTAGAGAATGGACTTGAGGACATGGGGAGGGGGAAGGGTAAGCTGGGACAAAGTGAGAGCGTGGCATGGACATATATACACTACCAAATGTAAAACAGATAGCTAGCTACTGGGAAGCAGCCACATAGCACAGGGAGATCAGCTTGGTGCTTTGTGACCACCTAGAGGGGTGGGATAGGGAGGGTGGGAGGGAGGGAGACGCAAGAGGGAAGAGAGATGGTGATATATGTATATGTATAGATGATTCACTTTGTTTTAAAGCAGAAACTAACACACCATTGTAAAGCAATTATACTCCAATAAAGATGTTAAAAAATTTTAAAAAACCCTGCATATTGAAAGTCATTATCAAGGTGAAGACAACCTAGAAAATGGAGGAAAATATTGCAAGTTATGTATTTGATAAGGGTCTAGTATCCACAATATATAAAGAACTCTTACAACTCAACAACAGAAAGACAATTTAAAAATGGGCAAGGGACTTGAAAAGACATTTCTCCAAAGAAGACACACAAATAGCCAACAAACACATGAACACCAGCAGTCATAAGGGAAATACAAATCAAAACCACAATGAGGTAAAACTTTATACTTACTAGGATAGCATTAATTAAAAAACAAACAAACAAGCAGAAAACAGCAAGTGTTAGCAAGGACATGGAAAAATTGGAACTTCTGTACATTGCTGGTGGGACTGCAAAACAGCTCAGCCACTATAAAAAAGTTTGGTGGTTCCTCAAAAAGTTAAACATGGAATTACCACATGACCCACAATTCCACTCCTAGGTATATATCCAAAACTGAAAACAGGTACTCAAGTACTTAACACACATGTTCATAGAAGCATTATTCACAATAGTAAAGATGTGAAAACAGCCCAAATGTCCATCAACAGATGAATGAAGAAACAAACTGTGGTATATACATAGAAATGGAATACTATTCAGTCACAAAAAGGAGTGAAGTATTGATACATGCTACAATGTGAATGAACCCCCAAAACATTATGCTAAATAAAAGAAGCCGATAGAAAAGGTCTCATATTGTATTAGTCCATTTATATAAAATATCCAGGATAGATAAATCCACAGAAATAGAAAACAAATTGGTGGTTGCCAGAGGCTGGGGGAAGAGGGAGGTGAGAAAAAACTGCTTAACGGGTGAGGAGTTTTACTCTGGAGCAATGGAAATATTTTGGAACTAGACAGGGTTGGTGGTCGCACAACATGGTATATGTACTCAATGTCACTGAATAATTTGTTCACTTTACAATGGTTAATTTTATGTCATGTGAATTTCACCCAATAAGTTATTATTTTTAAAGAAGAAAAGAAAAAAAGCTGACCCCTGCCCAATGAATGGAGAGGGAGTGTACTAAAACTGACTTCCAGTGACTAGAAAGTATTATGAGGAAAATATCACTCACAAGAAGAAAGCAGGTTTCAGTTAAGCTGAAGAGATAAAGCAGCAGTATGAAAGAGTCAGAGGAGACCTCAAAACAAAACTGGAGCTCTACAAGATAAAACTGAAAGGCCCAGCAGAACAGAGGACAGAGCTGGGGAACTAGAGTGGGTGGAAGGTAGAAAGGGGCTCTGCGGGAAAGCAGGCAGGAACAAGGGCGAACAGCCCTGGATTAAAGAGGTAGCATTTTGTTATTAGAATGTATAGAGGTTTTCTCTTCGAACCTAAGATGAAAAACATTTCAGTTCTTCGCCTATAATAATCAGACTTAAATTTCTCACTGCCAATTCCAGCAAAGTAGGAATGTTACTCTATTGTTAGAAAATATGACATTTATTCATAAGTTATTTTTAAACAACTAAAATTCCAAGCTGAAAATCCAAAGTTATTTCTGCAAAACTCTCAACAGCCATCAAGGAATATTCATTTTCCTCTAAACAATATTTTAAAAAGCTCAAGCCTAATTCAAGGCCTGTGTTCTATATGACCTGGCCTGTGTAGCTCAAGTTCAAATAACACAATAGTTTAAAAATTATTCTAAACGATTTTAAAAGTTAACTATTGGATTCCTAAGGCCACAACAATGGTCAATTAGTGTCAATGACCAAACCACCTCCCTTTAAAAAAGAGCCACCTTACAGCACAAAACAAAATACATTCCAGGAGCTGTTCACACGTCTGTCTTCCCCACTACCTTGCACCTCACAAGCAAGGCTGGGGTCTTAGGTTATTTGTAGGTACTCAAATGTTAGATGCATGAATGGCTGGCTGTAGATAAAAATCAACTACATCAAAGATAAATTTTAAGGGAAATGATGTTTTAAAGAAAACATCAGGAATCAGTTAAGGTAGAAAAACAAGTGATGTAGAAACAGAACTATAGCAGAGTTTTTGCTAATGAGCAGCTGAGTGACCTTTGGCAATCAATTATTTAACCACCTTCTCCAGGCATCAATTTTCTCAACTATAAAACGAGGGAGTTAAACCAGATAAAGTTAAAGTCCCTCCTCAGCCCCAAAATTCTATTATTCTATGATATCATCCATGGTTTCCAAATGTCAGCCAAAACTCTATTATTCTATGATGTCATCAATGGTTTCCAAATGCTAGTCAAAGCTTAAGTTAAAAATTTACTTAGTCAAAATAATCTTCTAGGTTCTGAGGACAGTGTGGTATACAAGCCAGAGGAAAAAAGCCAAAATCACTTACTACGTATGAAACCAGTAAATACTCTGTATTTTAATCAATGCTGAAATTAAATAAATACAGAGCTCTTACTTCAAATTTTCCTGGTTTATGGAAACTAACAAACTGAAATAAATACAATAAAGTAACAATTTGTCCATCAAAATCTCATAAACCTAGCTATAGTCGAATTATACCTAGAAAATTAGCTGAGACCTAATATTTAACTACATCATAAGAAGGGAATTTACAAATGTTAGACTATAGGAAAGGGGCATCCTATCTTCATAATTAAAAATGAAAAAGCACATAAATCTTCAATCCCCATAGCTGTTTAAACGATATTCTTGTAGATTAAATGAGATGTTTCATGTGATCTCTGCCCATTCAGATTTTCCTCCTACATTTCTCCTGCAACCATAAATGTCTGGATAGAAGTGGGCTGAGAGTACACATGTACACACAGAGAGTATAAAAAGAATTAAAGTGAGCTTTTAAGAGAAAGAAGACATCAACAATGGAAGACAAAGTAAACATGCCCCTTCCCTCCACCCCCTTCCTACAGGCTGCCTCCTCATCCCATGCCTAAAACTGGCCTCCTCAAAGGAAAGGCAAGCGGTCCATCCTTTGGTCCCTAAGAAGTGGCTAGGGGGTCAGCACCAAGAAAGGGAACCTCCTGATCCTCTCAAAGAAAAGCCAGCATCTGCAATCACTGAGCACCTTTCCTCACTCTGCCACTTTAGGAAGAGTACATGATGTGTGATCAAAATCAACAGCTCACTTAAAACAATCCACTGGAATGGCTATTAGTTGCCACTGCTTTAACAGATCAGGCTCCAGGATACAACTATTCCAGTACCAAGCATCTCCCCTCCCGTGTCTTCCATTTCAGTACATAACTTTGACTGTAATTCAGTGATCCCTGAAAATGGAAACCCAAAGCTCTCCATCACAAATGCTGTGCTCAGGTTTGCCTCTCTAGTACCTGTGATGATATGACCTTTGAGAGAAGTTGTGTGGAATCAAAGGGAGAGTGTGGTCATTTTTTTTTCTCTTCACGAGTGTTGTCACTTTTGATTTCAAATGGATGACTCAAATAATACCGTCACCTTCCCCATCTGAAAATACTACAGCAGATGGATAAGAAATTATAGAGGGCTGACACTAAAACACAGGATCAGGGAACAAGATTTCACATCCAATTAATATAGCTGTCATCTTAAAAAAAAAAATCCATAAAAGAACTTCCCCAAAGATGTGATTTGTACCACAACTGCAGAGATGTTAAAGGTGCTCCCCAATTCCTATGTAAGAATAGTAACAAAAACGTAACCCATAATCTCTAGCACTATAACATAAAATATGAACCATGCCCTGCCATAGCGTGAGAATGTTCTAGTATCTGGTAAAATGATACTCTGGAAACTAATTTATCATTGGTTCCTGCACTATTTAAAGAAGAAAATGATCTCACCAAGCTCATGCATACATTGCAAGTACAGCTCTAGAGTAGACATGGAGTAATTTACTCACAGTTTGACATAACCACCATTCAATTTCTTTCATAGCCAACTCCTAATAGGAGCACACACTCTCAGTCAGCCGTGGAGGCCATTAGTAACTTAGAGTTGGCTATTATGGCCAGGGGCTCAAAGCACAATGGAGAACTCACAAACATCGTTTCTCCCTCCCAGCAACTCCAAGTGCTAACTTGGAGTCACGTTCCAAAGCTACCTGAATTCTTTTCTAAGGCAAGTCACTTAGCTCTCCGCTAGAAGTTAGTGCCATGAGACCAGGGATCTATATCTGCTTTATTCACCAAAACATGTCAAGCCCCTAAAATAAGGCCTATTGTACATTCAATAAGTAATTGCTCAGCGAGTGATAAATGTTGCTACCCAAGGCAATCAACCAGGTGATGTCTAAGTGACCTCTCTTTCTAACATTCTATGATTTGAGTTTTTATCCAAAAACATACAAATCCCCCACCAATAACTAAAATAAATTATTTTGAGGATTATGTAGCATTTTCATATACATTATGGCAATATGATAACAGACATCCTGCTATACATCTCATATATGAGGAAACCAACACTCAGAAACATTAATTACTTGCCTACCCACATATAACAGAAGGAGGAGATGGACTTAAAACTCAAATATGCAGATTCCAAATCCAATATTTTCTCACACCATGTTAGCTAGTATAAACCCACATTTGCGCACATGTGCACGTATGCGTAGGTATACAACCTTAGTGCTTTTTCTTGAAATTAGACTAAATTCTCTCCTTTAACAAATAATCTAAGGAGTTAAACAACTTTAGAAAAGATGCAAACAATCAAAAAGATAATCCTTGGTCATTTCCACTTATGGACAAGATAGAATAACAGGACAAGATTAACCCTCTCGTCTGAAATTATCAAAAAACAGACAAAATATATGAGAGTTCAGAAAGACAAAGACAGCTAGAGTACGTAGGACAAAGTACCAGAGAACAGAGAGCTACACAGAGAGAGAATTTCCAAGATCTGCAGAGGGTTGCCCCTCGAGCCTTCAGCTGAGTACTGACCATGCATAAGGAAGTTACACAAGGGCAGAGAAAAAATAAAAGGTTAACAGTGCATAGCACTTCATACATTTTGGAATATCACCTATTCCCACCAGCCAGACTGGAAAACCTCATGAGTCACAGGTCAATGGAGAAAGTACACGGAAGGGTCTTGACTCAGTAGTGGGGAATAATTGGACCTACACTGAGCACTGCTCCTGTCTTATCTAACAAGTCTTAAAAGCAAGACCTGAAAAGATCAAACTGCTTCCAAGTAACTTAACTGGTCCCAGAACAAAATGTAAGAATAATTACAGGAATACAAAAATATCCAGCACCCAACAGGGTAAAATTCATAATGTCTGCCATCTAGTCAAAAACTACCAGGCATGTAAAAAAGCAAAATAAGTAGATAGAGAGACAGATGACAGATCAACTGAAACCAACCCAGAACTGGCAGATGTTAGAATCAGCAGACATTAAAACAACTATTGTAACTGTACCCCACAAAAAGTTAAGTAGAGACATGGAAGATATAAAAAGACCCAAATCAAATTTCTAGAGATGAAAACTACAATGTACGAGATGAAAAAATACACTGGCTAGGATTAACAGCAGGTTAGCATTTCAGAAGGAAAGATTAGAAATTGTTTTCTGGTTTTTAATTATTTTTCCGGAATCTCTCTTGAATATTTTACATCCTTCAACTGTAGTGTGGACCAGCAGTCTGCTGAGAGACAGCTATGTGCCAAGCCATGAGGTAGCCTTAATCAGTAGGGAAACTATAGAACATGATGGGTACAGTGATACAGATGTGTTTGTACATGGTATAGAGCTATGGAAGCCAAGATGGGGGGCACCTTACCCAGAGGGGGGGTTCAGGGGACAGAGACTTGGGAAAATCAGGCAACTTCAAAGGAAATAAGCTATTAAAACTAATTTATTTAAACTTACATTCATAAGTTCAGGCCAATCCCCTTTTGGATAATAACTTAGCGGGCAATGGGAAATGATCAAGAGAATGATGACCCCAGTAAGGCACAAGATAGTGAATCCAAAAAAACAAAAAGAAAATATGATTCATTCATTTATTCATTCACTGAACTTTTACTGAATATCCTACTATATGCCAGGTACTGATTTAGGTGCTGGGCATACAGAGTGGAACAATATAAAAGGTCTCTACTCAAACAGAATTAGCCTTCCTACAGAGCGAGATGGAAACAACAAAAGTATCAGGTACTTAAAAGAAAACAGGATGGGGGCTTCCCTGGTGGCACAGTGGTTAAGAATCCGCCTGCCAATGCAGGGGACATGGGTTCAAGGCCTGGTCCGGTAAGATCTCACATGCCGCGGAGCAACTAAGCCCATGCACCGCGACTACTGAGTCTGCACTCTAGAGCCCGCGAGCCATAACTACTGAGCCTGTGTGCCACAACTACTGAAGCCCGTGTGCCTAGAGCCCGTGCTCTGAAACAAGAGAAGCCACCTCAATGATAAGCCTGCGCACCACAACGAAGAGTAGCCCCTGCTCACCGCAACTAGAGAAAGGCCGCATGCAACAACGAAGACCAATGTAGCCACAAATTAATTAATTAAAAAAAAAAAAGGAAAAGAAAACAGGGTGACAGAACAGAGTGGCACTGAGGGTCAACCCTAGGAAGGCAAGGCTCTCTGAGGAAGTAACATTAAGCTAAGATCTAGAAGGCTCTAGCCACGTAAAGATCTAGGAAAAGTACATAAGGCAGAGCAACCATCGAATGCAGACCCTAGGGTGAAAAAAGCTTGGCACCAAAGGAACTAAACGGTGATACGGTGGGGAGCAGGGACAAGGGAAGAAACAGGTGGCAGGCAAGAGTCTCTACATAAACATTCATTTAGAAATCAGGAAGATCTAAGCCTAGATATTTGGTATTTATGAATTACTATTAATTTCTTAGGTGTGATAATAGTTATTTCAAAATTTTAAAGAATTCCTATCTTTTAGAGATACATATCAAAAAATTTTTTACAAAATTTTATGTCTGAGTTTGCTTCAAAATAATCCAAGCAGAAGATGAGGGGGAGTAGGACAAGGGAGCAGATTGGGGAGTGGAGAAGTATAGACCAAACAGAACTGGCCATGAGCTGATAATTGTTGAAGCAGGATGATGGATACACAGAGGTTCATTATACTATTCTGTCTACTTTTGAATGTTTGAAATTTTACATAATAAATACATTTTTAAAAGCAAACATTTAAAATATAAGGAAAGGTATTAATAAATATAAATGCCCCCCTTCACAGGGGACTTATTAGGGCTGCAAAATTATTCTATATGATACTATACTGGATGCATTTGTCAAAACCCATATAACTACAACAGAATAAACCTTAATGTATGCAAATTTTTTTTTTTAATTCAGGCGGCAGGGGGAGTTGGATGAAGGTAATCAAAGAGTACAAACTTTCAGTTATAAGATAAATAAGTACTAGGGATATAATGTACATGATAAAGATAATTAACACTGCTGTATGTTATATATGAACACTGTTAAGAGAGGAAATCTAAGAGTTCTCATCACAAGGAATGAAATTTTTTTTCTCTTTAATATTTTATCTATATGAGATGATGGTGTTCACTAAACCTACTGTGGTTAATTATTTCATGATGTATGTAAGTCAAATCATTATGCTGGACACCTTAAACTTACACAGTGCTTTATGTCAATTAAATCTCAATAAAACTAGAAGGAAAGAAAATCACGTAGGAGGTCAAAGAATCCTAGGATGAAATATAGAATGTTAATAGATGCCCCCTTCCAGAACCAGCTTTTGAGGGATTCAGGTGTACCCATAAGCTTTCATCAGGGGGCCCTGTAAGGTCCTCAAAGTCTAAGAACCCCCATCACAGTGTGCAAAACTTAATATGTGTGGGATCCACACCCTTGTCTAGCAAAAGGTCCTAAGGCTTTCACAAAATAAGGTTGAGAACCACTGATATTTCTCTTGCCAGCAACTTCCTAGCTGAAAAGTGAGTTGCCATTGCTCTTAAACCTAATGGTAATATCTCACTGCCATCATTTGCCTACCCTGCAAGGCCATTACTACACAGCCATTACCACAAGTAAATAATTTACCACCAGTGAATTTTACAACTCTGAAAGAAAGTCGTGACAGGTACCCAAAAAAAAGGAAAGGTGGCAAATTATGTCTGTCTCCTTCACAGTATCACCTCATTGGGACTTCCCTAGTGGCGCAGTGGTTAAGAATCCTCCTGCCAATGCAGGGGACACGGGTTTGAGCCCTGGGCCGGGAAGATCCCACATGCCACGGAGCAACTAAGCCCGTGCGCCAAACTACTGAGCCTGCTCTCTACAGCACGCGAGCCACAACTACTGAGCCCACGTGCCACAACTACTGAAGCCTGCGCACCTAAAGCCCATGCTCTGCAACAAGAGAAGCCACCGCAATGAGAAGCCTGAGCACCATAATGAAGAGTAGCCCCCGCTCGCCACAACTAGAGAAAGCCCGCGTTCAGCAACAAAGACCCAACGTAGCCAAAAATAAATAAATAAATTTATTATTTTTTTAAAATCACCTTGTTAAAATACTATATTTCATTTAATCTAAAATGCACCATTATTTTTTGTGCCACTAAGATGCCACTAAGAAAGAAAAAGAGCTGTCAATTAACTGATGATTCACCATTGATTGTGAAATGGTTCCAATTTCAGAGATGTTCAAATGTGAAAAAGCCGTACATCTTACAATTCATGCAACATGCCATTCAAAAATCTCACTGGCTGGGCCCCATCTCAGATCTCCTAAACAAATTGCTCAGGGTAGGTATAGGAATCTGTACTTTGTTTAAGCCCCTCAGATGATCTAGTTAGATAAAGACTGAACTGTTAACTTTCAGAGGCAGCAGAGTAGAGAAGGCATGCACTTTAGAGTCACATAGCCCTAGACATCTCTGTGACCTCCAGCAAATTCTGTAATTTCCCAGAGCCTCAGCTTTATCTATAGATAAATGCCAATGCCATCTACTTCCAGTGGTTGATAAAATAAAAGAAAATATGTGAAATAGTTGACACAGAGCAAGACATTTATATAAGAACATGTTCATTATTTATGAACAAGACACAACATATCTGTCTTATGAACAAGAATGGGACCTATTAAATTACTTTTCAGAAATATTCTACCATTCAGCACTGTCACTTGCTGGGCACAGTTAAGTAGAATCAATTAATAAGTGTTTATTACTTAATTCAGCAATACACACTTTTGTTCTGGCACACCACATTTTTAGAGGTCCTACATAAATGAAAGCTGCTTAATAATATCTTGATTAGAAAACATTGTACTTGATGTACAATAACACAAAAAAGCACACTTTTAAGCATAATATAATTTCAGAGTAGCTAATGGCTCTACTTCATGTTAAGTTTTTGTTTTGTTTTGTTTTAGTATGTATAGCTGGCAAGTTTTTTCAGAACACTGGCATAACTGTGTTAAAACCCCAAAAGTAATGCTGTGGAACTTCTCAATTTGTGATGCTCAAAAAAATACCCACATGTTTCATTTGTTTCTAAAATGATCCTTAAAATCCAAACAGTGTTCCAGGCAGCACCTTCAGAACTGACTAGTCAACTCAGGATATGACTCATAGGGAACAGGTTAGCCATAACTGGACAGAGTTCTCCCACATGTGTAGCACGAAGAAGGAAAAAAAAACCCTCAAAACCCACAATTGCACAATGTCTCAGTCTTGTTCTCCCAGTGAAGAACACATGGATTCAAATTAATGCTGCATCAATGCCACCAACCCTACCCAAATGCCCAGAATTAAGAGTGTGCTGCAAGGTGCTAACCCACCTCCACCAGCACCCACCTCCTCAAAGTCTGGGCAGTGGCAGGATATGCCAGACACCAGCAGAGAGGACACCCTCACTGCCCTCCCCCAAACACTTGGCCTGAGGTTGAAGAGGAAGAGAGGTGCTGGGAGGAGAGGAACAAGTGGCTCATCTCATCCTTCTTTTTCCTCAACCATTTCCCAAAAAGAGTCCTTCAGTTCAGCTGCCCAAATGTGAAACTCAGATTCCTCTGTGACTCCTCCCTCTTCTTTAGCCCTGAGGTGTCCTCCACTAAGTCTTCTCCAAACTCCCAGAAAATTCCTCACAAATCCATCCCACCCCCCCTCAACTGTCCTAGTTGATTCCTCTTACCAGCACAAGGCTGACTCTGTCCCATTTCCCAGATCCAGCTTTTCAGTCTTCAAGCCACCCTTTTCACTGGGGCCGAAGCTGTCTTTTCTAGAACCCAGTCCTATCTATACTCTCCTTTCCTAAGTTCAACAGTTCCTCATTACCTATAAAATAAACTTCAAATTCCTAACCTAACTGCAACCTACCTCCCAGCTTTATATTCTGCCACTCCCTGGTTTTGCCAAATTTTCTCACCTTAGCCTACTCCTTGAATTCACACAAATCTGCTTCCATACAGCTATGGCTTTGTTCGTGCTATTTTCTCTGCCTGACATGAAATGCTCCTCTTTTCTGTCTTTCAAATTCATCCTTCAAGATGAGGCTCAAATGTCTCCTTTCCTGGAACACATTCCTGAAAGCCCCTAAGCCTCTCCACTCCCCCTCCTTCTACAGTCAAAAGTAATCATTCCCACAAAAACTTGTATCAATCAGCAGTATAACTCTTATCTCAGTGTTACAGTTGTAGATACAACTGTTAGTCTCCCCTATGAAATTTTGAGTTCTTCAAGAAAAGGAATTCAGTAATTTTGAATTGCCATTTTCTACCACAATATATGGTACTTGGTTGGGCTTCAAAAATTTTTACTGGACTGATTTGGGGAGCAATGATCTCAACTAGTATTGAACTGATTTTAAAAAAGATGTGAACAACGCTTAACTCTTTCAGAGGATATTTATTTTAACGGAGAGGCAAGTTATCCAAAGTGAATTTCTAATTGGTGTGAGGCGGAGTCTATTCTCAGAAGTCCCCCTGACTCCTACAGATTCCCTATCACCACCATCACCGCTGCCATGACCAGTTTATATCATACCCCCCACCCATCAGCATCTTATTCCCACACCCCCTAGTACTGCCCCAGCCACAGACTGATTTCACCAGCTCTGGACTTCCAGGGAACTCAGCTATTAGAATTATCAAGTAGATAGAGAACAGGAGAGAATGCAGATAATAATCAAGACCACAGATGAGCACATGTGGCAGCAGGCTTGCCGATTCTACTCCTTAAGCATTTTGGTTAATCACAGCTCCTCCAGAGCTGACAAAGAGGCAATATGGATTCCAGACTGAGTCAAGACCTGGCCCTCTATTCACTGCCCAAAGGGCCCCAGATCAGTCTTCATCAGTAAAATGGAGAAATGGATGCCTACACTGCAGCCTAAGCAGGGCCTGGGGACACAGGGATGCCACATAAAACGTCTGAGGCTTTTGGAGTCTCTATACCGATGGACTTCTATCAAGACTGCATGCCCTACTACCAAGGAATGAGCTAGTTACATACTTCCTGCACATCTGTTTCCTCATCTATATTATGGAAGTAACAATACACACCCAAAACAGGGATTACCTTTGTACCTGACACAGGCAAGATTGCCACACGTCAGCAGCACTATAAATTCAAGTGTCAACCATTTCTGTGACCACCACCACTACTCTTCCTAATACTGTTAGTACCAAAAAACTACACATCACCAGCTCTTCAACAGTCAAAGCCCAACCATTTACACACTGTAGAATGACCACTTGCCTTTACCCCCATCCTCCTAGGAATCCTCTAAAATGACAGTAATGAAATCACAAAGACATTAAACCACAAACACAGAAAGGGAAAGAAGACAATGCAACATATATTTCAACAAACTTTTGCAAGATGGGAAGCAGTTGAAGGAGTGGTCACTGCCTCTCAGAACCTCTGGAGGGACTCAGCCCTGGATGCAACAAGGGCCACCAAAGGCTGGCTTGAGGCTCTGGCCTGTCAAAGGGGGAGCCTCTGATGAGGGGCATTCAAAGCAGTTGGGCCCCCAGGTCCAGCAAGAGACCCAAAGTTTTTCTGAAAAAACTGAACCACAGAGGCTGGTGTACCACCAAGCACACCAGAGGCAGCAGACTGCAGGTGTCTTCTCTGCAGACACTGACCAGTCCCAAAGAAGCTGTGAAGGTGCTGATATGTGTGTGTGCGGGGGGGCTCCCAATGAAATGTTCACCCACATTCCAAGGGAGGCCAATAGACCACCCACCTACCCACCCACAAGCTTGCCCTCCCCTAATCAACTTTTCAGCATCTCACTCTTAATTACAGACAGCCAAGGATCAACAGATACTATCTAAATGAACAGAAAAAGAACTCTGAAATGAACAGGCACATTGGAGGAAGCAGAAGAAATATTTTAAAAATGTTAAACATACAGAAAAAATTAAAAACACATGCCTCAAAGATAAGTGAAGATAATACATCCATAAAATTAGAATAAAATGAAATGGAAATGGAAACAGAAAACAAAGAGTTCTAAAATTTAAAATCATCATTAAAATTTTAAAAATAAAAGAGCTTGGAAGACAAAATTAAGAAAATTTCCCCCTCTTCCCACCTCCAAACATAGAGATATAAATAAGAGGCAACATACGTTGAGTATCTGAAGATCAATTCCAGAAGATTCAATAACCAAACCAATAGATATCTCAGAAACAAACAAAACAAGTGATGGGTAGGAAATTATCAGAAGTAACAGACATTTTTGAAAACTGAAGGATATGAGTCTCTAGATTGAAAGGGCTCACTAAGACTAGAGGGACCACAAACAGAAGGAAGGACCCACACAGAAGCTGATAAAACTACAGATTTTTTTTAAAGACAAAGACCCTAAGCTCAAAAAACAGAAAACAAACAAGAACAACCAAACAAAAAAAAAAAAAAAAGAAAAAAAACACACAAGGAAAAAAAGGAATCAGAATGATTTTGGATTTTTCATCAGAAATCCTTAAAGCCAGAAAACTGTAAAAATGCCACCAAAAATCGGGAAAATATTTTTTTTTCTGTCTAATATTCTAAATTCAGCCAAATCACCTATAAAGCATGAGGATAGGATAGACACCTTCAGACATATAAGGCTTCAAATTATTTACCTCCCATGCAACCCTTCTCAGTAAGCTACTGAGGATATACTTTAGCAAAATGAAGCAAACAAAGAAAAACGAAGACAGAAGATCCAGGAAACAGAGGCTCCAAGACAGGAGAGAAGGGTACAGTATGTGCAGGAAAAATAATCCTACTGTCCAGATTGGAAGAAGAGGATGGAAGGCTCCAAAGCATGGAGTCTCTAAGAGGAAATCAAGTGAAAGTGATAGATGATTTGATGTGTTACCTGGAAAAAAAATATCAAAAGGTATTTAACATATTTCTTGGAGTGTATGAGAGATTGTAGCCATAGATATAGAAAAGACTCAAAAAGTTTACAGTTTATTTGCTCCAGGAAAAACAATAACATACAGGAGAAGAAAACATAACAATGGGTCACTATTTAACTCACAAGTGAGTTTATATATGTGTGTGTGTGTGTACATATACGTACATGTATACATATAATAATGTATAATAAAAATTTACAATATAAATATATACACAATAATCTAAATACAGACTGCTGGTTTTACTAAAAATGATGTAACTATATTGGGGGGTTTGCGCAAGAGAAGAGGACAACTGCTCAGTTATGATACTAGGAAGTGAAATGCTTATTCTACATTGATTTCAAAATATAAAAAGTAAAAAAAACAGGGAAAAAAAAAAAGAGCTAGCTTGTGATAGTAGCTTCCACTAGAAAGTAGGGCCCGGAGGATAAAAAGGCCAAAGGCAGAAGACTGCTGTTTTTTCATTTGAGGTCTTTTAGCACTATTTGATTTCTTTTTTTACCTATGTGCATATATGAATTGGATTAAAACAACTTATTCTCATGTCAAGAACAATCAGTTCAATTTATAAAGATGTCACTACCAACTTTATTTATAAGTTTCATACTTGGAATTGCAAATTAATTGTCTTACAAATATTATAAAGTGATGGTTAGTTTCCCAAGTCAGCTTTCAGAAGGCATTTAACCCATAATGATACAAAAACATGGTACAAAGTATTTCAAGTAGTCTTAAACACCATAAGCATAAGAGTTCCTGTGGGAAACTGCATTCTGAGAAATCAGTATGCCTGGTATACATCTCAGCCCCACCCATTGTTCTTCCCCAGCCAGGGGCAGCCAAAAAATAAAGTCAGAATAGATGAGGAAGATGGAAGGAAGGAGAGGACCTGGATCTGGCAGGATGGAGAGTCAAGAGACCCACTGCAACAGGTCAACTCTGTTTGCATTAGAGAAAATACTACTGAAGGTTCCCCTTGTCCCAGAGGTGGACCAAGGTTGATCAATGAGGAAATCCTCCCTCCCCTCTTCCCAACAGCTCACTCCTGGGCACAAACTGTATGCTCATCAATCAGGTAACAAATACATCATTTCAAGTATTAATTAGCAATGACTTCTTTTCCACCATGCCATAATCAAACTTCTATATAAATATCTTTATTTCATTCAATGAAATTTGAAACTTGTTGTGGCCTATGTCAACACTATGTTTGATTATTTTTAAAAAAAGATTATTAAATGTGTGACCTTGAGCAAGTTAAAGTCTTACTTTCCTCATCTCTAAAAGAGAAATAATGATATCCACCTCACTGGGTCACAAGAAAATTAGAGGAAATAATGTGTATAAAACATGTAGGAGGAAGTATATGGCAGGCACTCAATCAATGTCAGCCTCTGGTTGTGCCATGTCCCCTACCTCAATTGGTTTCTTACATGTAAACAAAGTCACAAATTATATACACGCTTTTAACCAAAAAACCTTTACAAAACCATGCATAATACATTAATATTTTCTAAATTAATGTTATGAGTCAATTTATAAGCATTCATTATTTTTCCTAAACCTTAGTCTTGTTTCAAGTACTAATCCAATTTGCTGTTTTAACTTAGCTAAATTAAATTCAGCTAATTCCACCAGACTAAAAAGAGGATTATAGACTGGCAGGACATTACAAAAACACAGCATTCTTTGGTTAAAAGGGACAAACCCGTATATGTAACAACGTCTAAACAGCCTGCTTAAAAGCAGTTCCATTTTAACACTGAGTGGACTTCAGCAGACCTCAAGAAAGTCTTATAACAAAAAAATTGAATAAAATGACAGCTAATGGATGCTTAAAAGAATAATTTTCCCCCTCAGATGCACCACAAATCTGAGATGAAATAAAAATGAAAAAAAAAATGTGGTTTTCTGGCCCATAATACACAAAAGAAAGTGAATGTATAGCTATCTGCAACTACCAAAGACTTCCCATTTGGGGCCATTTCTATCAGACCTTCCTCTAAGGGGTCATTTCCAGAATCCACAAAGTCACATTTTTCTAATTAATTCCCCAATGACAAAGTTAATTAGGTAGCACAGAACCACCAACTGACCCAAAGCCAAGTTCTCCTTTTCTTACAAGGTATTCTAAGTAGAAGAGTGGCCCAGAAATTCAGATTCAGTCCAAACTCCAACACAAGAACCAAAAAGGTACTGAAAAAGCTAAAAGGTCGGCTACCTGGAGATTCATTCACTGTTGTAAAATACGCTTATCGGTCCCAAGATTTGGAGACTGTCACGAACATGTAGTGCCCTTATAACCAATCTCTGTCTCTCATTTAAAAACAAAACAAAACAAAAAACTACGATAACCAGAAAGTATGAGCACCGTAGTGTGGCCTCTACTGGGGCATCAAAACCACAGCAGATTTAACCTAAATAAAACGTGGATTTCGAGTATCCAAAATCCAGGGCCCTAGAGTGACACGTTGAGGAAAGGTCAAAGAAACTTGGAGCGGCAGGGAAGAAGAGTCTGCCTCTAGGGAATAAGGCGAAAGGCTAAAGAGGCTGTAAGCAGGCTGGAATGGGGTAGATCGCCGGGGGCCGAGGGGTCCCCGGGTCTTTCCGCGACGTGCGGGGGAGGCCGGAAGGCTGGCCCAGGGCGGGGGCCGGGCAGGGACCACACCTCCCGGCCAGCAAGGCAGGCAAAGGCCGGGGCCCAGAGGCGACCCGGGGCGCTGGGGCCTGCCCGCCCGCGGTCCAGGTCGCGCGGACTGGGCCGCCGGCGGCCGGAAGCACCGGGGCCCGACCCTACCTGCCCACCCCGGCGCAGGCGGCCCCACTCACCGATAAGCCGGCGCACCTCATCCTCGCTCAGGTAGAGGCTTACGCTGGGCCCGGCGGACGCGGGAGGCAGCGCCGGCGGCCTCGGGGCAGGGGCGGCGGCGGCGCCTGGTGCGAGCAGCAGCGGCAGCAGCGCGAGCAGGAGCAGCAGCGGCGGCGGCGGGGCCCTCAGGCCGCGAGTCCACGGGAGGCGGCCCCGGCCCGGCGGCCCCGGCCGCGCCGTCCTGCGCATGGCCACCGCCGCCGCCGCCGAGGAGAAGCGTGGGCCGCCCGCCGCGCCGCCGCCGCCCACCCCCGGCCCCGAGCCCCTCACAGCCCCGAGCCGGGGGCGGCCGCCCAGCTCATCGCGCCGCCGGCCCGTGGCACCCTGCCGCCGCTTCAGACCGCCGGAGCGCGCCGCCGCCGCCGCCGCCGCCCCCTCCTCGGCCGCATCTTCCGCTGCGGGAGGCGGGCCGCGGTGGCGCGCGTGCGCGCGCCGCCGCCGCCTCGAGAGCGCGCACGCACGCACCGCCTCCTCCGTGCGGGCCCGAGCCCGGCGAGTAGCGCTTTGGGTTTCCAGGTTCTCTGAAGGCGAGGGGCTCCCCGGTCACCCTGTAGAGGAGCCCGTCCCCGCCCCACGTTGTCACCAGCCTGATGTTTGCTTGTCTATTGTCTGTACCACACACACCCCCGCCCGGGATGGAGGGTCCAGGCAGGCAGGCCCGGGCAGCGCCTGCAGCCGAGTAGGCTTCCAGATTCAGGGAAATGCCTGGATGCGGCCGCTCTGATGGCAAAAGAGAAACATGCTTTTTATTTGGAGAGAAAAAGAGAAAATACCTTTTATCCTACCAACGGAGGTCAACATTAACATTTCTGTGTCTGTTTTGATGGATATATACTGTATACTTTTACTATCCAAGAAGATCTTGTTGAGCAAACTGCAAACTTTAAACTTATTCCTCCTACACATTACAAATTTTTATTTTTTATAATCGTTTTGCGTCTCTATAATCAACCTGAATTTGGGGCTGTCAACCCGTGGTCCATGCCGGACTTTGACAGCTCCCCCCCGCATATGAAGTTGTGTGCAAAAGTGTGTGTCTGCCTCTCAGTGTGTGCTGTGTGTGGGCTTGAGCACACACAGAGAAGTGATATGTACATCTCATTTGTTCCAGGGAGTCCTTGTCCCTGAAAGACGTTAAGAATCACGGATACACCTCGTCTCTTTTAAAGGCCGACCAGCGAGCTGGTGCACCTCGTGACGTATTTATTGATGTGTCGCGGTCAAACCTGCTCCAGGTGCCGCCTCTCTTCGTGAGGTTTCCAAGCATCCCGGCCAGGCCTGGGTCACCTAGCCCCTGTGGGCAGCCTAGCCCCTGTCCTGACCCTATGCCTCCCACCAGGCTTGTGCCTCTGGGAACAGCTGCTCCCGGGCCAGGCCCAGCTTCAGTGCACAGTTGCTGCAAGAACAGTGAGGCCCTGGGAGGCTGCTATTTTTATCCTCTGGGGTGGGTGGCGGAAGAACCGGGCTGATGAGGCGGGAAGTCCTGGAACTTGATTTTCTCCTTCTCTACTGAGAGGGATGGATTGAGTTTAGAGATAAACCAGCCTTGATTTGTCAAGCCTCAACTCCCCAGCACAGAATACTGTGCCCATCATTCTACAGGAGGAGGCTGAGAAGAGGGTGAGGGCTGAGGAAAAGTGCTCCACCTGAGAACGATAAAGCCACAAAGGTCAGCAAAAATACTTCTCTTGGGGCAGCCACTGCTACTTATTAGGGGACCAGGGCTCTGTCAAGGAGGGCTTGGGGGGCTTCCCTGGTGGCGCAGTGGTTGAGAGTCCGCCTGCCGATGCAGGGGATGCGGGTTCGTGCCCGGGGAGGATCCCACATGCCGCGGAGCGGCTGGGCCCGTGAGCCATGGCCGCTGAGCCTGCGCGTCCGGAGCCTGTGCTCCGCAACGGGAGAGGCCACAACAGTGAGAGGCCCGCGTACCGCAAAAAAAAAAAAAAAAAAAAAAAAAAAAAGGGCTTGGGGCTGGTAATGTGCTGTGTGAACAGGCTCTCAATTCAGACAGTAGGAGTTTTTTTAAAGGATGGCATCTTCCCGGCATTTTTTAAAATGACTCACAGTCCCCCTGTAAGGAAGCCCCTGTCTTTAAGGCAATCTCCTCTTACCAGTGACTTCTTGAGGGAGAGTGGTGTCAGCAGAGCACGGAACTGTCTGGCAGTCAGGCCTGGCTGGGCTCTGGTACTTGTTAGTGGTGTGACCTTGGGAAAATTACTTAAACTCTCTGAGCCTCTGGTTTCCTCATTTATAAAATAAGGGGGATAATGCCAGATTCACAGGGCTTTTACAGGATTTAATTGGAGAAGATGTCAGTAAAACACCTAGGCAGACACAGGAATGGGTGGGTGTCACATCCATTGTTGTTGTTATTATAATTAACCTCTTCCCTCTAATGACCACTTCCTGGAAATTTCATCACCAGTTATCTCCAACCATTCAGACCAGGGATCCTCAAGACCTTCATTCCAGGTAGCACCATGCCTGGCCCAGAGCCAAGCTCAAGACATTAATGCCAGGCATCATGGTTGGCCCAGGGATGCAGGGGTGACTAAAGAGCTTCCTTGAGGAGGTATGATAAACATCAATTGCACATTTTCATCAGTGCTAGGAAGAAAAAGCTAGTGGTTGTCAATGTTCCCAGACCAGCAGTAGTATCACCTGGGAACATGCAAAAATGCTAATTCCTAGGCCCTGCCCCACTAACAGCAGTAACAACTTCAAGGGGTAGCAGCACACAGAGAAGTGGTATGCACATTGCATCCCTTGTTCTAAGGAGTCCCTGTCCCCCAAAGAGTATCACAGGCCCTCCAAGTGATGCCGGCCACTCTGTCAAGAAAATCTCAGCTCTACCATCTCTCTTTTGGACTCAGTTGCTGCTTCCCTGACCCCCTGCTTTCCCCTTATTCCTTTAGTCTGTTCTCAACACAGCAGCCAGAGCCATCCCGTTAAACCTTAGCTGGATCAAGTCACTCCCTGCCTCTTAGGCTGCCAATGGCTCCCTAATTCATCTAGAATAAAAGGCAAAGTCCTTACAAGATGTCAAGGTAGTTCTCGTTCTTCACCTTCCTCCCTTCGTGTCCAATCTAGTCTTCTTCTACTCTCCCCCTACTCACTTAGCTCCAGCCACAGTGGCTTCCTTGCTGTACTTCCAACGCATCAGACATGATCCTACCTCAGGGCCTTTGCACTGCTGTTCCCTGTACCTGGAATGCTCTTCCTTCTGACATCCACATGGCTTCATCCTTCACCTGTTCAAATCTACACTCAAATGTTAACTTCTGAAGAAGATTAAAATTTTGACTTCCCAACACTTTAACTCCCCAGAGGGGGAACCAGTTCCCAGTCTCTCCTATCTCTGCAGGGTACTTGGTCTCACACAACACCCAACCAATCTCTGAAGAAGGAGTCCCCTCTCCCTCCTGGGTCAGGGTGTGGGTGGCAACTTTTGAAATTTCCCAATAAGCCTCAGTGTGAAAATGCTGGGAAGCCCTGACTTCAGCCTTCTGAGGTTTCTTTGCCTGGAGGAAATGAAGGCCACAGTCGTCATCCTGCTCCACCCACTGCCCCTGCTCTTGGTTTTGCTTGTCACTGTGGTTGACCTTACTCTCCTCCAGGAGACAAATTTTAGGCCCAGAAACTACCATCATCAGGACTTGTTTCACTGCTCCTAAAAAAGGCCAGCCTTGGGCTTCCCTGGTGGCGCAGTGGTTGAGAGTCCGCCTGCTGATGCAGGGGACATGGGTTCGTGCCCCAGTCTGGGAGGATCCCACATGCCACGGAGCGGGTGGGCCCGTGAGCCATGGCCGCTGAGCCTGGGCGTCCGGAGCCTGTGCTCCGCAACAGGAGAGGCCACAACAGTGAGAGGCCCGCATACCGCAAAAAAAAAAAAAAGGCCAGCCTTGGAATTGAGATGCAGCAGGGTGGGTGGGTGGAAGCACTGGGCCGTCGGGGTCCAGCGGGGAAGGGGTGAGACATCCTGGTTAAGGGAAATGACTGGGGTGTTCATGCGTGGAGTCTTATGCCCACTCAGAGCCTGGCTCACTCGTGTCCACAAGGATAGACGCCCAGTTCACAGAGCCCTGAGCACAACTCCCAACCCAGACTGCACTCACTCAGCTAGGGGAGGGATCTAGAAAGGGGTGGCTCTAAGTTCTGAAAACACCCCCTTCCTTTGCAAGTGGCGGTTGGGAACACTGCTCTGTGTACTACGGAGCAGTTTACTTTGTAAACCTTCTCCCTCCACTTGCAGTGTGAATGAGTCAAGCAGCACCAAAGTCCTGGAAGAAAATATGAACATCCTCTTTGACACAAGTCATCATCTCTCTCCACCACCTCCCAGATTCATGTATGTTCTTATAGCCCTTTCTCTAGACATTTACCTACACATATCACATACATGCAACTGTATGTGTGTGGTTTCTTTCAGTTTTACAGAAATGGGTAATTGTTGACACGATTTGTTTTTTCCCTGATCAAAATGAATTGAGGTCTTGAGGATGCTTGCGTGACAGGACACACAGAGGCATTTTGGTTGGGATGGACAGTGCTAGATTTCACAGTTCTGGTGATGAACCACACATCCTTTTATGTGCATCTCTGTGCACATACGTAGATATTCAGAAGGGCAGATTCTCAGAAGTGAAGTGCTGAGTTAAAGGGAGTTAACTTTTAATGTTGATGGATTCCACTGAATCGCCCTCCGAAAGACGTTACCAATGTACCCTTCCACCAGTGGCATAAATGAAAGAGACAAGGTAATATATCAGGGTTTTTTCATTTTGCTTTTGACAGTCTGGTGAAAGAAAAAATAACTCTTTAATCTGGGTTTCCCTCATTACCAGTGAGGTTGAGCAACTTCTTGTAGGTATTTATTGCCCATTCAATGTACAGCTTTTGCCTGTTTTTCTAGTGAATGGTTCGCCTTTTTTCTTGATTTGTAGATATTTTCTTTTACTGTATCCCTTGTCATTTAACTTTGCTTATGATGTCCTTTACTTAATTTAAATTTTGGATTTTCATTTTAGATAAATCTCACAATCTGTTCCTTTACGGCTTCTGCATTTTGTGTCTTGCTTAAGAAAAACTCCACAATTAATATTTTTTGTGTTTTTATAATGCTTTTGTACCTTTAAAACAATTAGCCCCTTCATCCATCTGGAATTTATGTTTATATATGGCATATGACACAATTTTATTTTTCCATATGGGGAGCCATTTTTCCCAAATGCTATTTTTTGTATTTATTGAATATTCCACTCTTAGTTGTTGTAAGTAACTGTATTAGGGTTCTCCAGAAAAACAGAACCAATGGGATATAAATATATGTGGGTGTATATATATATATATATATATATATACACATATATATAGAGAGAGAGAGAGAGGGAGAGAGAGAGAGAGAGGAGAGATAAGAGGAGATTGATTATGGGAATTGGCTGTCATGATTACGGAGCCTGAGAAGTCCCAGGATCTGTCATCTGCAAGCTGGAGACCCAGGAAAGCCTGCAGTATAATTCAGTCTGAATCCAAAGGCCTGAGAAGGGGGTGGGGACAATGGTGTAATTTAAATCCCAGTCTGAGGCCTGAGAACCAGGAGTAAGTCAGAGGGCAGCAGAGAGGGAGTTAGCCCTTCCTCCACCTTTTTGTTCTTTACAAGCTCTCATTGGACTGGGTGATGGCACCCTCATTGGTGAGGGTGATCTTCCTTACTCAGTCTACAGATTCGAATGCTAATCTCCTCCAGAGACACCCTCACAGACTTATCCGAAATAATATGTTGCCAGCTATCTGAGCATCCCTTATCCCAGTCAAGTTGACACATAAAATTGACCATCACAAGTCCACCCCTTGTGAAGTTGGCACCCATATACATCTCCTTAAACTATATTTAATCTCTAAATAAAAACAATAATGAGATCATAACTCTGCCGACATGATACAACTCCCCTATGTACAACTGAAAACATGCTAATTTCTTCCCCAGAAGTGGAGGTAAAATACTTGAGTGATGTTTATTCTTCTCTTGATATCCTACAACTCAAATACTATGATGTGAAATTAATAATACCGATATAAAGTCAATACATCTTATGTTTCATGATAAAAGGAAATAAGAGTGGAAAGAAGACAAAGATATTTGTGTAATGTATGTGTGTATACACACAAATGTATTCATCACAAAATTAGTTTTTTTCATAATAAAATAAGCTTTGCGGACAAATGGTTCCCATATGGAAAAAAGGAATGTAACAAAATTCATGGTAATTACAGGCATCATTTCTGTAGCTGGTCCCATGACTGTAGCTGGTATTTACTTTTTTTTTTTTTTTTTGCTGTATGCGGGCCTCTCACTGTTGTGGCCTCTCCCGTTGCAGAGCACAGGCTCCGGACGCGCAGGCTCAGCGGCCATGGCCCACGGGCCTAGCCACTCCGCGGCATGTGGGATCTTCCCGGACCGGGGCACCAACCCGTGTCCCCTGCATCAGCAGGCGGACTCTCAACCACTGCACCACCAGGGAAGGGAAGCCCCTGTAGCTGGTATTTATAATTACCTTCTTCTACTACTCATTCTTTGTATTCCTTTTGCCTTCGGCAAGCACCTCAGCTGGTCATGGTTCTTTATGTGGTAGGGTGACCCAAGACTTCATTCCTAAAGGGTCTGGCCATTACTAAGCCTGCCTGGTTTGGGTTGTCATAGTTTTCCATTGAACCTAATCAGAGGGCAAGGTAAACTAAGGACATCCTCAGGGGTCTCCTGTATTCCTAACATACTCTTCCTTACTTATCTCTGGTATCCATTATTGCTTTTGAAAAGTCAGTGGTAATTCTAGCTGCCAGTTTGACACATTATTTGTCTTTTCTTTACGGTTGTTTAAGAGATCTTTTTTAGCGGTGTTCCAGTAGGTTATATGTAAATGTGTATATCTTTCCATTTACCTTGCTTGAAATTTATTGAGATTCCTGGATCTGGTATCTTTAAAAAAAAATTCCAGGAAATTCTCAGCTCCATTTCCTTTATCACTCCTAGATGGATAGATTGAAATGCTTTTTTTTTTCTGAACCGTTTGAGAATGGGTGGGAGACATCATGGGTACTTCATTGTACATTGCCCAACAAACACATTCTCTTTCATAACCATAGTACAATTTTCAAAATATAGACACTTAACATTGATACAATACTATTTTCTAATCCACAGTCCATATTTAAATTTTGTCAATTGTCTCAACAAAATCTTTATAACTGTTTTTTCCTGATCCAGGATCCAACCAGAATCACACATTGAGTTCACCTGTCATGTCTTTTTAGTCTCCTTAATCTGAAAGATTCCTCAACCTTTCTTTTGCCTGAATTTCCTGTATTTTGTAGAACATTCTTCAATTGGTGTTGCCTGACATTTCCTCATGACTAGATTCAGGTTACATGTTTTTGGCAGGAATATCACTGAAATGATGTATTCTTCTCAGTGCACGGTATCAGAAGACACAGGATGTTGGTTTATTGAATATTCCATTCTTTTTTAAATATTTGTTTCTTTATTTGGTTGTGCTTGGTCTTATTGCGGCAGGCAGGCTCCTTAGATGTGGCTCGCCAGCTCCTTAGTTGGGGCACATGGGCTCCTTAGTTGTGGCATGTGAACTCCTAGTTGTGGCATGCATGTGGGATCTAGCTCCTTGACCAGGGATCAAACCCTGGCCCCCTGCATTGGGACTGTGGAGTATTAACCACTGCGCCACCAGGGAAGACCCCTGAATATTCCATTCTTAAGGGTTGTAACCAATTATATTAGTCAGGGTTCTCCAGAGAAACAGAACAAATAGGAAATAAATATAAATAAATATGTAAATATATATGTTAACTTTGATCACTTGGTTAATATGTTTTCTGATACATTTCCTTTTAGTAAAGTTACTCTTTTTCCCTTTGTAATCAATAAAAAATTAGGGGTGGTGGGGGAGATACTTTGAGATTCTTTAAATCTCTGGTTCTTCATCAAACTTTTATGCACTAATTTGATCATCCATTGATGATTTTTTAACTTTATTATTCCTTCCATATTTAGTTGGCATTCAACCATAAGGGAGACCTTTTCCTTTTCTCCTATTTATATTTAAAATTTACTTATATCAGTGTGGATTTGTGAATTCTTGTTTTATCCAGTGGATTATAGTCTATTACTATCATTATATATTTTTCAGTCTCAAGACATATTTGATGATATTTGAGATTTTGCCACTTCAGTTGGTTCCTATGTCCTTTGGTATGTCTTTGGCATTGGTTGAACATTTTCTTACTTTATGGAACAATGAAATATTCTTGTCTCCTCTTGTACTTTTCTGTCCCAACCCTGGAATCAACCCATTTTTCTTAGGAGCCCCAGTTCCTTTTAGTGGAGAATAGTATTCAGAAACCAAGATTGAGGAGCTAGGTATGCTTACTGCTACTGGGGTATAATTGGTTCTAGGCCCTCTGAGGAGACAGAGCAAGGAAATAAATGCATTTATGTATGTATATGCCTGTGTGTGTATATGCATGCATACACGCATGGATCTGTAAAATCAATGAGTTTGCATCAACACCTCCGATTCCATTCTCACACCGTTCCTTCCTTATCCCCTATTTGTAAATCCCTTCTATGACAGTAAGAAACCTGGCTCCATTATCCTCGCTGTATCTGCTTATTTGTTCAGTCCTTCCATAGTTAAGCAAACTCTTGGCCTTGCTTTCTAAAAGCTTAGCCCCAGAAACACCAATCTCCACCCCCACTCCCCACTCCAGGTATGCCAGCCAAAGCTCTGCCGCCATGAAGGGGAAGGAAGGGAGGCCAGTTAAAGACTGGGCCCTTGACATGCCATCCCTTACGTCTTGGGTACACTGGCCAGAATGTCAATCACTGATTCCCTTTTCATCTGTGTCCATTGTATTTTTCAGTTCATCGTTTTCATTTAAAAAATTGCCGTAAATTGGGTTTCCCTGGTGGCGCAGTGGTTGAGAGTCCGCCTGCCGATGCAGGGGATGCGGGTTCGTGCCCCGGTCCGGGAAGATCCCACATGCCGTGGAGCGGTTGGGCCCGTGAGCCATGGCCGCTGAGCCTGCGCGTCCGGAGCCTGTGCTCCGCAACGGGAGAGGCCACAACAGTGAGAGGCCCACGTACCGCAGGAAAAAAAAAAAAAAAATTGCCATGAATCTGATTTTAATTTACAAATTCTCAAATGGTTGCTTTTCTACCACAGCCGGTTCTTGGTTTTTTTCTAAATAATAATAATAATAATAAAAGAATATCTAATATTTATTGAGCACTTATTATTACCTGCTGAACCGAGTGTTTTTACATGGATTATCTCATTTAATTTTCACAATAATCCTATGATATTGGTATTGTTTAAATCCCCATTTTATAGATTAGGAAATCGAGGAACAAATTAATTACCTTGCCCAATGCCATCCACACATCTAGAAAGTGGTAGATCTAGGAATTGATTTCAGGTAGTTTGATTCCTGAGCCCATGTGCTTAGCCATTCTGGAGCAGTTACTCATATGCATTTAAACTCTTCTCTTTGTGCTTACTCTTTCCCCAGACATCAGTCTTTCTTGTTGTTGAGTTTGCTACTCTCTTTTAGGGTACTGGTTTTCCTCAGGTACCTCCTGACTCTTGACTGCCCTCTCCTCCTCGGGCTTGTGAACCATGTTGGTCTTTGAGGTGCAGGTTCTGGGGATGAGAGTGTGCCCCTGCCTCTCCCCACGCCCAGAGTATGGTGGGGGGGGGGGGCCTCTGCATGCATATCTTTTGCTATGAGGTCTTCATGTCTGTCCTGGGTGTCACTTGCTGCCTAGACATCAATCTGCCCCTGCGGCCCCAGTGCCCAGGCACTGCTTTATCCTGGGGACAATCCACTGGTAACCCCTGCTCAGCACAAGAAGAGCTGAGAGAGGATTCCACCAGCCCTGTTGCTTCAAATTAAATATCCTCATGGTTGACCCAAGGACCACCCCGCCATTCCTCAGGTCCATTGACTCTGAGCTTGGATCCGTTGAAGAATCATTCCCACCTCCAAAGCAGGACTTTTCTGGTTTTTCACTGTGGTTTTCTCTGATCTTGTTTCTCCTAATTTGATACCATCCAGTTTCTGTTTTCCAGGGGATTTCTCAATTTTTCTGATCCGTGCAAAAGAAATCAGTATTTCTGCATGACAAAACTACCATAAGCAAAATTAAAAAGCAAAAGATAAGTTGAGGAAAAATCTTTACAATTTTTATCCCAGTCAAAAAAGTGTGCTGTATGAAGAACTTTTGCCAGCTGATGTAAACATACACACACGTATCTACAATTCAACAACAACAAAAGCAGGTAAAGAAATGGACAATTCGCAGAAAAATACAAATAGTTTGGAAATATATTAAAATGCTTAAGCTCAGTCATAAATAAGAAAAATGCGAGTTAAAACTACACTAAGATACTGTATTTTAACCTGTTAGATTGACCAGTCTCTAACAGTTTGATAACATGTCATAGCTGACGGGAATGAAAATTACAAGTCTCCAAGGAAGGCATTTTGACAATTGTCTATCAAGTCTGCAAATGCAGATATTCTCTGACCAGCAGTTTCACTTCTAGTACTTTATCCTAAGGATATATTTGCAAACTTAGGAAGTGATATGTGGACAAACTTATTCCCTGCATTATTTCATAATAGCAAACAATGGGAAACATGCTCATGGATAGTGCAGTGGTTCAGTAACCTATGGTGGGTCCCCATGGTTATGTGGGTATAAAGAAAAATGAGAAGGCTCTTTATGTGTGTGTATGAGTAAGACCAGGTGCAAAGCAGTATGTGGAGCATGCTAGTATTTGTACAAAAAAGGGGCAACGGAATATAATTTATATGCTTGTACGTGCCTAATATAGATATGGGAGGTTACACACACACCACCATCACCATCCACCACCACACGCTGATATTGATTGCCTGGGGCAGCGATGGGAGGAAAACTTATGTACATCCTTTGATACTTTTTAGAATTTTGAACTAGGTGAACATGCTCTCCTTTCCCTCAACAATTTGTTTTATAATTCTTCTCAAAAAACAATGTGGTTCAATGATTAGTCTTATTTTCTGGTGCTATTGTGGATTCTCTTCCTCCTCCTCCCCTCCTCCCCTCCTCCCCTCCTTCCCTCCTTCTCCCCTCCTCCCCCCTTCTCCCCCTCCTCCTCCTCCTCCTCCTCCCCCTCTCTCCCACTCCTCCCCCTTCCCCCCTCCTCCCCTCCTCCCCCTTCTCCCCTCCTCCTCCCCTCCTCCCCTCCTCCTCCCCTCCTCCCCTCCTCCCCTCCTCCTTCCTTCCTCCCCTCCTCCTCCCCTCCTCCTCCCCCTCCTTCTCCTCTTCCTCCTCTTCCTCTTCTTCTTGCTCCATGACTATGAGATTTGGGAATGTGGGGAGGGACAGCAGATATGTGCACCTAGTTTGCTACCTGTTTCCATTCTCATCCCTCATTATTAATCTCTAATGTATAGTATCAAGTTCAAAATAGCATAAGCTAGTGTGTTATGATTGAGAGAGAGAGAGAAAAAAAAGGCCTGATTTTAAGGAATTGGTCCTGTGATCATGGGAGCTGGCAAGTCCAAAGTTTGTAGGGCAGACCCACAGGCTGGAAATTCAGGGAAGAGTTGATATTGGAATCCTGAGCCCAAAATGTGCAGGCTAGAAACTCAGGCAGAAGTTCTATGTTGCCTTCTGGAGGCCAAATTCCTTCTTCATGGAAGCCTGGGTCTTAAGGCCTTCAACTGATTAGATTGAGGTCCATCCACATGATGGAAGGTCATCTGCTTTTATACAAATCTATGGAGTCAAATGTTAATCACATCTAAAAAGTACTTTCACAGCAGCATCTAGACTGGAGTCTGACCAAATATCCGGGCACCACTGCTGAGCCAAGTTAGCACATAAAATTAGCTACTGCAGCCAGTCTTCCTGTTTTTGTCCTCTTCACTGCCCACGGCTCTCTGATTACTTGTTGTTGTTGAGGTCGAGCAATGTGTTCACAGCATGTTGACTCCTGTGCTCAGCCACGCGGTGCTCTCCAGGCACCCATGCCGCCACAGAGGTCATAGGGTGTCATTTTCACTCAAGTGTCGGTATCACTCCATGGTTCTCCCAGCCTCACACAGAGGGAAGCTCCACCAGGGCTAAGATTTCTCTGGACCACATTTCCCTTCCGTGGCTTCATTGACTTACTGAAGCTGTCTCTAATCTTTTCCTCTATTTTACTACAAATATAATCATAACAAATAAACATTATATTTGTGACACAATGCCCTCTTGAAGAATTTCTTCTCCTTCTCCTTCTTTTAATGATGCTGTTAGGGGTACCTGCTATGGATTCATCAGCCAAAGAAAGAAAAGGCACTTTTTCTTCCCTGTTCAACAGGATCTTAGGTCACGGTAGCTTTAAATGCTTAAGGTCAGCCTGGCTCTCCTGAACCCCAAAGGGTTGCCAGACCTGTGTTCTCAGGAGCTTGGTGAAAGAAACTAAATTGGATGAATTGGAAGTGGACGTGAGGGCTAGGTTAGAACTTCCAGGGAAGGAGGGGTCAGTTGCCAAGTAAACCTTACTGGGGCTGGGGAGGGGGAGTGTCTCAGGTTTTGTGAGGAGGCTGGAAGTCTGTGGACACTGAGTGGTGACCCTGGTTGCCACAGGGGCCCCTGTAACTGAGCCCTTCTGTGAGGAAGGCCCTGGAGGGCCATTTCCGAGTCCTGCCTGGAGAGGCAGTGCTGGTCCAAAAAGCTGAAGTCCGAATCTACACAGCAGGAGAGGCTCCTCTTTCCCCACTGTTCTGGACTAGACAAGCCTAGGCTTCTGATGTGACTTGAGAGAAGGGGAAAGAGTCACTGAAAATGACTGGTACTTTTTGCTGACCATTATGAGTGGGCCAGGTTTGACTGAGAAAAATAAAGGTATATGTCATCCTTGCAATTTGAGTACCGAGGAGTAGTCTTTACCTGACAGGTATGTGATTTTTAGATCCAGCCTCATTCTACTCAGATTCTTTCTGCTAGATTCTGTCCTTTCTCTCAAAGCAAAATTCCTTCCCTTACTCAGAATAACCCTTCTCTTTGGCATCTGTCTCCATCCAATTATATCAAGAAATATATGAGACCCTGCAGGATTCTGGGGGTTCCTCATTCTTTCTGTAGAAAATATTATCTTTATGGGTAATCAGTTTGCACTACCTAAAACCCCTGCTTTATGCAATGCCTGCATTTCCTCCAAGTAAATGCTTTTCTGCAAGGAAAGCCAGAGTTCCCAAACTCTGTCCTATGATATACTGGCTTGGTAAGTGGTTTATCCAGTAAGTTTGAGAAACGTTGCATATCAATGCTTGCTTTTGGAGAATCAAATGCACATTAATGGGGGCGGGGGAGAGATGGAGTGGGAGTTTGGGGTTAGCAGATGCAAACTATTACATCTAGAATGGATAAACAACAAGGTCCTACTGTATAGCACAGGGAACTATATTCAATACCCTGTGATAAACCATAATGAAAAAGAATATTTAAAAAATTGTATATATATATATATATACATATATATAAATGTATGTATGTAGATATATATATGTATAACTGAGTCACTTTGCTGTACAGCAGAAATTAACACAACATTGTAAAAATCAACTATACTTCAATAAAAAAATAAAATTTTTAAATGTACATTAATATAATAAAGATTGTGAGAAGTCCTGGTAAGCTTTACTTAACTCAATGATTTCTAGACATATTAAATCGCCACTTTCTCATGGTACACTTATTGGCATCATCAGTTCTGCAGACCGTGTTTGGGAAACTGGAGCAGTGGAAGGACCACTAGGCTTGGAATGAAAGGAACTTTGTCCTAATCCATGGGACCCCCTCGACAGGGTCACCATGCTTCCTTGGAACAACCTCTTCCAATTTGCAAAATGAGATGGCTAGACTTGATTTTTTATTCAGACCTGAAATTGAACCTACCTTTTTATCTGACCACTATTAGAAAATTGGGGCATACAGAAGGAGCTGAGAGTTTATCCAAGAAAAAGGAGAGAGCACTGAATGATGGTGAGGTAGATCGGGGCTCTGACCCCCACCAGCTCTGTGACCCCAGGCAAGTTGTAATTCCTTGGTTGTAAATGGAGTCAATAATAGCAATTCTGCAGCAGGGATGAGGAGAGGAGGGCGTGAGGCTGTGCATGCAAAGCACCCAGTCAATGGCCTGGCCCATAGGAAGCAGAGCTGTGAAATCGTCCTAGTGATGATACCACAGAATTAGAGCTGCGGCACTCTCTGAGATTTAAGTAGAATTGATTTGAAACCCCACCTTTGCTTCTACTTAGGTTCATGCACCCCCGCCAAAAAATGCCCTTGTGTTCCTAGGATCCACAGGCTCCAAGTTCACCCCCCACCCCTGCTCTCAGCTCTCTGTTCCGAGCAGATCCAGACAGCACCAACCTCTTTCCCCCATTTGCAGGATCGTGGGGGGCAGTGTTACTGTAATAAACTTTGTTACAGATGTGGAGTAAAGGGAAGTGGGGTTGCGAGTAGAATGGGAAGGGTTCTAGACCAGCACAGAATGGTCCAACTCTTGAGACACTGCTGATCTTTACATGACAGTCACTCCCACCGAGGCCCAATTCTCTCCAGCCACCCACTGAGTTGGTGAGATATCTCCCCCCCACCTCCCCCCGCTCCCCAAGTCTGTCCTCAGTTCCCTTCCCACTCGAGATGCCTTTAACTCCCCAATTCAGGCTTATTTCCTCTGCAGAGGAGTTTAACTATCTCTCTGTTTTCTTTTCTCAACTGTTCACCTTCTGTCTCCAGCCAGGTGTTTTGTCAAACAAAGATCGTTGTGCACAACAGGAATGCACGCCTGGGGGGAAGACACAGCTGCAGTGTGTTATGATTTTAAATATTAGCTTTCCGCCCTCTCTGCTACGATTATAATTATTACTGAACTATGCCTAGGAGAGACGGGACAGTCAGACTAGCATGTAGATGGATCATTTTGGTGAAATTTAGAGGATAGACTAGAAGTGAAATGTAAGATCAGAGGTCGGGGAACCAGGCAGCAGGGCCTTCCTGATAGAGTAGGTGAGAGAGGATTGGGCCTAAACAGGGCAGGGCAGTGAGGATGGGAACAGGGGACCTGATGTGAGAGATATTTATGAGATATGGTCAATAGGCTTGATGATAGAGTGAGTTAGGTTGTGGGGAGGAAGCAGAGGCCAAGGACGAATCCTATGTGTTTGGACTGGGAACAAGTGATGATGGTGCCATTATGATGGAGAGAGGACAACAGCAGTATTAATGCTCTCCTTCCTCACCATCCTTTCCTCCTTCTGCTACTACTAATGATCATGGCCATTTATTGAGCATGGACAGGAGGTCAGACACTCTGACGAGTGCTTAACACACATGATATATGAGACCATTTGATCCTCTAAGGAATGCAGTATCATCCAGTTTTCCAGGTGAGAATACAGTAACTTTCCCAAAGTTTCACAGATAACAAAGTGCACTTTGAACACGTTTAGGTTCTGAAATAGCGATTTTGGTTCAGGACATGCTGAGTTTGAGGTTCCTGTGGAATATCCTGGCAGAAATGTCCCACCAGAAGATGGAAATGTAGGTCTGAGCTCAGCAGAAAAACTGAGCAAGAGTCACAGCCATCCATACAGAGGTGGCAGGAGAGGCCAGGGCGATTAGCATGGGATGAGTCAGGGAAGCCTATGTAGAGAGAGGGGCAAAGAGAGATGAGATGAACGCGGGGCATTTCAATGCAAGGGACAGGAGAGGAAGAGAAACTACAGGAGAGGAGTGACCAGAGAGTGAGGAGAGCCGGCAGAGTAGCAGTGCAGTCCAGTAAAAGTTGTGTGTCCCGTCTGCTGAACGCTGCCAGGGAAGCCAAGAACGAAGCATGCCCAACACATCTATCAACCAAGGGGGCAAGAGGAGGTGAGACAGAAGGATCTGGAAGCAAAGTCTGCAAGAAAAGGACATTGACTTAGAGGTAAGTACATAGAAAACTAAGCAAAGGGGAAAAAGGGCAATTATTAAATCCAAGGAAAACAAAAATTGTTCAAGAAAGGAAAGGCAATTAGAGTATACTATAGTAAGTTAGCGCGTGTGGGAGTCTTCATAAAAGCTAAATCTTTTATCTCCCATGCTTGGAAATCAGTAAATAATGTCCAAAAGTCAAGAGGTAGCGATATAACTTCACTCTTTAGCAATATGGAGGAAAATATTTTTAAAAACCAGTTAAAGGTGTAAAGTGAGAATGGGAGTAGAGGACAGGAGAGAGGACCAGAAGACTACTGTTTTTCTAATGTTTTAGAGAATTACTTGACTTTTTAAATTATATGTATGCAGAACTTTGATAAGAAATTAAAATAAAAGATTGAAATGGGATAAAGAAGGGTCGATTGGAGCATGATGAAGGGGTTCTTCCCACCCCGTGAACTGAGCTGTCTGTTAGACCTCATTCCAACTACATAGTAAAAACCCATGTAACTCACGAGACAGGATGAAACATGAAATCTTAATCTGTGGCGGACTAATAGCTGAGACATCAACTAGCAGGTTCACTCGCCTCAGCCACCACAAGAAGCCCTCTAGCAACAAGAATGGCAGACGCCTTAGCTCATCACTTCAAAGAGGTTCTGTTCTCCGGTGGACACGAGACAAAACAGTCTGGAAAGTCTGCATAAACTCGGAGAACTGGTTTCCACTGTGTCTGTGGTGTGTGTATGTGTTTATAAAAAGAGATTTGTGCTGGAGGAGGACAGAGACAGGAGACAGGGCAATAGAGGGAGAACAAGGGTGATAAGAGGTAGAACAGTCCTCCCGCTAACATGACTCTGACGTGGGGAGAAAGCAGGAGAGGAGCATTGCCCTGGAGGTGCAGGGGCACCTCCGAGAAGGGGAGGCTTGTGGGCTTAGTGTCCAAGTTGCAGTTGCTCAGATGGGTCTTCTACCTTCTGATAAGGGGAAGCGAGTAGGATGACAGCATAGAGATGTGAGTGGGCCCCCCGGGTTTGCAGGTCCTAGAGTGGCTTAGAGGCTTCTAGGAGCTTGTAGTGAGTCACAGGTTAGTTGGGAGGGTGAGTCGTGCTGGCCTGGTTGGGAAGAGACACCTACCCATGGAGGCCTGTGCCAGGAGGTAAGAGAGGGACAGACCTGATCCTTAGCAGTGAGGGAAAGGTGAGGCTGGGCTCCATGGGATGGAACAGGATGTGCCACTGACCAGAGCTGCCCCACTGTCATCTCTGAGAGAGCACCACAGACCAGAGGACATCAGGAACTGACAACAGCCTGGGTCCCAGAGCCTAGGAGACCAAAAAAGGGATCCATTTCTCCCTTTGCATGGTGACTGTGCTAGAGAGCAAAGTTCTCAGCTTATGTTGGACCAGGCAGCAGTGCAGAGGAAGAAAAGAGGATGTGCTGAGCTCCAACTGGATACTAATCCCAAATGTGGCTGTGAAGTCATGGGCTAGGACTGCATGTACCAGGATCAGCTCATCCTTCAAAGGCCAGGACAGAGTCACAGGATCAGAAAATAAGGCCAGTGCGAGAAATTAATAAGTTTCTATTTTACACACTTGAATTTTGTGAATGGCCATAACTGGCTACTATTTTCATTACGCTGTTAATATCCTTTGACTCGAGAGGCCACAGGGGCCTGAAAACCTACTTATCCTAACAGTTTAAGAGCTACTGTATACTGAGTGCATACTAAAGGCCAAGTGCTTTACACCCAGAACCTCATTTAATCCTCATACACCCAGTGGTGTAGCCCCATTACAATCCCCATTTTACAGGTAAAGGAGCTGGGAGTTACACAGGTGGTATAACTTGACCAAAGTCCGTAGTAAATGGCAGAGCCCTTTACTGAATTCAGACCCAGTCTGCGCTGATTCCAAAACCTGAGCTGACACTGAAGAATGACGTGAGCAAATTGTGCTTATGGCCACAGAGACTGGTTTCTAGAAAGCAGCTGGTGTCTGGACATTAGTGAGTGAGTGCACACATCTACTTCTGGGGGCCGGTCGGCACAGAAAGGTGTTGTCAGTGGTGCGGAAGGGCTGCCAGGTGAAAGCCCTGACATGCGGTTTGGTGCTCTAACCTGTTAACAGTAGCAGAGGCAAGCATAGAACAAGAAGCCTGAAAGTCTTCAAGCTCGAGGCATCCTTTGTCCTGGTGATTTTGAAACAATTGAGGAATTTCTTAACTTTGGAAGACGTTCAATAAATTTCTATTAAGTGAGGTATTTAGCTCATGTTCTTTCAACTCGTGCCAAAGAGCTGTCAACTTAGATCACGAAAGATCATAACATAAAAAACTCTCTGTTCTGGCAAGATTCATCAAGCCCCATGCCTTTCCCTGTTAAATTCTTCCACATCTGTCCTCTCTCTTTCTCGGCTCCCCGCAGTGGCTTACACCTTCATCACGTCCAGCCTAGGCCATGGCAACAGCTTCACCATTCAGCAGGCATAGACCAAACACACTCCTCCGGGTCAGGCAGCAGGCTCAGTGCCAGGGTCCAGAGATGAGGAAAATTTAGTGGATTAAAATAACAATATATTTTTATTGCTCACAGTTCTGGGGGTTGACTGGGCTCAACAGGATGGTTCTCACTTAGGGCCTTGCACACTATTATGTTCAGATAGCAACTGGGGCTGGAGTTAGCTGAAGGCTTGTCTGGGCGTGTTGTTCAGGATGGCTCACTCATGTAGCTAGAAATTGATGCTGCTGTTGGCTGGGAGCTCAGCAGGCCCTAGTAACCAGAGAGCCTACATTTGGCCTCTCTGTGTGACTTGGGCTCTCACATAATTATAGCTGGATTCCAAGAATCAATGCCCAAGAGGATCGTGCAAAAGCCTTGTGACTTAGCCTCAAAAGGCCCAGCATATCACTTCCCCCACATTCTATCCGTCAAGCAAGTCGCTATGGCCAGCCCAGGCAGGGGAATTAGACTCTACGTCTTGATGTGCATCAGGGAGATGAGGAATTAATGACAGCCATCTTTGGTGACTATCTCACACCATGTAATTGTGGGATATGGAGTGATGGTTACTGCCAAATCAAAACAAGTGACCATCCTGTATTTCCTCACCTACAAATCAGAGCCACAGGGTGACGATGCTTCCCCTCCTCCCGGAGTCAATGAGAAGAATTCGACGTGATTCTGGCGTTAACCTGGGGATGGGAGAGCCATTCAAATGCCAAACTGTCCACCAAAATCTGGATGGCTCAGTGCTGTGAGCCAAGGAGATGCCAGGAGAGGATAGAAGAAACCGTAGAAAGCAAATGTCTCTGGGGCATTGGGGATAAAGTGTCTGTTCATCTGTGTTTCTTCTGAAAGTCACTGCCCACCCACCCTTGCCCACCTAACATGGGGGTTAAGGACAAGGATGGAGCAGAGCTGAAACGGGGAGGGTTTGCAGGAGGCTAAATTTGGAGGAAGGCTTGAGCTTATCCTGAGTGGCTCAGCCTCTTAGCACCAATTTGAGTTGAGTTTAGGCCTTTGGCTAAAGGAGGAGGGGACTGTTCCCCACCATCTACCCCCAGCCACTTTGGCCTTTGAACTCTGGTAGACTGAATGATGTCCCCCCGTGAAGTGTCCATGCCCTAATCCCTAGAAACAGTGATGATGTTATGCTACATGGCAAAGGGGAATTCAGTTTGCAGATGGCATTAATGTTGCTAATAGGCTGACTTTAAGATAGGGAGAATACCCTGGGTTATTGGGCAGGCCCAGCGTAATCAAAAGGGCCCATACATGTGGAAGATGGAGGCAGAATCAGATAAGGAGATGAAAGCAGAGGTCGGTATAATGTGATTGCTGGCTTTGAAGAGGGCAGGCAGGGGGCCACGGAACAGGGAATGTGGCAGCCTCCAGAAGCTGGAAAAGGCAAAAAACAGATTCCCCTCCAGAGCCTCCAGAAAGGGGCACAGCCCAGATGACACCTTGATTTTAGCCCACTGAGACCCATTTTCGACTTCTGAACTAGAGAACAGTAAGATAGTAAATCTGCGTTGTTTAAAGCCACTAAGCCTGCGGCAAGTTGCTACAGCAGCAATAGGAAACAAACTCAAAGGACCTCAGTGATTAAAATGGGAGTCCCATCACTGGGGACAGTGGGCCTGCACACCTCTTTGACCGAAAACATACAAGAGCAGGAAATATCTTGTCAGGACCGGTCAGGACTGCTGGGGTGAGGGCTGGAGAGGAAAGTGACAGAAGCTGAGAGCAGGCCAGACTCTCTGGCTGAGAAAGCGGTGGGGGGCAGGGAAATGAGGAGCGAGGGGCCAGTGGACTGGGTAGAGGGCATTTTATGAAAGAGATGACTTGCCCTCTTCCCAAGAGGAGGGACCAGAATCATGCCATGGTGGGTGGCATGATCCCCCCTCATTGCCCCTTTTGGAAAAACATTCAGTAAAAGCTGTCTCATTCTACAGGCTTTTGGAGGTGGATTTGTGTGTGCTCTGGATACACCTCTGGGTGAAGTGTGGCCACAGAGCAGCCAAAGTTGCTGATTAAATGAATGTCTCTTTTCCTTGTCTAAAGGCAGAAACTTAGGCCTGTCTGAGCAGTTCTTGCCCAAGTCCAAGGAGGAAATTTTAAAAGCCACAGGAGCAGAACAAGCAGGGCTCTGAGAAGCCTGAACAAGAACAAGCAGGGCATGTTTACAGGTCAGTTTGCTTGAAACGAGGAGCAGAGTTATCTAGGTTCCTTCAAACCAACGAATATCAAGGAACGTCATGCTTGGTGCCTTGGGTTTAGGATTCAAAACCCAAAATATGTTTCCTTACCTCTCAGAGCAGCAATTTCCCCCTTGAAGACTAGTTCAAAATACATGGAGAAGAAAGATGGGGTTGGTGGCTTTTCAAATGGATGTTTATTGTTTCCTCCTCTCTCTCCTGTCTCTACTGGAGAACAGGGGGAATGGGGGTGGGGAGGGAAGAGATGCCATCTCTGCTGCTTCTCAGTTTCCATCTGTTGGTGACGGAAGGAGCACCTCAACCCACATGGGTGCTTGGAGTGTCAGGGACAGTCCTGGCTTTGCTCTTGTGGGAAGGTGAGGGGACAACAGGGCACTGCTCACAAGATTATAAGGTGGAGAGTATTCCCGAGGCTGCTCATCTCAGGGCAGCCTGCTCCAAGGGTCTGGCCACTCAGCTAGGGCACTCACACGTGGGTGCTGCTAGGCAGACCCCCCGTCTCCGCTGTCAGACCTCTGCCCAAGGATGGGGCTCCACACCCCTCACCTCTCACTTGCCTGCACTCTCGGTCCCCTGCCTTAAGGGATGATTCTTGCTTTAAAAATGCTACACCCTGATTTAGACTTAACATTTTTAGCTAATGTCTTCTGCTGCTACTGTCATAGCTGGTTAAAAGATAACATATTAAAAACATATGCAGGGGACTTCCCTGGGAGTCCAGTGGTTAAGACTCCATGCGTCCACTGCAGGGGGCACGGGTTTGATCCCTGGTTGGGGAACTAAGATCCTGAATGCTCACGGTGTGGCCAAAAAAAAAAAGAAGTATGCAAAATGTAAAACAATTTACATTTATTTTCCTTCCTCTTTGTAATCTTCACACAAAGTAAAGAAACCATGAAACCTCCACAGCTTCCTGAACCGGAGTTGTACTCAATACAAAATGCTGCAGGTAGATAGTAGAGGTGCGGGCTGAGGATTATGCCCCAACTCGATTCTTCCCAGCCATCTCTTATTCTTCATCCCTGAAGGATTTCCCAAGTGCATTGTCAAATTCATTGCCTTCATTTCCTTGCCAATTCATTCCAATCCAGCTTCCATCCACCCACTCAAGGGAAACTGCCCGTGCCTTGGTCACCAGAAACTGCCAATGGCTAGTTGTCTTTTTTCCACTTAAATTACTTCTCAGCGGCATTTCACACAGTTCTTCCTCGCGAAAGGCTTTCCTTGTTTTCCTCCTGCCTGACTGATGGCTACTTCTCAGCCTCCTTCCTCCTCCTTACCCGATCTTTAAGTGTAGAGGCCCAGAGCTCAGACCTGTGCGCTCCCCATTTCTCTATTTATATAATCTCCACAGGTGATCTCATCCAAGTTTCTATCTATCTCTGGCTCAACTCTTTGCACTCGAGTTCCAGATTTGCCTTTATCAATGCCTTTTCCAACTCTACTTCTGTCTTTAATAAGCAGCTCACATTTAACATGGTTCAAAGTCAAACTCGGTTTCCCTTGAGTTCTGTTCCTCCTCAGTATCATTCACCTCTGTAAAGGTATCCCAGGTTGCCATTCCTGAAGCTGAATCCCATCTCTTATCTTTCACTCCCCTCCTTTTGCTCAGCCATTGGCAAATCCCATCTTTTCCATCCTGAAAATATATCCTGAATTCCCTCTACTTCTCTCCAATTCCATCATCTCCTTGGAAATCTGGACCCTGACTCCCCCCTCTGCCCCTACCACCCAACATTATCCACACATACACACACCCACCCACACACACTCGCTCTTAGTCTCTCTGGCTCCCACTCCCTAATGATTGTCCAAAAAGTTGCCTTTATAGCATTCATCACATTCCGCAGTTGCATTATTTATGTCCTGACTGCCTTGTTTACATTCAGTCTCCTCAGGACCAGGACTAGAGTAAGCTGAGTGAGGCAATTGCCTTGAGCACTTAAGGACATGCCAGGAAAACTCACTAATCAAGGTAAGTAATACTTTATGCAATATTTTTAAAAATCAAAATGCAAAAAATTTCATGATGAGCAGAGCCAATTCCAGCATCGCATAATTTAATTTTTTCATAAATTCTTCAGTAGACATCTCTATAGATAAGGACAATAACAACAACAACAAAAACCACAATTCCATTATCACACCTGACAAAATCAATAATAATTCCTTAATGTTATTGCATATCTGGTTCATGTTCCATTTTCCTTGTTGTCTCACAATGTCTTTTACAGATGGTTTGTTTGAATTGATTTCCAAATAGGGTACATGTGCTGGTTAATTTTATGTGTCGACCCAACTGGACTAAGGGCTGCCCAGATAGTTGGTAAAACTTTATTTCTGGGTGTGTCTATGAGGGTGTCTCTGGAAGAGATTAGCAGTTAATTCAAGAGATTGAGTAAAGATCACTCTCACCAGTTCGGGGCAGACATCATCCAATCCATTGTGGGCCTGAATAGAACAAAGAGATGGAGGAAGGGCAAATTTGCACTCTCTGCTTGGGCTGAGATGCCTTCAAACATGCTGCTCCTGGCTTTAGGGCATTCAGATGCAGATCAGGACTTAAACTGCTGCCCCCCACTTACCCTCTATCCCCACTCCCAGTTCTCAGGCCTTCAGACTCGAACTGAATTACGTCATCAGCTTTCCTGTGTCTCCAGCTTGCAGACACAAATGATGGGACTTGTCAGCCTCCATAACTGTCTGAACCAAAGCCTATAATAAATTTCCTCCTGTATTGGTTCTGTTTCTCTGGAGAACCTGAGTCCACCCATTTCTGGGTTATCTCGATTCTCTTTTTTCACTCTTTTAGGCAATTTGCTTTTTGAAGAAATCGAGTCACTTATATGTAGAGTTTTCTACATGTCCTCTGTATTTCCTATAAACTTGCAGTTGGGACTTAATTAAATTCAGGTTCAATTTTTTTTTTAGCAATAATATTTTACACATAGTGTTCGGTACTTCTAATTGCATCACATCAGGAGGCTTATAATGTCTATTTGGCTCTATTTTTGTGATGTTAAGATTGACCAGTGAGTGAAATGATATGATGTCTGGGATTTACTTTGAAGTACCCAGTTGTTTTAAAAAATTAATTACTAAGTTCAAATATTGTCAGCCTGCAGATCCATCTATTATAAAGTTCCCCCTTAGCCTTGCACCTATGATTTTAGTAGTTTTTGATGATCATTAGTCAGTACAAATCTATGGTATTCTAACTCTATCATTCCTTGTATTGGTGATCTACTGTTGCACAACAAATTAGCCCAAAATTTAGTAGCTTGAAACAACAAACATGTATTATCTCATAGTTTCTGTGGGCAGCAATCTGAAAGTGGCTTAGCTGGGTCTCTCGTGTCATTGCAACCAATCTGCTGACTGGGGCTGCAGTCATTTGGGGCTGGACGATCTCCTTCAAACTCACTAACATGGTTGTTGGCAGGGCTAAGTTCCTACTGGCTCTGAATAACTCAGTTCCTCACCTAGTGAGCTTCTTTCTTCATAGACTATTTGAATGTCTCACAATATGGCAGCTACCTCAGAGTGAGTAAGGAGAGAGAGAGAGAGAGAGAGAGAGAAAGGGAGACTGAGAGAACAAGATGGAAACCAAAGTCTTTTCTGATCTATCTCAGAAGTGACATGCCATCATTTCTACTATGTGCTGTTGGCCAAACAGACCAACCCTGATACTGTGTGGGAGGGGACTGCACAGGGTGTGAATACTGGGAGACCCAATTGTTGGGGGCCATTGTGGAGGCTGGTTACCACATTCCTTTTCATGTATTAGCTGGAAATCTGTGATGGAAAATTCTCCTTCATCAACTACTCAGTTACTCTAAAAGATAGTTTGTATGAAAGAGGCAAAATAAATTCTCTATTCTTTCCTTTTCTTTACCACTTTTCAAAATAATGAGTTGGTTCCCTAGCATCCACTTATCTGCCTAATAAATTATTTTTAATAGCATAATGAACTCATAACTTTAATATGCTTATTGTGTTTCAATCAAGTACACGCATCGTTATTTTCTCAGACAGTTTTCGTTTTTATTTTTTGTTTGTTTATTTTTCGTTTTCAGATTGTTCCATATTTGGTTAGTGGGAATTCCTTCTTGTTAGCTGTTGTGTCCTTTTGGCACAAATCCAGTAGTCTCTGATAACTTCCTTTTTTTCTGGTACCACAAGACATTTCAGGCTTATCTTGTACATTTCCTGCCTTAGCAGTTTCTACAAAGAGCCCAGGTTCCCTTTACTTTTTTGGTCTACTCTTCCATTTTTTCCTTTTTAAAAAAATATCATATTATCAAATATGTATGTATACACATGACCATATTTCTCCTGCCTCTTTCTTAAAATAAATATGGCATACTGTTCCTTTACACACTGTTCTATATGTTGCCTTTTTCACTTAACAATATATCACAGAAATCATTTTGTAGCAGAACATATCGATATTTCTGAATACATTTTACATATGCATTGTATTCCTTTGTGTGGATATACCCAGTCCTCTACTGAGGGACATTTTTGTTATTTCAGCAATAGCATTTTCAAAGGAACAGTTGTGTGAAAAATATGATCAGAGGTTTAATTAATTTAACAAAGGTTAAGTATTCAAATGAATGTACATAATTCCAGGGTTTTATGTGATGTAATCTTTTCCATTTATTCTTGAAATGTAGGGGCAATAGGATCCCAAGTTGATTCTATTTTTCAGCTAGGGAAATTCAGGTGCAAAGGGAGTAAGTTCCTTTAGATATCCTGGAATTTATTTACCCCTATATCTCATAACTACTTTTACAATAAAATTTGTATTGGTGACTAGAGAAATATATTAGCATTCTCTATTATATTAGCAGTAAGCCATTTCTCCACCTTCAATTAAAACAAAAAAAGCAAAGTGAGTTTTTGTTCTTTGTAATGAACTCCTTGCCCCAACACACACTTCTTGGGCTCATCCCTACCCCATCTCCACTTTAAAAGATTTTGCTGGGGGCTGCAACTAAACAGCCTTCTCAATACAGAGACCTGAACATACCTGATGACATAAATCACAGTGTTGGTCTGTGGCACAAACCCCCAAACCATTACCTGATATAGACAACTTGAGAAAAAAAGTCACACAAGTCCTAAAATAAAAACATCTACCCTAACCCTCCATTCCCTCCACCAGCTCTCAACCCTGTAGATGTTATACTCAAAACAAACAAACAAAAAAAAAAAAAACAAAGAAAGAAAAGAAAAACAAAGAAGGATTTTAACAATTGGAGTTTACTCTATTCTTCTGAAGGGCCTCTGAAAGAAAAGACGTTGAACAGATGGGCCATTCCCAACCCTTGTTCATTCATCAGAAACGCAAGGGAATGGAAGGAGAGGCTAAAGAAAACTCCTATTCCCAGGCCCATCCCCAGGCCTCACATTGCCCGAGATACTTTTGGTCAACTTCTTATTTATTTATTTGGCTTAAGGGATAGTAGAAAGACTTACAACTCCTACTTGTTGGAAAAAGAAATGGTATAGCTCTAAAGTAAGTTTCATTTGGATGAAAGATTTAAATATTTTCTCAATAATCACTTCGTTGATTTTATCAAAAATGGATGTTGAACATTGTCAAATGCTTTTTCAGCCCCTATTGAGATTATCATATGACTTTTATTCTTCATTCTGTTAATGTGGTGTATCACATGATTGATTTGTGGATGTTGAATCATCCTTGCATCCCTGGAATAAATCCCACTTGATCATGGTGTATGATATTTCTAATGGGTTGTTGAAATTGATTTGCTAATAGTTTGTTGATGATTTTTGCATCTATGTTCATCAGGGATATTGGTCTGTAATTTTCTTTTTTTGTGGCATCTTTGTCTGGTTTTTTGTTTTGTTTTGTTTTGTTTTTAACATCTTTATTGGGGTATAATTGCTTTACAATGGTGTGTTAGTTTCTGCTTTATAACAAAGTGAATCAGTTATACATATACACATGTTCCCATATCTCTTCCCTCTTGCATCTTCCTCCCTCCCCCCCCCCCCATCCCACCCCTCCAGGAGGTCACAAAGCACTGAGCTGATATCCTTGTGCTATGTGGCTGCTTCCCACTAGCTATCTACCTTACGTTTGGTAGTGTATATATGTCCATGCCTCTCTCTCGCTTTGTCACAGCTTACTCTTCCCCCTCCCTGTATCCTCAAGTCCATTCTCTAGTAGTTCTGTGTCTTTGTTCCTCTCTTACCCGTAGGTTTTTCATGACATTTTTTTTTCTTAGATTCCACATATATGTGTTAGCATACAGTATTTGTCTTTCTCTTTCTGACTTACTTCACTCTGTATAACAGACTCTAGGTCCATCCACCTCATTACAAATAGCTCAATTTCGTTTCTTTTTATAGCTGAGTAATATTCCATTGTATATATGTGACACATCTTCTTTATCCATTCATCCGATGATGGACACTTAGGTTGTTTCCATCTCTTGGCTATTGTAAACAGAGCTGCAATGAACATTTTGGTACATGACTCTTTTTGAATTATGGTTTTCTCAGGGTATATGGCCAGTAGTGAGATTGCTGGGTCATATGGTAGTTCTATTTGTAGTTTTTTAAGGAACCTCCATACTGTTCTCCATAGTGGCTATACCAATTCACATTGGCACCAGCAGTGCAAGAGTGTTCCCTTTTCTCTACACCCTCTCCAGCATTTATTATTTCTAGATTTTTTGATGATGGCCATTCTGACTGGTGTGAGATGATATCTCATTGTAGTTTTGATTTGCATTTCCCTAATGATTAATGATGTTGAGCATTCTTTCATGTGTTTGTTGGCAGTCTGTATGTCTTCTTTGGAGAAATGTCTATTTAGGTCTTCTGCCCATTTTTGGATTGGGTTGTTTGTTTTTTTGATATTGAGCTGCATGAGCTGCTTGTAAATTTTGGAAATTAATCCTTTGTCAGTTGCTTCATTTGCATATTTTCTCCCATTCTGAGGGTTGTCTTTTGGTCTTGTTTATGGTTTGCTTTACTGTGCAAAAGCTTTGAAGTTTCATTAGGTCCCATTTGTTTATTTTTGTTTTTATTTCCATTTCTCTAGGAGGTGGGTCAAAAAGGATCTTGCTGTGATTTATGTCATAGAGTGTTCTGCCTGTTTTCCTCTAAGAGTTTGATAGTTTCTGGCCTTACATTTAGGTCTTTAATCCATTTTGAGCTTATTTTTGTGTATGGTGTTAGGGAATGATCTAATCTCATACTTTTACATGTACCTGTTCAGTTTTCCCAGCACCACTTATTAAAGAGGCTGTCCTTTCTCCACTGTACATTCCTGCCTCCTTCATCAAAGATAAGGTGACCATATGTGTGTGGGTTTATCTCTGGGCTTTCTATCCTGTTCCATTGATCTCTCTTTCTGTTTTTGTGCCAGTACCATACTGTCTTGATTACTGTAGCTTTGTAGTATAGTCTGAAGTCAGGGAGCCTGATTCCTCCAGCTCCGTTTTTCGTTTTCAAGATTGCTTTGGCTATTCGGGGTCCTTTGTGTTTCCATACAAATTGTGAAATTTTTTGTTCTAGTTCTGTGAAAAATGCCAGTGGTAGTTTGATAGGGATTGCATTGACTCTATAGATTGCTTTGGGTAGTAGAGTCATTTTCACAATGTTGATTCTTCCTATCCAAGAACATGGTATATCTCTCCATCTATTTGCATCATCTTTAATTTTTTTCATCAGTGTCTTATAATTTTCTGCATATAGGTCTTTTGTTTCCTTAGGTAGGTTTATTCCTAGATATTTTATTCTTTTTGTTGCAATGGTAAATGGGAGTGTTTTCTTGATTTCACTTTCAGATTTTTCATCATTAGTGTATAGGAATGTCAGAGATTTCTGTGCATTGATTTTGTATCCTGCAACTTTACCAAATTCATTGATTAGCTCTAGTAGTTTTCTGGTAGCATCTTTAGGATTCTCTGTGTATAGTATCATGTCATCTGCAAACAGTGACAGCTTTACTTCTTCTTTTCCGGTTTGGATTCCTTTTATTTCCTTTTCTTCTCTGATTGCTGTGGCTAAAATTTCCAAAACTATATTGATTAAGAGTGGTGAGAGTGGGCAACCTTGTCTTGTTCCTGATCTTAGTGGAAATGCTTTCAGTTTTTCACCATTGAGGATGACGTTGGCTGTGGGTTTGTCATATATGGCCTTTATTATGTTGAGGAAAGTTCCCTCTATGCCTACTTTCTGCAGGGTTTTTATCATAAATGGGTGTTGAATTTTGTCAAAAGCTTTCTCTGCATCTATTGAGATGATCATATGGTTTTTCTCCTTCAATTTGTTAATATGGTTTATCACATTGATTGATTTGCGTATATTGAAGAATCCTTGCATTCCTGGAATAAACCCCACTTGATCATGTTGTATGATCCTTTTAATGTGCTGCTGGATTTTGTTTGCTAGTATTTTGTTGAGGATTTTTGCATCTATGTTCATCAGTGATATTGGCATGTAGTTTTCTTTCTTTGTGCCATCCTTGTCTGGTTTTGGCATCAAGGTGATGGTGGCCTCGTAGAAGGAATTTGGGAGTGTTCCTCCCTCTGCTATATTTTGGAAGAGTTTGAGAAGGATAGGTGTTAGCTATTCTCTAAATGTTTGATAGAATTCGCCTGTGAAGCCATCTGGTCCTGGGCTTTTGTTTGTTGGAAGATTTTAAATCACAGTTTCCATTTCAGTGCTTGTGATTGGTCTGTTCATATTTTCTTTTTCTTCCTGATTCAGTCTTGGCAGGTTGTCTGGTTTTTATAATGGGTAATGCTGGCCTCGTAAAATGTGTTTGGAAGACTTTCTATTTGGGGGGAGAGTTTGAGAAGGATTGGTGTTAATTCTTCTTTGAATGTTTGGTAGAATTCACTAGTGAAGTCGTATGGTCCAGACTTATGTTTGTTGGGAGATTTTTGATTACTGATTCAACTCCTTGCTAGTAACTGATCTGTTCAAATTTTCTGTTTCCTCATGATTCAGTCTTGATAGGTTGTATGTGCTAGGAATTTATCCATTTCTTCTAGGTTATTCAATTTGTCGGCATATAATTGTTCATTGTAGTCTCTTACGATCCTTTGTATTTCTGTGGTATCAGTTGTAACAGCTCATCTTTCATTTCTGATTTTATTTATTTGAATCATCTCTCCTTTTTTTCTTGGTGAATCTTGTTAAAGATTTGTCAATTTTTTTTATCTTTTCAAAAACCCAGCTATTAATTTCACTGATATTTTTCCGTTGTCTTTTTGGTCTCTATTTCAATTATATCTGCTCTAATCTTTATTTTCTTCCTTTTACTAACTTTGGGCTTCATTTGTTCTTCTTTTTCTGTTTCCTTATCGTATAAAGTTTAGTTGTTTATTTGAGACTTTTCTTGTAAGGCGGGTTTAGTGGTGATGAACTCCTTTAACTTTTGCTTGTCTGGAAAACTCTTTATCTCTCCTTCAATTCTGAATGAAAACTTTGGTGGGTAAGGCCCGCATACCACAAAAAAAAAAAAAAAAAAAAAAAGATTTATTATTTATTTATTTATTTAATTTATTTTGGCTGTGAAGGGTCTTAGTTGCAGCACGCAGGATCTTCTTTGAGGCATGCGGGATCTTTCGTGGTGGCACACAGGCTTCTCTCTAGTTGTGGCATGTGGATTTTCTCTTCTCTAGTTGTGGCACATGGGTATCAGAGCGCGTAGGCTCTGTAGTTTGTGGCATGCAGGCTCTCAAGTTGAGATGCGCAAGCTCAGTGGTTGTGGTGCATGGGCTTTGTTGCTCTGCAGCATGTGGGATCTTAGTTCCCTGACCAGGGATCAAACCCACGTCCCCTGCATTGTAAGGTGGATTCTTTACCACTGGACCACCAGGGAAGTCCCCAGCCATTACATTTTCAAATAAGATTTCTGTCCCTTTCTCTCTTCTCCTTCTGGGAACCCTATAAATTAAATGTTAGTCTGTTTGATGTTGTTCCATAAATTCCTTAAGCCATCTTCACATTTTTTCATTCTTTTTTCTTTCTGCTCCTCTGATTGGGTAAATTCCATTGCCTTGTCCCTGAGTTGACTGATCTTTTCTTCTGCTTCCTCTAGTCTGCTGTTGAACCCCTCTATTGTATTTTTCAGTTCAGTTATTGCATTCTTCAGCTCTCTGACTTCTAGTTGGTATTTTCTTATATTTTTCCATCTCTTTGTTGGAATTCTCCCTGTGTTTATTCTTCTCCCCAGTTCAGTGAGCATCTTTGTGACCATTACTTTGAACTTTTTATCAGGTAAATTACTGATCTCTATTTCGTTAAGATGTTTTCTGAGGTTTATCTTGTTCTTTCATTTGGAACACATTCCTCTCTTCATTTTGCTTGACTCTCTGTTGGTTTCTGTACAGTAGATGAAACAACCACTTCTTCCAGTCTTGAAGGAGTGGCCTTGTGTAGGAGATGAACCTTGTTATTACAAGGTTATACCTTGTTATAACCCTACCTCAGCTCCTGGTTTTCTCTTAAACCTCTGTGCTTGTCCAGGCAGCCTATTATATTTTTAGTAGCTCCCAGTAGTTGAGGATGTGCCAAGACCTGCTACTGTCCCAGAGTGGAGGATCTCAGCACCTAGATTGAATCTGACTGGTAGCTACCCCTCAGACAGCAGCTTTTATGCAAATATATATAGCTCTGAGGGGCTGCAAGGGTAAGCCCCACTGGCTACCAGAGCCAAGTGATCCAGAGATGTCCACCGTGTGGGCTCCAGATGAGTGTATAAGCTCTGGTATCTGGGAGATACCAGAAAGCTGGAACCAGGCAGAGGGAGAACGCCAAGATGGCATCCACAGCTTATCTTCCTTGAGAGCAGCTCCTTAGGCCACTAAATGTAAGCCAAACCTGGAGCCGACTCCTCAGTTTGAAGCTCCAGGACAAGCAAAGTGGCCTCCTTCACAGAAAAAATGGTGGGTGTGCCTCAGTCCGCTGTTTGTGCTGTGCCCTGGGCATGGTGGTTTGTTAAGGACTGTTCCTCCAATTCCCACATTCCCATGGGACCCAGAAACACAAGCTCCTCCAGCCACCAGAGTCAGGTGATCAAGGGGTGCCCTCTGGGCATCAGACACCAGACATGTGTAAAGCTTCCCTCCAGGAGACATAATAAAGGCTCTATAGGACAAGCTCACAGCTAATATCATACTCAACAGTAAAAATTGAAAAATTTTCCTCAAAGGTCAAGAACAAGAAAAGGATGTCCACTCTTGCCACTTTTATTCAAGACAGTGTTGGCAGTCCTAGACAGAACAATTAGGCAAGAAAAAGAAATAAAAGTCATCCAAATTGGAAAGGAAGAAGTAAAACTCCGTATTTGCAGATTACATTATATTATATATAGAAAACCCTACTCTATCAAAAAACTTTTAGAAATAATAAGCAAATTCAGTAACGTTGCAGAATACAAAATCAACACACAAGAATTTGTCACGCTTCTTAACACTAACAACAAACTATCAGAAAGCGAAGTTAAGAAAACAATCCCATTTAAAACTGCATTGAAAAGAATAAAATACCTGTCAATAAATTTAACCAAGGAGCTGAGAGATCCGTATATTGAAAACCACAAGACATTAATGAAAGAAGTTGAAGAAAACACAAATAAATGGAAAGACATTCCATACTTATGGATTGGAAGAATTGATATTTTTATATTTCAGTTTGCTTAAAACTTGGGACAGAGTTATCTCTAATCCTTCAAACCAATGAAAATCTAATGCCTGATGCCTTGGGTTTAGAATTAAACACCCCAAATAAGTTTCCTTACCTTTCAGAGAAGGTTTTTATCCCCTCTAAGGCTAGTTAAAAATAAATGGAGAAGAAAATAAAAACAATAATTCAAATATATATATGCACCCCCAAATTCATTGCAGCTTTATTTACAATAGTCAAGATATGAAAACAACCTAAGTGAAAGGATAAAGAAGCTGTGGAATATATTTGTATATTATATATAGATATATATAATGGAATATTATTCAGCCATAAAAAGAATGAAATTTTGCCATATGCAGCAATAGGAATGGCCCTGAGGGTATTATGCTAAGTGAAATAAGTCAGAGAAAGACAAATATACATATGATCTCTCTTGTATGTGGAATCTAAAACAAAACAAAACAAAAACCAAGCCCATAGAACAGATTGGTGGTTGCAAGATGCGAGGGATAGGGGTGTGGAGGGGTAGGAGAAATGAGGGAACTGTTTTTTTTAAGTTTAAATAAATTGAATAAACATTAAAGAAAAAAATTAAGAAGCAATCCATGTTCAAACAATTGAGTTTTCTTTAAGTGCACGCCTGGGGGGGGGGGGGAAAGATTTAAATATTAAAAAGCCAAATCATAGAAGACAAACTAGAAGAAAATAAAATCACATAATTATCAAGTTTCTGGATAGGAAATACTTTTGTAAGCTTTCTTTTTTTTTTTTCTTTTTCACAACTCACACACACACACAAACACTGTATTTTATTTTTACAAGAGATAAATAAACTGACACCAAGCATGGTAAATGGATGACCACAACAAAAGCAACAATGATTGCAATTACCAAGCATGAAACACACTCATACTATGTCATAGTATTGACATCAGTCCAGTAATCCTCCACTGTAACAGCTCCTTTACTTTGCAGTGAAAATTGATTTGTATATTTTTTGCCTCTGAGTCCTTGTGGGATTTTTTTTTTATTCAAACAGAAAGTCACAAAAATTATAATCATCCTCATCAGTTCACTCAGTCCCATGTAATTAATTTTTTTATCTTGATCTTTTGTTAGCACTTTTATGAATTCATCAGTTTTCCATTAGAGTTCTGAAAATGCTTATTCATTCAGTTCAGCAGTATAGTCAGTTACCAGAAACCTATACTTGTCAGAGTCTTTTCCATGAATTCCTTGAAGATGAGACCCTTTTATAGGAACATTTTTGCAAAAACATCAGAGTATACCCAGGACTGTCTGTAAATGACAAAAGACTTAAAAATGACCAGGGTTAAAGATTTGATGAAAGTTCATAATAATGCAATTGACAAGGAAATTTAGTTATTTCTGAGATACACATTTTAAAGTAATAACTAGAATTATGACTTATAACATTATACCAGAACACATAAGATTTTTAGAAATTTCATGTAATATCTGAAATATTTATATTAACATATTTCCACACAAATAACCCAAAGAAAGTTTAGTATTTGTTGTTTTTTGTTTGTTTGTTTGTTTTATATTGCAGGTTCTTATTAGTCATCAATTTTAACTTTTGTAAGCTTTGAAGTGAAAACAAAAAAGAAGAAACCACAATGGAAAAGACTGACACATTTGAATGAATTAAAATTTAAAACTTCTGGGCTTCCCTGGTGGCGCAGTGGTTGAGAGTCCGCCTGCCGATTCAGGGGACACGGGTTCGTGCCCCGGTCCGGGAAGATCCCACGTGCCGCGGAGCGGCTGGACCCATGAGCCACGGCCGCTAAGCCTGAGCGTCCGGAGCCTGTACTCCACAATGGGAGAGGCCATAACAGTGAGAGGCCCGCATACTGCAAAAAAAATAATAAATAAATAAAAAAATAAAACTTCTGCACTACAATGAAAACAATAAAATAACCAAAATAAAAAAGCAAAGAGACCAGAACAGGGGCAGTGGGGTGAGGCTCTAAGATATAATTACCACAGCTAGAAGACTAACATCTTTCTTATACAAAGAACTCATAAAAATTGGTTTAAGAAATTAAGGCTTGAATAAATAAATCAACACCTGCAGTGACAAATCACACAAGTATAAACACTGCTATAAATAAAGATGGCAAAAAATTAAAATCTGTGGTATTCACAGAAATACAGATTAAAGCAAGGGAAAAGTATGGCTTTTTTCCACCACAGTGATAATATTTACAACAATGATAATTCTTAATCCTGGTGACAGTGCAAGAAACTGGTATTATCGTAGATAGCGCTTATCACCACACAAGTCTCAGAAAACAATTTGTCAACTTGAATCAAGAGCCACAAAAAATATTTTAATACTTTGACCCAGCTATCACACATCTGGGAATTTATCCTAGGGAAATAATCTAACGAAGAAAGAAGCTCTTCTTGGTGATGTCCATTGAGTGTTACTACTTCTCAGCGGCTTCTGGATGACCTGAGCCTGAGTCTACAGTGGTCCTGGTGGGTGGCATTAGGGGACACCCCTTTCCACAAGTGTGTGTTTTCATCAGTTGATGTACATGGCAGCTTTGGGATTTTGGTTGAAGAATGAGTAAGAGGTTCCTAGGGATGATGAAGATGAGGACCATGGGGGACAAGAAGGTTTGAGTCTCTGCCACCCTAGAATTGGCTGCCTCACTGGTTTTGATGCTTTGTGGGAGAAACAGAAGGAAAAGAATGAACAAAGGACTATGTGAGACCCTAACGTCCAAACAGTGTAGTTTCAGGGTCTACATGGTCAAGTGCCATACGGAACAGAGAGAGAAGCATTCTCCTACCCCCTCTACTCTGTCAAGGCACAGAGTTCTCAGCAGTGCTCCGAAAGGTGTGGGCAGAGGACAAGAGCATGAATGGAGTATGTGAGGGTGGGGACTGCATCTGTCTGATTTTCTGCTGTATCCCCAGGTGTGTCAGGCACAGTGCCTCACCTCCAGCATGCACTCAATGTATATTTCTGAATGAATAGAAGAACTTGAGTGGTCTTACTCACCTGTGGACTCTGGGAAACAGGGCTGATCTGGATGAGTGGGGATGAGAGCTGAGGCTCTGCCTGAGTGGGTGGTGGCCTACATCTGCAAGATGGCAGTCTTAATGCTAGTGTGGTCCCACCTGTAAACATAGTGAAACTGGGGAGCTCTGATTATATTTATAATATTGAAAAATTGCAAACAATCTAAATGTCTAACTATAAATGATGGAATGTGCCATTAATGAAAAGTCATGCAAACACAAAGTTGAAAAGATGGCTCACAGGTACTCTCAGTTTCCTTCCTGGACACATGGAAGACTGCATTGTCCAGGCCTCCTCACACCCTGCCTTGCCTTAAGATACAGCTTCGTGACTAGGAAGTGATACTTGTTCTGCTGGGCTAGACCATCTAAGATGCCACACACAATTCTTCATTACAGTCAAGAAGAGGACCATGTGTTCAAATGGAGGGGCCATAAGGTTTAAGGAGCTTCCATCTCTAAGTCATCCCATGGGAGATGACTCTCACTGCACGAGAGTCACTCGGGTCCACAGAAGACATTGGGGAAATAAGGAATAAGCCTTTATTATTTTAAGCCTCTGAGATTTGGGAGTTGATACTGGAGCACAAGCTATCCTAAACCTAAGAGGCAACATAGAAAAAGTCTCAAAACAGTATTTCGAGAACGCAAACTTACTTTTAAGTATGAACAAGGCAAGACGTTTGGGTTACCATCATGAGGTTGTGAGTGTTTCTTTGCATTTTTTTCTTCTTTACTCCTAAACTTTTAAAAATTATTCTCTATTCTCTTTATAAGTAAAAATAAAATAGTATGAGAGAAGGAGGAAGAGAGGGCAAAAGGAAGAGGAACTGGGAAGCCCCCGCCCTCCAGTTCCTTCTGTTTTTCTCTCTGAGCCTGAGGGTCCCACAGGCTTCCTGTCAACCCATTCAACAGTTCTGAACAGACACCATTTACCAAATGACAGCTGTGTGCTGAGAACCATATAGGTTCACTTTACATTATGTCCACACAAGAGTCTATAAAGGGGATGCTCTAACCATCACTGTACAACTGTGGAGATCGTGATTCAGGAAGGTTGTCACTTGTTCAAGTTTATGGAGCAGGTTAGGGGCAGAGCCAGGATTCAATCCCAGGGCAACCTTCCTTGTAACCAGCCTGTTCAGCTCTACAACTTAGCTCTCTGGGATACATGGAAAGAGTGTGGTTTTTGGAAAGTTCCCTCATCTTTCTGCTTTGAAAGCCATTACACTTTTGTTCCCCACCATCCACATGATAACATGCTTTCTGTTTCCTGAACAGAGCTAAATTTTACCTAATTTTTGAATCTTAACCTGTTTATGAATAACAGGGAGGCAGCAGTGATGGTTTCCCATGTATGTGGTGTGGCTGAAGAGACCTCTATGGGACCAGTTGTGTTCTTCCCTCCCCACTGGCCAGTCCTTCAAAGCACAAGTATGATGAGCCCTGGACCAGGTAGAGGCAAACAGAGCTGCTCAAGTCCCAATTATGCTTCTATTTGCGCCTGACCTTAGGCAATTCTCTTAACCTTTCTGAGCCTCTGATTTCTCTTCGGTGAAAAGGTATTAATTTCTGCCTTTTCGTGAAGCCCACCTGGAAGGGAAAGCTCTTTGAAAAGTGTCAGTGCTGGAAAAATGAAAGTTAATATTATTATTTTCCATAGCAGATATGGAATCAGGAAATGGAGCCTGCATTACCCAGAAAATCATCTTATTTTCTCACTGCCATCTGGCCTGGTTCAAGTGCTTAGAGCTGGCTCACATTTGATCTCTTCCTCTTTACTGGCCAGGGATCATCTGAGTTCCCTGAGCTCTGGGAGGTGAAGTGAGCGAGTAGAAGAACATCTGTGCCCGAACAGGCTTCTCGCCCACTTTGCCTCTCATCCTCTTCCCCAAGAGGGTGCCTAGGAAGAGACATCTACTTCTTACCAAATATCTCTAGGTTCGCCCACATTTCCTAGACCCCTGCTATTATGTGGAGCCATGTGACCAATTCTGGACAAAGGGCTGTTAGGGGATGTGCTGGCCTTCATTTCTGGACTGATGCATTTAAGAACCAGGGTGGGTGGACCAGGGTGGGTCCCTCCATCTCTATTTCCCTGCTCTGGACAGGGTGACCAGATGACCCAGCTACAATTCAAAAGAGTCTCCATCAGTCTGGCTTCCTCAGACTTGGTACTGCAGAACCCCTGCCAATTCACTTTGGACATGTATCATATGTGAGGAGTAAATTCCTGTCTTATATGACTCAGATTTTGAGTCTGTTTGCTACCAGACTGAAGGCTGTCCTCTCCTAGCTAATACAGACCAGAGAACCAGTGATTCTCTGCAGGGAACCTGAGCCTGGGAAAGGGCACAAGGAAGATGTTTAGTGGCATTTGCTCTTGGCTGTCAGAGCCGCCAGATCACTCTTTTTCACACTAGACATAAAGAAAATAAAGTCAATTTTTAGAAATATTACTCATTCATTAAAAAATATTAAAAACATAAGTGGCAAAAAGAGATTGGGAAAGAGGGAAGGAGGGGGAAAGGGATAGATAGAGAAAGAAAAAGAGAGAGAGAAAGGAAGGGAGGTGAGCTGAGCCAATCAGGTTACCCCAGTCTTGTGATGGTGCCCCCGAGAAGTCCTGGTGAGGCACGGAAATGTGGCCAAAGGGGGCCTTGAGCAACATAAGTGGAGAAAGATTAGAGCAATCCCGCCAAGAAAGGAAAACGCAGCAAAACCCCCTTGTTTTCGGACTTTCCTGGCTGTGCTTCTTGTCCTTGGGTTTCATCATTGGTTCAAGAAGTAATTATTGAGTGTCTCCTATATGCCAAGCAGGATTCTGGGGCTGGATACTCAGCTTGAACAAACTGTAGTACCTGCTCTCATGAACTATGCTTTTTAGTGGGGAGAGAGAGAGCCAGCCAACACATATGTGTACTGTGGTGTGTTAGGAGCTGACACATCACCATGCGATGGAGAGAAAGCAGGGAGATGACAGAAGGTAGAATGCCTCCAGTGTTTGTTTAAAGGATCGTCAGAGAAGACATCACTGAGAAAGCAAAGCCCTAAAGAAGGAGAAGGAGCTAGCAATGTGGCTACCTGGGAGAAGTGTGAGGCACAACAAGGAAGCCAGGGTGGCTGGGCTGGGTGGCCAAGGAAGGGAGTGGTAGGGGATGAGACACAAGAAGTACTGGGGAAGGCAGATCATGGTAAAGACTTTGCTCAGAGATGGGAAACTCTTGGTGAATTTTGAGCAGAGGGATAATATGAGCTAATTTACATTTTAAAAGGCTGACTCTGGTTGCTACATGGTTAGGGTTGCCAGATTTAGCAAATAAAACTTCATGATGTCCAGTTAAATTTGCATTTCAGATTAATGAATATTTTTCGTAGTAGAAGTGTATCCCAGATAATATTTGTGACATATTTATACTAAACAATTATTTTTTGTTTATCTGAAATGCAAATTTAACTCAGTGTCCTGAAGTTTATCTGGCAATCCTGTACACGGAGAAAGCTTTAGGGCACGGAGGTAAAAGCAGGAAGATCAGCTAGGGTGTTGCAAGAAACCAGGTGAGAGATGAGGATGGTTCAGACTGGGGAGGTGGTTGGTCGGGGGGGAAAAGTAGCTGGTTGGATTCTGGGTCTATGACATCCCCTGTGTATGCTCTCTCTCTCACACCTTTTTTGTGAGCTACTTTGATTCATTTTGCAGCAATAATAGAGGAAAAGGGGTGGTGGTCATTGGGAGGATATGGCTGGGGGCCTTTTGGCATAGGGGAAGGATGTGGGTTTTACCACAAGTTTCATATAGTTTTAGAGAAACCGTGAGAATAGAATTAGTCGCTTGAAGGTGGAAAGGAGCCAAAGGCCTGGTGACAGCCTAGAAAGAACTCTGTCTCTCCCTGCTCGGGGGCATGTGATACGCTCCTGGAGAGGCGGGAAGACACTTTGTCTATGATACCTCCTTTTCTGTTCCTTCCCCTTAGCTTGGTGCCAGCAGGCATCTCCTGGTTGGGGGAATGTTGACTTGTCACTGGATCATCGTATTCAGATCTTTTGTTCTGAGCCAATATGCTGAGGATATTCTTAGAGGACAGGGGCAATGCTTTACAGGTGGTAGGAGCTGGAGCGGGGGAAGAGAGCCCCTGTGATGTGTCCTAAGGTGTGTTACTCACAGCAAGCCAGATCCAGACATTATCACCCCCTCTCACGGTGAGGAACTGGCACAGAAAGGTATGGCGACCTCCTCAGGGTCACTCTGTGGGGCTCCCTGACTTCCCATCATCATCATGTGTCTAGTTCAACAGAAATCACTCTGGTGCTAATGAGCTGAGAGTCTGACAGGAGATAAGACAGCTGTACAGTTTTCATTCCACTAAGCATTTACGACCAAGTGTTTGGTCAAAAGACAGCCACATAAACATAATTCTTACCAGCAGCCTTCTCTCCCTGCCTGCCTCCTGCCTCATTCCTTCAATTGTTCAACACGAGTGTATTGAACAGCTTCTATATGCCAGGTTCTATGCCAGGCCCCAACGGCGATACATTGGTTGAGCGGGTAGAGGTTTGAAGGAAGAGGATAGTTAATCAGGCCAAGGGCGAGGGATGGGGATGCTGTCCCACGAGGAAAGCTCGTGCACATGCTATGTAGCAGGAGGCAGTGTGGATGATACTGGGGATGAGAGAAGGCTGGAGGGGAGACTTGCAGATGACAGGGTGCCGTGTGAGAGTGTCTGTCAGGTCATGGTTAAGGACTTTAATTTTTATCCCAAGAGCCAGGAGATGCCACAGGAGTAAGGCCTGGAAGTACTTTAAGCAGGACTGCAACATTTTGAAAAGATAAAACCCAAATGTCTGTCACTAGAGGACTAGTTAGATCAATTAGGAAACACCCATATGGGGAATCCCAGGCACCTGTTCAGAAGAATGAAAAAAAAAAAGCCCCAATGTGCCCACAAAACCCAGCTACCATGCCACTTGGTTACATGGGCCCATTGAGCAAACACTGGGTGGCTGAGAAAAGAGGCTGACAGATCTCCATAGCACATTTTTTGTTCACCTGATTGAAAAAAAAAAAAAAAGAATGAATGCAAACTAATAGCACGATTTCTATGAATGTTGGTAAATATATTCATACGGTACAGAACAGTGCATATTGTATTCTCTCATTTGTGTAGGAAACACATATATAGAAACAGTTGATTGTTGTTATTCATGGTAGTTATGTTCTATAAAGTTTCCACAAACACTGAATTAACAGATATTGAACTATTGTTCCCAGGGGAAATACAGGGTTAGGTTCCTGCAAGCTCCAGTCACAATATTTTCATCAACAGACCAACACATACATAACTTTATTGTTTCTGTTTAAAGACATCTTATTTAATATGTATTGCAGATTCATTAACACTGAGCTCATAGCCAACAGCACTGGAACTCGTACCTGAATGAAACTCATCTAGCACATGTATCTTCTCCGTAAGGCACATCAAAGTTTTCTTGTGCGCTTAGGAACCCTAGACAGCACTTCAACACTATGACTGAAGGCAATTTTAAGCAGCACAATTATTAACAAAAAGCATGAAAATTCAAAAAACATGGCTAAATAGACACTAAATAGACTGCAAAGAGGACACTTGTTTACAGGCTGAGAGCTGAAGCAGGGAGGGAGGGGGCTGCCTTGTTTGACCTCAGCTTGGAACACGCATGTTGGATGACTCAGATTTGTCCCTGCTCTGCACATGCGTGTGAATGGCTGTGCAAGTGCCTAGAGTGTTGATTTGGGGCTCCAAATAAAGGTTAGTGAGTAGATGAATTTGCAAATACTTGAACCCATGAATATGAACATCAGTTGTTTAGGAGAAATAACCTCAAACTTAGACGTAAGTTGCAAAAATAAAAATACTACAAAAATATTCATCAACACTTTACCCATATTCGCCTATTGTTAACATTTACCCCATTTTCTTTACCATGTGTGTCCTCCCTTCCCTTCTTATGTACACACACACACACACACACACACACACGTTTTTCTTCCTGAAACATATGAGGGTAAGTTGTACATCATGGTCCCTTTACCCCTAAATATGTCAAGTGTTTATGTCCTAAAAAAGGGATTCTCTTACATAACCGCAGTAAACTTATCAACTTTGGTAAATTTAACATGGATACAGTGCTTTTATCTAATCTACCATTCTCCTTAATTCTGGAACACGTCCACAGTCTTTCTTTGTGTTTTGTGATTTTGATGCTTTGTAACTGCCACTTTAAAAAATAGAATATTCCTCATTTGTCTGATGCTTCCTCACAGTTAGATGCAGGTTGTGGATTCTCCTCCCCTGGAATGCTGCACAGGTGGTGATGGATGATATATTTGCTCTAAAACACATGGAATATCTATGGAAGGAAGCTAAAGAAACTGGTGACAGGGATTGTCTTTGGAGAAGACAACTGGGAGTCTGGAGGAGAGAAGCGGGAAGGAGAGTAACTTTCCACTATGTGTCCTTATATACCTTTTGAATTGTGTACTAGGTATACCTAGAACCTATTCACAAATTAAATTTTTAAAAAATTCTATAAGGTCAGTGGGTCTGCTATGATTACCCCATTTTCCATATGGAGAAACAGGCTCAGAGAGGGTAAGTGAGCAGCAGGAAGGCCCCAAGGCAAGTGCCATGCCTGCTGCCACTCAAACTGCTCCTCTGACACTCTGGTGGCCCAGTTGCAATGAGTGCCCAGAGAGGACAGTGAGGGCGGGGTGTTAAGAAAGCCTTCCTGGGGAGATACCTGAGCTGAGTGCAGAAAGGTGAGAAGTTAGCCAGGTGACCTGGGGTTACAGGACTAGGGGTGGACTGAGGTGGAGCAGGTAGGAGGGTATTTCAGACAGAAAGTGCCTTGGATCCAGGGTAGCTGGCTTGCAAAAGTACACACGCCATTCCGACCTGCAAAGAAGATGAGGGTCTTACTTAGCAGTTCCACCCTACCATACAGGGGGAAGCCTGGATTTGCCTCTAACACTACACCCGGCTTTCCATGTGGAATGGTCTCCCTTTGGTATGAGTAGTCAGTCTGTTTGGAGTTGAACTCCCTCGTGTGGCTGGTTTCCATAGTCTCTTGGAAAACTCACTGTCCTGAGCTCTGTGCCTCACACTTCCTCTCCTCAAGATGCTCTCTGGGTATCTGGGTAAATAAGGACCCTTACTGTATCCACTGAAGTTTAGGGGGGCCCTCAACACATCAGGTCCTCTGGACCTCTGCTACTCTCTTTGAGAAAAGGGGCATCAGCTCCTTGCTGTTGACACAAGAATTGAGACTGGGCCCATATGACATCCTGGGCTAATGTGCTGCCCTGGCCAGCTACTTAATTTGCAGGACCCAGTGCCCCCTTGTTCAAAAAGCAGAAAAAAAAGTACTACTACAGGTACTAAAATATTAAGTTTCTCCTTTCTTCTGCAGTCTCTCTCTTGATTTGTCATGGTGTTTTTTATTTGCTATTTAATGTCATTTTTAAGTAAAGAAAAATTAAAATTTTATACTCTTACTATGAATTTTACCATTCATCTTTAAATTGTACAATGCCAGTTTTAAATAAAAAACTTAAGAGCATTTAACTCATATGTAAAAATCACAGAAATTATGCAATTTATACTTCATAGATCATGCATGCATTTTACTCATACCAAACAGTAGAAATGTTGCATAAAACCAACATTTTAATTTTACATCTTGGTATGCTCACATGGTACCAACATTGTCTACCTTCACCTTACCAATGATTAAAGGACTGAACATCACAGGAACTCTGGGTTACCCTATCATTTATCTGTCATCATTTTCAAAGTGAGTGATTGACAGGGAAGTAAGTGAATACAGGAAAGTAACACAAGTAAGAAAGGATACGGTGGGCTCCTTGGCTGTTTGTGTTTCCTAAAATGCCGCTACCTTCTTTCTGTATTTGAAGCAAGTTCTGATTCCAATGGAAAGCGTGGCCTCTCAGGGCTGTGGACTCCCACTTAGTCATGGATTATAACATGCTTACCTGTACTCGCTTTGAATCTTGATAAAAGCCCACACGTGGTGAGTCCCCTGAAATTCTGTGCTCCTGGCACACGTGGAAATGGAAGGCACACGTACTACACATCAGCCATTGTCCTACTGGACTTCACTCACAAAGCACAAGTTCAAAGATAGAGTTAATTACAAATTCAAAACAGGAATCCAGAGCATTAAATTAATGCCTGCATGGAGGCCCTTTGATCGGAGTACAAGGTAAGCATGTCATGGAAGCTGCATGCCAGGCCTTACCTATGTTGCGTGAGAATGAGGGCTGCAAGGAGGGATGACACACAGGCACACTGCATGGATCTCCTCTGCTCGTGGACATGCTCTGTTGTCCCATCAGACTTCTTTTACAAAACAGAAGTTCAAAAATAACATTACTAAGATTCCAAGACGGTGACAGTCCACCATTAAACTGAGTTGGGCCCCAAGTGACTGCACAGGTCACATGTCCACGGAGCTGAGGGTAGGGAGGGCTGCCCCCTTCTGCTATCCTCCTCCTGCCTGCTGGATGTGAGGGGTATAATGGCGGAGCTTCAGCAGCCACCTTGGGCCATGTGGATGAGAGCTGTGCCTAGAAATGACGGAGAGGAAAGATCAGGCAGACACCTTTCTGTCCCTTCCCCTGGGACACAGGAACTTCTGGATCCCCTGCAAGCTACTTGGAGGCCATGGGGAGCCAGAGGTGGGACCTCTAGCTCAAATATCCAGCTACCCAGCTACCTCCAGCTGTGAGTGCTGAGCCATTTTCTGGGCCATATCTGAAGTGCCCTCCCAGGGGATTTATCTCAGACCAGGGCTTGGCAAACTACATGGCCCAGGGGCTGGCCACTTAATTGTAAATAAAAGTTTTATGGGAACACAGCCATGCTCATTCATTTAGATATTGTCTATGGCTGCTTTCGAGCTGTAACAGCAGGGTTGAATAATTTTGAGATACTTCTATTTGTTTGAACCTTTAAGGAAAAGTTTGCTGACTCATACCTTAGAAGATTTCACTAAGAATGCCACTAGTTCCCCCATGACCCATCTAACCCTGCGGCCTTCACCACCTGCTTTCACCACCTTCCTCTTCCTTTTTATCCTTACAATACTTCAAGCCAGACGGGTCAGGCTTTCCCATGGATATGCTGGTAAATATTTAACAACACGCTCTCTGGGAAGAAAAAAAGCCCTCAAGTATAAAGTTTGCCATATCTGTGGTGTAAATATTCCCACTATGGCTAATTTCAAGCTAACGTCATGATGTCAATGAGAGTTGGGAAGAGATAAAGACAATCAGCTCTAAGGAACTGTTAGGATGCCTCCAATACAGCCCTGGAGCCACTTCCTTTACATCTGGCCTGGGCTCTTCCACCAATTTTGTGATTAATAGAACCCTAAACTCTAAACAACCAGGCCTGGCTTTGATATACTAATTGCAGCTAAAGGAATTTAGAGAATTTAGCTTTCTGGCTTTCAGCAAAGTAAAATTTCCCCTTTATTTTGTCAAGGTTTCTGTTCTGTTCATTTCATTACATGCTTTGTCTACAGATTGAGTCTAAGATATCAAACCCCACATAATAACACTATTGTAACATGTAATTCTGATGTTACAATTGTGTAAATATTATTTGCTACAGATTCAAGTTGTATGACTGGAGCACTTAAGAAAAAAATAGCCTTCAATTACTAAATCTCTGTAGAGCAAAGGAGAACGTTCCAGGTATCCAAGTCCAAACTAGTATCAGTTCATTTTTTTTCTATGTTTATATCTCTTTGAACATTCGGCTTCTATTTTTTTAAATCTCACTTACTGTTTTTTGAATTATTTGGTTTCAGTGGGACATCTTCTTGAGTGATTTCTTCATAGACCATGAAGACTTGAATGTTAAATTTTCTGACTCCCTGGATTTCAGAAAATGTCTGTATTTTGTCTTCACTTTGGGTGGTACTTTGGCTGGAATTCCAGATTCAAATTAATTTTCCTTCAAAATCTGATGCAAAATCTGATGTCAGGCTGAATCTCATTTCTTCATAGGTAACCTGTTTTTTCTTTGAAGCTTATATGATTTTTCTCTTTATGCTTTAATTTCTGAAATTTTACCCAAGTGCATTTAAACGAGATATTTCTTTACTCATCCTCATTGGCCCTCAGTGGGACCCTTAAAAAAACACAAAACCAAAACAAAACATTTATTTGGTTTAATACCAAAATGTATTATGAGAAAAACAAGGATGGCAATAATAGCAACACAGAGATAACTCCAGTTAATTTTTTGAAGCATAAAACAAACAATATCATGGAAAAAGTGAAACAGTTCTGTACTGTTTAAAAATGAAAGGTACAGCTCTCCTCAGGCCTCACCTGCAGTCCCTCTCTCCTTTTTCCTTGGTTCATTGGGTATCCATCCATCCAGGAAAAAATGTTTCTACTGGCAAATAGTATTCACTTTTTGGAAAGTACACACCACACACACTTAACCACACAGTCAGCTTTCCCTTACTCCACTCCCTCAGGGATCTAACTGTAATAGGGAAGAACAAATCTGATTCCAAATGGATCTGTTTCTTTTACTTTGACCTTTGTATTCTATTGCTTTTGCTACAAACTAAGAATGTTGCCTATAGCCTGAAGTATACAGCATAGCTTTAAAGTCAAGGCTCTGACCTTTAAAGGTATAACACTTTTCCATTAACAGAGAGATGAAAAAAAATAGCAGAACAGAGAATAACAGTTGTCTTGTTGGAGGTTTACAGGAGCATCATGACCTGACTTAGGAGGACAGCTGCAAGAACAAAGGATTCTGACACCAAGAAGTTTGCACCAACCAACCACACCTCCTCCCCTTTTAGTATAAAAGAAGCCTGAGTTCTAACTTGGGTAAGATGGTTCTTTGGGACATTAGTCCTCCATTTTCTCAGTCTGCTGGCTTTCCAAAAAAAGTCACTATTCCTTGCCCCAACACCTCATTTATTTATTGGCATGTCGTGTGGCAAGCAGTACAAGCTTGGACTCAGTAACATAACCAGTCCCTTGTTGATGGACATTTAGATAATTTCAAGTTTTATGGCTGTGCAAACAATACTACAGTAAACACCTCTGAGTGACTATAGGTATATTGACATACTTTAATAACTATATGTAAGGGATAAATTCCTAGTAGTGACATTGCTGGAATAACGAGTAAGGACATTTTATTTTATTTTATTATTATTATATTTTTTGCGGCACGCGGGCCTCTCACTGCTGTGGCCTCTCCCGTTGCGGAGCACAGGCTTCAGACGCGCAGGCTCAGCGGCCATGGCTCACGGGCCCAGCTGCTCTGCAGCATGTGGGATCTTCCCGAACCAGGGCACGAACCCACGTCCCGTGTATAGGCAGGTGGACTCTCAACCACTGCGCCACCAGGGAAGCCCGGACATTTTATTTTTTGATCATTTTTTGCCAATTTGCCCTGCAAAAGTTTGCACATTTCATTCTCAATAACAGGTTATCAGTGTCTCATTCTCTACAAACTTATTAATAGTAGGTATTCTCAAGCTTTCTAAGTACTGCCAGTCTGGACAGGTGAAAATATTGGTGCTTTCATGTGTGTTTCTTTGGCTGAATGTATGGCTTAGTATCATTTCCTATGTTACTGGCCCTCTGAATTTCTTTTTCCTGACTTCCCATTTATGTTCTTGGCCTCAGTGGATCTTTTCTTGGATGACCTGTGTCTTTCTTTGCCTCAGGAAAAAGTCTTTTGGTTACTTCTCCAATTGTCTCCTTTCTTCTACCTTTCTCTGCCTTTTCCCCTGCATTCAGACATCTACATTTGTCCTTGGGTTATTTTATCTTTATCTCATAGTTTCCAGCTGTTTGTCTTTTCACTCTGCCTTAAAGAAAATGTTTTTCAACATTATCTCCCTAACATTCAGCTTGCTTTTTAAAAAATGTATAAATAAAATATGGCTTATCCAGTTTATAGATAGCAGTGTCCTGCAATTTCTTATTCCTGATACCCTTTCCTAAACTTTTTAGCAGTATTTTTCTGGTATGTACCTCTGTATTTCTCAGTTCTTTGTATTTCTCAATCAAGACATTATCTTGATTTCCTGCTATGGAAGGTGAAGGTTTAGTACTAATACCACTTCCGTGTCCCCACTGCCATTCTCTCCATCCTACTGCAACAGCTGTGCCCCAACTTTTTGTTAAAGTATTAGCTACTTTTGGAGATAAATATGTGAGTGTAGTTCATGGCTAAGTTAAAGTGTTCACTATGGTTACGTTTCCTTTATTTTTCCCCCTGGAATTAACAATTACCTTAAAAATTCTTTTCTGGCTTTAGATTTACATGTGTCTCTAACTAAAGACTTCTAAGCCCTCCAAAAGGAATTGCAAAAGACTTCTGAATTTTGAAGAGCGCTTTTCCATGGATTGGCTCCCTCCTTTGTTTCTCTCCTTCTTGAGGTCTGAGGACAGAACCAAGAAAGACAGGATCAGGGCGTCAGGGGAAGATGAGAGGTAGGAAAGGGCTGGGGCCCAGAAAAGGGAAACAGATCTGCAGTGATCCCGGGACTGGAGCTTCCGGGGTCAGTTGTCTGAGCTGGGAATGTCTCTACAGAAAGGGTGCTCTCGGTGGTGGGTGGTTCCCAGCTCCCCCACCCCCAAGATGAACAGCTGTACTGGACCTTTACAGGAGGATTGTAACACTGTAGCAGTGTCATTTTTCAAATTAGCACCAACAAGTTTGCATTTATCTAAGAATAGTGTGTTGAGGGCAGAGGGGTACGTGGTGAGTCATACTTGGTGGAGGCAGAAGTGGGCCAAAGGCAGGCCCTCAGTGTATCCAGCTGGGCAAACGGGGTGAGACAGGTGTGAGAGAGAGAGACCAAGTCATGAGGAAGGGGGAGCTTTAAACTGGGCAGAAGCCCTTCCCTCACCTCAGTGCCTTCCTTCCCCAGCCCTGCCCAGAGCAGGTGTTAAGAAGTAATGTAAGTCCTAAGCACTGTAAGCTCAGGGCACCTCTCAAGGCTGTTGGAATGTTAGAGGTTTGTAATTTAGAGGCAGGATGGGGGGCACAGCAACAAGTGGTCCATGTATTTTGATATAATTTTATTCAATGAATTGTGGAACGACCAAGGGTCCCAGAAGGGCCCACCAAGGACTTGGCAGATCTCTTCTGGGATACCAGCCCCTCTTTCTTTCTCCACCAGCAAACCCTTCTGCAGGTGGTGAGGGGAACTCTCAGAAGTTGTTAGTTTTGAACAGAACCAAATTTTAATTGAGTGAAACCCCAGAGATTGGGTAGGGGTGATTGAGAGACTGTACCTCAGACTTTTCCCTGGCTTCACCTGAACTGTGCAGGGCCCAGGACTTTCCAAAAAGCTGGGTGGTGACGCACCTCTGGCAGGCCACCTGAGCAGAGAAATCCTTCCTCTGCCTGGACCTGGTTTTGTGAACTTCCCGGGATTCTGTTCTGGTGGCTGCAGGGAATACAGTCGCTAGTCCCCAGACCACCAGTCTAGACCGACCTCCCGACATCCCTCTTGTTCAGCCCTGACTCTATCTGAAAGTGCCTTGTGACAGGTATTTGTTCCATCTTGTTAACCCTGCCCAGCACATAGTACGTGATCAATAAGTAATTGTTGTGTGATTCAATAACACCCATCCTCTCTCAGAGTTGAGCTCTGCAGTGTGATTAGAGGAAGAGGTGACACTGGCTTCCCCTTTGTCAGCACTGCTCCCTTCTGGGAGGTGCCCTGAGCATCTTCCAGAGCTCTCTGCCTTTCTACCGCAGCTGTGCTTGTACACACACACACACACACACACACACACACACACACACACACACACACACAGGCTGATGCTCACCACCAGTGTCCAGGACACATTCACTGCTCATTTGTGTCTCTTAGCACAGAAACACAAGAGTTCCTGCTCACAGTTTCCCACTCTCCCTCCAGGGCTGCCCCCAGAGATATTTTCCAGGTGTTTTTAGATGTCTAGAGGCACTAACATCAATCATCATGACATCACATTTCAGTTCTTCCTATGTGCTTGGCACTGTTCACTACTTTTCACTCAGTATCTCATTTAATCCTAGTAGCAACTCTAAGACTCAGAGAAGTTAATTTGCCTGGGACCATCAGATGAGCCCAGATAGGAAGCCAGGTCTTTCTTACCTGTGTCTGTGCAATTGATCACACCACAGTACTTGAACACCAAAGCCAGGGTTCAGCAAATGTTACAGCAGGAGCGATGCCAGGGTTCTGAGGCACGGTGTGTCCCAGCCAGCAGGGGCCGCTGTTTCCCCATGCTCGGGCCAGGAACCTGGCCGCGGTCCCCCACTGACCTAGTTTGTCCCCCACAGAACACAGTCGGAGCTTGGACTTGTGAGCCCAAGGGAGTCCCCCAAACTCTAGGGGACCTGCCCTACCTTACCGCAGTCCTCAGCACAGCCTTCAGCCTGCATGCCCCCCAACCAGACACAAGGGAGCATGGGAGGTTAGCCATTGCAGATGCCAAAGTAGAAGTCTGAACTGGAGAGTTCTTCTGCTCTGTCAGAATTTCTTCTAGGTGTAGGGGTCTATCCGTCTCGTTTTTGGGGGCCTGGCTAACTGTTGGGTTCTCCTACTGAGAGAGGAAGGTTGGCTTTCAGGGAGGTGGGCCCCTGGGGTGGGAGAATCCAGTTAGACTACTGGTCTCCAAGTTGGGGTACGCAAGATGATCTGTTGGAGGTACAGGGAGAAAATACTAGAACTTTTATTTATGTATTTATTTATATTTTTAATCTAAAAATAAGAATGTAGCCTTGCTAATATTTAATATCCAAATTGGTGGTGGTTCTTTCACTGGAATGGATGTCAAATAGTCCTGTACCAGCAAAGCATGTGTGACAGACTTTATGTGTCCCCACCAGGCTGGACTTATGGAGTGTATTACGTACGTTACCTAAAGTAATCCTTGGGACTTCTCTGGTGGCGCAGTGGTTGGGACTCCACGCTCCCAGTGCAGGGGGCCCAGGTTCAGTCCCTGGTCAGGGAACTGGATCCCATGTGCATGCTGCAACTAGGAGTTCGCATGTCACAACTGGGGAGCCTGCCAGCCACACTAAGGAGCCCACTGGCAGCAACTAAGGCCCGGCAAAACCAAATAAATAATAAAATTTAAAAAAAAAAAGAAAGTAATCCTTACAGCACGGACAAGTAGCTTTTAAGAATTCCCTGTGAAGAAACCATAGTCTGAAGGTAATACAAATGGTACCTGCACAAGTGACCCAGAGAAAGAGAAATGACTAAGCTCTCATTCCACTCCTCATATGAGCTCTTAGCTGCATATGACATAAAAACAAGGACAGCCCATTCAGATCTGACAAGACATCAGTCTCCCAAATTCAAACCTGTCAAAACCATTTGAAATTATATCTATTACCATTTATAGAGAGCTTTGCTATAATAACAAACATAGCTGGGCCTTGATATCAGTAGTACTAGGAATAGGAGTACACCCATATGGCTTATCAGGGGTGCAAGCAAAAATGTGTTTGGAGGCTGAGGCCCAGATCAAAAGAGCCTGGAGATCACTGGTGTGTGCCACTGCCAACAGTCCTGTGTTCCTGTCCTGACAGTTCTTACAGTTTGCTGTGTACCAAAGGCTTAAGCATTGGGTTTTGTGAAGATTGTTGCTGACACTGCTCAAGGCCAGACATTGGAACCATGACCCTTTGGGATTTGGTTCAGATTCCAGCTGAGGCATTTCAAATAGGGTGGTTTTTGTTTGTTTTTGGTCTGCTTCACGAGTGCCAGATTCCTGTAACAGAAGGAGGAGGAAGGGCAGGTGGGAGCCTTCTGTGCGTGGCCCTCTTCTGGAATCACTGGAGTAGGCCTACTTTATGGGACTCCCGAGGGTCCGTCCTGGTTTACTGCATGTTTCCCCACCCTGCATAATGGGGGGGCCTCCCTCTCAGCCCCAGTCCCTTTCAGGGGCAGAAGATTAAAAAGATCTGCCCAAGTCTTGACAGAGGGAGAGTTCATTCTAAGTGGACTCACTGAGAACAGAGGCACGGTCGCCTGTATCAGTTCTTATCAAAGTGCAGTCCAAAGACCAATGGCATCAGGATTCCTTAGGATGATTTGGAAACATGCAGATTCCCATGTCCCGCCTGAGACCTCCTGACTCAGAATCTGTGAGTGGACTGAGGAAAAAGCATTTTAAATAAACCCTTGTCCCCACCTCTACCAACTGATGATTCTAAAGCATGCTCATATTATAGAAACATCACTCTATATAATGATATTTTTGAAAACTATAGTTTTCCAAAGGGCTTATTCATTTTTCTCAATATGGGATAGGTAGGGCCCAGTAGCCTTCTGTTGATTTTAAGCCCAAGGGTGGAGTGAGGCTCAGAGGGGGTCAGTCACTCACCTAAGTGTGTGGGACGTTCCCAGTGGATGGGAGCTGCCGCTCACACCAGACTCACAGGGCTGTGGGGAGCGAGATGACAGTCCACACATCAGCGAAGGGGGGCCCTGGCTTCAAGTAACTCCATGGGAAGGGGGTGAATTTCTGGGGCAAATTCATCCCTGAAACCATATCCCAGCCTGGGCCCAATGGGAATTACAATCCCACTCATCTTTAGAAAGGGACCTCAGAACTCAATGCTTAAAGGCTGGCCGAGGGCTTCCCTGGTGGCGCAGTGGTTGAGAATCCGCCTGCCGATGCAAGGGACACGGGTTTGTGCCTCGGTCCGGGAAGATCCCACATGCTGCGGAGCGGCTGGGCCCGCGAGCCATGGCCGCGGAGCCTATGCTCCGCAACGGAAGGGGCCACGTTAAAAAAAAAAAAAAAAAAAAAAAAAAGGCTGGCCGATCTAACCACGTGACCAGCAAAATCCATGGAGATTCTTTAGCAAAAAATAGCACAATGCATGCTGGCCTCACAATACTGAAGAGGACTCTGGAGTAGAGGCAAGAATTAGAGCGCCCTCTTCTGGCACAGCCTTCCTTTCCCCCCACCCCCAACCCTACCTCCGTAAAAGACCCTCCTGCCCATGTTCTGCCCCAGGCTGGCCAGCACTCCCTTCCCCAGTCTACCCCCCTCCGCTGCATCCTGGGCCTGTCTCTACCTCGTCACTCATCACACTGCATTGTGCTGCCCGGGTTGGCGTCTGTCTCCCCCAGTGGACAGTGAGTCTCTTGGTAGGGCCTGGGTTCAGTGGTAGGTCACTTGGTGGTAGGGCCTGGGTTCAGTGAATGTTTGTAAAATGAATAGACTCATCACTGGGGCTTCTCCTGTGTCTTTCACGATCACCTCAAGCACCCTCACACCCCACTGAGACAGAGCCCTGGCACTGCCACTCGGTGAACCGCCAGGGTGGTAAGAAAAGTCTAGAATGTCCATTTTCTCTGTCATGGGGAAGAGGCAGACCTGGAGCCAGGGCTGCAATCATAAACCAGAGCTGCAGGACCACCTGCCAACTTGTCACTCTGGGCCTACCTCCCTGCCAGGTAGGAAGGGACCACAGTATTTTCCTCCTCTTAGAGGCTAAGAAATCAACTGAGCAAGGTAAGCCAGCTTTCAAGGCCAACTTCCAATCCAGCTCCCCTGCCGCCCAACCCTTTCTTGCAGCTGAGGTGTTGGCCAATGAGAGTTTGGCTTCTGCTTTCCCATCTTTCTTGGCAACATTCACAACCCTCCCCAATGGTGAGCAATGCAAGTTCCAGGCATGCCTGTTTCATTACTGGCTGCCCAGGTGTCACTTTAACCACAGGGTGAGTGCCTAACTGGTCGTGGGCTGATAAACATGCAAATTTCCATATGCAAACAGTGTTAGGTTGAAGCTTCTTTCCCACTAAGAAAGATACCTGAGAACCAGCTGAGAAAGTTGGGTGTGAGCCCATGTCTTCCTGGCACCATCCACCATTCACGGTTACCAGGTATCTGGGAAGACAAGCTGCTTGTCCCCTCATGCAGGAGTGAGTAAACAGTATACACCCCTCTTCTTCAAGTCCCTAGAGGGTGACTTAAACAGGTACAGCCCTGCTTACTTGTTTCAGTGGTGTTTGAGGTTGGCGCAGTTTGTATGTGATGTGAGTGGTTTCTACACTAACATGGAAACCCTCAGCCTAGTGGCTTTCCACTTTCTTGGGGCCTCGACTCCCATCAGTAGCAGGGATCCTCGCTGTAAGGCAGTGGTGCTTTTTCCAGTAGGTGCCAATGTACAGACCGACAGACCCAGGCTCATTTTCTCACAGGTTTCAACCTGGGGCCACAAGAACTAGGGAAGGACTGCATCTCCTTTCCTGAAGCCCTCAATGGAGCAGCGGGAAGTGATGGTGCAGGCATGGGTGACTCGGCCAGGGTGAGACCTGCAGCTCATTCATCTTGGTCTCTGGCCCTGATGGGGAGGAGATGACACACAAGGGTGAGAGACTCCCGCAGAAGCACCCACCAGAGGAGGGTCAAGGGCGGTTTTGTGGGTACAGGATGGGAAGCCAGGAAAGGAAACCACCCTGGAGTTAGGATTTTGTGTTAAGGCTCTGGGGAGCCATTCTTTTTTACCTGATTTGATTGGCAGCAAATAATAAAAAATAAAAACAACAGTGGAGAAGGGTTACTGAGATACAAGCAACAAAAGGCCCTCTGGAGTCCTAATCAGTGTCCGGAAGCTGGCAGCTTCCCGGGGAAGAGGAAGGAGTGGATTCTTGGATCCAAAGGTCAGGCGGGGTGCGGGCGGGCGCAGGGAGCGAGGGAGGATAGGGGGAGGACGCGCAGGGGGCCGGGACTGGAAGGCAAGAGCCTGGGTCTCACCTCCGGCCGTCCGCGCCGCCAGGGGCCGCCCTCTCGGGCGGGGGTCCCGCGTCCGGCGGACGGGTCGGGGCCGGGGTCGGGCGGGGCCCGGGCCCTGTTCCCGCGCCGGCCAGAGGAATGCGGCCTTTGGCTCTATCCCTGTCCGCATTCCGGTCGGCGCAGGAATGTGAACAGGGTGTTCACTGCGCGCCCTGGACGCGCAAGTTCGGTCCCCTCCCGTCGGAGAACGCCTGGCAACGGCTCCACGGGAGGCCCCCTGTCTGCCACCCCACAGGACCTGCCGCACGTCCGGCTGAAGGACAGGGTCCTGAGGGCTGTCAGGCCAGCTGGGACTCAGCACCAGCCCTCTGGTAGCGGTGCTTCGAGACCAGGTGTGGTTTAGAAAAGGAAGGAAACCCGAAGTAGTCCACTCAGGCACCGAGAAGGCAGGGCTTATAGCTGGAAGGGGAGATGGAATCCACCTTCTCTGACACCAGCCTCAAGGGGCAGAGTTCAGACCCTAGATTTGCCCATCTTCAGGGCATATTGTGGATGGCAAGGCCTAGAGATAGGAAGGGAAAAGTAGACAATTCAGTTTGGGATTAGGTGCTCTTTGACCAGCCAGGGAGAGACTGAATATCCAAGAATAAGCATTTAATTCATTCAACAAATATTTACCAAGCCTCTGCTCTGTGCCAGTCCCTGAGCTAAATTCTGGGGACACAGAGGTGAACAAGGCATCACCTGTCCTTTAGGAGCTGACATTCTGATCCTAGAGACAGTCGCTCAAACACCCAGAGAGGGGGAAGAAGCTGAGGGTGATGGGGAACATAAAAGAATAGCCCAGATTGGGAGATCCAGGAAGGCTTCCTGGAGGAAGCTGCCAAGTGACCTGAAAGGCCAATAGGAGTTAGCCCAAAAGATGGGGGAACAGTGTTCTAGACAGAGGGAACCTTGTGTTCAGAGGCTGAAGGAAGACCATGTGATCCAACTGGTTCCCTGAGCCTGCGCCCCCAAAAGTGCCTGCCATGCCACCAGCTGAGTCACAACAAGGATCAGGGTTCCACCTCAGTTGAACCCATGATATTGGTTGGTTTATGGAGTTCCCATTCTGCAGGAAACACAGTAGTGGGCCTGTAAGGAGTATAAAGAGCATCACGACTCAACATGATGCTTTGGAGTATTTTGGGGACAGAGACATAAAGCCCATAAAGCATCTGGCATGGTACCTAGCATCTAGTAGATGCTCAGTAAACACTGGCTGGTCTTCAACTCCCTGCCTGATTCATTGACTCCTCTTTCCCTTCAAAGTAGCTGTTTGTGCTTCTGAGAAGGGCAGCTGTCCAGCTCTTCTGCCCTGGGGAGGTGCTTGGCTGAGGGACAGACACTGGTCATGGAACTTCCTATTTTTTTGTCCCTCCCTGGTTGAGGAGGGGAGCAGGCAGGAGATGAGAGTGGTGTGGTTGGCCATCATAAAGGTCCTGGAATACATCTGGGGCATCTGCTGCTGCAGGTGCAAAGGATTGGGAGCAGGGAAGGGCCTCGCCTGTAGGTGCATTGTGGGAAGATGGCCCGTGGGTGAGGATAGGAGGGTCAGGGCCAGGAAGGCTGGACTTGGGCAGTAGCTCAGAAAAGGAGCGGTAAGAGCCTGATAAGAGCTGAAGGGGGAGTGCCGGGTGATAGAGACTGAGGAAGCTGATGAGACCAGACTTTGAGCTGATTGGCTGCAGGGTGGAGCCAAGGCCCCAGATCCACTGTTAGATCCTCACGTGGTATTGGTCAGTATGGATCTGAGTACAGGAGGCCACCTGGGATGATAGCCAGTGCATCCCAAATGTTCCTGAGTGATGGAACAAAAATGTTTACGTCCAGAAATTCCTTGTCCAGCCACCCTCCCAGGAATGCACCAGGACCTAAATTCTTCTGTATAGAGGAAAAGTGCAGGCCTTGGAATGGCCTCTCCAGCATTGTTCCTTGGCAAACACAGGAAGATGGGTTTCCTTTAGCTTTGTGGTGCTGACATCTGAATCTGGACCCCTCCCCCAGCCTTTGGGGTGGGGGAAGGGAGGCAGAGGACCAGAGAGTCAATGGAAAATAAACAACCACCTCTGCTCTTCTGACTTATTTCACATTCTTAGAATTTCCTCCCTTAGATTCTGGCTTTATTATTTTAAAACTCCACACCTTCATTAGGGCTGGGAGAATTCCTTGTTGCTGTTGCTGTGGTGAGGCAGGTCCACACAGGGGGCACAGGCCCGGCACCCCAGGAGAAGGGGCCCAGCCATCAGCTTGGTATCAGTGAGCTCCTGACTCAGCCTGTGTGAGGGAGACTTTCAGGACCGGGTGTAGTGTTTCCTTCGGTCACCAATTCATTCATTCATTTATTCGTTCTTTCAACAGCTGTTTACTGAGCACTATCAGGTATGCTGCACTGTGCTGGATGCTGGAAATAGAGAGACGAATTCATTGGAAAAATTGAAAATAATCTTAGGGGAAGATGCCATAATCAAGATGAATAATGCAATATTAAAAAAATAAAAATCAATCCATGGTGAACAAAACAGTAGAATTTTAAATAAAGACAGAAGAATCTGAGGGAAAGGAAAAATGAGTAATACTGATTATGGGTTCAGAATTGAATACGGCATTGGCAGAATATCACACAAGTATTAAAATATCTCATGGAAGTTTGCTTATCGACTTTTAGAAAGAAACTCATGGTATACCATTGAGTGAAAAATAGATTACAGAACCATATATAAAGTATGGTTTCTATTTAAAATATATCCAGGTCCTGGAAACTGTAAGAGCATATGCCAAGATGTTAATTGCTTTCTCTCTTTTATGGCCTTCATTTTGTCTGTCTCTGCTTTTTTGGTTATTTTAACAGTGAACATGTAATACTTGTATAATTAAAGGTATCTTAAAAAGACAAGAGAATTGTAGCAGAGCACGCTGGGCTGTACAATGTAGTTAATCCTGGGCTATGAGAGACTGGAGAATTCTCCAAATCACCCTGCTTCTCAGTGCTGGCAAGGGGGCAGGGCCAGGTTTACCACTCCCACTTTATAGATGAGGAAGCCGAGGCTCAGCGAGGTGGAGGACTCAGAGAATAGCACCATTGGGACCTGGTGGAACCGGCCTTTGCATGCTGCCCTGGATCCGCATTACCCACAGCCTGGTTTGTTGGGTCTCTTGCTTCCCAGCTTCTTCCAAACTGAAACCTCTAAGCCTCCCTTCTTCTTGGCCAGCTGCTCCCCCATTGACCTACCTCTTCCATTGGTGCTTTCTCAACAGAGAGCATAACTGTAGGAAGAAAACCTGCAAGAAATATCTGGGGGCTTCCCTGGTGGCGCAGTGGTTGAGAGTCTGCCTGCCGATGCAGGTGACATGGGTTCGTGCCCCGGTCCGGGAAGATCCCACATGCCGTGGAGCGGCTGGGCCCATGAGCCATGGCAGCTGAGCCTGTGCGTCCGGAGCCTGTGCTCCGCAACGGGAGAGACCACAACAGTGAGAGGCCCACGTAACAAAAATAAAAAATAAATAAAATAAAGAAATATCTGGGTGGGTGTGGCTGGCCCCTCTCTGGGCTTGTAAGGAACTGAGTGAAGGAATGAGAAAGTATTTCCAGTGTTATGTTTTTCTCTCTGGCACAGACACGCCCTGCAGATTGGCATGAATCATAAGTAATTCTCTAAAGACCCCATCTTCCTGGAAATGCCTAGTGATATTTCCCAGAGTTCAGAACCCATCAGCCCTTCATGCCAGCAGGCTTGCCTATTGCCCACCCGCTGCAAACTTCTGGCCATCCCCGGGGGAGGGCCCTGAGGGGAGAGGGACCTGAGGCAGAGGTGCCACTTCTGGAAGCTACGGCCACTCTGGGGTTTGTTCACACAAGCCTCAGAGCTGAGACCTTCCTGACTTAGCAGTCCAACTGTCTTAAGCATGGTGTCTGTGGAGGCAGAATAGAGGCCCTTTCTCTCCTAAAAGCAGGTTCCCAGGCTCCAGCCCACTCTTAGAGTGTGTGGTCTCTGCTTGTCTATTGAATGCCACGAAGCAAGGGCACCCTTGCTTCTAAATGTGGGTGTGGAAGATTGCATTTCCTGAAGATGGCTGTGATAATATTCCTCTTGCAGCTGGCTATGGCTATGTCTCTAAATTATGACAATGACATGTAAGTGGAATTATTGTGTAGAAATTTCTGGAAAGTTTCTTTCAGAGAGAAGTGGAATGCCCTTCTTGTCGCTTTCTCCATACTGCTGCCTGTAATACAGATTGGATGGCTGGAGCTCTAGCAGCCTTCTTGGACCATGAAGATGGGGTGGGGGAAAGCTTTAACAAATGCAAGAAACCCAGAAGCAATGAAAGAAAAATTAACATATTTGACTAGTTGACAATTTTAAACTTTGTGTGGCAAGAGATAACACAAAGACAACAGATAAAGAGATTTACAGACCATGTTTATAAACCAGGACAAAAGGAGCAAAGAATTTTTAGAAACTGACAAGAAGAAGATAAATGACCCAATAGAAATATTGGCAATTTATTTAAAAGCAATTCTAAAGAACCAAAAGATATGAAAAATCACTAGTAGTTAACAAAGTAGTTAAATCAGCCACCCCCCAAAAATGAAAAGGATTGGTAATACCTATTGCTTGTGGACCTGCAGAGAAAGAAAGGGATATTCACATACATTGTTAGTGGAAATGTCCATTTTTATAGGCTTTCTAAAAAATCAATCTGGCAGCATCAATTAAAATTATTATATAAAATTAACAATTTGATATATTATAAATTGTATAAATTATATGTACATAAATATATTTTGACTGCCAGTCTATTCTTTATTATCTATCCTCAAATATCTGTACAAGATAATGATAATTATTGCAGCTCTGTCCATAGTGTCCAAAAATTGGAATCGAAGTGAATGACCATTTATAGGTTGAGTAAATTAGGGTGCATCCATACCTAGGAAAGTTGTGCAGCCATTAAAAGAATGAAATAGAGAAATGCCATAATAAATTTTCATTAGACATTGAATAAGAAAAGCAAGATGAAGAAAAGCATTTACAGTATTTAGGGAAAACGATGATTTAAAAACCTAGATATAGCAGAAGCAAGAAGAACTACAATCCTGCAGCCTTTGGAACAAAAACCACATTCACAGAAAGATAGACAAGGTGAAAAGGCAGAGGGCTATGTACCAGATGAAGGAACAAGATAAAACCCCAGAAAAACAACCAAATGAAGTGGAGATAGGCAACCTTCCAGAAAAAGAATTCAGAATAATGATAGTGAAGATGATCCAGGACCTTGGAAAAAGAATGGAGGCAAAGATTGAGACGATGTAAGAAATGTATAACAAAGATCTAGAAGAATTAAAGAACAAACAAACAGAGATGAACAATACAATAACTGAAATGAAAAATACACTAGAAGGAATCAATAGCAGAATAACTGAGGGAGAAGAACGGATAAGTGATCTGGAAGACAGAATGGTGGAATTCGCTGCTGTGGAACAGAATAAAGAAAAAAGAATGAAAAGAAATGAAGACAGCCTAAGAGACCTCTGGGACGACATTAAACACAACAACATTCACATTATAGGGGTCCCAGAAGGAGAAGAGAGAAAGGACCCGAGAAAATATTTGAAGAGATTATAATCAAAAATATCTCTAACATGGGAAAGGAAATAGCCACCCAAGTCCAGGAAGCACACAGAGTCCCATACAGGATAAACCCAAGGAGAAACACGCCAAGACACATAGTAATCAAATTGGCAAAAATTAAAGACAAAGAAAAATTATTGAAAGCAGCAAGGGAAAAATGACAAATAACATACAAGAGAACTCCCATAAGGTTAACAGCTGATTTCTCAGTAGAAACTCTACAAGCCAGAAGGGAGTGGCATGATATACTTAAAGTGATGAAAGGGAAGAACCTACAATCAAGATTACTCTACCCAGCAAGGATCTCATTCAGATTCGATGGAGAAATCAAAAGCTTTACAGACAAGCAAAAGCTAAGAGAATTCAACACCACCAACCAGCTATACAACAAACGCTAAAGGAACTTCTCTAAGTGGGAAACAAAAGAGAAGAAAAGGACCTACAAAAACAATCCCCAAACAATTAAGAAAATGGTAATAGGAACATACATATTGATAATTGCCTTAAACGTGAATGGATTAAATGCTCCAACCAAAAGACACAGGCTTGCTGGATGGATACAAAAACAAGACCCATATATATGCTGTCTACAAGAGACCCACTTCAAACCTAGGGACACATACAGACTGGAGGTGAGGGGAAGGAAAAAGATATTCCATGCAAATGGAAATCAAAAGAAAGCTGGAGTAGCAATAATCATATCAGATAAAATAGACATTAAAATAAAGAATGTTACAAGAGACAAGGAAGAACACTACATAATGATCAAGGTATCAATCCAAGAAGAAGATATAACAACTATAAATACATATACACCCAACATGGGAGCACCTCAATACATAAGGCAACTGCTAACAGCTATAAAAGAGGAAATCAACAGTGACACAATAATAGTGGGGGACTTTAACACCTCACTTACACCAATGGACAGATCATCCAAACAGAAAATTAATAAGGAAAAATAAGCTTTAAATGACACAATAGACCAGATAGATTTAATTGATATTTATAGGACAGTTCATCCAAAAACAGCAGATTACACTTTCTTCTCAAGTGCGCACAGAAGATTCTCCAGGATAGATCACATCTTGGGTCACAAATCAAGCCTCAGTAAATTTAAGAAACTGAGATCATATCAAGCATCTTTTCTAATCACAAAGCTATGAGATTAGGTATCAATTACAGGGAAAAAAACGTAAAAAACACAAACACTGGAGTCTAAACAATACGTAACTAAATAACCAAGAGATCACTGAAGAAATCAAAGAGGAAATCAAAAAATACCTAGAAACAAATTACAATTAAAACATGACGCTCTATGGGATGCAGCAAAAACAGTTCTAAGAGGGAAGTTTATAGCTATACAAGCTTACCTCAAGAAACAAGAAAAATCTCAAACAATCTAGCGTTACACCTAAAGGAACTAGAGAAAGAAGAACAAACAAAACCCAAAGTTAGCAGAAGGAAAGAAATCATAAAGATCAGAGCAGAAATAAATAACATAGAAACAAAGAAAACAGTAACAAAGATCAATAAAACTAAAAGCTTGTTCTTTGAGAAGATAAACAAAATTGATAAACCATTAGCCAGACTCATCAAGAAAAAGTGGGAGAGGACTCAAATCAGTAAAATTAGAAATGAAAAAGGAGAAGTTACAAAAGACATTGCAGAAATACAAAGCATCCTAAGAGACTACTACAAGCAACTCTAGGCCAATAAAATGGACAACCTGGAAGAAATGGACAAATTCTTAGAAAGGTATAACCTTCCAAGACTGAACCAGGAAGAAATAGAAAATATGAACAGACAAATCACAAACAATGAAATTGAAACTGTCATTAAAAACCTTCCAACAAACAAAAGTTCAGGACCAGATGGCTTCATAGGTGAATTCTATCAAATATTCAGAGAAGAGCTAACACCCATCCTTCTCAAACTCTTCCAAAAAATTGCAGAGAAAGGACAACTCCCAAACTCACTCTATGAGGCCACCATCACCCTGACACCAAAACCAGACAAAGATACTACAAAAAAAGGAAATTACAGACCCATATCACTGATGAATAGAGATGCAAAAGTCCTCAACAAAATACTAGCAAGCAGAATCCAAGAACACATTAAAAGGATCATACACCATGATCAAGTGGGCTTTATCCCAGGGATGCAAGGATTCTTCAATATACACAAATCAATCAATGTGATACACCATATTAACAAATTGAGGAATAAAAACCATATGATAATGTCAATAGATGCAGAAAAAGCTTTTGACAAAATTCAAAACCCATTATGATAAAAACTCTCCAGAAAGTGGGCATAGAGTGAACCTACCTCAACATAATAAAGGTCGTATATGACAAACCCACAGCAAACATCATTCTCAATGGTGAAAAACTGAAAACATTTGCTCTAAGATCAGCAAAAGGACAAGGATGTCCACTCTCACCACTATGATTTAATATAGTTTTGGAAGTCCTAGCCACAGCAATCAGAGAAGACAAAGAAATACAAGGAATACAAATTGAAAAAGAAGAAGTAAAACTGTCACTGTTTGCAGATGACATGATACTATACATAGAGAATCCTAAAGATGCCACCAGAAAACTACTAGAGCTAATCAATGAATTTGGTAAAGTTATAAGATAAAAAATTAATGCACAGAAATATCTTGCATTCCTATAAACTAATGATGAAAAATCTGAAAGAGAAATTAAGGAAGCACTCCCATTTACCATTGCAACAAAAGAATAATATACCTAGGAAGAAACCTATCTAGGGAGACAAAAGACCTGTATGCAGAAAACTGTAAGACACTGATGAAAGAAATTAAAGATGATACCAATAGATGGAGAGATATACCATGTTCTTGGATTGGAAGAATCAATATTGTGAAAATGACTATACTACCCAAAGCAATCTACAGATTCAATGCAATCCCTATCAAATAACCAATGGCATTTTTTACAGAACTAGAGCAAAAAAATCTTAAAATTTGTATGGAGACAAAAAAGACCCCGAATAGCCAAAGCAGTCTTGAGGGAAAAAAACAGAGCTAGAGGAATCAGACTCCCTGACTTCAGACTATACTACAAAGCTACAGTAATCAAGACAATACGGTACTGGCACAAAAAACAGAAATATAGATCAATGGAACAGGATAGAAAGCCCAGAGGTAAACCCGTGCACCTATGGTCAACTAATCTATGACAAAGGAGGCAAGGATATACAATGAAGAAAAGACAGTCTCTTCGATAAGTGGTGCTGGGAAAACTGGACAGCTACATGTAAAAGGATGAAATTAGAAAACTCCCTAACACCATACACAAAAATAAACTCAAAATGGATTAGAGACCTAAATGTACATCCGGACACTATAAAACTCTTAGACGAAAACATAGGAAGAACACTCTTTGACATAAATCACAACAAGATCTTTTTTGATCCACCTCCTAGAGTAATGGAAATAAAACCAAAAATAAACAAATGGGACCTAATGAAACATAAAAGCTTTTGCACAGCAAAGGAAATCATAAACAAGACATAAAGACAGCCCTCAGAATGGGAGAAATATGTGCAAATGAATCATCGGACAAAGGATTAATTTCCAAAATATATAAACAGCTCATGCAGCTCAATATTAAAAAAACAAACAACCCAATCCAAAAATGGGCAGAAGACCTAAATAGACATTTCTCCATAGAAGACGTACAGATGGCCAAGAAGCACATGAAAAGCTGCTCAACATCACTAATCATTACAGAAATGCAAGTCAAAACTACAGTGAGGTATCACCTCACACCAGTTAGAATGGGCAGTATCAGAAAATCTACAAACAACAAATGCTGGACAGGGTGTGGAGAAAAGGGAACCCTCTTGCACTGTTGGTGGGAATGTAAATTGATACAGCCACTATGGAGGTTCCTTAAAAAACTAAAAATAGTATTACCATATGACCCAGCAATCCCACTACTGGCATATACCCAGAGAAAACCATAATTCAAAAAGACACATGCACCCCAATGTTCATTGCAGCAATATTTACAATAGGCAGGTCATGGAAGCAATCTAAATGCCCATCGACAGACGAATGGATAAAGATGTGGTACATATATACAATGGAATATTACTCAGCCATAAAAAGGAACAAAATTGGGTCATTTGTAGAGACGTGAATGCACTTAGCGACTGTCATACAGAGTGAAATAAGTCAGAAAGAGAAAAACAAATATCATATATTAACACATATATGTGGAACCTAGAAAATGGTACAGATGAACTGGTTTGCAGGGCAGAAATTGAGACACCGACGTAGAGAAAAAACTTATGGACACCAAGGGGGGAAAGCAGCAGGGGGTGGTGGTGGTGGTGTGATGAATTGGGCAATTGGGATTGACATGTACACACTGATATGCATAAAATGGATGACTTATACGAACCTACTGTATAAAAAAAAACAAACCTAGAGTCATATATATATATATACGTATATATAGTTTATGTGTATATATATATGCACATATACATATACATATACATATATGTTTGGGTCCTTCAAGAATCAGTCACTAAAATGGGATATTAGACTTCAAGTTTATTGGGAAAAACTCCTGTGATTAAAAAAATGGAGAGTTTGGGGCTTCCCTGGTGACGCAGTAGATAAGAATCTGCTTGTCAATGCAGGGGACACAGGTTCGATCTCTGGTCCGGGAAGATCCCACATGCCGCAGAGCAACTAAGCCTGTGCTCCACAAGTACTGACCGCACTCTAGAGCCTGTGAGCCACAACTACTGAGCCCACGTGCCACAACTACTGAAGCCTGTGCACCTAGCGCCCGTGCTCCACAACAAGTGAAGCCACCGCAATGAGAAGCCCGTGCACCGCAACAAAGAGTAGCCCCCGCTCGCAGAAAGCCCACGCTCAGCAATGAAGACCCAACGCAGCCAAAAATAAATAAATAAATAAATTTTAAATATGGGGAGTTTGCTGGAGGAGGCTGGGAGAATGCAGTTCTGAGAAAGTTTTGGCAACTTGGATGGGGTGTCACTGAATCCAAGTCCCAAGTTCCTGGAGTTCCGTGTCCTGGGAACAGGCCTGGCTTAATGTCCGTGCCTTGCTGGGTCAGAGACTGGGGAAGCCTGGCCTCAATGCAAACACTACAGTCAGAGGTATGAGAGGCGCAGTCCTGTGCTGCCACGTGTTCACACATGTGGTTATGCTTGCATATGTTTGTGTCTAAATATAGATATATGTGCATGTATGTATACATGTGGATATGTGTGTGTGTATATACATATATACATTTAGTAGATGTGTGATATCTAGGCATAGAGACAAGTGTGGAAGGAGATGCACTAGGTTGCTACATGGCTTATGGGAAGGGGTCCTACAAAAGAAAAAAGGAAAAAAGAGAAAGAAAGAAAGGAAGGAAGGAAGGAAAGAAGGAAGGAAGAAAGAGAAAGAAAAGAAAAGAAGAAAAAAATGCACTAAAATCTCTAGAATTCCAGGCTCCCATATTCAATAGTCTCTACAACATCTGAAGAAGTAGCTCAATTTCTACACGTTTAAAAAATGAATTTGAGTTTCTCACCTCCAGTGATCAAACCCTGCTCTTCTTGCAGCCCTACTCAGTTTCTGACTCCTGTTTGTCTGTAGATGACCTGTTTTCCTCCTGCTGGAAGTCTTTAGAATCTTTTTTATGCCAGGTATTTGGAAATCTCTCCACCACTTCTCTTGCTCTGGGTCTTTTTTCATTTACTGTACTGGGTACTTGACAGGCACTTAACTCATGTCCTTCCGTTCAGGGAAGTTCTCTTGTGATATTTTTACATATGATTTCCTTCTCTCCACTTCCTCTGTACCTCCTTTCCTCATTGGGCCTCTGATTGAGCCTCCAAATTTTTTCATCTTTTCTCTCCTGTCCTTTCTCTTTTTAGTCTCTCTGGATGATTTTTCTAATCTCCAAATCTTCCTATTAAATCTTGTCTGTTTTATTTTAGAATCACAATTTTAATTTCTGATTTTTTTTCTTTCTGTCTTTAAAAAATATTCTAATCTAATTTAACAGAAGCCAGTTGCTCACCTCTCTAAAGATATTATTGTTTTTCTTGACGTTTTCTTCTACTCTGTGCATTATATGTTGTCTGCTTTATTCTGTTTCTTTGTTGTGGTTTCTGTCTCTTGTGGCAGGAGTTTTTTCAAGTGACTGGTGACTCTTGCACATCTGTTCATAATTCAAGAGGGGTGCTCAGAAAAATCTAACAGGAAACTGTGTGCTTAGCTAGAGCTTTGTTTCACTGGAGGGTGATAGGAGGACCGGGGTTTGTCTGGGAGCCCCAGGTGTCAGTTTCTGTGGGTCTTTCCTCTGAGGCCATTCAGTTTCTTCTGAGAATGGTATAATCTACCCCTGGTGGGGAGGGCAGGGCTCACTGCATGGGGCTGAGTGGCAGCCAGTGTTTGGGGGTGTGGGGGGAAATGGGTCATGGGCTCATCCTCCATGTGTGGACCTTCACCCAATCCCCTGTTTTCAGTGCTGGGTCCCCCTTACCCTCTGTTGTGCCCTGGTGCCGCTGAATCTGGAGTCCCCCAGGGTCTAACTTTACAGTCTCCTCTGGGTGAAGGATAAGCTAGCCTGTTGCCCAGTAGGGAGGGAGCCGGGGTCTCACTGCTTGTGCCCTGCTTTCCACTCCAGCCCCTCCTGCAGTGCCTGCCTTCTGAGAAACCAGAAGAGTAGTCGGTGGGCTCCTGACGGGCAGGTCCCTCCAGACTGGCACTTGGTTTTAGTTTGTCCATCTGCCACTTACTTTTCCTCTTTTATAAACGCACTAACATCTTTGCTCTGTTAGTTTTTCCCCTCTACCCCCTGCCATCTAAGGGTCCTTGTGGGACTATATATGATTTCATATATATATCTATCTCCCATATATACATATATATATATATCTATCTCCCATATACATATATCTCCTATATATATATATATATCTCACATATATATATATATATATATATATATATATATATATCTCCCATATACATATATCTCCTATATATATATCTATCTCCCATATATACATATATATATATATCTATCTCCCATATACATATATCTCCTATATATATATATCTATCTCCCATATACATATATCTCCTATATATATATCTATCTCCCATATATACATATATATATATCTATCTCCCATATACATATATCTCCTATATATATATCTGTCTCCCATATACATGTATATGTAGTTGTGCAATTTGCTCTTTTCACTCATTACTAGGTCATGGGCGTTATTCCATCTGCATATGCAGGTCTATCCATCCCCTGGATGTATTTAACTATCCCCCCTTGTCATGACTTCATGTGGTGGCTTGTTCAGAATTTTCACCCCTGAAACCAGGGTTGCTGGGAGCTTCCTGTGTGTCCACAGTGGTGCACCCTGCCCTCCACCTTGAGCCTCCATCTGCAGGACCCTGCCGGTCACAGCTGGATCGGAGACCCTCACACCACATCTCTGCTGGGAGATGTGCTGAGATGGAGTTGGAGGGTGGCTCTCGCCCTTCCGGGAGAGAGTAGGTGTGCAGGAGGGTGCTAGCGAGGGACCTGGCTTCCCTGCCAATCGGCCCATCGGAGTGCCTGAAACTGACTCACTCCCAGTGTCTGCACTTTTCTAGGGAAGAGGCCTCCCCACCTGCCCAGGGCATCACCGTGAGTCAGAGATGAGGCTCCTGTCCCACCTGCCCCCACCCTTGAGCCCTGGTTCCCAGGTCCGAGTTCCCAGGCAGGCTGCCGCAGACATGCCAGTGAGAGGGTGTCCAGGCTTTAAAGATGACCTGGCAGCCTGGGCTGAGAAGGTCTTCAATGGTATTTTTTGAATAAGTAAGATATCCACAGACTCTTTACATTCTTGGACTCAAATATGGTGAAATTGTCCCTCACGTTCTTGTCACACAGCCAGGCAGCTCCTTTCATTACAGGCAACTGGTGCTAATTTCTTGTACAGTCTTAAAGAGGTATTTTAACGGGAAAAAGAAAAGGTCAAAAAAGGTCCACACGTCCCTATCTGGAACCCTTGGGGGCAGGTGAGTTTGGGAATTTGGAATTCAAGGAGTGTACAAAAGTAGTACGTGTATATTATGTCACACCCCCAGCAGAGTCTGTGACAAAACACGCTAGTATTTCTGCACCAGGTAGGATAAATGGAGCCGTAATCAGCCTTAAGTAAGTTCAGTTCATTTCAGTTCAAGTTTTGCTACCACAAGAGTTTGTGCCAAATTTCCTAAGCAAACAAACAAACAAAAACTTCTTTTTTTTAGAGAGTTTTGAACTTCATAATTGTGGATAAGGGAATGTGGACTTGTGTTTATACTACTCCTTATTTAAAAGCTTACGGTAGTATTCTGTACACAATGGATCAGTACTAAGGAGCTTTTTTTGGGTTGTTTTTTGTTTTTTTGGTTTTTTTGCATCCGCATAGTATTCCATTATACACATGCACCAGTTAATTTAACCTTTTTAAGGACATTTGGGTTACTTGCAGTTTTCTCCCCAGCGGCATCAGCGCTGCAGTGAATACATTGTACACTCATTTAGCACATGAGCAAGCATATCTGTAGGATAAATTCCTAGCAGTGGGATCGCTGGGCCAATTAATAATAATGATATTAACATTTGCATGGCATTTGCTAAGAGCCGGACACTATAGTATGTGCTCTACAATTGCTAATATATTTTAATCCTTTCATGAGCATCTCCAGAGGTAGGTACTATTATCATCCCCTTTTACAGATGAGAAAAACTGAGGCACAGAAAAGTAGGCGACCTGAACAGCTAGGATTCAGACCAAGGTTCTGGGGCTCCACTTCATTCTCTTAACTATTACATTCTACAGCCTTTGGAAGGTCATGGGAATTTGTCACTTAAAGGGATATTGTCAATCTTCCATACAGCATTACCAATTCCCATTCCCACCAGCAGTGTGTGAGTGCCCTGTTTTCACACCGACGCTGTGCTGAATCAAAGGTTTTGATCTTTGCCAATCAGATATGTGAAAACAGTATCTCTGTGCAGTCGTAACTGGAATTTCTTTCATTATGAGTCAGGTCGGGCATCTCTTCACCCAAGGGCCATTTGTGTTTTTTTTCCTATGAACTATCATTCATATCTTTTGCTCATTTTTCTGTTTGGTTATGTCTGTGACTTTTGTTGAGCTTTTTATATCTTGGGAAGGTGAATCCTTGGTGACTCAAGTAATACAGATTATTTCCCAGGTAGTCATTCATCTTTTGATTTTGGTTGTGGTGAGTTTTGGGCAGAGTATCGTGAGGAAGTGAATGAAGGAAAAGGCATCAGCGTTGGGAAGTGGAAAGAGGGAGAAGACAGAACAGATCCTTGAGAGAGATGTCCTCTGCTGACTGAGGCAGGAGGAAAGGAAGGTGAGAGTGAAGGGACCACTTGTGGAGACTGGAAGACAGGGCTCAAACACTCCAGGTGTGGTCCACTCAGACTGGCAGGTGTGGGGAGGAAAGGTTCCATGGCAGACGTGAAGATGTCTCTCCAAGAAATGACTGCCCAGATGCAAGGCTGTGGTCAGCTCACAACCTACAGCTGTTGACTCCTGCTACATCCACCCAGCTTTCAGAACAAGTTTAAGGCCTTCTTGGCGGTGGCCTTGGGAAATGACTGAGCAAGGTGGTGGTACAAGGGCCGAGGCATTTCCATGCTTCCCCCTAACCCTGGGCTCCTCTAGTGCTCCCTGGTGGGCTGGCAGAGACTGTCAGGTCCACACCGCAGTCTGGAAGCTCCAATCGTGTTTTCTCTCCCTTCTTTCACAGGTGTTTTCTCCTCTGCCACACTTCACCCCATAAGTCATCTTGCATTCCTAACTCCATCTCAGCATCAGCGTCCTGGAAAACCCAAGCAGCCCAGACTCCTAAAATCTTCTGGTAAAAATTGACATAAAAATTTTAGAATTCAAGAGCTATTCCTCAGTTTTAAAAAGTTCACTGAAATATAGTTCTTGTTTGAATCTAGAGATTTGCTTATTTGTTTTCCATTTGGTGGTGACTGTAAGTGTCCTTTGGCTTGGACATAAAACAAAAATGTTGGCCTGTGGGTGAAGCCAGCTGAGGGCAGGCCTACCAACACCTGGGGGTATTCTGATCTCAGCTCAGAGGCTGAAGGAGCATTGTGGAGTAGCCGATCTGGGTCTGGGGTGACTGAACAGGCAGGCCAGGACCTCTGGACGGGTCTCTGAGGTAAGGGATGTGGGAGCACCTCCAACACTGGCCCCAGGCCTGAGAACACACCACACAGGAGGTGGGGTTCAGAAACGTCTTCCCCAGCAGCTACAGGTGGACCGACTGTGCAGCCCTCGTGGGCAGCCTCTCTCTGGCCCAGCCATCTCTCCCGGGCTTGCTGCCGTGCCCTGGCTGGTCTCCACGTTGCCAGAGTGACCCTATTATAACACTTCTCGGCCTTCAGCTTTGGATGATAAAACCTGGAGTCCATCTCCTTAGCCTGCAATTCAAGGCCCTTCATACACTGGCCCTGCTCTTCCTTTTCAGTCTCTTTTTAACCACCCCCATCCTTTAATCCCTTCATTCCACAGTCACAGGACCACCGGCCAGTCTGAGAACCCCGTGGGCATTGTGTCCCAGCTAGTGTCTCTGCCTGAAACACCCTCTCTTTCTCTCTCCACCCTTTAAGGCCTAGCCGATATATCAGCTCCTCAGATGTGATTTACAGAGAGAGAGGTAGAGAGGAGATAGGGAAGTGTGGGTTCAGTTTGCCATGTTCAAGTTACCTTAAGAGACTGCAGTAAATATTCAAAGTGCTCTTAATTAGAAAACATCTCTCCCCCACCCACTACCCCGTGGAACTGCCACGTCTTAGCAGATGCCCAGTGCAGAGCCTGGACCAAATGGGAGCTGGGTTATATGAGTTACACATACATTCCTGGAAGAGAGTCTAACAGGCAGTTCTTAGCCTTTCTTCCTGCAGCCATTTTCAGCCCCTGCTGGCCACCCCCATTTCCTCCATGACCACAATGACTGATCAACATTAAAACCACTAATTTGTGTCAGACATTCTTTCAACTTTCTTACCAAGATTGCCTGAAATGTTGAAATGCAGTAGAATGTAAGTCAGCCTTACACTTACTGAGCATGTAATATGGGTGATGCATGGTCGTGGGTGGTAGGTCGGTGTGTTACAAGGAAGCATAATATGCAACAGAGTGCATGCCTCCACGGGGAACGGATAGCCCCGTTTGTAGACAAGGCAAATATCAGTCCATCAATGGCTATGCGTGGTAAGTGACACAGGTCCTAAGTGACCGGGAACCTCAGAGGAAGGTGCTCACAGCAGCTGAGGCAGCCGGGGAGCGCTTCCCACAGGAGGTGGGGATTGAGACGGTGTTTGAAGAATGGCAGGAGCTGAGACTCTCCTCTCACTCTTAGGGAGGAGGGCCTCGAGGGAGAATGCGGCTCTGTGAATCACTTAGGAGGAGCCCTACTTTGTTTGATGAGCCTGGGATGCATCAGATATCTTTGTTCTTTCTTTCATTTTTTTAAAAACAAATTTATTTATTTTCAGCTGCATTGGGTCTTCGTTGCTGTGCGCAGGCTTTCTCTAGTTGCGGCGAGCAGGGGCTACTCTTCGTCGCAGTGCGTGGGCTTCTCATTGCAGTGTCTTGTCTTATTACGGAGCACTGGCTCTAGGCACGCAGGCTTCAGTAGTTGTAGCACACAGGCTCAGTAGTTGTGGCACGCGGGCCCTAGAGCACAGGCTCAGTAGTTGTGGCGCACGGGCTTAGTTGCTCTGCGGCATGTAGGATCTTCCTGGACCAAGGCTCGAACCCGTGTCCCCTGCATCGGCAAGTGGACTTTTAACCACTGTGCCACCAGGGTACCCCAGATATCTTTTTAAAGCACTGCTTGTCAACCATGGCTAATATTTTAATTACCTGGAAGCTTGAAAAAATGCTAATATCTGGGTCTCGCCTCCAAGGAGCATGATTGAGTTGGTCTGGGGTGCGGCCCGGCTGCGGGGAGTTTTAGAAAGCTCTCCTGGTGATGTGCGGTGTGCAGCCAGGGCTGAAAGCCTTGGCCGTATTGGAAGTTCAGGCAACGTGAGGCTGTCAGCCTGTCAGCTCTGGCACTTCTGAGGCATGCCTCTCATTCCAACCTCCTGGACAGCAGCCACCCCAGGGAGGGGTCCGGGCCTCTCTTAAATCCCACTCACACACCTGGCACGAGGTTCCCAGGAGGATGTCACAGTTTCACATTAAGCAGTCACGCAGTTATCAAGCAGGCTGCGAGCTGCTTGGCTTTCCTTCTGCCGTCAGTTCCTCTCCTCTGGTGCTTTCCTGAAGCTCTGAAGCTGTGGCCGTCGGAAGGGGTGGGGGGCGGGGGCAGCTCCCAGGACAGCGCCACGGGCGGGTTCCCTGAGCACACATCTACACGCGTGGGCTGGGCAGGGGCCTGGCACAGACCACAGAGGTGGTGCCAGAGGGGATTTCTCTCCCTGCCTTTCCTGGCACTGAGCGGCGCCTGAGTAAAGTCCAGATTGCCGTTTGAAGCCCTCTCTGCTCAGTGGTCTCAGGAACGGTGCTCCTCGTTTCAGAGAACTCTGTAGGTGTGTGGTTCTTGGCTGCACGCTGGCATGCCCATGCTGGGTGAGGACGGGCCACCAGTCGCAGGTTTGACCCAGGGAGGCCACGGCCCCACCCCTGTGCAGCAGCGAAGCCAGGTGTCCAAGCGACCCCAGTGAAAGGGCACAGAGGGGTAACAGCATGATCTTCCGACAAGAAAGATTGCTACATCCTGGGGTTTACAATCCAGGCACGAGATGAAATGCCCTAGCTTGGTGGCCCTTTTATTTAGTTATTTATTTTAAAATAACTTTATGGATTTTGTTTTTAAAGGATCCATGTTCTTTATTAAAAGGAAACAATGCAAACGGCAACACCCCCAGAAGAAATGGAAGTCCCACGCGCTCAAGAAAGCTGGTCTCTTTAACACTTTGTGAGCATCTCCAAAGGTCAGTGCTGCTGGCACTGGGCGTGTGCGCCAGGCAGGGGCACAGAGAACTCGACCTCTGAAAATCTTCTCAGTCCTGGGCCTGCATAAATGATGCGATGACTGTCTCTCCAAAACCCCCCTCTAGAGACTTCCCACCACCCTGCCTTCTTGGAAAGAACATCCAGTGCTCCCACACCGGAACCGGTCCAAGCAGAGAGGATGCCGAGGCGGTGGCTCATCTTCCTCGGGTCTGGCGGGAGCGGCCTCCTGGCACTCGTGTGCAGTCAGCTCCTTTGCCTCACAGCCCTGCAACTATGCGAAGAATGTGAACCATTTCCCATGGGACTGGCAACCGAGAAGCAATTCTGAGTCCAACCTCCCCAAATATCTGCCTTGCAAACAGATAAAACAAAGAAGCATCCTGAAAATGTGATCTTTGGCCAGTCACCTTAGGCGGCGTGCACACCTGCTCGCCTGCTGGGAGTGTTTCTGCTTCCAGAGGCCATCTTGGAGTTGCTGAGGCTTGGGATGTGTGTGTTCCCCAAGAGGGCAGAGAACAGAGGACTCTCTGAAAGGGGCCTCTCAGGGGAATGGGGACCAAGTAATGACCCAGGTCCTTTGCAGGGGTCTGCCTTCTATCCCGGTTCTGGGGTCTTCTGGGTGCCTTTTGGCCCCTGAGATGTCTGGGCTGCCTTCTCCGGCAGTAAGAAACCACTTAGAGCAGCCTTTGGCCTGTCCAGTCCACAACACCTCCCATTTTGTGGCCTGATGAGGCGGGGACAGGGGCAGGGGCAGGGCCAAGACCATGGCAAGCCTGTGAGAGGGGAAGAGGACACAACTTTCTGAGTCGCTCTCACCTTCTGAGGCCCCAGAATACCTTGCTGCGTCACTGCAGGTATGATGGGGTCCCCATGACCTAAATAACCTTCCAGACGTAGGGCAGGTGGGAGCCCTGACTCATCCCAGGGGAGCCTGCCTTGGGGAGGGTGGAAGTGGGGATTGATAATCCCGAGATGTTGAAACCACCACCCTGCTCAGTGACGGCTCAGTGAAACATGGTATGTCCGCAGTGTGGAAAATCACATAAAAATCATTACTGTGAAGACTATTTAGCAACATTACAAATGTTCGTGATACAATGCTAGGTGAATAAAAGAAGAGATTCATGCAGAAAAGACTACAAAGGGATTTAAAAAAATAACAGTTGCTACAGTGGTGTGATTATGGACATCATTCTTTTTTAAAAAAATTTATTTATTTATGTATTTATTTTTGGCTGTGTTGGGTCTTCGTTGCTGTGTGCGGGCTTTCCTAGTTGCGGCGAGCGGGGGCTACTCTTCATTGTGGTGCGCAGGCTTCTCATTGCCGTGGCTTCTCTTGTTGCGGAGCACGGGCTCTAGGCACGTGGGCTTCAGTAGTTGTGGCACGCAGGCTCAGTAGTTGTGGCTCACGGGCTGTAAAGCACAGGCACAGTAGTTGTGGTGCATGGACTTAGTTGCTCCATGGCATGTGGGGTCATCCTGGACCAGGGGCTCGAACCTGTGTCTCCTGCCCTGGCAGGCAGATTCAGATTCTTAACCACTGTGCCACCAGGGAAGTCCCAGCACATCATTCTTTTAAAAGAAAGCAGTGGCTTTAATGTCAGACGGATCTGGATTATTTGCTTAGTTATACAGTTATTTCTCATTAGAAGCAACATTGGCAGGTAGCTTAACGTCTCTGAGATTGGCTCCTCATCTGTAAAAGGTGCACAATAATTCCTACCTTACAAGATTCCTGGGAAGATAAATCAGTTGATGCGTCTCCTCTCTTCTTACCTTCTTTCCTCCTCCTCCTCCTTCTCTCCCTCCCCCTGCATATTTTTCACTAACACAGCACCATGCAGTTACCCACAGAGGATTCCACCACCGAGGTGTCCTTAGGTCTGCCTAACTCTGTCTGTCTCAGGGAAGCGCATTTGCCTGTTTGGGCTCCAAGCAGAGCTGGAGCCCACATGCTCAGGGGAGGAGGGCCACTAATGAAAAGAGTCTGGGCCGCCAGGGGCTGGGGAGGCCTATTTTGTTTTAAATTTAATTGTTATTTTATATTATAGTTGATTTACAGTGTTGTGTTAGTTTCAGGTGTACAGCAAAGTGATTCAGTTATACATATACACATATCCATTCTTTTTCAGATTCTTTTCCCATAGATAGTTTATCACAGAATATTGAGTAGAGTTCCCTGTGCTATACAGTATGTCCTTGTTGATTATCTATTTTATATATAGTAGTGTGTATATGTTAATCCCAAACTCCTAATTTATCCCTCCCCCACCTCTTTTCCCCTTTGGTAACCGTAAGTGTGTTTTCGAAGTCTGTGAGTCTGTTAATATTTTGTAAATAAGTTCATTGGTATCAATTTTTTAGATTCCACATATAAGTGATATTATATGACATTTGCCTTTCTCTGTCTGACTTCCTTCACTTAGTATGATAGTCTCTAGGTCCATCCATGTTGCTGCAAATGGCATTATTTGGGGAGGTTTGTTTTGTCTTTGTTTTCAGAGCTGCAACCGTGGTGCCCATCTCCAGCCCCCAAGCAAAGTCACAAATGCCATAAAGGTTGAAGCAGGGGTTTGGGATGCAGCCCAGCTGACACCACACAGCAGACCCTTCTCCCCTCCCTGCTGGTGGGCTCTAGCAGGATCCATGATTCCCAAGGCAGGAGGGCAGAGAAGTGATTTCCAGTGGCAAGTGGACATACACGTTTCATTTCAAGAGTGTAGGATTTACGTAGATGTTCGGAAAAAGTGAAGCAGTAGCTATAATGGTACAACAGACCTAAAACTGAACTAACATAAAGGGAAACATTATGTAAATAATGATTGGGGTTGTGTCTGGATATGTCAAACACCAGGAAGGAGCAGGGGGATGACTGAAGCTTGGGGGCCACTGCCCTGACTTCTTTTTTTTTTAATTTAATAATTAATTTGTTTATTTTTGGCTGTGTTGGGTCTTCGCTGCTGTGCGAGGGCTCTTCTCCAGTTGCAGTGAGCGGGGGCTACTCCTCACTGCGGTGCACAGGCTTCTCATTGCGGTGGCTTCTCTTGTTGGTGAGCACGGACTCCAGGCGCACAGGCTTCAGTAATTGTGGCTCGCGGGCTCTAGAGCACAGGCTCAGCAGTTGTGGCTCACATGCTTAGCTGCACTGTGGTATGTGGGATCTTCCCAGACCAGGGCTCGAACCCGTGTCCCCTGCATTGGCAGGTGGATTCTCAACCACTGCGGCACCAGGGAAGCCCTGCCCGACCTCTTGCATCCATCCTCTAACTCTGATCCAGCCTCGTCTCTTCCAGTGTCTGTCCTGCCCCCCTCCCACTACGGCCAGAGGTCTTCCTAAAAAGAAACCTTCACTACAAGGAAGTGCCCTTAGGGAGAGAAGACATCTGGACTTCTCCTTGGCAAGGCCTCCAAGATCTTCTAGGATGGGCCTCTGCCCGTCTCGCTAGATTCCCTGTCACCCTTGTCCTTTTCCCACTTTAGATTCCTATATGGTGGACTTCCAAACCCAGCTTGCTCACGGTGCCTCTGAGTCTTGGGAAATGCTGACTCCTCTACCTGTGATGTCCTTTCCCCCTCGTCTGTCTTAAGGACTCCTATTCAACCTTCAAAGCCTTTGCAAGGGTCTCCTTCCTCTGTGAAACTGTCTTGATCTCTTTGCAAAGGGTTAGCCCACCTCCCCCTCTACCTTTTCTTTTTATATGTAAATTTATTTATTTATCTTTGGCTGTGTTGGGTCTTCGTTGCTGTGTGCTGGCTTTCTCTAGTTGCGACGAGCGGGGGCTACTCTTCATTGCGGTGCGCAGGCTTCTCATTGCAGTGGCTTCTCTTGTTGCGGAGCACGGGCTCTAGGCACACAGGCTTCAGTAGTTGTGGCGCACGGGCTTAGCTGCTCCGTGGCATGTGGGATCTTCCCAGGCTCGAACCCGTGTCCCCTGCGTTGTCAGGCAGACTTTTAACTGCTGCACCACCGGGGAAACCCCTCCCCCTCTGCCTTGAGCACCATTTTATCACATGGAGCCCAAAGCTGCTGTTTCCTTGACTGTCCCTTCGGTAAGGTGGTCTCTGTGGGCCCTGAACGTTTAGTTCAAAGTTACTGTACTGGGACTTTGTACAGTAGCTGTTATATGACAGGCACTCAAATACTAGAAAACATACAATAATTATAGCTACTGTTTGTGAAGTGCTCTCCGTGTATTATCTCCCTGAACCCACACAGCCTCCTTAAGAGAAAGAAACTACTGACGCACCCATGTGAGACATGAGGCTGAGAGATGGAACACATTTACTGCAAAGCTGATAGGTAGAGGGGCAGGACCGAAGCCAGGCCGCCTGACTTTTGTGCTGGGCCCTCGGCCCACTGCTCTCTGCTCTCCTGCGCTCAGAGCTGCCCCTTGGTGGCGTGCACCAGGCGGGCCTCTGGACCCAGTTGGTTCACAGGACTCCTTCTGGCCACCAGGTGTGGCCACAGCCCCAGGCTGGAGCGCACAGGCTCCTGGGGCTGCTCTATAAAGGGCACAAGGCTCAGGGTGGAAAAGCAAGAGGAAGGAGAAAATAGAGTTGAGTCAGATGCCTTGTGGAATTTCTGGCCTTTTTTGAATTCTGGGAAGAGAAAAAATGGCCGTACTTATTCCAAGTATGTCAAGAGAATAAGGGGCTCCCTACTGTTTACATGAAAAAATCTCTGGCAGCCAACACCTGCAAGCAAGAGGCTGGGAATCTGTGAGACCCAGACGCCCTGAGCTGGGGCCCCAGGCCCCCAGGGAGGCAGCTGGCCAAGAGGGAAGAAGCATGAAGGGAAAGGGGCGGACAGGACCGTCCTCGCAGCCCCAGCATTTCCTGCAGGAAGAATGTGGTCCCCGTCCCTGGAATGTGGGTGGCCCCTCCTGTGTGGAAGGGGAAGTGAATGGCCACCTCCCTCCAAGCCCCCACTGCCGGCTGGGCGCCCCTGCTCTTGCAGACACCGGGCTGTCTAGTCCAGCCTCATTCCTCAGCAGCCCTCTCCTCGGAGGAGAGGCACCGCGCTCAGAGCTCTGCAGAAATACATTGAGAACAATTAATTAGCTATCTTCATGCACATGTACGTGCATGAATTCAGTCAACAAACATTTATTCCTTCATTCAATATGTGCCCTGGGGCTGGAACTGCTGTCAGGTCCTGAGGAGCTGGAGGCATCTGGGAAGGTCTAGACCGCAGTTTCTCCCTTGGGGGTGGGTTTGCTTGAGAATCACATACATGTGCTGGGCCCCACCCAATCTAGGAATCGAGACTTGTGGGGAGGGGTCTGGGACTGGGCCTGAGGAATTTGAAAAACTCCCCAAGTGATATGGACGGGAATCTCTGGTTCAGACACAATGACCAGATTGGAAACATTTTTGTTCAGAGCTATCTCCACAGTCCTGTCTCTCTGGGATGGTGGAGGCATGATCTCCATCTTGGGTTCATTCATTCATTCATTCGTTCCACCAGTATTTAGTATTTATTGAATGCTAGGCATGGGGCTGCAGGCTGACCCTGGCCTCCCCGGGCTTTCACAGGTGTGAGGTCCCATCACGCCACCCCCCTCCTCTGCACTTCATTCTCACAAAAGCCAAAGTCCTCACCGGGCCCCATGCGGTCTCTTCCCTGGTACCTCTCCCACCGCCCTAGCCCCTGCTCAGACCTTTGCTCTAGCTGCCCCTTCCATTGCCAAGCTCCTCCCCGGGGTCTCCTCTGCTAACTCTCTCGAAGGCTACCACCTGCCCCCACCCCGAGCACCACTTTCCCTGCTCTTCAGCTTCTGTTTTCCCTAGCGCGTATCACTTTCTACTGTTTTCTGTCATTTGCTTATTAATTATGAATACTGTTACTGTTGTCTTTCTCTCCCTCTCCTCCAACGGAATGTAAGGACCCAGAGGGCAACATCTTTGCTTTATCACAGATCAGGAATAGTCCCTGGCATAGCGTGGGTGCTCAGTAAATATTTGTTGAATGAATTAAGCAAATAATAACACAGATAAATATAAAATTACTAATATGGTAAGTGCTGGCTAGAAAGAATGATCAAAATTCTCTCTGAGCTCCTCCCGGCTTGTCAACTGTATAATTTCACTTTTGTGTTTCTTAGAAACATCGTTTGGTGTTTACAGTTATCCCCTGTGGTCAAGAATATTCCTTTCTATCTTTTCATTGTGTTCTTCCCATAATCCAGGCCTCAGGAGGGGAGAGTATGTTGAAGACCCAGAGGTCTCGGTCGCTCCGCTGCCCCAGGAGTGAGGGCAGCAGGGGACCAGTTGGTGGCCGGTGGCCTGTCACGTATTCAGCCAGGACCAGTCACAGAACCTGTTCAGAGGATGAGATAATGGGATTTTAGAACAATTGTAAAAATACCTTACATGCCAGCAGGGAATGGATCAGCGGGTTCAAGAGGTGCTAAGCCTTCTGACCTTCCATGGAAGCCAAGGGAGAGAGAATTCCAAGGACAGTGCTCCCGGGTGTCAGCATTGCATATGTTTGTTTTTGTGTATGTGTGCACGTATTTGTGTAAAAGGAGCTGACGCCAGTGACCCCATTCCCAGAACCCCAGCAGAGATCAGAAAAGCCACTTCTGCAAGGCAGAAGGAGAACCACATCCAAGAACTAACCCATCAAAGAAAGGATGTGTCAGGCAGCACCCTGGCACAGAGGGCAGAGGGGACATCAGCCTTAGCCCAGCCATATGGACCCTTAACCATCCCAGGGATGGGGCGGGGGGCAGCAGGTCAGTGCAGTGTGAGACTCTCAAGACCCTTTCTTCTGTCCCCCCTCTCTCTCCCCAGGCGGCTTTTGGCATCTGCCTATTATGAGTGCCCGGCATTCTGGTCAGGGTGACCATGAGGGTTAGTCTTTGGCCTGGTTGATGTGCCCATTTCCCAGAGAGCCAGAGATGCACTCCAGGAAAGCTGGGACGAAGAGCAGGCTAGGCCAAGGAGAGAGTGCCCTCCTGTGTTCTCTGGAGCAGGGGGCCACCCGCCAGCATTTTCTCCATGCCCAGATATTTCTTGGTGCCCCAGAGATGTTACCCTTCTTTAAATGTGCTGAGGGCAGTGCCTGATGATGCAGGGAAGTGGCGGGTGAGGATGGCGCCACTAAGGGGTGTGCAGTGAGGGCGGGAAGCTTGGGAAAGCCCGGCGCACGGTTTTCCACCAGGGCAACGTGAGGCCATCTCAGGGCCAGAGGGGGCCTATGGAGATGGAGACACCAGGCCAAGGAGGCTGCAGGAAGGGGGCCCAGGTCAGAGGTGGCATGGCTGGGTCAGAGCATGCACACTCCAGCAGGGGTGAGACCGGAGGTCACAGGCGGTGACTGAGGTCACATGGTGGGGACGGGGTGGGGACAGGTCCTGGGAGCCCACGGGGAGGAAGGAAAGCATCCCTTCTGCTGGGTATGACTCCAGGCTGGAATTGTGTGGATTGATCCAGTCATCCCTGTCTCAAGCACCTTCTGTGGTCTGACAGCCCCAGATCCAAGTCGAAACCCCTCATGGACAGCCTTCAAAGCCCCACCACAGGTACCAACTCCCTCTCCCAGCCTCTCCCAGCCTCAGTCCCACTTCTTCCCATAACCGCGGCTTCTTCCTTGACGCTTTCGATCTTCTCATCCCTCACCATAAAGTGCCACCAGTTCCCAGAAACCCTTCCCAAACATGCCTGTGCCCTTGGTGACCGGGAATGGCTCTTTTGTCTAGGGGTGTCCCTCCTTCAACCACAGACAGGCAATGGGCACAGAGTGGAGAGGGCTGTTGTGAAGGCTGGGCCCAGGGAGCCCACCTTCCCCATTCTCCTCTGCCCAAGCTCGTGTACCCGCAAACACAAGGACAGCACCAAAGTGAGCACACACAAAGCATAAGGCAGGCAGGCTTCCAGAGCCCAGTCCCTGACTCTACCATCCAGACCAGCAGGCCCCAGAGTGGCTCCTTGGAGACAGCAGCTCTGTCAGGGACGAAGGGATTCCATGCCAAATGCCTTCAGAAATCTCTCCGGTGAATCACCCATTAGCACATTAAAGACCCTGAAAAGTCCTGCAGGAAAGTGCCTCTTTGAGTTATTTAAGCCAGCACTTCCCAAGTTTACATGACCAGGAGATCTGTTGTGTATGTGTGTGACACAAAGTATGACACCCATTATCATTGCCCAGAGCTCCTGCGTTGGACAGGCTTGGACCTCCTCTGTGCCTGATGTGCCACCTGACTTCAGGCAAGTTCGCTGGATGTTCTGAACCTCAGATGCCTATTTGCAGAATAAGTCCCCCGTGTGGTCAATGAGAGTGAGTACGTGTTTGGCTGGTGGTCCCAAGAGGACATACCGGGGCTCCTGTGGGTCCAGCCTTGCAGTTATGGTCCAGGGCTCATGGGGCAGAAGCAGGAGTGAGTCCTCTGGAGGACACGATCCTCGTGATCACACCCAGGACACCCACTTCCGACCCACCCTGTGGCCATCCAGCGAAAGAGGCCCCCTTCTGGGCAGCAGGCATTTCCTGGGGTCCGTGCTGTCCTGGTCACCCTCTCTCCAGGCCATCTCGTACCCCTTGGCCCTCCACTCTCTAGCCGTATAGAATGGCTGCCAGTCCCCCCTGCCCACTGATCTCCCTGCCCTCACCCCGGCCACCCGCCTTCCGTCCTCAAGCCTCTTCCTTATCTGACAGGTCAACCTACAGGCCTCAGGTGAGATGCTCTTCCTCTCTGAGTTTTCCTGGCTTCCCTCAGGTCTCTGCCCTGGGCTCCTGTAGAATCTCTGCTTCCACTTCACGAACTTCACGAACGCTTGCTCCACACGTTGTGAGTTTCTCTTATCAGCTGCCTCCAGCCGGCCTGAGCTCCTCTGAGGCAGGACTGCTGCACCATCCGTGGCCAGCATGACAGTAGAGGAGGGGTCAAAAATGCTGTGATTCCCTCTCACCCACTCTGGGCCTGTCCTGGCATCGTCCTCCCTCCTCCTATGGGAGCCGGAGACTGTGTCAGCCTTCTGCTGCTGAGTGATGACTCACCTGTCCCCACATCAGCCCCACATGGTGAAACCCCCCCCAGGAGCATGGAGGAAGTGCTGCAGACTGTGGCTGGACCCTGTCATTGGGAGCAAGTGAGTGCTGGGTGGGAGGTGCCTGTGCGAGGCGTGGGGAGCTGGTGGGGGGTAGTGGGGGTTGGGAAGCTCCCACCCTCGCCCTGAGCATGTTCTTGGTTTCTGCCAGCTGGGGCTGTGCAGAGGGGCGGTTGTGTGGCCCTCAGCAGAGGTGGGTCTTAGGGACCTGGGCATCCCGGGCAGATGATGGGGGAGGATGGCGCTCAGAAGCCCAGCCCAGCCCAGACTGCCTGACATGCTGTGGGATCTGCGAGCCCCGGGTAGCTCGTGACGAGCCAAGGCCCAGGTCATCCCCTCCTTAAGCCTGAGGTGGGAGGCGGACAGCAACCCTGACACGGAACAGGTGAGTGAAGGACCTGAGACGGGGCCCTAGGACCTTCTAGCCTGGCCAGAGCAGCCTAACGGGCCACCAGTGCAGGGAGCGCGGGGCGGGATGGGAGGCGTGCAGGCTGGGTCCAGTGCCTCGGGGAGCCAGCGAGCTGCTAAGGGACTCCGTTTTGGGTGAGGCCCAAGGCCCGAGGGCCACGCTTCCTCCCATGCCGGGGATGCTGGGCCTGAAGGTTCCCATGGTCACTGCCCAGCAGGGAATCTCCCATGGGCAACTTGCCTGCTGGGGCCCCTGGCTGCCTCCCGCAGCCCTCCTGTAGGTCACTATTTTGAACTTAAGGCCAGAGCTGCCAAAGAAGTAGCAGGATGCATAGCACTGTGGGCCTTGGGATAGGGATGGCGGGGCCCACAGGGTGAGTCTCCAGCTCCTGAAATGCAAACTGACCTTGCCACTCCCTGCCTCCCATCCCTCCCTGTGCCCTCCAGGTAATCAGGGTAACATGCAACCCTTGCCTCCAGTGATGTGGTCTCCACACCCTAGAAAAGCCTCACCTGTCACTCTTCTCCACTTGTGACTCACTTCTGTTTCCCCCTGTCCTGAATGCTGGGTACCAGCACCCAGCTCCATCCCCCTCCTCCTGTCCTTGCTGCTCCACCAGGGGTGACTCTGACCCCCAGCTGTTTCCTCTCTGCAGCCCCACCTCCCCTCCTGGCTGCCAGCTCTGTGCACTGCCAGGTGGGCCCGGATGTCACACTCCTGACCAAGATGCTGAGGATCCTCCGGGAGCCTCTCCCCAGCAGTCCCCTTCTCAGCCTGTGGACGCCTGCACCCATTCACCTCCCTGAGTGCAGGGGCCACCTGGCTCTACCAGGAGTCTCCTACCCAACCTTCCCGGCCACTCCTGCTCCCGGGGGCTCCCTGAGCCTAGCTGTGGGGTCTTGCTCATAATATCCTGGCAAGGTCTGACATCTTTCATGTTGTTCACATTAGGACTCCTCTATGGGGACCCAGACCCCTGGGTCCCTATTCTCTGCCCTGAGCCCCTCACCTGGAGATTCTCCCCGCAACACCTTACTCTCCCCCCACCATCACCTCCCTGCATCTCTGTCCTCCCTGCTCTCAGCCTCCTCTGATAGGATGCTGCTGGTGGGGCAGCCTGAGTCCCTTGTCCCTCTCCCCTCGCAGAGCTTGTCTTAGATCAAGTTTTGCTGGTCTCAGCTTGCTGCATGCTCTGCTGCTCTTGTCTGAGACCTGCCCTCCAGTCACTGGGGCTGTCCTGGCCCTGACACCCATTGCTAGCCCTCCCTAAGGTCCTCATGGGAGCTGCTCAAGAGGTCGCTTATCCACTGACAGCTCCCACTGCCGGCCTCCACCCCACGCCAGGCCTAGGCTGGAGCCAGGTCTGCAGTGTGGACAACGGGCCCTGTCATCAGGGCTCTCACAGCCTGCTGGGCAGACAGTTTACAGAATCAGATAGAGCCATTACTGCAGGAGCCGACCAAGGTCCTTGGGAGCTTGGTGGGCAAACGGGGTTATGACCGGGAGAGAGTCCAGGAAGATGTATTTGAGCTTCTCCAGGCTCTGGCCGTTTGACTTCTGCCCTTCACCTGCTCAGACCATCTCCTCCCAATGGCTTCTGTGATGCTCGCTGATCTCTGATCACAGCTTTGGGGGTACGTGTCCAGACAGTCCCATTGCTTTGAGCTGACCACCTGCTCTTGTGACCCCATCATGTGCTTCACATGGGCTGAGTTCTTGGCTGCCCCTGGAGTGAGGGTGTGCAGAATTGCACTTAGGGACTACTTGGGGGAAGGAAAGGCTCTGATCCCTAGGAGGAAGCTACCCCTCTAGTCCTATCCAGCTGAGGGGCCTCCATAAAGGTCCCTCTGCCTCCTTCCCATCTGAACCAAAGGCTTCACTTGTCAGATGTGTTTGCTGTCAGGGCAATCTGATCCAGGTTTTTGTGGGAGCAGAGGGCATGGTACCTAGAGCAAAACCAGCCCACCATGATGGTCTGCTGGCCAGTGCCTGCTGCTGAGGGGGCAGCCAGGCTGTACAGAGGTGCTGGCTCTCATCGTCTTGGTAACAGGGCCCAGACATGAGAGCACTGGAGGAGGCTGAGCTCCATTCTCCCCTGCTGACCACCTCCAGGTGCGTGTCCCAAGGTTCAGGTTGAAGGCTGTAAGTGGAACACCATGTGAGTGGTCCTGCCAGCCCCTGGGCCTCACCTGGTGCATCTAACACCAGCTAAGGGTGACCCTGGATGAAGATGGAAGTTCCCATTCGAAGCGCGTGGTTGGAGAAGGGTGAAGAGCAGATCCTAGGAGGAGGGTTCTGTTCTGGACAGACAAAACAAAGTTAAACATGGCATGAGAGAATGAATGAATAAATGAATGAACCAGGAGCCAAACACATCTTTACAGATGATGGTACAGTTTGCGAATAATTCTTGTTGGTTCTTACAAAAGGCCTGTGACCCCATACTTTACACAGTGAATAAATACATCCAGGATTCCACCCATTTCTGTACCAACTCCCTGGTTTGAAAATCTCTTGCCTCAGTCAGCATTGTGCATGAGGATATAGCTGCTTCTTTGGAGATTTGAGATCATGCCATCCTTGCTTTAGGGTTAGACTATGATCCCCAGCAATGATTATCTGAGCTTGTGACTAGAGCCATAAGGGCCCAAGACATGGGTCATTATCCAGAACCGAAGATGAGAGGGCCCTTCACCTGGGAATCAGAGAGCAAGAGGATTACTGAGTTGAAACCTCATACTATCTTCCTCTACATACACCAAAGAATGGTGCTTTCTCTCATGCCTTTATCTAAACACATAGCTCAATCGCCAGTGCATCATGATCAGCTGCTGCACTTGCTTCTTAAGGGCAAGACCTGCATCTGCTCATCTTATCCTCCCAGAACTTGGGACCTATGGTAGATTGTTTGCAAAGATAGTTTCAACAACCCCTCTCATTCCTGTGTGTATGGCCCTTTGCAGTGTGGCTCTGCTGCGTTTTCCATGAAGAGGTGGCGTCTGTCTCCCTACCCCTTGAATTTGGGTTTGCCTGTGATCTGCTTTGACTACTATGATGCAGCGGCCTCTGCCTCAAGAGGACTAGCTTTTGCTCTTGTACTCTTCGAATCTGCCAGCCTGTGTGTGAACACGCTTGGGCTAGCCTGCTGGAGCATGAGACACATGGAGAAGAACAGTACCATCTCAGATGAGACTCACAGGACTGACTGCCACCAGCACCAAGAACCGGACATATTAATAAGGCCATCTTGGACCTTCCAGGCCCAGTAAAGCCACTAGAAGACTGTAGTCACACTAGTGATCCAGGTGAGACTAGTAGAAGTATCTCCCAGGGGAGCCCAGGCCAAACTGCTGACTCATAGAATTGTGAGCAAATAATATGGTGGTAAACAGCTAAATTTTGAAGTGGTGTGTTACACAGTAATAGGTAATGGGTACAGGGAAGTTTGTAGTTGTAGAGGGTTGAACTGTGTGTCCCCCCAAAACATGTTCAGGTCCTAATCCCCAGTACCTGTGTAATTTGGAAATAGGGTCTTTGCTGATATAACCAAGTTAAGACGAGGTCATACTGTACTAGAGTGGACCCTAAATCCAATGTTGTTGTCTTTATAAGGGAAAGGAGAGAGATATTTGGATACAGAGACGCAGAGGGAACACAGGGAAGAAGGCCATGTGACTATGGAGGCAGAGATTGGGGGTGTGATGCGGCTATAAACCGAGGAAAGCCCAGGATCGCTGGGAGCCACCAGAAGCCAGAAAGAGGCAAAAGTGCCTTTGGGGGGAGCATGGCCCTGCTGACACCTTGATTTCAGACTCTCAGCCTCCAGAACAGGGAAAGAATACGTTTCTGTTGTTTTAAGCCACCCCAGTTTGTGGTGATCTGTTACGGCGGCCCTAGGACATGAACGCACTAGTTCAACACTTTTGCTCAGTGAGTGCTGGCTGGCTGCATGGAGAAACTGAGAAGCACAGAAGCACAGAAGCCATCCTCATGGCACCTCTTCCCTGCACTGGCTGCAGTCACCATGTAGCTGGGTCACCACTGCCCACGCACACGCATGTCCTGCTTAGCCCTTGAGGCCTGGCTCCAGGTCTGCCAGGCATGCTCATGGCTTTCTTTGAAATGAAGATGCAGGGTGTGTGTGTGTGTGTGCACACACTTTTTTCTGCACATAAAAGTAGTTTTGTGAGGCTTTAAATATGCTTAGAAAATATAACAAATTAAAAAGAAGAAAAATTACCCATAACTTTATCTTCTAGAGACAGCCACAGTCAGCATTGGTTTGTAAATCCTTAGTCTCGTTTATACAAGTATTAACATACTATATGTGTTGTTTTGTGTCCTATGTTTTTCACTCAGTAATATGCCATGGACTTTTTCTGTGTCAGTAACCACGAGTCTGTTTACTCAGCACATGTTTATTGAATACCCCTTGCGTGTCAGATGCATGAAACTGTGCAATGATGAAAATGACTGCATTCACAGTTCCTGTCCTTGTGAAGTTTATAGCCTAGCAGGGGACACAACCATCAAGCAAATAATTACGCAAATACTTTTCTGATTTTCTATTTTGTGACCATTTTAGAATTACAGAAGACTTGCAAAAAATGATGCAGAGTTCTCATATACCCATCACTTAGCTCAGCTTCCCCTGATATTAACATCTCCCACAACTAATATTATAGTTCTGAAGACCAAGAAATTAACATCGGTGCAGTACTATCTAGTACAGATTTTCTTATATATATATATATATATATATATACACACACACACACACACACACACACACACAAGAATGTTTTTTTTCTGTTCTAGGATTTAAACCAGTGTCTCATGTTATGTTTAGTTGTTATTTTTCCTTAATCGCCTCCAATCTGTGACAGTTCTTTAGTCCTTCATGACCTTGAGACTTAACAGTACTGGTCAGTTACTTTTTAGAAGGTCCCTTAATTTGGGTTTGTCCAATGTTTTCTCATGATTAGACTGAGGTTATGTGATCAGAAAGGATGCCACAGGGGTGGTGTGCCCTTCTCAGCGCATGGTATCAGGAGATACCTGATCACAATATGTCTTATCACTATCGATGTTAACCTCTTGGTCACTTCATTAAGTTAAAATCTGCCAGGTTTCTACACTCCAGTGTTGCCATTTTTCCTTTTGTCATTAATAAAAATTTCGTTTGGGGAGAGTATTTTGAAACTATGCAAATATCATTTTTCTTCTTTAATTTTTGCCACTAAGATTAACATCCAGGGGTGGACCTTGCCTGCAGAGATCTGGAGTTCTAATGGTAGTTTTGTATTTCCTCATTCCTTCTATATTTAGTAAGTAGAATTCTTCTGTAAGGGAGAGTTGTCACAAATACTTCTTCTGTGACAGCAGTGAAGAGTTTTATAAGGATGCAATGAGAACAGAAAACAGAGTGACTTAACTCAGTTGGGGTAGTCAGGGAAGTCTTGCCTGGGGAGGTGACATTTGAGAAATTCCTGCAGGATCAAAACAACTTAGCAGGGCAAAGGGTTGGGGACACAGGGGAGAATGTTCCAGGCACAGGGAATAGCATGAACAAGAGATCTACACCTAAAGCCGATGGAGACTGCATGAAACTGCGTGATCGACTTTGGCCAGGTAGAAACCTTGGTCATCTGGAGGGGCTTCCTCAGTTGAGAGGAGCAGCTGCTTCTTACTCCAGCCAAAGCCTTGCCAGGTGGAAATAAGGGCCTAGAATTGCCGGAATTTCTGGAGTTCAAGAGAAGATGGACATCTGGATTTTTTTTTCCATAAATTTTCAATCTTTTTAATTTCAGCAAATAATCCCATTCTCCTTAAAAGCCAAATGAAACCTGCGAGCTGTCAGGGTCTTGGGTTTGTTTTTTTTAAGACTTTATTATTTTAGAGCAATTTTTCGTTCACAGTAAGATTGAGGCGAAGGTACAGAGATGTCCCATGTGCCACCTGGCCCCCACCTCCCCACACAGCTTCCTCATTATCAACACCCCACCCCACAGTGGTACATTTGTTATAACTGATGAACATACACTGACACATCATAATCACCCTAAGTCCCAAGTTTACATTAGGGTTCGCTCTTGTTATTTACATTCTATGGGTTTTGACAAATGTATGATGACCTGTATTTACCGTAATAGCAGCATACAGAGCGGTTCATTGTCCTAAAAATCCCGTGTTCCGCCTCTTCATTCCGTTCCTCTCCCTTCCCTCCCACCTCCAGCTGTCAGGTTTTACCTGTGCATGGCTGAATCATAATTTATTTATCTCTCTCCTATGGCTGGACCTTGAACTTATTATCAATTGTTCACTGTTGTAAACAACGCTATGATAAACATCCTTGTACCGACAACCTTGGCACCTTCTTTAGCTGTGAAGGTTTGCTCTGAATAATCACCTCTGGCCTCTCCATCACCAGACCCCGTGGCTTTTCCAGGCCTGCTCTCCTCCACCCCTCTGCGCCTGATGCCTCCATTCTCCCTCTACTTTCCTTCAAGCCAGAGTTGACCGAGACCACCCTGGAGTTCACACCTTAGTAGAGTCTGTGAGGTGATCTGGGATGTGGTCCCATTGAAGGTGCTTAGATCTCACCCAGGCAGAGGGGCACTGCTGGTCCTGGTCTTAGGGGCATTTCAGGCCGGAGCTCTGGCCTGGCTCATTCTGCTGCTCTGCTTCCTGGAGGAGAAGGGCCCAAGGCCAGCTCTGCAAGAGCTCTGGTTGCTGAAAGGGCAGCAAATACATTCTTGGTAGATTCACTGAATTGCTCTGATAAGGCTGGTATGGAGGAGATAAGGAGCTCAGGCCTGATGCCAGAATCCAGAGAGGAATTCCCAGCACACGGGGAGGGAAGAACCTGGGGTCCATTCTTAGAGCTGGCAGGCAGGGCCCGTCACCCCAGCTCTCTGGCCATGATCAGGTTTCTTCCAATTGTGCCCCCTTGTGCCTTGGCATTGTGACTGGGCAGTTCTCACTGTGTGAGTCAAAAGCCAGGCTGACACATGGTGTGGGGGAGAGGCAAAAGGAAAGGCAGCTTTCCTTTCCCCTAAAGCTCCTACCTGGGGAGACAGGAGAAAACTTCCTTGCTGGCTTGTCCTGAAGAAGTCTTCATCTGTGTCCGGGTGAGGTGGGGGATACCTCATGTTCTCTGGGTCTTAGATTGGTCCAAGTGGCACCTACTGGGGGATTTTTAAAGTTATGAATAGAATAAAGCTATAAGAGAGTCTGGCTGTCAGTGGACTTCCTTCCAGAATAATTTTAAAAGTTTAAAAAATGACCGTAGAAATAATAATGTCCCCATTTACTGAACACCTAATCTATGCTAGACATCATGCTAAGGGCTCTTCATACATTTTCTCACTTAACCCTCATGCCAGCTTCCAGCGGTTCAGATTAACAGCCCTGTGTTCAGGATGAGATTAAAGACCTATTCAGAAGTTGTATTAAGGCCAGGCCTGTGAGTGGTGACAGGTTTGGCGGCCACAGCATCCAGAAATCTCCGCCCAGATCACAGTGGACAAGACCCCGCTGTCCACCACACACCCACTCATCTGTCTTGTGTCTGCTCTCAGGGGCCCTAGAACATATGTCACCACCCTGGGGCCTTGTCATGTTTCCCCAGCTTGGGGGTGAGGGTGGGCTACCTGTGGAGGGAGGGTTCCAAGTCTCCAGAAGCTTCTGCCTCCTGAGTCTGGGCCATCAGGTGAAATACCCTTGACTGGTGGAACAAGCTGCCCAGCGTCTCCTCCCCTGGGAAGTGCTTCATTCTAGTTCTGGATTTTTCATAGTCTTCCCTGACTGTGCTTTACAAGCATCATGCATGCTCAGACATTTGTGATAATGAAATAGACACTATTTCTAACATGGCCTCTTTGGAGGCTCTTGAGATCCTATGCTTTATAGATTCATTTTTTTTCATTCATTTCTTGGGGCTCATTGAGTACTCACTGTACCTGGCACTGCTGGAGGGACTGGGAATACTGCAGTGATGTGGCCCCAGCCTTCCTGGGCTTATATTCCTGTGGGGAAAATCCTCAGTGAAATACTAGCAAAATGAATCCATATAGAAAAGATTATATACCATGACCAAGTGGGATTTACCCTAGGGATGCAAGCTTAGTTTAGCATCTAGAAATCAATGTCATTCTCCATATTAATAGATTTAATAACAATAATCACATGATCATTTCGATAGTTGCAGAAAATGCATTTGATAAAATCTTACACTCTTTCGTGATGAAAGCACACAAGAAACCGGGAATAAAAGGGAACTTCTGAACTTGCTAAAGGGCATCTCCAAAACCTCACAGCTAGTATCATACTTAACGATAAAAACTAAATGCTTTCCCCCTAAGATCAAGACAAGGATATCTCTCCACTCTATGCTCTCACCACTTCTATGCAGTATTGTACTAGAAGTTGTAGCCAGAGCAATTAGGCAAGAAAATTAAATATAAGGCATCCATATTGGAAAGGAAAAAGTAAGACTCTCTCTATTTATAGATGACATAATCTTGTATATAGAAAATCCTAAGGAATATGCTAAAAAAACTAATAAAAAATAATAAATTACTGCACACAGCAAAGGCTCAGGCCCCTGACACAAGCTCCCCAGTGCTGCAAAGACCTAACCAAAGGGCTAGAATAAAAGACAACTATTTAACACCTGATGCTCCATGACAGCTGGGTTTTCCCCAGTTCTGTTCCAGTCGACCTTGGGTCCCAGCATGTAGGCAAGCACATCTCATCATGGTGACCTACTTGTTGGGAATGCAAAAGGCTGTCTGCTCCTGGCCTTGAGTCAGCTCCCGGGAGCTCTGACACATTCCTGCCCCAGACTGATCCCACCCCAGCATTGACCTCCCGAAGGCCTGGTGGTGAGGGGACAAGCCTGCTGCTTACTCCTGTGTGGCTGTGTTGGCGGGGCCACCTGAGCACATGAGTGAACTTTGTCCCATCTCTCTGTCTGCCACTTGATGTAGATACCAGATGTTTTATCTTAGTAGAAACTCTCTTGGGAAGAGTGAGTCCATGTGTAAGGAGCATGTGTGCATCTCTGGGGGTTTGTATGTGGTGTGCATGGGTATGGATGTAGGCCCACAAAGCTATGTGTGTGTGTGGTTTTTTGTGTGTGTAAAAGTGTGCATACCCACTTTAGTGTACCTGAAGGTTTACCATAGATGTTGGTGGGCAGGTGTGCACGTGGCCAAGCCCGCAAGTATATTTCAAGTCTGGGTGTGTGTTTGGTGTGGAAGTGTGTGTATGTGACTGGATGTGAAAGTGTGTTCAAGAAGAGGAGAGACTCTCGTCTGTCCACTGTGCCACATATCTGGGCTTGGATGCAGAAAAACGTCAGATGGAACCTTCCCTGCAGTCATGGCCCTGCACCTATGTGCACAGGAATGGGGCTCAAATCACCTCCTGAGCTGGAAGCACCTCCTCTGTGCAAAGCTGGAGGTGGATGCACTGAGAAGGGAGGCCCTGCCTTAGCTTGAGATGGATGCTCTGAGGGGTTGTGGATCACCCCAGGCCCACCCTGGGGGAAGAGCCACCCCAGGGAGCTGCAGACCCTGCAGGATTCAGAAAGGTCGTCCTGGGGGATCCCCATTTCTTCCCCCCTTACAATGCTCCCTCACTTCCTGCTGCCCTGCCCCTTTCCCTCAAGAAGGCTTCAACCAAAGTCCAATCTTCATACACATGTGTGACTTTCTCTGTTACCTCCTTCAAATCTTTGCTCAAATGTCACCTTCTCAATAACCACCCCTTTAAAACTGCAACTCTCCCCTTAGCCCCGCTGCCTTACTTTCAACTCCTCATGTCTCTTACATTCGTGTTTCTCCCAAAGCTCTTTTCATCTTCTCACACAATGTGGACCAGCAGCAGGAGAGGACGTGAGTGTAGAAATGGAGAGTAAGCATTTAGAAACTTCTGTACTACAGTACCTATAGATACTTCAGCATCTATGGCAATTCGACATTGCCCTGAAATCCAAATGCAGACTGGAAAAAAATAAACTGGCTTTTTGCCACAGAGGGTTTAAGAATCATTGTTCTAATACACCTATAAAGTTAATTCAGTTTCCTGTTTTTCTCCCCACCATCCCACTGCTGCTTGAATGCAAGCTCCACAGGGCAGGGATTTTGTCTGCTTTGTTCCCCATGTTCTCCTAGGACTAGAATAGCCTGGCACATAGTGGGGGCTTAATTGATATTTGTTGAATACACAAACTGGCAGAGATGGTCTGAGAGGGTGAAGCATCATCAGCTCGACATGGGGTAGGAGGGCAGCAAATGCTCCCTGAGCCCCTTCCTTCCTGGTCTGGCTGTGGGCACAGGGCTCTGGTCTGAAGCCTTGTGAGTTGTTCTTGGGACTCAAGTATCATAGGGCATGGCTGGGAACTGTCATCCTGATACAAAGAATTCCACGTTGCCCCTACCCAGAGGGAGCCCGGGGCTGGCAGGGGCAGGTGGGAGCGGCTGTCTTGGAGGCGGAGGGAGTTTGGTTCTACCAGCTATTCCCATGGCTGGGGCTGGCCGGGGCCCATGTGGCCTGCAGTGCCTGGGCCTGCCTCACGGGCCAGCCATCCTGCAGGGCCGGTTCTGGGCTCACACACCCACGGCCACCTGCTCAGCTACTCCCCTCCACCTCTGCCCAAGCCCTTGGGCTCAACCTCTCCTTCTCTGACCCCAAGACTCCACCCGTAGAATCTCTTTCGTCCTCCCTTAGCTCCAGAATGGTGGGGGTTTGGCTAAGGAGAGGGCATCGGCCCTCTGGCCAAAACATCCTAAGAAGCTACTGTCCAGGAAGTGTTCAGGGCCACTTGTGACCTCAGCATGGGGACAGGAGGAACCTCTGCGTGATTGAAATTATATATTCTTTTTTTTTTTTTTTTTGTGGTACACGGGCCACTGTTGTGGCCTCTCCCGCTGCGGAGCACAGGCTCTGGACGCGCAGGCTCAGCGGCCATGGCTCACGGGCCCAGCCGCTCTGTGGCATGTGGGATCTTCCCGGACCGGGGCACGAACCCATGTCCCCTTCATTGGCACGCGGACTCTCAACCACTGCGCCACCAGGGAAGCCCTAGTCAACACTTTTGACCACCCCTGTGCTTGGCTCAGGATGGGGTATAACAGTAAAAGAGATGGTGGGAACATAAAGGTGTTTGGACACACAATTTGCCTTATTCATCACTGTACCCTCAGTGCCTGCCCCAGTGCTGGGAACATGGTGGGCACTCAATAAGCATCTGTAACACAAATGAATGAATGAATGAATGAATGAATGAAGAGATAGCCCAGTCACTTACAGAGAAATAGGATGGAGTAAAGAGAAGTCAGTCTTGCTGAGTCAGAGAACCCAAGCCTTAGAGAAGAGCTTCTGGGAAGGAGGGCTGTTTTTCTTTATTTTATTTTTCATTTATTTATTTATTTATATGATCACCTCCTTCTTTTCTTTCTCTCTCTCTTTCTCTCTTGGCTGTGTTGGGTATTCGTTGCTGCACGCTGGCTTTCTCTAGTTGCGGTGAGCCGTGGCTACTCTTCGTTGCCGTGAACGGACTTCTCATTGCGGTGGCTTCTCTTGTTGAGGAGCACAGGCTCTAAAGCGCAGGCTCAGTAGTTGTGGCTCACGGGCTTAGTTGCTCCGTGACATGTGGGATCTTCCTGGACCAGGGATTGAACCTGTGTCCACTGCATTGGCAGGTGGATTCTTAACCAGTGCGCCACCAGGGAAGTCCCAAGGGAAGTCCCTTTATTTTAAATTAAAGAAGGTTGCTGTAGTTTTCAGGGTGAACCTCGGCTGTGGCTTCCTCAGTTAATCACTCCATGGTTGTGATTTTGGTATTTTTGCCGCTGATGCAACTCGCTGTGAGGATTTCCACAGCACATTGTGTTGAGCAAGCAAAAGCTGTAGAGGAGAAATGGGGCAGGGCCTCCTGGAGCTGGAAAAGAAGGCCAAATTGATGCAAGAAGAGGCAAAGCAGTGCAGGGAACTGTCCACATTGTTGCTCAACCACACCTGGAATGTGGCCGCAGGTAGGAGTCTTTGGACTCTCAAGAGGCATTTATCTGAGGACAGCTTGTGACATTTGGCCAGCTCAGAATCAAAAGCGGACAGACAGGCCCTGCCACCATCAAGTTGGCATGGCTCTCCAGGGTACCTGGGGAGCTGACTGTCAGATGTCTGTGTGTCCCCGCACCCACCCCAACCCCATGGCCCCACCAAGCTCTGGCTAGGGGGCTGGGGTTTTGCTCGGTGGGTGAGAGCAGGGGTGGACATGGGCCAGCCACGGGTCTGGTCCTCTGCAAGGCCTATTGTCCGGGCTCTGCGGCGACATCTCTCCACCAGACTCCAGGCCTCCTGGTTGTAGGCACCTCTGCCCCAGGGGAAAGAGCTGGGTACCCCAGGTGGGTACCCAGAAGTAGCCACTCCTTGTGTCCTGGGTTGGAGTAACTGCAGCTTCCTTGATCCCCAGCTCCAAGTCTCATCGGAGAGAAACAAGGATGAGCCCAAATTGAATCATGGTGCCTCCCAGGGCACCGTTCGTTTGGACACTTGATGTCGGAAGCCCAGATGCAGACTGACTGAGAGGTTAATGAAGCTTATACCTTGAGGCGCTCCTTTAAACAAGCCCCTTCCAAGACTCTAGACCTCCTTTTGTATTTGCCATTTTGCATTCTTCTTCTTCAAGGGGGACCCCTCAAATGATATAAACTTCAGGTCCCACAACACTGAGCCCACCCCTTGACTCTGTAAAATCTTGAGCAGACAGTGGGTGCCTGGTGGCTCAGCGCTTGTGGGCCTCTTGCCTGAATCTCAGACCAGGACTTCTGCCCCAGCAGCCTGAGGGTCAGATGGCGGAGGGCTCCAGCTCAGAGCAGGCAGTGTCCTCTTTGTGGCCCAGGGTGGGTGTGCTGGAACTGTCGGGCAGGCCCAGTAGAAGGAGACCATCAGCTCTAGGAAGATCAAAGCTTCATCCTGAGAAGAAGGAGCCGACAAGTGTGAATGCACCAGATCGAATAGCACTTCTAATTATGTCCATATGGCCTACTGGCGGGGCGTTTGGTGCTAACCCATGGTTGACCGCCGGCTTAAAATGGATGCTGTGATATAAAATACCCTGAACTGTACACTTTAAAAGGGTGGATTTTATGGTATGTGAATTACATCTCAATAAAAAAAGAAAAAAAAAAAGAAGGCTGAGATCTGGGTTGCTGTGGAGCTGGGTTGCTGGGTCCCAGCTTGGACCTAGACGTGGCGGGCCCATGAAGGCATTGCCTGGTGCCGGGGCTTCTGGGCTGCTTCTTGAGGCATCGGTCACACACAGGGACCAGTGTTCAGGGACTACTATGTCCTGGCCGGGTCCTCACTGAGCTAGGAGACAAGACGGTGGCACTGCAAACAAGGTTCCTGTCCAGCTCAGGTTCCCGGGGCCCGTGGAGGGGCTTCAGCCACTCCTGGGCTACTGGGCCCCACTTTGCTGCCTGCATCTTGGCATTTTTCACCAAACCCTCTGAGCCTGGTACCTGCTCTGCTGGGGCCAGGGGAAGAGTTAACCATTAACCTGGAGGTGAGAGAGAGGAAAGGGCTGGGACAGCGCCCACTGGTTGCCTTCCCGCCCTCTGGGGCAGTGGGGCCCCCTCCTGAGCCGCACTCCCAGCCCTGTTAGCGGAGGCACTGGGTGTGGGCAGGGCAGGCAGAGCAGAGCTGTCCCTCACAGAGGAACTGGGCCTCCAAGCACCCGGCAGAGCCACCTGTGGGACCCAGGGACTGGCCCTCTCGTGGCCCAGGCCCCCTCACCGCGGGTGCCAGGGTACATGGGCAGACACTCCCCTCCCCAGGGCCAGCCCCCAGCACGCCCCCAGCCCAGAGCTTTGTTAGTTAGACTGCACGTCAAATGGCACTGAGAAGCCTACTCAACCCCTTTTCTGAGAGGACATGGCCCCTCATACTCACTGGTGACCCTGTCGCTAGACGCTGTGGTGACCCGGCAAGGACACCAGCCAGAAGATATCGGTGCCCCTCCAGTCCTTCTCTGTGGGGCACACTCAGGCACACACGTGCACATACACATACACAAATGCACATGCACGTGTGTGTGCTGTGCACACTGGTTTCTTCTACCCCCTGGCCTGTGCCAAGGAAATATTAAAGTGACTCTTCATGGACTGGCTCCTGCCAAAGGCACAGATGCTTTGCAAGCCTCCGGCCCAGGTCCTGGGGGTGGGATGGTGCCCTCGTCAGGCCTTACAGCACCAGGTCTGGGCTGCCCTCCAGGGCTCTCTTGGGGGCAGGTGGAGGTGAACAGGAGCCTCGTGGCCAGGCTCTTCTTTGGAGCGCCCTGCCACAGGCGCTGTCGTTTTGGCTGGACACCACATCTTAGCAAATGTCTCTGTGGGCTGGTGTGGCCGAGGGAAGAAGATGGGAGCAGCAGCTTCACTGTTCAGGCCACCTCCGAGGACCAGGCCTGTAACTGAGGAGGGCAACCTAGCCACAGTCCACATAGCAAGTCACAGTCCGGGGCCTGGGAAGATGGGCATCGATGCTGCCCACGTGGTGGGAGGTGGCCTGGAGGGGCTGGGGTGGAGGCGTGGCCACGGGGTGCATTGTGCTGGCCGGGGAATCTGGGGCCCATCGCTATCGCAAAGTAGCTAGAAGGTCCTTGCATGTTCCCAGTTCCTCCACCTGTCTGGCTCCATCTCTTGTGGGCAGGTCGGCCGGCTCGGGAAGCTGATCTCTACGATCCTGCTCGGATACTCATCAACATGGCTGCTGAGTCCCTACACCAGCCCTGAAAATACTTGGCTCACTGCCGTGGAGGTGACCGTTCCCATCACGGGCCTGTCTGGCCGCCCTCTGCCTGGTGGTTGGCTCCTGACTGACAGCCTGATGAGGCTGGTTGTTCCTGACGGGGAACCTCAGTGTGCTGACTGGCTCATGGCAGCAGGGGCTTTGTTTCTGATACAAGGACCCCTGAGATTGAGATGTTTTCTCTTTTGTGGTTTGGAGTGATATGCTTTCCTGGAACTTGGGCAGGGGTGTTGAGGCCACAGCCAGGGAGGGAGGCAGAGCCCAAGATCCTGCCGCACACATGAAGACCCTCTGCAGGGCTCCAGGCAGCACGGCTCCCTGTCTCTTGGATGGTCCCAGACAGGAACTCCATGCTGGACAGGGGGAGGGAAGGGTAAAGCCACCTTTGGACACCCCTTCCTACTGTGGAGTAACCACAGCGTGTGGGCAAACAAAGTCAGTTAGAACAAAGTTACCTGGGGAGGCTGCCCCTCTGCCAGACTCTCCCAGACTGAAATGTTCTCTGGGGAAAGCCAACCACATCCTCATTCCAACCTTGCCCTTAATGCAGCCTCACAAATTCCCAGGACTTGTGGATCCTAGAAGAAATTACACTGTATAGCCTCCTAGCCTTGCAGATAAGGAGGGACCAGCCTTGCCCAAAGGTTTCCCACAATCAGAAAATGGAAACCAGCCTTCACTCCTCTTATATGAGAAATGGCAGTCACCCTGAGCTGGTGGTTTATGGACATGCCCTGGTCAGTGTTTAAGAACCAAGGCGTACAGGAGCATGGGGTGGACGAGTAGGGGTCCAGCTCAGTGCTGAGAGTGGTTGGGGACTATGACACGGGTGGCCCCCCCAAAGTTCCTACCCCCTCTCCTTTCCCTCTCAGTGTAGTCTCTCACCTGTGCAAAGACACCGCTTTTAATTAAATTTTTTTTTTTTATTAAAATACTGTTATACCCAGTGGAATGCAGCAGCAATCCTGGTACAGGGTGGCATAACAAAACAGCCATGTTTACATTTTAAATATTTACGATAACTTAAACATACAGACACACATCATGGTCTTTGGCAGAAAATGTTCACAGCACAAAAAAATACTTTAAAAGAAATACCAAATATTAATCCAAAATATATTAAGTTGTTTTTTTTCTTCCACAATATTTTTTTGCCTTTTTTTCTCTTTTTTCTTTTTTTCTTTGTAAACAATGCATATGAACCAAATGCATTTTTCAGCTTTCAAGAGGGGTAGGGAGATTTAAAAAAATATGCAATTGTCCAGCAAATGCAAATGTTTAAAAAGGAAACTTGAGGAACCATGGGAATAAAATAACACATATAAAACCTAAAAACGGTAAAGGAAAAAAAAAAAAAAACAAAGATTCAAGGAGAACTAAAAACAGTCAAGACAAACTGCTAAAACCCACCAATCGCTCCTGGGGCTGAGCTGGGGGACTCTTTAAGACCAGAAGTCAAAGTCACGGCCACTGGCAGGCTGCCATTGGATGCTTCACTCCAGTTCTCAAGCGCCGGCCCTGCTTCAGGGTGCTGGGCACGGGTGGCTCGAGGAGCCAGCCTCACGGCGCCATGCTGTAACGGGGGCTCCATTCAGAGGACTATCTGAGTCACGTCTCCCAATCCCTCCAGGGTGGGTGGACAGAGACCCTGATGAGAACAAGGCCATGTCTCCAGTTTCCTTTGGGAGAACTGGTGCTGGGAACCCCACCACAGCAGACTTGTGTGGTGGCTCACTTCACCTGGCTCAGGGCTCATAACCAAACTGACAGGATGTCCCAAGGACAGGAGCTGTGGAGCCATTTCAAGAGGCTGGTGATGGTGGTGGTGGGGAGGGTCACGTGGGCATTTCAAAAAGGGTTCAAGATGGGGAAAAAGACAGCCAATATCCCGTGGATCAACTGGATCACGGGCCAAGGGCTTGAGAAGGGGAGATAACTGGGCGGAACCGTGACAGCAGAGATGGGAGCACAGAACGAGGGGACAAATCTGAAGCAGCCCGCTTCAGTCTTCTGTTCCACAAGGAAGGGAATTATATACAAACCGCACAGCGCATCCCAGTCCTTTCCAAGTGAAGGGGTGAGGCTGTGGCCTCAACAGGCCCCACAAGATGCAAGTGTGGGTGAGCCCAAGGAGGCGGTGAGGGGCTGAGGAGGTTGGAGGGACCACACTGAGCCAGGCCTGACTAGTAAACCAGCCCACCTGGCGTCCACGGGCAGCCATCCTTGGCAATCAGCCCCCAAATCAACATATCCTGTCCCCCTCTGCCCGAGTGTCCACTGGGGGTGCAGAAGGGGCTACTCCCTTCTGAGCTTTCGGTTGCTACCCTGGCAGCAAGCCTTGGGCTGCAAGCAGGTTAAGGTCCAGTCCTCATTCCACGTGGGCCCAGGAGGAATGTGGGGCTAAGGAGCAGAGTCTTCTGGGGGCCGGCTCACAGCTCCCCTTCTCCTCTGCAGCATCCTTCCTCAGCTCCTGGGACCAGATGGTCAATGGGAATGAGTGCTGGGCTGGGGGAGGGTGAAGCAGCCTCTGGAGGGGCTGCTGGAATGGCCACGTGGCAGAGGGCAGAGGAGAGCAGGGAGTGGTTCGGAGTCCCCAAGGCACCACCTCCTTCAGATCAGTATCTCCACCATGTCCGACAAGTCCTGGACTCTGGATGTAGCAACAGAATCTGGAGAGATAAGAACACAGGCACATGCCAACGAGCATTACCACACTGCTCTTTTAAATCCTACCACGTTTGAAAGATAGGATCTATCTTCAACAACTTTTCCCAACTCAGCTGCCCAGGTCGCCATAACTTGGCCAACCTAAGCACAAAGCTCTGCTCCCTCTGGGCTCTCGGTCCAGACCACCAGCCTCCAGAGTGGAAGACACAGTTGTTTACAACTTGGAACTGGTCAGAGGGCTTGGAGGGAGGGTGGAGAGCCCCAAGGGAGGGAGGCTGCCGCATTCTTTTCATGCCTGTGGTTTTCTGAGATGGTGAGGCCAGGCAAATATGCAAAGGCTAATGTGAAAGGGAGCAAACACAGTAATGGCATCTTCTCAAATTTCTCCTTCCCGGATTCTTTTTAAACAAAGTCTCCTAACTTGAGTGGAAGGGTAACTCACCAAAGCTCCATTATCTTAGATATTTAGACTGGCAATAAAAGAAGACTTCCAAAGAGAAGATAAAGAGACTCCCAGGTGGATCTGTCTGTAATCAGGGTTTTCAGTTCCCCTATTCATGCATCCAACCAGCTCTCATATGTACTGTGGTGGGCCTCACACCCTGCTCACCCGTCCCTGTGCAGGGCTCCCTGTGGAGTGTGGGCAGTGAGTGGGGCCAGGCCTGGGAATAAAGGGTCAGGGGCCCCAATTCACACCCCAACATGCCTTCAGCCCCGCAGAGAAGTCGGGGGGTTGGGGGGAAGGGGACTTACCCAGCAAGGCTGTCCTCTGGCCACTGCTGCACCCCAGAAGGCCGTCGGGCTCCAGGCCCAGGCAGGCGGCGGCGCTGTCTGGGGGGCTGTCAGTCTGGGTGCTCCCATCCCTGCTCCCATGTTTGGCGTGGGCAGCTAGGGGAGCCTCGGCCACTGGCTCCTCTGCCGGGGCCCTGTCTGCTGGAAAGGCAGGAGGTTCACAGTTATTGCCTTGTCCATAAGGTGGAACCCCCAGGAAGAACACCCCTACTTAACTGTACCTATTAGGGATGCGAATTGCTCTTGATTTGCAAGAACTTCGATTACAACTAAACGCTCCTGTTTCCAAATGGGAATAACTATCAGGTTGGATTGGGTTCCAAAAACTTCGAGTAGAAGAGCCTTTCTTAAAGGGGTGTAGATTAAATCTTAAAACCAGTAGGGACTCTCAGATTTCTGTGGCATCTGCTTAGAAGGGGGAGTGGAAGGGCTGGCCCAGAAGGTACATCTGTACAGGGAGCTCTATTTTTACTTAGATGGTAAGTGGCTGGGGCCAGGGTGGTGGAATTTCCAGAGATGGGGGCTACAGCCTGCCTCTTCACACCAGGGGGACAGCTGTGGGCTGCAGGATCACTGGAGCCAGAGTATAAGCCAGCTTCCCTGGGTAAGGGGCTGGGATGCCCTGGCTCCTCTGAGCCTCAGTTCTGAGAGGAAAGGCCTGAGGACACCCTAGCCTCTGCCTCTGCCGCTTACCCGCCTCCTCTCACCTGCAGCCAGCCGGGCAGGGGCATCCACCTGCCGCTCGCTGGAGGAGAGCCCTTGCCAGCCCTGGGCCCCTGCTGCTGCAGCCACGAAGACAGATGGCACCGACTTGGCGGGCCTCAGGGAGCCCTGGGTGGCCTTGCCAGGATCCTTCCTGGAGCGCTGCTGAAGGACCTTGATCACCGCATCCTTCTCCAGGATCTGGGCGTGGAGCACCTTTAACCTGAGGGGTGAGAGGTCATGCTTGCATCTTCAGACCTACAGATCCAACAGCCCCCATCCTTCCCGCCTTGTAGACGTTGGAGGGAAAGCCTTTCCTACAACCAGGCTGGGCTCTCCTGGCCTTGCAGCAGGGGCAGGAGGGGGCCTTCAGAAATGCCATCACAGCTCTGGAACTGGATGCTCTGAAAATTGCCCATGCGAGAAGTGCTGGGCCCTTCTCACACCAGCAAAGGCAGGTCATCAAGGGGCAGGTCCTGGGTTCATCCAATGACAGCAATGGTACAACCCCTGTCCTGGAGGACCACCCCCAGGGCTGTTGACCAAATGGGCTCAGTCAACGTGCTTGTGCTTTTGAGCCAGGTATAGGTTAAATGGAAATCTTGTGGGGCCTCTGAGATTGTTTTTGGAGAGAAAATACTAGCTACCCCCAGGCCAGGGGCCTCGGCCACATTCCTTCTGGGGGTGGTACATGGTGTGGACTCAGTAGGAAAGTCTTACTCTCTGATTTACATGGGGGAGGGGGAGGGGATAGAGTCCCAGAGCCTTGGATGGCATCCAACAGTGGGGTCTCCTGGGCAGACCAAGGACTTGGTTGGTACCTCTGGGAAAGAATACGTGTATGATGCCAGCTATGCCAAAAGCACGGGGGTCAGCTCAGAAGTAGGAGGGATTGTTAGGCCAGGTGGGGCGAGGGGTGTTTATCACGGATTAAGGATGGGCAGGGACTTGACATCGCCACCCCCCTACCCCCACCCAGGTGCCCGGCCTGTAATGCCCAACCTGCTTTCCATCTCCTGATGCCTGTGGCCGCCGGTGAGCAGGCCCTCGTTGAAGCTGCTGCTGGGCGAGGGCTGGGGGGAGTGCCGGATGAGAGTGGTGTCGCGCTGGGCGGCAGCCGTGGCGGCCGCATCCATGGCAAACTGCCTCATGGCACGTTCCTCCAAATACTTCTGCTCCCACTTGGTCATGTCGGCCTCCAGTGCCAGGACCTGCTCCTCCTTCTCTCGTAGCTGCTCCGACAGCCGCAGGGCACTGAGCTCCGGGGACCCACCGCCGCTACTGCCACCACCGGGGCTGCCTGCCTGCCTCTGCAGAGAGAGGAGCACCGTGGTCAGGGGCGGCAGCTGGGGTGCATCGGCCACAGGTCTTCGCCTCCACAGGAGGACTCTCACCGAGCCTTGGGCTTGGTCAGCCTCCCCTTTGCAGCCCGCTTCCACCCAGAGACAAAGGGGAGGCGTGGGTCCCCGTATCCCCGCCCCAAATCCTGTGGCCAAGGGTGTGAGAAGATCAGGTCTGCCTTTGCAATAGCAACCACATAAATTATCTTCCAATCCGGGAAAGGGGTGCAACTCAATGACACTGGGACAACTGGTGTAAACTAGGACAGAACTGGGCAATCCAGGAGGTCTGGTCACCCTATCTCTGTGGGAAGGGTAAGGTTGGGAGTGGAGACAGAACCCTATCTGGTCTGTAAACACAAGAGCTATTCACATAGTCCGAAGTGAGGATAAAGACTCAGCATCTGGGCGACTATCTTCTCCCAGGATCCTGAGGAGACACACAAGAGGTGGCTAGTCTCCTCCATCAATGCTCCTGAGTGACTTTCTCTAGAGACCAAGTGTGCCAACCTGTGCTGCTGCTGAGGACAGAGGCCCAAGTCTTGAGTCCCCAAGGTCGGCACATGGCCCCGTGGCAAAGCCTCTGCTAAGACTGGTGGCTGGGAGGGGCCTTCAGCAAGGCCGGCACAGATCACCCTGGCTTTCCAAGGGGGCTCTGCCTGGATCTCAGCAGGGGCTCCCGGGGGCTTCAGAGCTGGCCTCCTCTGATGCTGCTCCAGTTCTGCCACCTCCGCGGGTCTTCCCAGCTCACCTGCTGCGCACGCAGGGCCTTGAGTTCCTGCTCCAGGCGCGTCCGCAGCCGTAGCTCCAGCTGCTCACGCTTCTCGCAGGCAGCCTGCAGCTGCCCCAGGGCCTGCTGCAGCCGCTCCACCTTCTCCACGTAGGCCTGCTTCTTCCGCAGCTCCTCCTCGGCTCGTGCCGCCCGGCCCTGGGCATTGCTCAGAGCCTGCTCCAGCAGCTCGGCCCGCCGCCGCTGGTCCTCGATGGCTCCGCGCAGCAGTGCCACCTCCCGCTCCAGCTTCTCCTGCTCCTGCTGCTGCTCGTAGCCTGCAGGGACGGAGAGGGGGGGCCTGGTCAGTGACGGCAGGCACCTCGCTGGCCCCACGGAGCACCCCCCACGTACTGGGCTCTGGGCTGACCACTGCAGCAGCATGACTGCATCTTATCCTCCCCACAACCTACGAGTTAGGTACCCTTAGTAACCCCATTGCATGGGCCAGGAAACTGAGGCTCAGGTTAAGTCATGAGTAAATGAGCGCGCCAGGCCGGGGCCCTTGCAGTAGTCACTGGGCTACACTGCTCCTCTGCTGGGACACGGTCTTGCCAGGAGAGAGCCCCAAACACTGCCCACTTGTGCCAGGTGTCACCATTTCCAAAACACATTCACAGTTCCCCTCGAGCCTCACGGTGACACTAGAGACTGGACCGGTAGGAACTGTGACGCCCATTTGCAGATGAGAAAACGGAGGCTCAGGTGGACTGTCGTGTGGTCATCATTCAAGTGGAAGAATCAAGGAGAGGGGAAGGGACCACCCTGTGCTGCCCCAGGAGCCAGGCACTTATACATCTTATTCCACCAAAGCCTCCAGTAACAGTCCCTTGAGGCAGGATTTGTGACCCCTCAACTTAAAGGGGAGGAAACATAGGAGGTGAATGGTGCTGCCAGGATGGGGACCCAAGTCAGCCTGCCTCTGACGGATCAGGCTGCTTGGCTGTGGTGTGAGGCCCTCACACCTAGAGGGCTCCCGAAGTGGGCTCCAGGGCTCACTCTGTGGACCCAGGCGCCCCTACCCGCAGAGTGTGTGGGCTGCCCGCCTTGCTGGAGGGCAGAGGCTCTGGGGCCTGCCTGGTGGACTCAAAGGCACTCTCTAGGGCAGCACTATCATAGCACGGTGGAGTTTCCTGTCGTAACGGGCTGGTCCTACACCGTGCCAGCCAGTGCGGTAGCCACTAGGCATGCGGGGCTACTGAGCACTGGAAGCGTGGCTAGTGTGAGGGAAGAGCCGAATTCTTCATTTTATTTAATTTTAATTAATTTTAATCTTTGAGCCATCTTTAATCTTTATACCTATCACATAGGAAGTACAAGCTCTGGAACAGACGAGTGAAGGCTTGGGACCTGGCAGGCAGAAGGGAGGATTCATTTACTCAGGGCCCTGGGGCAGAGAGGGAGGACACAGGCGACTGACCCAGGTCAGCTCTGGTTCACGCTGGATTTCAGAAGGCTGGGTCCAGGCTGGCCTCATTCTTTGGGGTGGAGGGAGAAGATGGCAGAGCTCAGTAACACTGAAATTGAGCCTTTCATCCCAAGCTGGCCTGACCCCTGATGGAGTGGAGGGGGCAGGCGGGAGTGCTGACTGGGACTTTGGACCTGGAGGTAGTGACCCCATCCTGGGAGGCTTCACAGAGCCCAACAGCTTACAGAGTTTGCAGGAGGCCTGCATCTCATCCCAGTCTATGATGCCCCCATCTTACAGCCTCAGAATCTGAGGCTCAGTGGGAAGAAACTGCCCAAGGGGGACAGGGCTGGGAGAACCAGGCCTCAGGACTCAAGGCCAGATCCCCAGGGAGGACAGGGTCTGACCTGAGCTGGAGGTCTGTATAGCTTGCCTAGTAGGAAAAGCAGATGGCACTGGCGATAGGGGCCACACTTCCCTACTAGTGTTGACTGACTCCAGAAAAAAGATGAGATCAACCAGAGGCATCTTCCCTGAGAATTCTGGTTTCCCCATGGCTATTGGGAGCAAGGAAGGGCTGCATGGCTTCTGTCAGCCCTTGGGGAGGATCCCCAGGACCCAGCCTTTGGCTTCCAGAAGCTTCCTGCCACCTCACACCTCTAAGGCCCCGGCAGGGGCTGGGAAGCCTGAGCCCTTGGCCATCCCCAGCCACCAGGATAAAACCCTGGGCCTGTCTGGCGGGCAGGGGGCGGGGGCGCTCCCAGGCGGGGTGGCCGCGAATCAGGGAGACAGGGCGAGGGGCCAAGGGCGAGCGAGCAGTGGAGGGAGCAGAAGGCCTTTCCCCCTGGGAAAGCGAGGCCCCACCGGCACGTCCCAGTCCCTTTGTCCCAGTGCCCTCCCTCCTCCCGCAGTGCGGGCGGGCGGGGCGCGGGAGGGAGCGGCGGCGGCGGCGGCGGGGCGGGGCGCAGCGGAACAGCCCGGGCTCAGGAATGCCTGGCATCCAGGTCACCCGCCGCTGCCAGATTAATGGCTCCAGCCCGGAGCCAAGAACAGCCTGGCGCTCGCTCCCCGGGGAGCGGAAACGCCTCCAGGCCGGCCTCCCCCTTCGCCCCTCCCCTGCCCGCTCCCAGAAACCCGCCGGTGACTTCCTTTCTTTGGCAGAGCCCGGCCCCCAAAGTCGGCCCTCTACTACAGGGCGCCCCATTCTACCCGCTTCCAGAAACCCGCCCTCCCCAGACTCCAAACGGGACCCCCGGGGCCGTCCCCTCCCCACCTCCCAGAGACCCTAAGTCATCGCCTCCCGCCAGTACAGCCCCGCCTGCCCCCTGCCCACCCCCACCCCCCAGCCCTTCAGTGCTGGGCTCCTGTCGGCCCTGTCCAGGGCCGAGCCCTCCTTGAGGAGGGAGGTGCTGCCAGCACAGCTCAGCCCTCAAGCTGCCCCTCCACTTCTGGACACCCCCTAAGTATCCAGCTTCAGCACAGCAGGCTTTCTGAATGGGTTCCTCCTTCCTCGAAGCCACCCTCGCCCGGCCACCAGCCGCCCCCACTCCACTCCTTTGCAAACACCCTAACACCACTATAGCACGTAGTAAGAGCATACAGGAGGATTTTAATAAATAACTGCCTCTCTGTCTCTTCTGACTGCTGCAGCTTCTTCCTACTGCTGAGCTCGGGGCTCCCTTTGTCCTCCCTCTTCCCCCAAACTCCCTGCTTGAACCTCCACTTGAGCTATCCTGCTGCTTCTTCACCTGTGGCCTGCTCCCCACCCTGCTACCCCACAGAGCCCTTCTCTCAGGCTGCTGGGGACCTCTCCTCATCTCGCCTCCGGGGCCAGGCCACCCTTGTTGCCTGAAATCCGGGGTGGGAAGACCCTGCTCCTTCCTCAAGCTCACTGCCTCTCTTGACCTCCCTGCCCTGGCACCTTCCTGACCTGTTCCTGCTGTGCTCCACGCCGGCCAGGGGCTCAGCACAGCTGTGCTAGTGAACAAATGAGTGACTGAATGGATGAGTCAACAATGAACTCATCTGTTGTTCAAGAAGCCTCTGACCACCCTCTTTAGGGGATCCTCCTGAGCCCCTTCTTTGGGCTGCCCTGTTGGTTACGCCCCATTTTTGGCTGGTGCCTCCACCTGTTATGGCCCAGCCTCACCATGCTCCCCAGCTTCCCGCATTCCCCCTGGGCACCCCCTGGGAGACTCAGACTCTTCCTTCTCTCTCATCCCACCTGTCTCCAAGGCTCTCTGGCCTCCCCCATGCTTCTGAAGGACACTGAACCGATGGTCAGCACCACAGCTCAGCAAACCACAGCTCCCCAGCTATCCCTCTGGATCCACTGATTTCCCCAATACACAGAGAACCAGATCTTTTTCATCTTCAGAAACTACCCCTCCCCCAGGTCTAGTCCACTGCTGGGTGCGTAGTAGACATTCAGTAAACCCAAGCTCCAAGCATTGCTTTGATAGAGGAGGCCGATCCTCCCTGTGCTGAGGGGCTGTCCTGGCCACACCTCTGGCCAGGCTCCTGAGTGGGACCCCTACTCACTTTGAGCCAGCAACTTGGCCACCATGTCCTGACTGCCTGCCTGCGCTTCCTGTGTCTTGCTTGCCAGGCGCCGGTTTGCAGATTCCAATCTCTCTGTTTCAAATAAAGAAAAGAGGTTTTAAGGAAAAATGTTTGAATACAGGTGAAGCCGCCTGCTGGGGTGTCCCCTCGGTCCTATCTGTCGGGCTGCATTCTCCAAGTTGGGGGTGGGCTCATAGGAAAGCTCCAGGTCATCCTGGGCCACATGGGTGGGAGGTCCATGAGGAGCCCTAAGGTCTAGAACACAGAGACAAGACTCCCCAAGGAGTCTCAGCCTAGTCTCCTTTGAGTCGATTTATACTATTATTGCAGAGGACAGATTCTGAATTATTCCCTAGAACAGTGGGATCAAGCTGTCCGCAGGCACTCCCCACCCCTCCACCTGGGTAAGCCGTCCTCACCTCTCAGATCCCGGTTGAAGTCCTGCAGCCGCCTCATCTCACTGTCCATCTTGTTCCGCATAGTCTTCTCCAGGGCCTCCCGCTTGGAAGAGGCCCTCGTCAGGCTCTCGTGGGCCTCAGAGAGCCGCTGGATTTCGCTCTCCAGCTGCAAGAGGCAGACAGCAGAGCTGAAGGAAGGGGATAGCTCCCAGGGAGGGAGTGGCATCAAGGTCCCCTCCACAGACCCCGGCTGATCTGCTATTCTCCATCAGAAAGGGTGAGAGAGGAGAGGATCAAAAGCCACAGCAAAAAAATCCACCTAGTTCTGGTGGCATGGGCTGCAGCCTGTAGCCTCTAGAGGTGGACCAGACTGCTGGAACAGGCAAGCGAGGGTCCCTTCAACTGTCCCAAGGTCCTGAGCAAACCCAAGGCCAGGATCTCTGGAAGTGGCTGCCTGCAGCGTGACTAAGCGCAGCTTTCTGGGGCCCACTGTCCAGAAAGAAGCATCTTCCTTTTGTCTGGCTTCTACTGAGAAATCTGAGCACAATGGGCCCAGGAGTGGGCACTCAGACTCCAACCACGGTCCGGAGGGTGGACTTATCTTGGACACCACAGGATGGCCTCGGGAGGCCTGAGGCCACCTGCTAAGGCTGAGCGCACAGCTGGTAACCCTTCACTAAGAAGGGAGCACCAGACCCCAGCCTGAGCCGCCTCTGCTTGGAGGATTTGCCTCTCCAGCCACCGCCATCCACCCCAGAGGGCCAGCCTGGCCCTGGCTGCCCCTCCCACTTGGCGGCTGGCAGGTTCCGCACGTGCTCCTCGCTGGCCTATGATTCCAATAAGTCGCTCGTTTTTTCCAAGAGGAGGGGCTTCCTCTGTGGCCAGGGCTGGCCTGGAACAGACTTGCTGTTGTGTGGGGGATACAAAGGGCTCTCTGTGGGAGGTGTCCACGGGAGGGGGTGTGTGCAGGGGAAGGGTGCGAGTGTGAGGGAGCCGTGAATGGGCTCTTTCTAATCACCATTGGGCAGCAACAGCTCATGCTCCAGGCCTGCTGTGCCGGCTGCTCCCCAGCTGTCTGGAGTCAGCCAGGGAGGCTGCACGAGGGATGGGGGCGGGGACTGAGGGACGGCTGAGAAGCCCAGCCAGGCCAGCCCCGTCGGGGTCCCTTCTTCCCCCTGCCCCTCCGAGGCCCCAGCAGGGCCTACCTTCTCGATGCGGCCGGTCTTCTCCGCCGAGCTCTCCAGCTCCCTCTTCAGCCTCTCGTTGTCCCTCTGCAGCCTGGCATTCTCCCTCAGCACAGTCTCCATCTGGGCCAGGTGGGCACTGCCCGAGGAGGCCTGGGTACTTGGGGCCTCCAACCCTGGTAGGCTGAGGGAGCCTAGCGGGCCCTGGCTGAGGGGAGCCGGGGATGGGGCCGGGGGGTGCTCCTGGGGCTGCTGCAGGTACTGGTACTGCTGCCGCTGCTGGAGGAACACAGGGGGCACCTGGGCCTGCAGGATCCTGGGGAACAGAAGAGTAGGTGCTCAGAGACCGAGAAACCACCCCGAGTCGCGCCAGCCCTCTTGGGCAGACAGCCTCCCCACAGCGTGAGGCAGCGACTGGTGGGGAAGGCCTTTCCACATGGCGTCCCCAAGACCTTCAAGGGCCAGGGGAGCAGGGCTGGAGGGGATTAACATGAGCATGCTTATTTCATGCCCAGCCTCACTGTGGCCAAGGCCCTGGGGATCAGCCTGAGCAGTCCTAGCAACCCGAGCTCAAAGAAGAGATCTTGAAAAGTGCACTCCTGACCCTTCTCATCAATAGAAGGCTCTTTCTGAGTGTGGAGGTCACATCCATCATGACTGAACACACAAACTTCCAGGCCCCTGGGCCACTTGGTGTCTGTTCCGGCCCCTGGTGTCAGGCCCTGCGCTCACACGCACTTTTTCTCCCTCCTATTTTGGGTCCCGTCACCCCTTGAAGAAACATTTTTAGAAGACTGCGGCTAAGGTTAGAGCGGCGAGACAGATGTCAGGGGTAGAGTCTGGGCTCCAGAGTCTGACAAAATAGGCATTCAAACTCCGGCTCCAGCGTTTAAGCCCATGGTGCGGCAGGACTCCGCTCAATCATGAAAGCAAGGTTCTCAGCCTCAAGGGGGTTTGTGAGGGCTACATTTGCCTGGCAGAGTGCTGGGCCTGCAGTGGGCGTTCCCACAATGATGGCTGGTTGCGGGCCAGCTGGGGGAAGCTTCCATCCTCCGTCTCTCCTAGTGGAGACCGCAGCTTACTCTCTGCTCAAAGAGTAAATGTGACCCAAACACTGGATTTTCTGGGGCGTAGTGGTTGCCTCAGGACTATGACAATAGCCTGAGTTTAGGGACAATGTCCTACTGGTATAACGTCAGCCTCAGGGCCCCATGTCAAGGGAAGGAGCAGAGAGTCACAGAGCCTTTCTGGGGCCTTGTGGCTTTAAGTGTAAAAGAGCTGATGGCCTCAGTTTCACCAGGAACTTTCCCAAGTCCTGGAAGCCCCACATGAGTCCATCACCTCAGCACCTATGCCTGCCCTTCCCCTCATCCCTCCCCTTCATCCTTCCCCCTCCAGACTCCGGGCTCCCCTGCCCCTCTTATGACCCTAGGCTATAAGGACAGTCCCTGCCCCCAGTTCCCAGAAAGCAAGCCTCAGCGGATCAGCCAAAGGAGAGGCGGGCAGATGTATTTCTCTTACTGCCTAAGGTAGAGCTTCCAGTGAGAGCCGAGAGTCCCCATTGGAATGTGCAAACTCTCCCTGTGCTGCTAAATGTGGCATCTTGGGGTTGCTTCTTGAACTTGCTCCCCCTGCCCTGGGCCAGGCAGACACAAATGGCATTCTTTGGGGATGACTTGGCTCCAAGAAAGAATACAGCCTCCTTTCCTTCACACTTGCTCTCCCTTCCCCTTGTTCGCCCCTCCCCCTCCCTCTTTTTTTGTTCTCCTGCAAACAGTCTACTTCCTTTCCACGATATTATCTTTTCCTGACAGGGCTCAATAAGGCTGGTCCAAGAGAAGAAACCACGACTAAGCTTCCGAAACTCTCCCAGGACGGAGCCCTGAGAAAGGAGATAAGGTGGGGGGGCCTGGGAGGTGGAGGGTGGCGAAAACCCACAGGCTCCATCTTCTGGTCCCTTCATTCCAAGCTATCACGTCACTCATTTCTCGAGAGCTAAGAAAGCCATCTTTCCCGGGAAAGGGCACACAGTGGGAAAGTGGGTGACTAAATGAGGACTCAGCAGGCACGAAGAGAACCAGACTTGGACCTTGGGCCATCAGAGGAAGAGGGAGTCTGCAAACCTTCAGGCTCCTCTGGTGGGGCTTCCTGGACCCCTGTGCGGGGGAGATGCAGGGCGTGTGAAAAGGGCGTGTGTCAGCTTCTCAGGAGAAGGTGCGGAGCCAAGCGATAGCCTCATTTCTAGGAACCCTATTTCTGCAAACTATCTGGGCTTCCTGCCCCTCCCGGGCATCCCTGCTTCCATTCTAGCCTCTAGAATCCATTCTCTACATGCAGCAGAGGAATCGTTTTAAAAAGGTAAGCCAAATTGCATCCTCTAAAGGCTTCCCTTCACACTGAGAATCAAACACTAAGCCCTCCCCGCAGCAGCCTCTCCGGAGCCTCCACAGAAAGGGGCTCACCTGGACCAGGAATCCTCTCCCACTCCAGGCTCCACCCACATGGACCACACAGAAAAACATGAAAGGAAATGAATGGTAGGGACAGGGCAGCTCCCGCCCCGGTGTAGGAGCGGGGAGAGGTCCCTAAGGAGGCCATCTGGTCCTTTCTTCCTGCCTACAGTTAGGAATGCCTCCCAGTAATCACAGAAAGCAAACATGTCCACTTGTTCTTAGAAACCTCCAGAGAAGGAGGTTCCACCTTCTTCCCACTTAACTTGGAAACAGTTTGGCAATGATTCCCAACCCTTGTCTTTGCAAGTTCTTTCTGAAACCCAACCTTTAACCCCCTGCTGTAATTCATAGCCTCTGAAAACCCTAGTTACTCAACTGCCACAGACAATTAGACAATGGTGTCCACCTCCAAATTAAAGCAAGGGATGCCGCTAAGTTCTCATGTGACCCTGGCTAAATCCCTCTTTTCTTCCAGCATTAGCTCCCATCTTGGGAGGGAGGGGGTATCATCGGCCTTCCTCTGGAGCTCGCCAGGATTCTGGAGGCTCTTCACCCTGGGAGAACTACGCTGGAAGCCAAGAGCTTGAAGACCGAGGTGGGCAGTTACCTTACTTCCGCATGCTGGAAGTGCGGGCTGCCACGGGTGCGGTACCGCGGGTCGGTGACAGCGGAGGTGGTCTCATGAGCTAGCACGATGTGTGGGTACTGAGGTGGAGGTCCGCGGGGCTCCGGGCCCTCTGCAGGGGCGCCCCTGGGCAGGGGTCCCTGCTGGTTGCGGGCCAGCTGGGGGAAGCTGTGGGAGGCGCTCATGTGGCTGGGGGTACGGGCCCCGTTCCTCTCCAGGGACAGCTGCAGGAGCCGCTCGCTCAGGGAGCGCACGTGCCCGTGCCTCAGCTCACGCAGGGCCTCATCCTGCCTCCGAATGCCACCCGGGGCCCCGCGGGGATCCCGGTCCCCCATATGTGGCTGGGGCCCCGCCTGCTGGGCCGCATAGTACTGCGAGTGGGCTTTGGCCTCCTCATAGGTGGGCAGCTCCTCGCCCTTGCCAGGCTGTGGGCACAGCCGGTAGAGGCTGTTCTCTGCCAGGTGGGTCTCGGTGCCCTGGTGCTCCTGGCCCTGGGGCTCCTGCCTTGTGGCCTGCTGCAGCACCTGACTGTCCTCGGGGGCCACGATCTCCAGGGGGGCCTGGGGGCTCCCTGTGCCCCCAGCCCCAGCCCCACCCCGTAGGGCCTGCTGCTGGATGGCCAGCAGCGTGCGGGTCTCGGTCAGGTTGCCATAGCGCAGCTGCTCCTGGATGAGGCGGTGCAGGACCGTACCCGAGGAGTCCTCCAGTGTCCTCATGCTTCCTGGGCTTGCACACAACCGCCTGGACAAAGGCCAGCGGCACCTGGCCCCAGAGCACCTGGGAGGAGAGAAAGAAGACCACTCAGTGGGAGCACATGGGAAAGGGGGGGACTTTCCATTACTGTCTGGTCAAAGGCATGATGGTAAAGAGCAAGGCTATGGAGGGGCACACAAGCCTGGGTTCAACTGCCAATGCTGCCATCTACTGATTAAGGCAAGTCACTTAACTTCTGAGCCTCAGTTTCTCCATCGGAAATATGAAGGAATAATGCTAGCCTCACGGAGTTGAGAATTAAAACAGGCAATGGCTGTTGAGCTCCTGGTGTACTGTAAATCCCTGGCAAAGGACTGCCATTATAATCATATTCATGGAGACTTACTGTGCCTAGAGAAAAACACCAGTAACCTAGACACCAGGAACCTTGGCCTCCTGCAGTCAGCTTCCCATCAAAGAGCCTGATGAGCGACTCTAGCGCAGGCCTAATTCAGCTCTAACCACTGAGCATTCCAGTCCAGGGGTGGACAGGGCCCCAGTTTATTGGCAGGTGATAAAGAATGATTCCAGCCTGGTAGAAGCCGTAGGCAAACAGCCCCCAGGACCGTCTAGGATGAAGCATGCCTGAGTGCCGGCCTTGGCACAGCTAACTCACCACCCTTTACTCTGCTGAGCCTTCCCTGTCATGGGATGACCTTGGCAGTCACTCTGCAAGGTGAACAGGAAGAAGGAAAAAATGCATCTGGATTGGTGAATAAGGGATGAAAGAGAGACTATAATAGGACAATGGTTTTGTGAGATGAGGCAAAAAGGTGCCACCCATCAAGGTTTGTGGGCCAGTCACATAGTCTGTGCGCTGACAGTAAGTGCTCCAGGTAAAAAGAAAGGGTGGCACGATGTCTTCGATTTTATGATTACCACCCCCAGCTACACACACACTTGCTCCTTGGATGTGCCCTGATGGCCCTCTAGGCACGCAGGGGATGATGGGCCATCAGCATCTTGACATTGGTAACACCACTTGAGCCGACTGAAGAAGGAAGGGAGCGAGCGGGGAGGCTCTTGGCTGCAGGAACCTGGGGCTGGGGGCTCTGAGCCTAAACTGCAGGGAGATAATATCTCCTGCGGAAGGTGTTCCCTTCTGAGCCTGGGCTCCCAGTGGCTCATGGCCTGGAAGGCTGCCCACCTCACCCAGCTTCCTTTCCACAGCCTCCTCTACCACAGACCTCCAAACTGGGATTCAGGGAAGACCAAACAAAACCCACACCTCCGGAGGTCCTGTGTGCACGGGAGGACAGTAGGAGGAACGCAGCCCCTCCTCTGCCCCAAAACTAGCCCCAGTGCCCTGCTCAAGTTAGGGCTTGGCCAACTGGCAGAGCAGCCATTCCACTCCCTCCTCCCAGCTGCCCAAAACCGGGGAGAGGGAGATGCGTCTGGAGGGTACTCTGTATTCATCCTTCCTGGCACCCCCTCATTCCCCCCGCCCCAAACACACAAGGACGGGAGATGCAAGACTCTAGAGCTACCCGAGGCAAAACAAACCGGAATCAATTCTCCCTAGCGTTTCATCCACGGGGCATTCCTAAGTTAATCACTGTCTGGGCTGACTGCAGCCGAGGAGGACCGGAGAATGCAGCTTTCCGGACAGATTCCAGGCCCTCTCCCCACCAACAGTGTGCCTGGGTGCAGGGAACACCTCCCGCGCCTCTCATCCCGCGTTTGTCCCGGTCAAGACCCTTGGATGCACATCCTTTCAGCTGAGCCGTTACTAAAATCTGCTCCCGCGACCCGGGCCGTGCACCCCTGCTGTACTAGCGCGCCCAGGTCTCTGAAACACCCTCTTCTAAGCAAGCACGCAACTCCGGCCTTTGCCTGGGCTCACGCGCGCCTAAGGAACCAAAGCGAGGGTCTCTAGTCAGACCGCACCTCATCCCGCCCTACCCGGACTCCTGGCTGACTACGAGCACCCGGTGGCCGCCGCTGCGCCGGGAGCTGGGTGGACGACGGTAGCCAGTGGTCCGGAGAGGTCTTTAAGCGTCGTGGAGCCGCCTCCCTCCCTCCCTCCCGAGCCCTCTTTGTTTTCCAAATGCTCCAGCGCTGACGTCAGCGGGCTGGACGGCAAGCTGCATTCTTTCTAAGTGAGAGCCAGACCGTGGCTCAAGAGAGGATTTTCCAAGGAAGACAAAGAGGAATTCTTGGGCTAGTTGGGGGGCAAAGACACCTGTAACCCCTACCTAACCAAATCAGCCCCCAGGGCGCTGCAAACTGAGCTCCAAGCGGCGCCTTCCGCCCAGATCCGCATCCCCTGGCATCCCCTCTTCCCGACCCGCGACCCCAAACACCCACTACGTTCTCCCCAGAGGCTGCCCCCCTCCTCCAGCCCCAGCAGACCCGCGCGCCTTCGAGAGACACCCCCGGGCGGAGCGGTCCTTGCCCTGCTTCGTGGCTGCCGGGAAAGGCGCGCTGTGCCTTGGAGGACGCTGGGTCCGCTCCGCTCCCGCTCCCGCTCCCGGAAAAGCCCAGGCTGCGGCGGGGCTCGGGCTTCGACTGGGGCGAGTCTCTGCGGCCCCGCGCGCTCCCCAAAGCGCCGAGAGCCCTTCCTTACCGCAGCGGCCCGCGGGTGCTCGGCGCTGTCAGACCCGACGACCCGGCCCGGCCCGGCTCGGCTCAGCGCGGCGGCTGAGGTGTGCTCTCGGCCGTAGCGCCGACGCTCTGGCCGCTTGGGCCCCAGCACGCAGCCCCAGGGTCGGGCAGCGCCGGAGGCGGCTGCTATGCCAGGAATGTGAGAGTTTCAGGTTCCCCCTCGGGATCAAAGCGAACCACAAATAACCTCGCAGCGCGCCGCCCTCCTCCGCCCTCCGCCTCCTCCCACCCCCTCCTCCCCGCTCCCGCCTTCCTCCGGGGAGGCGGCGCTGAGGACCCGGAGGCCGCGGCCTCCTGGACTCGCGGCGACCCTTCCCGGCCTGCACCCCCTGCTCTGCCTTCGGAGCTGCTGGGGACTGAGTCCAACTTGGCCCCTGACCTCCTGCAACCACGTCCCTGCCTTCCTCTCTCCTCCAGCTCCATTGGCCGGACGACACAGAGGGCTATACATCGCATGCCCCCGAGGGACTCCGGGTGTTGCTTCGGGACGTGGTTGGGGGTGAGGGGGCTTGGGGTGTGTGTGTGTGTGTGTGTGTGTGTGTGTGTGTGTGTGTGTGTGTGTGTGTGTGTGTGTGTGTGTGTGGTGTACGGGGAGGGAGGACTGCGAGGGGGCTTGGGGTGTGTGTGTGTGTGTGTGTGTGTGTGTGTGTGTGTGTGTGTGTTGTGTACGGGGAGGGAGGACTGCAAAGATGTCCCTATCTGCGTGGCTGAACCTTGCCCCCAGGGAAGAGATGACTCTTGCTTCCAGCCCTAAGCCTCGCTGGTTGTCGCCGGCGGCAACCTTCGAATTGCACTTTTCTTGTTTACAAACACCTTCGCCAGCTCTTTTCGGATCTGTCTCTACAGGAAGGGTGAATCTGGGTTGAAAAACCTGGTTAATTTGATCCACTTAACTAGCTGAATCACCCGCCGCCAGGGGCTTTGTCCAGTTCTTCCCAAAGAAGTTAGTAAGGAGCAGCCCTTTACGGAAAGCGCGCACCGTGCTTCCTGGGCCTGGTCGTCCCATCTAGCCCTTCCAGTTATCCTCCCAGGGATTTCTGTTATCACCCGTGTTTTATAAATGAGGGGTCACACAGAGAGTGATGAAGCCAGGTAGCCAGCGGGCTGCAGTTTCTCATTCCCAGAACTTTTCGGCAGCCACCAGAATCCAGGTTCCCTAGGTGGACAGGGAAGGCCCTGGGAGCCCTCCTCTCTTCATCTGCCCTCTCTCTGTTCTGGTTTCTTCATTTCCGTCCACAACCCTGCCAGCCAGGAGCCCTCCCTTGTGTCCACTTCTGCTGCTTCTGCTGTTCCCCCTCTGGATGGAATTCTGGCCTCTGCCCCTGGGACCCTTCCTCCCCAGCCTTTGCACTAGGCTGGTCCATCTGTGCCGGTGGAAACCCCCCTTTCTGAAAGCCTGCTCTGATAGATCCTCCTGGGCCCTCACCACACTGGGCCTCTCAACACCTCCATGTGTGAGGCCCAGGCCCCTGTCCATCCTGAGAATGAGGGCTGACTTCCAGCCCTGACTGGGTCCTCTCCACCTCCCCTCACGGTGGAGTTTGCAATTGCGAGATTCACTGGAAGGGACTGGGACAAGAAAACTTGGTAAGTTCAAAGAGCTGTTTACTAGCCAGGGACATTGTTAATTTTTAATAAAACCCTCCCCCAAAATGTGTGTATGTGTGTGTGATTTACTTGGAAGCCAAATATTGTGTTTCAAACACAGGAGTACCTCGTTTCAGTGTGTTATGCTTTACTGCACTTCACAGATACTGCATTTTTCACAGATTGAAGGTTTGTGGTAACCTTTCATTGAGCAAGTCTATCAATCAACACCATTTTTTCCAGCCGCATTTGAGCACTTTCTGTCTCTGTGTCACGTTTTGGTAATTCTAGCAATATTTCAAATTTTTTTCATTTTTATTATATTTGTTATGGAAATGTGTGATTTTTGATGTTACTATTTCACAAAGATTATGACTTGCTGAAGGCTCAGATGATGAGCAATAGAGTATTTTTTAATTAAGGTGCGTACATTGTTATTTTAGACATAATGCTATTGCACGCTTAATAGACTGCAGTATACTGGAAACATAATTTTTATATGCCCTGGGAAACCAAAAAATTTGTGTGACTTGCTTTATTGCAATATTCACTTTATTGTGGTGGTCTGGAATTGAACCTGCAGTATCTTCAAGGTATTCCTGAAGTGATTGGCTAAGACAAATGAGAAAATAAGTCATTAGTGTCAAGTTAGGGGCTATTTGGTCATCCAAGGACCACCTCACCAAGAGGAGCTATGGCCAAGATGCCGCTGTCCCGACTAGATACAATAGGTAGGAATTTTAGAAATAAAAAGAAACAGAGAAGAGGTACCCAGGTGGCCTCTTACCCTGTGGACAGCATTCTTCTTGGGAACACTTGGTGGAAGTGTGAGAGTGCGTGTGGGCATGTGCACTCCGGTTGCAAAATCAGGGAAAAGGTCGCATGGTACAGCTCTGTGTTTCAGGGGCATTTGTGGTGACACTGGACAAAATGCTGGGCAAACATCCTTGAGATGGTTGCAGAAAGGGGCCAGCTCAAGATGGCTGGAGTCAGGAGGTACATCTTGGATTGGGCAGGCCTGCTGCAGCCCTAAAAGGGACCCCCTGATTGTGTACTTCTGTGTTCCCGAGACAGAAGCGGGAGAGAGATCCTGAAACCTGGATGGGAAATTTACACACGTTTTTCTTCTTTTTCCCTTCTCTCTGCAAGGATGGAGGGCAGGGCCTCCCAGGCAGGCAGGGCAGGGCAGGGCCAGGGGCCTCAGTGGAACCCACCTGGCTCTGCAGGGTGGTTGGGTAAGAGGGTCATCACAGCTCAGATGTGCCAGAGGCAGGTGTGCACAGGTGGGCGCTGGGCTGGCCAGCCGGCTAACACACACACACACACACACACACACACACACACACACACACACACA